>NC_083431.1:2815022-3554001 GCF_020745735.1 Hemiscyllium ocellatum | reverse complement strand
CGTCGTAGCGCTCCGCCTGCTCGGCCAGCTTGGCTTGGTAGACGAGGTCCTCGCGGTCCTCCATGTTCCCCGGCGGCGGAGCTGAAGCGGTCGGTGCACGGCGACGAGGATTACTTTTTTAAAAAAACAAATAAATATCGCCTGCGGCTTCTACTCGGAGGGTGGGGGGGGGCTTCTTTCTTTCCGTCTGGGTAGGAGGAATGGGGGAGAGAGAGAGAGGGAAAAAATAATAACGAGCTGATCGGTTTTTTTTCCCCCTTCCCAGGCTTAACAAGGAAAGCCCGAAGACGGAGGTTCGAGGGTGAAGGGGGGAGGTGGGGAGGGGCAGAGAGGGCGAGGCGAAGTCGAGTAGCAGACGCGGAGGGAGCGACCGCCGTCTTCAGGAAGCAGCCGAGCCGCTGACACACGAAGCTCGTTCGCCCACTCGCACCCGCCGCCGAGCAGCTGCCAAAATGGCGGGCGGACGGACAGGGTATAGTTCCGGGCTCCGCCGTCCCAGCGCCTCCTCCCTCCCTCACACACACTAACACATTGCGCGCCGCCATGCGGTGAAGCGACTACCGAACTACTTTCCTTCCCTCACGCCCCCCCCCTCACTCCAAAGTCTGGCGTGGCGTTCCGCGCATGTGCGTGCGGAAGGATACGCGCCCCTCCCCGGGTGGGATCGTACGGCGGCGGTTAGGGGGAAAAAAAAGGCAACAAAGGCCGTAGTGCCGGGCACCGCGCCTTCGGGCGAGCGCTCCGCACCGGTGAGGCGGCACAAGCGGAGCGCAGGCACAAAGAGTTGGGCGAAGAACGCCAAGCAGTACCACAGAAAGAATATCGTGGGCGTAAGGAAAGCAGCATGTATACGTAGATGTAAAACATTGCAAGGTGTTAGGAATGCACCATTTTTAGACACATGCAAAAAATTACTTCTTTATATTTTCAAAAAAGCATATTGCTCCATGGATTCCACTCAAAGGAAAAATATGTTCCATTAATCTATGATGATCCATGACTTCCGCTTTAAGGGAAAATAAAAAGAACCATTTCACAAAGGGCATTCGAAAACAAAAGTGTGTCAGTCACTTCCAAGTGTCAGGACATCTCCACTGGAATTCCTAGGTCCTATAAATGTTCAGAGCTGAAAATGTGTTGCTGCAGGTCAGGCAGCATCCAAGGAGCAAGAAAATCGACGTTTCGGGCAAGAACCCCTCTTCAGGAATCGACGTTTCGGGCATCTCGATTCCTGAAGAAGGGCTCATGCCCGAAACGTCGAATCTCCTGCTCCTTGGATGCTGCCTGACCTGCTGCGCTTTTCCAGCAACACATTTTCAGCTCTGATCTCCAGCATCTGCAGTCCTCGCTTTCTCCTATAAATGTTCAGCAGCTTGTTGCCTGACCTCACCTCCATCGGATGGTCAGAAGTGGGCATATTTGGTCAGATGGTCAGAAGTGGGCATGATTGCCAATATTTGCACAATGTTCAGCACCATTTGCGACTCCACAGATACTGAAGCAGGCCACATCCATATACAGCAAGATCTGGACAATATCCAGATTCGGTCTGATAAGTGGCAAGTCACATTCAGGACATCCAAATGCCAGGCAAATTCCATTTCCAAGGAAGGAATCTCATCATGGCCCCTTGGTGTTCATTGTAATTAACATTGCTGAATCTCCTATCTGGAATTTGATGATAGAGAGATGCAGAGAAACTCCCTCCTCTATCAGCTGATCCCAAGACAAGGAGATGTGATGTTAAACTTAGAGGTAGGCTGTTTAGGTGTGAAATCAGAAAATATTTCACAAAGGGTTCAAAAAATTTACGAGGATGTTGCCAGGGTTAGAGGTCTGCATTATAGGGAGAGGCTGAACAGGCTGGGGCTGTTTTCCCTGAAGCATCAGAGGTCAAGGTGACCTTATAGAGGTTTAGAAAATCATGAGGGGTACAGATAGGATAAATTGACAAGATTTTTTCCCTTGGGTGGGAGAATCCAGAACTAGAGAGCATAGGTTTAAGGTGAGAGGGGAAAGATTTAAAAGGAACCTAAGGGCAACTTTTTCACGCAGAGGGTGGTACGTATTTGGAATGAGCTGCCAGAGGATGTGGAGGAAGCTGGTACAATTACAACGTTTAAAAGGTATCCGGATATGTATATGAATAGGAAGGGTAGAGAGATTTAGGGTTTAGGGCCAAGTGCTAGCAAATAAGACTACATTAGTTTAGGATATCTGGTCAGCATGGACAAGTTGGACTGGAGGGTCTGTTTCTGTGCTATCTATCCCTATGACTCTATGAGTAGCAGAAATCTAGAACTATCCATGAAAAGGTTATGCACACAAAGCCAATTTGAAATGTTAAAAGATTGAGGTTGATTGATATATTTTTAAGGTCATCATACAATTTGGAATTGGAGTGCAGATAATTCATTATCTAATGAATGATGAACAAGGTTTGAGGCTGATTGATCAACTCCCATGTTACAGAAACAATTGGACTTATCAGAACTCACGTCCATACAATACAAGAGTTATTTAACCAGATAAAACTTTGTATTTTTATAGCTCAAAGTATTTACCTGTTTGTACTTTATAATTACCTGTTAAAATTAGTTGTAAAGTTTATTTCTGCAATGCACGAACTAGACGTTGTCAAACTTTAAAAAAGATCATCTCTTCAAATTGGCCTGAAATCTCCTTTGTAAAACATCTGAGATTATGGCCTGAAAGAAGATGTACCCTCCCAAGTTTCATTCAGCCAGGTTCTAATATCTCTAAATTTACACAGGGTGGTTGGTCCCATGCAGGTACAGTCACAACATTGAAAAAACATTTGGATAGTTACATTAATAGGACAGGTTCGGAGAGATATGGCAAGTGGGCAGTGTGGGGCAAGTGGGCAGTGTGGGGCAAGTGGGACTAGTTTCAGGGAAACTTTGTCAGCATGTGTGAGTTGGACTGAAGGGGCTGTTTCCATACTCTATGACTAATATTGTAAAAGGAGACTGTTTGGCTCTTCCTATCTGCATCAGCTCTCCAAATCAGCATTGCTCTTGGTGTTCTTACCCTACATACTCTCTGTATCCCTGCACATTCTTCCTTTTCCAAATGACAGCCTGCTTCAATTTAAACATCCTGGACACACTCCTAGGCAGTGCATTCCAGACCATAATACTCACTGCATGAACACGTTTATTTTCTCCTACCACAATTACTTATTTTATCAATGCAAAATCAACATCCTGGGAGTTAACATTGGCCAGAAACTGAACTGGCCCAGTTATAAAAATACTGCTCAGCTACAGAAAAAAATAGAAGTGGTAATTCTAGGCGAGTAACTCACCTGACTCCCCAAAGCATGTCCACCATCCACAAGGCACAAGTCAGGAGTGTGAAGGAAAACCCCCCCATTTTTCTAGATGGGATGCAGTTCCAACAACACTGAAGAAGCTTGACACCATCCAAGATAAAGCAGCCTATTGATTAGCACCATATCCACTATTCACCCCCTCCGCCACCAACACACAGTAACGATGGTATCTATAACATGTGCTGGAGTAAGTAGCAAAGCTCCTTCAGCAGCACCTTCCAAACCCTCAAGCTCACCACTTAGAGGGACAAGGGTAATAGTGCATAAGAACATGATGACCTATCAGTTTGCCTCCAAGAGGGAAAAGCATATTGACCTCATCATACCAATCTGCTGGTTGCAGAGACATCTAAAAGTGACAGTATTGGTAAAAGTGGCCATCACACAGTCCTTGAGGAGATAAAGTCCCATCTTCACATTCTGAATGCCCTCCCTTGTGTTGTGTGGCACTATCACCACGCTAAATGGGACAGACTTTGAACAAATCTAGCGATTGAACACTGGGCACACAGGAGGCCCTGAGGTCCATCAACAGCAGCAGAATTGAACTCCAACAAATCTGTGACCTCATAGCCTGGCATGTCCCCCACTCAACCATTACTACCAAGCCAGGGGGTCAATCTTGGTTCAATGGAGAGTGCAGGAGGGCATGCCAGGAGCAGCACCAGGCATGAAAATGAGCTATCAAAACTGGTGAAGCTACCAAACACAGCAGGCCAGGCAGCATCCGAGGAGCAGGAAAATTGATGTTTCAGACATAAGCCTTTCATCAGGGAATTCCTGATGAAGGGCTTATGCTCCAAATGTTGATTCTCCTACTTCTCAGATGCTGCCTGACTTACTGTGCTTTTCCAGCACCATAGGTTTTGACTCTGACCTCCAGCATCTGCAGTCCTCACTTTCTCCCAGGACAGACACAATACTAGCATCGACTCAACAATGTGGAAAATTGCCCAACTTTGTCCTATACATAAAAAGCAGATCTAATCCAACCTGGCTAAGAACCATCCCATCAGTCTATTGTCGATCATCAGTAAAGTGATGGACAGTGTCAGTGACAGTGCTGTCAAGCAGCACCTGCTCAGCAATAACCTGCTCAGTGATGTTCAGTTTGGGTTACACCAGGGCCACAGCTCCTGACCTCATTACAGCCTTGGGTCAAACATGGACAAAAGAGCTGCATTCCAGAGGGGAGGGGAGTGACAACCCTTGATATCAAGGCTGCATTCGGCCGAGTGTGGCATCATGGAGCCCTGGCAAAACTGGAATCAATGGGTATTAGGGGGCAAACTCTCCGCTGGTTGGAGTCATACCTGGCAAAAAGGAAGATGGTTGTGGTTCTTGGAGTCAATCATCTCAGCTCCGGGATAACTTTATAGGAGTTCCTCATGGTAGTGCCCACCATCTTCACTTGCTTCATCAATGACCTTCCCTCCATCATAAAGTCAGAAGTGGGACTGTTCGCCAATTATTGCACAATGTTCAACACCATTTGCGACTCCTCAGATACTGAAGCAGCCCATGTTCAATTGCAACAAGATCTGGACAATATCCAAGCTTGGACTGACAACTGGCAAGTAATATTCCTGCCACACAAATGCCAGGCAATGACCATCACCAATAAGAAGCAATCTGATGTTAACTATTTTGTAAACTGTGTATTGTTTAATAAAATAAAAAAAGAAATAATCTGACCACCTCCCCTTTGCCATTCAATGGTGTTACCATCAGTGAATCCCCCACTATCAACATCCTTGGGTTTATCATTCACCACAAGCTCAACTCGACTTGCCTCATAATGTAGTGGCTGAAAGAGCAGTTCAAAGACAAGGAATACTGCAGCGATTCTCCAAAGCCTCTCCCAATCAACAAGGGACAAGTCAATACTTGCTTAGATAGGTACAGCTCCAACAACACTCAAGAAGATTGACACCAGAGCAGCCCGTTTGATTGGCACCATATCCCCAAGCATCCTCCCCCTCCACCATGAACACTCAGTGTCCTATCTACCAGATGCACTGCAGAAATTCACCAAAGATCCTCAGACAGCACCTTCCAAACCCACAACCACGTCCATCTAGAAGAACAAGGCAGCAAATACACGGAAACACCACCCCTGCAAGTTCCCCTCCAAGCCCCTCCCCATCCTGACTTGGAAATATATCGCCGTTCCTTCACTGTTGCTGGGTCAAAATCCATGATTTCCCTCCCTAATGGCATTGTGGGTCTACCCACAGCACATGGACTGCAGCAGTTCAAGAAGGAAGCTCACCCCCACCTTCTCAATGTTAACTAGGGACAGGCAATAAATACTGGCGAGACAGTGATGCCTTCATCTCACGAGTGAATTTCAAATGTAACACACCATCCTTAAAGGGAACAGGATCATGGATCCTTCACCATTGGTGTGTCAGTGCTGAGGGAGTGCCACACTGTTGGAGGGTCAGTGCTGAGGGAGTGCCACACTGCTGGAGGGTCAGTGCTGAGGGAGTGCCACACTGTTGGAGGGTCAGTGCTGAGGGAGCGCCGCACTGTCGGAGGGTCAGCGCTGAGGCAGTGCGGTACTGTCAGAGGGTCAGTGCTGAGGGAGTGCTACACTGTTGGAGGGTCAGTACTGAGGGAATGCCACACTGTTGGAGGGTCAGTGCTGAGGGAGTGCTACACTGTTGGAGGGTCAGTACTGAGGGAATGCCACACTGTTGGAGGGTCAGTGGTGAGGGGGTGCCACACTGTCAGAGGGTCAGTGCTGAGTGAGTGCTGTACTGCTGGAGGGTCAGTGCTGAGGGAGCGCCTCACTGTCGGAGGATCAGTGCTGAGGGAGTGCCGCACTATCGGAGGATCAGTGCTGAGGGAGTGCCGCACTGTCGGAGGATCAGTGCTGAGGGAGCGCCACACTGTCGGAGGGTCAGTGCTAAGGGATTGCCGCACTGTCGGAGGATCAGTACTGAGGGAGTGCCGCACTGTCAGAAGGTCAGAAATGAGGGAGTGTTGCACTGTCAGAGGGTCAGTACTGAGGGAGTGGCAAACTGTCGGAGGGTCAGTGCTGAGGGAGCGCCGCACTACTGGAGGGTCAGTACTGAGGGAGCGCCACGCTGTTGGAGGATCAGTGCTGAGGGAGTGCCGCACTGTCGAAGGGTCAGTGCTGAGGGAGTGCCGCAGTGTCGGAGGGTCAGTGTTGAGGGAGTGCTGCACTGTCATAAGGTCAGAAATGAGGGAGTGCGGCACTGTCGGAGGTTCAGTGCTGAGGGAGTGCTGCAGTGTTGAAAGGTCAGAAATGAGGGAGTGCTGTACTGTCAGAAGGTCAGTACTGAGGGAGTGCCACACTGTCGGAGTATTGGTACGGAGCGAATGCTGCTCTTCCCGAGGTTCTGTATTTCAGATCATATATTTATCTGAGTCCTTACTGACTATTTGCTGAGACACAAAATCCTCAATTTTCTAATCTACCTGTTCAGTAATGTTATGACACACCTCTGCAGCAGTTAGGATTTGAAACCCCTCCCCCTGACCCTAGACTAATTCATCTGATGCTTTATTTCATCACTGTAATGGGAGTTTTCTGCCCTATTTCCAATGTGAATACACTGTGTAATTCAAATATTCATCATTAACTGTAAAAAGCTTTGACACTTTCAGAGATTTTGGAAGGTGCTACATAAATGCAAGTCATGATGCGCTGCAGTATCCGAGATGGAGGTGGTGAGGAATGATGATTGGAGCAGGTTCTGGTCATAGTCACTCTCCAGTACACCCTACTGGATCGAAGCAGGTAATTTAAGGATTCAGCGAGGGTGTGTGTGTGTGAA
Source organism: Hemiscyllium ocellatum (assembly GCF_020745735.1). Taxonomy (NCBI): domain Eukaryota; kingdom Metazoa; phylum Chordata; class Chondrichthyes; order Orectolobiformes; family Hemiscylliidae; genus Hemiscyllium; species Hemiscyllium ocellatum. Next base: position 3,546,840 of record NC_083431.1, on the reverse strand, counting down.
CTGCATAATCCAACAAGAATCCTCAACAACTAGGCTCTCTCTCCCATATATACACATGCACATAATGTTCACCTATGCAAGTGAAGCAAGGAAGCTGTTCTCTTCAGAATCAATGTCTTCAGAAGAGGAGGACAGCATAATGAAAGAAAAAGGTTCAAACCGCAGCTCATCATGTGTAAGTTCCATGGCAACACAGGCTGCATCATCACCAGGCAGTTTGTTGTTGTGAGGAAGCAATCCAGTGGGAGGAAGGTGTTCAGTAGATTATGGCACATAGAATTTACAACCAATATACAGGCCATTTGGCCTATGATAGGGGTTTCTGCTGCACACAAGCCTCCTCCACTCCTCTGTCTCACTCTATTACCATCTCCTTCATGTGCTTATTCCTCTTAATTACATCCAGTCACTTCTATCTCTTCTTGCGACATCACTTCTGTATTTTACACCTTTATGAGATTATAGAAACCAATTAATAACTAAAATTGCAATTAGAAGAGTTTTATGGAAACAGGTTTTGTGGATTTTAGTTGCTGTTTCTCTCTCGCTCTGTCTCTGTGGATGTAATGCCTCAGATGGTTGGGAATATCACTCAATATCTTAAGCAGGCACCAGACAGAGAGTAACACTGTCTTTAGGAAAGTGTTAGTCATGGTTCTCATCCCAGTCAGACATATCTAGGTTACTGCAGAGCTCTTGGTTATTGTACGCTTTTTTAATTATTAATTGTTGGGTGTGGGTGCTGCTGACAGTCTTTCCTAATTCCCTATCCACTTTCTGTAAAGACTCCACCACTACCTCGTCAGAACCCCGTTCCCCCCCCCCCCCCCCTAACAACCCATATTCTCCTCCTGGCACCTTCCCCTGCCATCGCAGGAATTGCAAAACCTGCGCCCGCACCTCCCCCCTCACCTCCATCCAAGGCCCCAAAGGAACCTTCCACATCCATCAAAGTTTCAGCTGCATTTCCACACATGTCATTTACTGCATCCAATTCTCCCGATGTGGTCTCCTCTACATTGGGCATACAGGACGCCTACTCGCAGAGTGCTTCCGAAAACATCTCCGGGACACCGGCACCAATCAACCTCACCACCCTGTGGCTGAACACTTTAACTCCCCCTCCCACTCTACCGAGGACGTGCAGGTCCTCGGCCTCTTCCATCGCCACTCCCTCACCACCCGACGCCTGCAGGAAGAACGCCTCATCTTCCACCTCGGAACACTTCAACCCCAGGGCATCAATGTGGACTTCACCAGTTTCCTCATTTCCCCTTCCCCCACCTCACCCCACTTCCAACTTTCCAGCTCAGCACCGCCACATGACTCGTCCCATCTTCCATCTTCCTTCCTACCAATCTGCTCCAGCCTCCCCTCCAACCTATCACCTTGCCCCCCCACCTCCATCCACCTATTGCACTCTCAGCTACCCCCAGCCTCACCCCTCCCATTTTTGCCTCCAACCCCGAGGCTCCCAACTTATCATTCCTGATGAAGGGTTTTTGCCTGAAACGTCGATTCTCCTGCTCCTCAGATGCTGCCTGACCCGCTGTGCTTCTCCAGCACCGCACTCTTGACTGTAACCTCCGGCATCTGCACTTTTGCCTTGTCTTTCCTTATTACCCATGAAGAAGTTGGTGGTGAGCTGTACACCCACAATAAAGAGGGAGTTCCAGGGTTTGGACCCAGTGACACCAAATTAACGGCGATATATTTCCAACTTAGGATGGTGAGTAGCTTGGAGGGAAACTTGAAAATGGTGATTTTCTTATGTATCTGGCTCTAATGCAACAAGGGGTACATCGGCTTCCAAGAGATCAATTGTGTTCGGGGATTCTGTAGTCAGAGGTACAGACAGATGTATCTGTGGCCAGCAGAGAAAAAGCAGAATGGTGTGTTGTTTCCCTGGTGCCAGGATCAAGGGTGTCTCAGAGAGGGTGCAAATGTTCTCACGGGGGAGAGGGGCCAGCAGGAGGTCACTGTCCACATTGGAACCAACAATATAGGAAGGAAAATGATTGAGATTCTGAAGGGAGATTACAGAGAGTTAGGCAGGAATTTAAAAAGGAGGTCCTCAAGGGTAATAATATCTGGATTACTCCCAGTGCTACGAGCTAGTGAGGGCAGGAATAGGAGGATAGAGCAGATGAATGCATGGCTGAGGAGCTGGTGTATGGGAGACGGATTCACATTTTTGGATCATAGAAATCTCTTTTGGGGTAGAAGTGACCCGTACAAGAAGGATGGATTGCACCTAAATTGGAAGGGAACTAATATACTGGCAGGGAGATTTGCTAGAACTGCTTGGGAGGATTTAAACTAGTAAGGTGGGGGGATAGGACCCAGGGAGATAGTGAGGAAAGAGATCGATCTGAGATGGGTATAGCTGAGAACAGAAGTGAGTCAAACAGTCAGGGCAGGCAGGGACAAGGTAGGACTAATAAATTAAACTGCATTTATTTCAATGCAAGGGGCCTAACAGGGAAGGCAGATGAACTCAGGGCATGGTTAGGAACATGGGACTGGGATATCATAGCAATTACGGAAACATGGCTCAGGGATGGGCAGGACTGGCAGCTGAATGTTCCAGGATACAAATGCTACATGAAGGATAGAAAGGGAGGCAAAAGAGGAGGGGGAGTGGCAAGGGATAAGGGATAGCATTACAGCTGTGCTGAGGGGGGATATTCCCAGAAATACATCCAGGGAAGTTATTTGGGTGGAACTGAGAAATAAGAAAGGGATGATCACCTTAGAGATTGTATTATAGACCCCCCAATAGTCAGAGGGAAATTAAGAAACAAACTTGTAAGGAGATCTCAGCTATCTGTAAGAATAATAGGGTGGTTATGGTCGGGGATTTTAACTTTCCAAACATCGACTGGGACTGCCATAGTGTTAAAGGTTTAGATGGAGAGGAATTTCTTAAGCGTGTACAAGACAATTTTCTGGTTCAGTATGTGGATGTACCTACTAGAGAAGTTGCAAAACTTGACCTCCTCTTGGGAAATAAGGCAGGGCAGGTGACTAAGGGGTCAGTGAGGGAGCACTTTGGGGCCAGTAACCATAATTCTATTCATTTTAAAATAGTGATGGAAAAGGATAGACCAGATCTAAAAGTTGAAGTTCTAAATTGGAGAAAGGCCAATTTTGACGGTATTAGACAAGAACTTTCAAAAGCTGATTGGGGCAGATGTTCGCAAGTAAAGGGATGTTTGGAAAATGGGAAGCCTTCAGAAATGAGATAACAAGAATCCAGAGAAAGTATATTCCTGTCAGGGTGAAAGGGAAGGCTGGTCAGTATAGGGAACGCTGGATGACAAAAGAAATTGAGGGTTTGGTTAAGAAAAAGTAGGAAGCATATGTCAGGTATAGGATTCTGGATGAGTGGTGCTGGAAGAGCACAGCAGTTCAGGCAGCATCCAAAGTGCAGCGAAATCGATGTTTCGGGCAAAAGCCCTTCATCAGGAATAAAGGCAGTGAGCCTGAAGCATGGAGAGATAAGCTAGAGGAGGGTGGGGGTGGGGAGAAAATAACATAGAGTACAATGGGTGAGTGGGGGAGGGGATGAAGGTGATAGGTCAGGGAGGAGAGGGTGGAGTGGATAGATGGAAAAGGAGCTAGGCAGGTAGGACAAGTCCGGACAAGTCATGGGGACAGTGCTGAGCTGGAAGTTTGGAACTAGGGCGAGGTGGGGGAAGGGGAAATGAGGAAACTGTTGAAGTCCGCATTGATGCCCTGGGGTTGAAGTGTTCCGAGGCGGAAGATGAGGCGTTCTTCCTCCAGGCGTCTGGTGGTGAGGGAGTACCTCCGCCATCAGACCCCACCCCTCCAACCGTAACAAGGACAGAACGCCCCAGGTGCTCACATTCCACCCTACCAACCTTCGCATAAACCAAATCATCCGCTGATATTTCCGCCACCTCCAAATGGACCCCACCAGCAGGGATATATTTCCCACCCCACCCCTTTCCGCCTTCCGCAAAGACCGTTCCCTCCGTGACTACCTGGTCAGGTCCATGCCCCCCTACACCTACCCTCCCATCCTGGCACCTTCCCCTGCCACCGCAGGAACTGTAAAACCTGCGCCCACTAAGTTTTACCTGCACATCCACCAATATCATTTATTGTATCCATTGCTCCCGATGCGATCTCCTCTACATTGGGGAAACTGGACACCTCCTAGCAGAGCGCTTTAGGGAACATCTCCGGGACACCCACACCAATCAACCACACCGCCCTGTGGCCCAACATTTCAACTCCCCCTCCCACTCTGCCGAGGACATGCAGATCCTGGGCTTCCTTCACCGCCGCTCCCTCACCACCAGATGCCTGGAGGAAGAACGCCTCATCTTCCGTCTCAGAACACTTCAACCCCAGGGCATCAATGTGGGCTTCAACAGTTTCCTCATTTCCCCTTCCCCCACCTCACCCTAGATCCAAACTTCCAGCTCAGCACTGTCCCCATGACTTGTCCGACCTGCCTATCTCCTTTTCCACCTATCCACTCCACCCTCCTCCCTGACCTATCACCTTCATCCCCTCCCCCACTCACCCATTGTACTCTATGCTACTTTCTCCCCATCCCCACCCTCCTCTAGCTTATCTCTCCATGCTTCAGGCTCTCTGCCTTGAACCCTGGTGAAGGGCTTCTGCCCGAAATGTCGATTTCGCTGCTCCTTGGATGCTGCCTGAACTGCTGTGCTCTTCCAGCACCACTAATCCAGAATCTGGTTTCCAGCATCTGCAGTCATTGTTTTTACCTCTATATGTCAGGTATAAACAGGATAGATCGAGTGAATCCTTCGAAGAGTATAATGGAAGTAGGAGTTTACTTAGGAGGGAAATCAGGAGGGCATAAAGGGGACATGAGATAGCTTTGGCAAATAGAATTAAGGAGAATCCAAAGGGCTTTTACAAATATATTAAGGACAAAAGGGTAACTAGGGAGAGAATAGGGCCCCTCAAAGATCAGCAAGGCAGCCTTTGTGTGGAGCCACAGAAAATGAGGGAGATACTAAATGAATATTTTGCATCAGTATTTACTGTGGAAAAGGATATGAAAGATATAGACTGTAGGGAAATAGATGGTGACATCTTGCAAAATCTGCAGATTACAGAGGAGGAAGTGCTGGATGTCTTGAAATGGTTAAAGATGGATAAATCCCCAGGACCTGATCAGGTGTACCCGAGAACTCTGTGGGAAGCTAGAGAAGTGATTGCTGAGCCTCTTGCTGAGATATTTGTATCATCGATAGTCACAGGTGAGGTGCCGGAAGATTGGAGGTTGGCAACCGTGGTGCCACTGTTTAAGAAGGGTGGTAAGGACAAGCCAGGGAACTATAGACCAGTGAGCCTGACCTCGGTGGTGGGCAAGTTGTTGGAGAGAACCCTGAGGGACAGGATGTGCATGTATTTGGAAAGGCAAGGACTGACTCGGGATAGTCAACATGGCTTTGTTCGTGAGAAGTCATGTCTCACAAACTTGATTTTTGAAGAAGTAACAAAGAGGATTGATGAGGGCAGAGCAGTAGATGTGATCTATATGAACTTCAGTAAGGCGTTCGACAAGATTCCCCATGGGAGACTGATTAGCAAGGTTAGATCTCATGGAATACAGGGAGAACTAACCATTTGGATACAAAACTGGCTCAAAGGTAGAAGACAGAGGGTGGTGGTGGAGGGTTGTTTTTCAGACTGGAGGCCTGTGACCAGTGGAGTGCCATAAGGATCGGTGCTGGGTCCTCTACTTTTTGTCATTTACATAAATTATTTGGATGCGGGCATAAGAGGTGTAGTTAGTGAGTTTGCAGATGACACCAAAATTGGAGGTGTAGTGGACAGCGAAGAAGGTGACCTCAGATTACAACAGGATCTGGACCAGATGGGCCAATGGGCTGACAAGTGGCAGATGGAGTTTAATTCAGATAAATGCGAGGTGCTGCATTTTGGGAAAGCAAATCTTAGCAGGACTTATACACTTAATAGTAAGGTCTAGGGGGTGTTGCTGAACAAAGAGACCTTGGAGTGCAGGTTCATAGCTCCTTGAAAGTGGAGTCGCAGGTAGATAGGATAGTGAAGAAGGCGTTTGGTATGCTTTCGTTTATTGGTCAGAGTATTGAGTACAGGAGTTGGGAGGTCATGTTGCGGCTGTACAGGACATTGGTTAGGCCACTGTTGGAATATTGCGTGCACTTCTGGTCTCCTTCCTATCAGAAAGATGTTGTGAAGCTTGAAAGGGTTCAGAAAAGATTTACAAGGATGTTGCCAGGGTTGGAGGATCTGAGCTACAGGGAGAGGCTGAACAGGCTGGGGCTGTTTTCCCTGGAGCATCGGAGGCTGAGGGTTGACCTTATAGAGGTTTACAAAATTATGAGAGGCATGGATAGGGTAAATAGGCAAAGTCTTTTCCCTGGGGTTGGGGAGTCCAGAACTAGAGGGCATAGGTTTAGGGTGAGACGGGAAAGATATAAAAGAGACCTAAGGGGCAACTTTTTCACACAGAAGGTGGTGCATGTATGGAATGACCTGCCGGAGGATGTGGTGGAGGCTGGTACAATTGCAACATTTAAAAGGCATCTGGATGGGTATATGAATAGGAAGGGTTTGGAGGGATATGGGCTGGGTGCTGGCAGGTGAGACTAGATTGGGTTGGGACATCTGGGCTGGCATGGACGGGTTGGACCGAAGGGTCTGTTTCCGTGTTGTACATCTCTATGACTCTATGACTCTATCTGCTGGGTTTTGAAGGAGTTTTGACGAGTTGCTGCAGTGTGACTTGTAGATGGTACACACCGCTATCACAGTGTTTGTGGTGAAGGGAGTGCAATCTGGAGTTACATTCATCCATTAAACCAGAAAAAAGTAGGAACAGGAGTAGGCTATTCGGCCCTTCAAGCCTGCTCCACTTTTCAATAGGATCATGGCTGATCCGACATTCCTCATGGAGAAAGTGAGGTCTGCAGATGCTGGAGATCAGAGCTGAAAATGTGTTGCTGGAAAAGCGCAGCAGGTCAGGCAGCATCAAAGGAACAGGAAATTCGATGTTTCAGGCATAAGCCCTTCTTCAGGAATGAGGAAAGTGTGTCCAGCAGGTTAGAAAGGCGGTGTTGAGTTCGAGGGGAGGGAGAGAGCTTCTTCAAGGAAGGCATCAGGGCATTCCTAACCTGCAATCTTCTTCCTGACCTCTCCGTCCCCACCCCACTCCGGCCTATCACCCTCACCTTGACCTCCTTCCACCTATTGCATCTCCAACACCCCTCCCCAAGTCCCTCCTCCCTACCTTTTATCTTAGCCTGCTGGACACACTTTCCTCATTCCTGAAGAAGGGCTTATGCCCGAAACGTCGAATCTCCTGTTCCTTGGATGCTGCCTGACCTGCTGTGCTTTTCCGGCAACACATTTTCAGCTCTGACATTCCTCATGTCCACTTTGCTGCCCTTTAACTATAACCATTGATGCCCCAACTGATCAAGAATCTATCAATTTATTGCCACAGAGCGCAGTGGAGGCTGGGACGTTGGGTGTCTTCAAGGCAGAGTTTGATAAATTCTTAATCTCACAAGGAATTAAGGGCTATGGGGAGAGTGTGGGTAGGGGAGTTGAAATGCCCATCAGCCATGATTAAATGGCGAAGTGGACTCAATGGGCCGAATGGCCTTACTTCCATTCCTATGTCTTATGGTCTTGTGGTCTTACACCTCAGGTGAGATATCCTGAATCTGGGCACCAGACAAGCAGCACAGTCTTTGGGTCCCTCAATCCTGGCCTCAGAGAGTACTGTCAATTCCCTGACTATACTATCTCCATTCCCTTGAATGACTCCTTGTACCACAGTGCTATGGTCATTTTCCTCACCCTCCCTACAGCCCCCACTCTTGTCCACACAGGGAACAAACATCTCAAATGTGTTAGACAAGATCATGGGCGGAGGCTCCTTCAGCTCTACCTGTCTCACTCATAGTCACACCCTCCTGTCCCTGGCCACTGACCGAGTTCGAGATAGTTAATCTAAGGCATGTGACTGCATCCTGGAACACAGTATCCAGGTAACTCTCCCCCTCCCTGATGTGTCAGAATGTTTGAAGCTGAAACTCCAGCTCATCAACTCTGAGCTGGAGTTCCTTAAGCAACTGCCACTTAATCATAAAGTTATAGAATCATACAGCATGAAAACAGACCCTTTGGTCCAAATAATCTACACTGACCAAGTTTCCCAAAGTAAACTAGCCCCACTTGCCTGCATTTGGCCTATATCCCTCTAAACTTTTCCTATTCATGTACCTGTGCAAATGTCTTTTTAATGTTTTAACTGGACCTGCATCCTACCACTTCCTCTGGCGGTTCATTCCACATATGAACCACCATCTATGTGAAAAAAATTGCCCCTCGGGGCCCTTTTAAATCTTTCTCCTCTCACCTTAAAAGTATGCCCCCTAGTTTTGAACTCCCCTACCATAGAGCAAAGACCTTTGCTCTGCATCACATCTATGCCCCTCAGGATTTTATAAACTTCTATAATGTCACCCCTCAACCTCCTACACTCCAGTGAAAGAAGTCCCAGCCTATCCAGCATCTCCTTATAACTCAAACCATCCAGTCCCAGTAATATTTGTATAAATCCTTTCTGCACCCTCACTATAGCAGGGCGACCAGAACTCTACACAGTACTCCAGAAAAGGCCTCACTAACATCCATTACAACCACAATATCATGTCCCAACTCCTATACTCAATGTTCTGAGTAATGAAGGCAAACCTGCCAAATGCCTTCTTTATCATCCTATCTCGCAGTGACTTTCAACAAACAATGTACCTGAACCCCTAGGTCTCTGTTCAACTACACTCCCCAAGGCCCTACCATTAACCATGTAAGTCCTATCAAAATGCAATCCCTCACACTTATCCAAATTAAACTCCATCTGCAAATCCTCAGCCACTGGCCCAATTGATCAAAATCCCTTTGTAATCTTAGATAACTTTTTCCATTGTCCAATATACCACCAATTCTGGTGTCATCTACACGCTAACTAAGCATGCTTCCTGAACTCTCATCCAAATCATTTACATAAATGACAACCCAGCACCGATCTCTGCTGAACACCACTGGTCACAGGTCTCCACTCCAAAAAAACAACTCTCCACCACCACCACCCTCTCACAGAATCCCTATGGTGTGGAAACAGGCCATTTGGCCCAACAAGTCCACACTGACCCTCCAAAGAGTAACCACCCAGATCCATTCCCTTACCCTATTACTCTACATTTACCCCTGACTAATGCAACTAACCTCCACATCCCTGAACACCATGGGCGATTTAGCGTTGTTAATTCACCCAATCTGTACATCTTTGGACTGTGGGAGGAAACCAACACAGACATGGGAAGAATGTGCAATACAGACAGTCGCCTGAGGCTGGAATTGAACCCGGGTCCCTGGCGCTATGTGGTAGCTATGAGCCACCTTGCTGCCTTTCTATCTCCTATCATCAAGCCAATTTTGTATCCAATTGGTTAGTTGTCCCTGAATCCCATGTGATCTAACTTTACTAACCAGTCTACCATGTGGAACCTTGTTAAAGGCTTTACTAAAGTCCATGTAGACAAGATGTGGTCATTATGAACCACAATGAGGGCCACCAGCTCCCACATTATGCAGGCCAACTCTGCATCTCCATTTTATTTGCTTAGTCCTTAATTTATTTATTCTTACTAGTCTTTTAGTTTGTAACTTGTAAATATTTTCCCATTTACCTTCAATCTGAAAAAAAACCTATAATAGATAGTCAAATTAGTAGCTGGCACCAATGAATTTATGGTTTATCTGTGATATCATTCTTTTGTGTCCTGATCCCAGATTTCAGTTTATCCTGTTAAAAAAAAGTCAAAAAAGCAAGCAAAAAGCACCTCTTCCCTCTGCACTAACTCCCCACTCTGCCTCCAAACTCCCCAAACTATAAACTCACTCGGACTGTGTCTTACTCTGGATGTGATTCTCTCCTTCCTGACCGTGTGAAACTTACGTTCCATGTGTGCAGAGAGTCACTCTCCTGACTTGTGCCTTGTAGATGTTGGACAGGCTCTGGGGAGTCAGGAGCTGAGGTAATTACTGCAGGATTCCTAGCCTCTGACTTGGTCTAATAGCCACTGTTTTTATAATGTTGGTGCAGTTCACCTTCTGGTCAATTGGGTTTAACTTCATTGTCGTAGCCAATCCATCAGTTGACATCACAGAAGCTGATTATTTGGTCATTCAGCTGCTACTGTCTCTGGGATCTTGCTGTGTCCAATTCACTGCTACATTTCCCTACATTACCAAGTGATTACACTTGAAAAAGTACAGAATTACTTGTAAAGTGCTTGGCATGTCTGAAAGCTGTAAAGATGTCAGATACATGTAAATCTTTATGTTCGTAAATACCAAATCCCAGATCTTGATAGTGGGGGATTCAATAATGGTAACATCAGTGAAGCCAACAGTCAAGTCTAGAGTAGCTTTATTTGTAATTTCTACCATATACAACTGATACAGTAAAAACAAGACAGTGTTCCTCCAGGACCAAGCACAAACTACAAAATCGTACACAACATAAGGTGCATAACAAGCACAAAACACTCAAGACAGCACAGTAATTCCTGACACATCGAGGTAATAGGTACAATGGTGTACAAATTACAGTGCAATAAAAGAATGATAATTAATAAAACATTGTTCCAGCAGCAATTCAAAGTTGTGCAAAGAGTTTCAGATGGACTACAGTCTGATTACACAGTGTTAAGGAGCCTGATGATTAATTCCTCTAAATCAGAGGCTATGTCTCTGGGGGGGTCTGAGGAGAATATCTGAGGTGGAGCATGAGCTACGGTCCCCCTTCAAATAGTCATAGGAAGGTTTTTCTTATTTAGGCATCTTTATCACACCTGCCTTTGATCAGCTGTTTAAGGCCAATTTTGCCCAGTTGTTTGACAGGATTAAGCAAGATTTTCAGTAACGGGAGGTGATTCCAATATTCTGGTTAGGCTGGGTATCTCTTATCAAAATGAATATTCTCCCCTGTTTACTCGATCCTATACAAATGTTCCCTTTGATTTTCCCAAGGCAAATATTCCAGAGACTTAATGGAAGGTCTTTTATTTCGAGCCAAAGTTGTTTAAACTAGTTATCTCATCGGTTGGGGAGAGTGGATCTCCCAGATATTAGAAAATATCAGTTAAGTTCTCTTCTATCGTTTGTTAGTGATTGGGCCAAGTAAAAACCTGGTGTCATCGTGGTTAGATATTGAGGCCTCCCAGACAAAATGTTCACTTATCAGCCCTTTATTCTTAAGTAAATGAGGATGGTCATGGAAAATTGCTGTTGTCCAACTGTTAATAATACTGTTAAGGCACAGAGGGTAATGTGGCAGAGGGAGGGTAATATGTCCAAAATATCATTTCTTACCCCTCTAGTGGATCTGCCGGGATTTAACTAGGGGTAATAGACTCCGGATTTAAGCTCTGGGCAGCTGAGAGAATCTCCTGTTTGGGTGATTTATTTGAAGGTGAAATAATGATGTCCTTTTACCAAATAATCCGTAAATATGGTCCAGTTAGCAAAGACCTTTTCTGCTTTATCCAGGTCGGCGATTTTATTTAGAAAGGGACCCCGCTCTTGACTAACCCCTGCAGATCTATAATGGAGAAGAGGATACTTTTTGCTAAAACTACTTTCTCTATTAGTATGCTTTATCATATCCTGGGGGGGAAAGAGCAATCCTTCAGGAGACTGTGAGAGGCTTTGCGGGGTTTGGGAGGGGGAGTTAGGAGTTGAGATCTCTATGGAGGCATGGGGGGGGGGGGGGGGAACATTTGCAAGAATGTGAGAAAGATATCAATTTGTAATAAGACCCATGCCACGTGACTAAAGATTCTGCATAGGGTCCATTTGGCCCCAGATGGTTTCTCAAAGTTTAAGGTGGGAGCATCCCCTTTTTGTCCTCAGTGTAAGATAAACCTCAGTACTCCCACTCATTGTTTATGGTCCGTATGTATTGGAGTTCTATGGCAGGGGTTATAGGTCAGGTCATGAGGGCTGAGGTTAAGAAGGACCCTGTCTGCCTCTTCCTGGGCCTCCCAGTATACCCTCTTTGGATGCTCATGGGGAAAAAAAGGCTTGTTAACATCCTCACTTTCTGTGCTAGCATAAATATTTTAATGTGTTCACTTTCTGAAACCACCCCCCAGGTCTGTTGGGTTGGCATAGGCTTATTATGGAACACATCCCTCTGGACTTTTTCATGAATATGGTGCACCGGAAAACAGAAAATGTTTACAGGAAATGGCAGCCTTTTCTGCACTACTTGGGTGCAGATTTACCTGTCATTTTAACTAGGGCTTTCATGTAGCCATGATGTTCTGATTTAGTGAGCTTGATGTCCTTGAAGGAAGACTTCTGAATATTTTGTGTGCAATACATCATGCTCTCGGAAGTTGAGAGCTAATGTTTTGTTGTGCTGAGCTGTATTGTTTATTCATTCAGTAACTACCTTTACTGATTTGTCTGTTTTGCACATGGGTATAGTTGTGTTTTGGTTGCATTATTGATGTTCTTTTCTATTTTTTGTTGTTATATGTAGATAGAGTAATGTTTACTGGTGTTGTAATTTGATTTCTTTTTTTAAATGGTTTTGTAGAGAAAGAAAAATGTTGAATAAAAATATCTATTAAAAAAAAGGAGCCTGATGGCTTGGGGGAAGAAACTGTTGCACAGTCTGGCCGTGAGAGACTGAATGCTCCGGTATCTTCTGCCGAATGGCGGGAGGGAGAAGAGTTTGAGTGAGGGGTCTTCCAAAATGCTCCCAGCCTCTCGGATGCAGCATGTGGTGTAAATGTCTGTAATGTAGGGAAGAGAGATCCCGATGACCCTCTCAGCTGTCCTCACTATCTGCTGTAGGGTCTTACGATCTGACACAGTGTAATTCCAGAACCAGGTGATGATGCAGCAGCTCAGGGTCCTCTCAATGAACCCTCTGGAGAATGTGGTGAGGGTAGGGGTGGGGGGTGGGTGGGGGGCTTTCCTCAGTCTGTGCAGAGAGTAAAGGCGCTGCTGGGTTTTCTGGGCTATGGAGCTGGGGTTGAGGGTCCAGGTGAGATTCTTCACCAGGTGGGCACCAAGATATTTGGTGCTCTTCACGATCTCCACGAGGGAGCCGTCGAAGTCCAGCAGAGAGTGGTCGCTCCGTGCCCTCCTGAAGTCAACAACCAACTCTTTCATCTTGTCCACGATCAGAGACAGGTTGCTGGCTCTGCACCAGTCCGTTAGCCACTGCACCCCCTCTCCCCATGCTGACTCATCGTTCCTGCTCTTGAGACCCACTACAGTGGTATCATCAGTGACTGTGATGATGTGATTCGAGCTGTGTGTGGCTGCCCAGTTGTGTGTCAGCGGGTGAACAGCAATGGACTGAGCACACAGCCCTGAGGGGGTGGGGGGCGGGGAGCATGCTCAGTGTGATGGTGTTGGAGGTGCTATTCCCAATCCGAACTGACTGAGGTCCCCCAATAACAGGATCCCGTTACAGAGGGAGGTACTTAGGCCCAGCAGACTTAGCTTTCCAAACAGGTGCTGAGGAATGATCGTGTTGAATGCCGAACTGAAGTCTATGACCAGTACTCTGATGGAGGTGTCCTTCTTCACCAGGTGGGTGAGGACCAGATAGAGGGTGGTGGAAATGACATCATCTGTTGAGTAGTTGGGTCAATAAGTGAACTGCAGGGTGTCCAGTGAGGGGGGGCAGCAGGGTCTCATCACAAATCGCTTCATGATGATGTGTGTTAACGCAACGTTGACACAGGACACTGAAGACATCTTCAGCGCAGGGACAATAGTAGCAGCCTTGAAGCATGTTGGAACAATGGCACAGCTCAGGGAGATGTTAAAGATGTTTGTGAGAATATCTGCCAGTATGTCAGGGCATCCTCAGAGCGCTCTGCCAGGGATGTTATCTGGTCCAGCAGCCTTCCCTGGGTTGGCTGTGGTAAGACACAGCACCTGGTCATTAGGAGGAGGATCAGCTTCCTCACTGCCACGTCGTTTTGTGCCTCAAACCCGTGCATAGAGGGTGTTCAACTCATCTGGGAGGGAGACATCACCAGCACAAGCAGGCGATGCTGTTCTGTGGGTGGTGATGGCCTGGATGCCCTTTCACACTCTCTGTGTATTGCTGCTGTCCTGAAAGTGGCTGTGTATTCTCTGTGTGTGGGCACACTTTGCCTCTTTGATGGCCCGGGTCAGGTTGGCTCTCGCTCTGAAGGCGGTATCATGAGTCCTCAGCAGTGCACACATCTTTGTGGTCATCCACAGTTTCTGGTTGGGGTGAGAAATGATGGCCCTGGATATGGTGACATTGTCAACACACTTGCTAAAGTAGTACATCACCAACGCCGTGTACTCCTCTAACTTGATGAAATCGCCATTGGTTGCTGCCTCCCTCAGTGTGCTCAAAACAGGCTTGAAGAGCAGAAATAGTTCCAGGTTTTCCCCTGCTTCCGAACCAGTTTGACCCGTCTGACGAGCTGTATGCTGGGATTAACCTAACAGGGATGGAGTCTGAGGAGCTGAGGTGGGGCTGGGGCCCTGCCCTGCCCTGTCTGCGTTGGGGATGTTTGTATAAACCAGATGCAGCATGCTCCCCCTCTCGTCACAAAGACCACACGCTGATGGAATTTAGGGAGCACAGGCTTGAAATTTGCATGGTTGAAATCTCCAGCAACAATAAACAGTCCAACAGGGTGTGCGTTCTGCAGTCTGCTAATAGCCCCATACAGTTCACAGAGGGCCTCCTTAGCACTGGCACTGGGAGGAATATACAAACTGACTGCAAGGACAGCAGTGGACTTCTGCGGCAAATAAAATGATCTGCACCTAACAGTCACAAACTGCAGCAGTGATGAGCAGTAACAGGAGACTAGCATAGAGTCTTTGCACCATTCTGTGTTGGTGTAGATACACAGACTTACACCCGAAGCCTTACAGCATAGAGCTGCAATTCTGTTCATGTGAAACAAGGTGGGCCCGTCTTGCTAGGTGCCGGTGTCTGGAACTGTCTCACTGAGCCGTGTTTCTGTGCAATCAAGGCCTCAGCACTCTCTGAACCCACACTGAGGCACCTGACACAGTCGGATGCAGTCCAGTTTATTGTCCAGGGAGCAGACGCTGGAGAGCAGAATGGACAGGAGAGCTGACCGGCTAGGGTTTGTTTTTAGTCTGGCACAGACTCCTGCACACTTACTGCGCTTCTGCCCCCTCACACACCGCTTCCGATATCACAACACCCAGCCACCGGCATCAGGTGAGGCAGAGGACTGGAGGCCTGGCCTCAGCAGCAAGCTAAGATCGCATAACTCCTTCAGCAGCTCCATTCAGGTACGTTTTCAGCCGGTTCCTGGACTGTAACGGTGTTTGCAGACACTGAGTTACCTGTTTCTCCTGGAATTGAACAGCCCTTGGTTGGGAGAGGCTGCTTCGAGTTGCTGACATATAACCTTCTTGGTCCACCTTGCCAAGTGTAAAGAGAGTCTGGTTAGATTGTCTCTAACTGGAGGTGGTCACAGTCTGGCATTTGTGTGGCATGAATATTACTTGCCACTTGTCAGCCCATGTCTGGCTATTGTCCAAATTTGTTGCATTTAAACATGGCCTGTTTCAGTATCTGAGGAGTGGCGAATGGTGCTGAACATTGTGTAACCATCAGCGAACATCCCCCCTTCGGACCTTATGATGGAGGGAAGGTCATTGATGAAGCAGCTGAAGATGGTTGGGCCTAGGACACTGCCCTGAGGAACTCTTGCAGAGATGTCCTGGAGCTGAGATGACTGACCCTCCAACAACCACAACCATCTTCCTATGTGTCAGGTATGACTGTAACCAGCGGAGAGTTTTGCTCCTGATTCCCATTAACTCTAAGACTCCTTGATGGCACATTTGGGCAGATACTACCCTGATTTCAAGGGCATTTGCTCTCACCTTTCACCTGGAGTGTAGCAAGGTCAGCAATTGTTGTCCATCCCTAATTGCTTTGGAATGAATGGGTTACTGGGTGAGTTCTGAGAACAGTTAAGGTTTAATTCCACGGTCGTGGGTCTGGAGTCATGTAGGTCAGACCAGGAAAGGATAGCAGATTTTCTACCCTAACGAGCATTAGTGAACCAGATTGGTTTTTTACAAAAATCAATGGTAATTACATCGTGACCATTATCAAGACTAGCCTTCAGTTCCAGAATGATTTATTGAATTTGAATACATTGGTTCTGTCTTTACGAGGCAGCTCACAAATAATGTCCCAAAAGTGGAGAAGCGAGCACTGGGGAAATTAATGGAAATAAAGGCCAATAAATCCCCAGGGCCTGATAGTCTACATCCCAGAGTACATAAGGAAATGGCTCTAGAAATAGTGGATGCATTGGTGGTCATGTTTAAAGATGCTAAAGACTCTGGAATAGTTACTGTGGATTCAAGAGTTGTTAGTAAAATCTCACTGTTTAAAAAAAATGGTAGTGAGGGTGAGAAGGAGCAGTTAGTTATGGGATAGGACGAAATGGCCAAGGCATTGAACAGCTATTTTGCATCAGTCTTCACAATGGAGGACACTAATAACATGCCAGTAAGTGACGAAGAGATAAAGGTAGGTGAGGACTTGGAAACAATTATTATTATAGAAGAGCTAGTGTTGGGTAAGCTAGATTAGATTAGACTTACAGTGTGGAAACAGGCCCTTCGGCCCAACAAGTCCACACCGACCCGCCGAAGCGAAGCCCACCCATACCCCTACATTTACCCCTTACCTAACACTACGGGCAATTTAGCATGGCCAATTCACCTGACCCGCACATCTTTGGACTGTGGGAGGAAACCGGAGCACCCGGAGGAAACCCACGCAGACACGGGGAGAACGTGCAAACTCCACACAGTCAGTCGCCTGAGGCAGGAATTGAACCCAGGTCCCTGGCGCTGTGAGGCAGCAGTGCTAACCACTGTGCCACCGTGCCGCCCCAAATGGAGCTAAGGATAGATAGTTTCCTGGCCCTGATGGAATGCATCCCAGGGTACTAAAAGAGATGGCGGGAGAAATAGTAGGTGGATTGGCAGTAATTTTCCAAACTTTGCTGGACTCTGGAGCAGTCCCAGCAGATTGGAAAATAGCAAATGTGACGCCACTGTTTAAAAAGGGAAGTAGACAAAAGATGGGGAGTCATAGACCATTGAGCTTAACCTCGTTAGTAGGGAAGATGCTTGAGTCTATTATCAAGAAAGAAATTGTCCCATTGTATAGACGCAGCATGGGGTTCATAAAGGACAGGTCATGCTTCACAAATCTTTTGGAATTCTATGAAGACATTTCAAGCAAGGTAGACAACGGGCCCAGTGAATGTGGTGTACCTAGATTTCCAAAAGGCTTTTGACAAAGTGCTGCACATGAGGCTGTTGCATAAGATAAGGATGCATAGTGTTAGGGGTAGAGTATTAGAGTGGGTAGAGGATTGGTTGACTGACAGGAAACAAAGAATGGGGATAAATGAGTGCTATTCTGGCTGGCAATCAGTGACTAGTGGTGTGCCTCATGGATTGGTGTTGGGACCACAATTATTTACAATTTATATAGATGATTTGGAATTAGGGACCACGTGTACGGTGTCAAAATTTGCCCCTGGCACTACGATGAGTGGCAGAGCAAAATGTGCAGAGGACTGTGAAACTTTGCAGAAGAACATAGATACATTGAGTGAGTGGGCAAAGATCTGGCAGATGGAAAACAATATTAGTAAGTGTGAAGTCATACATTTTGGTAGGAGTAACAGCAAAATTGATTATTACTTGAATGGTAAATAATTGCAGCATGCTGATTGGCAGAGGGACCTGGGTGTCCTTGTGCGTGAATTGCAGAAGGTTGAACTGCAGGTACAAGTAATTAGGAAGGCAAATGGAATTTTGACCTTCATTGCTAAAGGGGGTTGAGTTTAAAATCAGAGAGGTAATGTTACAGCTGTACAAGGTGCTGGGGAGGCCATACCTGGAGTACAGTATGCAGATTTGGTCTCCTTACTTAAGAAAGGATGTACTGGCATTGGAGAGGGTGCAGAGGAGGTTCACTAGGTTGATTCTGGAGTTGAGGGGGTTGGCTCATGAGGAGAGGCTGGGTAGATGGGGATTACATTTGTTGGAATGCAGAAGGATGAGGGGGTATCTTATAGAAACATATAAAATTATGAAATGCATTGATAAAATAGAAATAGATAGGATGTTTCCACTGCTAGGTGAAACTAGGACAAAAGGGCATGGCCGCAAGATTAGAGGAAGCAAGTTTAGAACTGAATTGAAAAGGAACTTCTTCACCCAGAGGGTTGTTAATCTATGGAATTCCTTACCCAGGGAAGTAGTTGACGCTATTTCAGTAATCGTTTTAAAGGTAGATACTTGTTTGAAAAATAAAGGAATTTAGGGATATGGTGAAAATACGGGTAAGTGGAGCTGAGTCCACGAAAAAGTTAGCCATGATCTTATTGAGTGGTGGAGCAGTCTCGAAGGGCCCGATGATTGAGTGGTGGAGCAGTCTCGAAGGGCCGGAGGATTGAGTGGTGGAGCAGTCTCGAAGGGCCTGATGATTGTGTGGTGGAGCAGTCTCGAAGGGCCGGAGGATTGAGTGGTGGAGCAGTCTCGAAGGGCCGGAGGATTGAGTGGTGGAGCAGTCTCGAAGGGCCGGAGGATTGAGTGGTGGAGCAGTCTCGAAGGGCCGGAGGATTGAGTGGTGGAGCAGTCTCGAAGGGCCCGATGATTGAGTGGTGGAGCAGTCTCGAAGGGCCGGAGGATTGAGTGGTGGAGCAGTCTCGAAGGGCCGGAGGATTGAGTGGTGGAGCAGTCTCGAAGGGCCGGAGGATTGAGTGGTGGAGCAGTCTCGAAGGGCCGGAGGATTGAGTGGTGGAGCAGTCTCGAAGGGCCCGATGATTGAGTGGTGGAGCAGTCTCGAAGGGCCGGAGGATTGAGTGGTGGAGCAGTCTCGAAGGGCCGGAGGATTTGCGTACAGGAGTACGGGTGTCATACTGTAATTCTGCAGGGTCTCAGTGAGACCACAACTTGTGTACTTTGAGCAGTTTTGGTTTCCTTATCTGAGGAAGCACATTCTGGATGTGGAGGGAGTGCTCTACTGGTTTCCCAGACTGATTCCTGGTTTGGCAGGAGATACGAGGAGAGATTGGAATAACTAGATTCATGGGAGTTTAGAAGAATAGTAGGGGGCATTTCATAGAAACCTGTAAAATTCTAACAGGACTAGCCAGGATAAATGCAGGACGGGTGTTCCTGATGACCAGGGGTCACAGCTTAAAGATATTGGATAGGCCATTTAGGACTGAGATGAGGAGAATTCTTTTCACCCAGAGATTGGTGAGCTTGTGGAATTTACTCCCACAATAGGCAGTTAAGATCAAAACATTGAATGGTTTTGAGAAGGAGTTAGATATAAGAGGAACCTCAATTATCCAGCATTTGATTATCCGAATTTCGGATTATCTGGACAAGATCTCAATGTCCCAGCGCTTGGCTAAACTGTTCAATTATCCGAACATTGAATTATCCAAATATTTGATTCTCCAAACAAAATACTCCCTGCCCATGTCGTTTGGATAATGGAGGTTCCTCTGTAGTATTTAAGGGTAAATCCTTGGAGCTTGGTGGCTGTGCCCTACATATTAAGATCTATGAGTTTACATGGTTTGCTGGGAACAGTTCCTGAGTCCCCAGGATCATTATCATAACCTTGTACAAAAACAAAGTAGAAAAGCCCGATTGATCTAACTAGCATGGGTTAACCATCCATCTATTGTTGGGGTGTTCCTGGCTAAAATCTTTCAGAACCGCTATACTCATAGATAACAAGAAGGAAGCCAGTCATCTCATATCTGCACTGGTTAACAAAGACCTGACCGTACTAATCCCATTTTCCAGCTCTTGACCTATAACTCTGGAAGCTATGTCAACATGTGAACATCTAAATTCTGCTTAAATTAGAGTTCTCGACTTCCACCACTTCTTAGACTTCTGGGTGAAAACAATTCTGTTCAACTCCCCTCTTAGCCTTCTACCTCTGACCTTCAATCTGTGCTCCCAATCATAAGTCCCTCTACTAATGGAAAAATGCCTTCCTATCCACTCTATCTACACCCCTAACATTCTTACACACCTCTGTTCCCATGAAAACAACCCCAGTCTCTTCAATCTCACCTCAAAGCTCAGAACCTCCAGCCCAGGGAGTATCCTGGTGAATCTCCTCTGCAACCTCTCCACTTCAGTCACATCCTTACGGTAATGTGGTGAGCAGAACTACATACAATACTGCAGCATTGGCCTAATCAGCATTTTATACAGTTTCGGCATAATCTCTTTCCTCTTGTGTTCTATGCCTTGGCTAATGAAGAGAAATATCTCGTCGAACTTCATGACCACCTTATCTACCTGTTCTGCTACCATTAAGGATCTGTGGATGCACACATCAAGGTCCCTCTGATCTTCAGGATCCTAACATGCATTGTGTAATCCTTGTTGGCCCTCCTCAAGTGTATTACCTCACACCTTTTTAGGCTGAATGCCTTTTGCCGCTGCTCAGCCCAGCTGACTGGTTTGTTACTATTTCTTACAGTTTATAGCTACTCTCTTCACTATTTACTTCTCAACCAACTCACAAACTTCTTGACCATTCCTGCTACATTTAAGTCCAAATCATTAATGTACAGAAACAGCAAGGTCCCAAGCACCTGGCCCTATGTGGACATCACTGTCGTACCAAGGCCATCAACTCTGTGAGAAGGATGGACTTTGGAAAATCCTTGATAATGTTTGATGTCCACCCAGGCTTCTGGCCATGGTGAAGCAGTTTCATGATGATTGGTTTGGACAAGTTAACCATAACATCAACATTTTAAAATCCTGCGTCGTGAAGCAGGGATATGGGTTCTGATCATATTCACCAACTTCTTTCACATGATCTGACTTGATTTGATTTATTCTTGTCACATGTACCGAGATACAGTGAAAATATCATTTTGTGTGCCAATCAGACAAATTATACCTTACAGACGTACATCAGGGTAATAGAACATAAAGCAGAATGTGGTGAGACAGCGACAGAGGAGATGCAGAGAAAGAGCAACTCAGATGCTGCTGCTGGCAATGGGAGACCTTAAGAAAGGAGGTTCCATGCAAACATAAAGGGAAAGCTCATTGTAAATGACATTTTGCTGATGACTTCGCTCTCTTGTTTGTCTGACACTGGATAAAAATCAGTTTAAAGAAAACAGAAGCCCTTCATCAACCTGCACCTCAAGAGGAAAGCAGAGCATCAGGGAACTGCCAGCAAGTGAACTGAGCTGAGCGCTGCCAAGACGTTCTCCTACTGGGGGATTGTCATCTCATTCGATGTCACCATGAACAAAGAAATGGACAATTGAGTTCTTAAGCAAACTCTACAGACAATGTGGAGCAGCCACGGCACAGAGCGAACATAAAATGCACAGAGCAATTGTCCTCACCACTTTCTGTATGGCACTCAGGCATGCATTCTGTAACACCAATGTGTACAACTTCTACAGAGCTTCCATCGGCTCCATCATCACAGCATCCTTGACATCTGCTGACAGGAAAAAGATCATAAGCATTATGCTCTTGGAAAACAGTGGGAAGGCCAGGTGGAGATGACAATGTCGAGAGACACGAGATTGGGAGTCATAGAGAGTCATAGAGATGTACAGCATGGAAACAGACCCTTCGGTCCAACCCATCCATGCCGACCAGATATCCCAACCCAATCTAGTCCCACCTGCCACCACCCGACCCATGTCCCTCCAAACCCTTCCTATTCATATACCCATCCTGATGCCTTTTAAATGCTGTAATTGTACCAGCCTCCACCACTTCCTCTGGCAGCTCATTCCATACACATAGCACCTTCTGCGTGAAAAAGTTGCCCCTTAGGTCTCTTTTATAATCTTTCCCCTTTCACCCTAAACCTATGCCCTCTAGTTCTGGACTCCCCCACCCAGGGAAAAGACTTTGCCTATTTACCCTATCCATGCCCCTCATGCTTTTATAAGCCACTATATGCTCATCTCTCAGCCTCCAGGGAAAACAGCCCTAGCCTGTTCAGCCTCTCCCTGTAGCTCAAATCCTCCAACCCTGGCAACATCATTGTAAATCTTTTCTGAACCCTTTCAAGTTTCACAACATCTTTCTGATAGGAAGGAGACCAGAATTGCACACAATATTCCAACAGTGGCTGAACCAATGTCCTGTACAGCCGCAACATGACCTCCCAACTCCTGTACTCAATACTCTGACCAATAAAGGAAAGCATACCAAGCGCCTTCTTCACTATCCTATCTACCTGCGACTCCACTTTCAAGGAGCTATGAACCTGCACTCCAAGGTCTCTCTGTTCAGCAACACTCCCCAGGACCTTACCATTAAGTGTATAAGTCCTGCTAAGATTTGCTTTCCCAAAATGCAGAATCTCACATTTATCTGAATTAAACTCCATCTGCCACTTCTCAGCCCATTGGCCCATCTGATCAAGATCCCGTTGTAATCTGAGGTAACCTTCTTCACTGTCCACCACACCTCCAATTTTGGTGTCACCTGCAAACTTACTAACTATACCTTTTATGCTCGCATCCAAATCATTTATGTAAATGATGAAAAGTAGAGGACCCAGCACCGATCCTTATAGCACTCCACTGGTCACAGGCCTCCAGTCTGAAAAACAACCCTCCACCACCACTCTCTGTCTTCTACCTTTGAGCCAGTTCTGTATCCAAATGGCTAGTTCTCCCTGTATTCCATGAGATCTAACCTTGCTAATCAGTCTCCCATGGGGAACCTTGTCGAATGCCTTACTGAAGTCCATATAGATCACATCTACCGCTCTGCCCTCATCAATCTTCTTTGTTACTTCTTCAAAAAACACAATCAAGTTTGTGAGACATGATTTCCCATGAACAAAGCCATGTTGACTATCCTGAATCAGTCCTTGCCTTTCCAAATACATGTACATCCTGTTCCTCAGGATTCCCTCCAACAACTTGCCCACCACCAAGGTCAGGCGCACTGGTCTATAGTTCCCTGGTTTGTCCTTACCACCCTTCTTAAATAGTGGTACCATGTTTGCCAACCTCCAGTCTTCCAGCACCTCACCTGTGACTATCGATGATACAAATATCTCAGCAAAGGGTCCAGCAATCACTTCTCTAGCTTCCAACAGAGTTCTCGGGTACACCTGATCAGGTCCTGGGGATTTATCCACCTTTATGCGTTTCAAGACATCCAGCACTTCCTCCTCTGTAATCTGGACATTTTGCAAGATGTCACCATCTATTTCCCTGCAGTCTTTATCTTCCATATCCTTTTCCACAGTAAATACTGATGCAAAATATTCATTTAGTATCTCCCCCATCTCCTGCAGCTCCACACAATGGCACCTTGCTGAACTTTGAGGGGCCCTAGTCTCTCCCTAGTTTTGTCCTTAATGTATTTGTAAAACCCCTTTGGAATCTCCTTAATTCTATTTGCCAACGCTATCTCATGTCCCATTTTGCCCTTCTGATTTCCCTCCTAAGTATACTCCTACTGCCTTTATACTCTTCCGAGGATTCACTCGATCTATCCTGTCTGTACCTGACATATGTTTCCTTCGTTTTCTTAACCAAAACCTCAACTTCTTTAGTCATCCAGCATTCCCTATACCTACCAGCCTTCCCTTTCACCCTGACAGGAATATACTTTCTCCGGACTCTGGTTATCTCATTTCTGAAGGCTTCCCATTTTCTAGCCGTCCGTTCAGCTGCAAACGTGCTACAGTGGGAAGTCCAGGCAGAGATTACATTGCCTAGAGGCAGGAGATTGAGAGTGCTACAGACACCTTTGAGAGTAGGTCAAGAGTTAGCATGGATGACAAACACAGGAGAAGAAGTCATCCAATTGGCACCAGCAGTAGCTGCAGTGGGAGAGTCACTACTGGGCCTGAGCTGTGGGAGAGTCACTGATGGGCCTGAGCTGTGGGACAGTCACTGATGGGCCTGAGCTGTGGGACAGTCACTGATGAGCCTGAGCTGTGGGACAGTCACTGATGAGCCTGAGCTGTGGGACAGTCACTGATGGGCCTGAGCTGTGGGACAGTCACTGATGAGCCTGAGCTGTGGGACAGTCACTATGGGCCTGAGCTGTGGGAGAGTCACTGATGGGCCTGAGCTGTGGGAGAGTCACTGATGGGCCTGAGCTGTGGGAGAGTCACTATGGGCCTGAGCTGTGGGAGAGTCACTGATGGGCCTGAGCTGTGGGAGAGTCACTGATGGGCCTGAGCTGTGGGACCGTCACTGATTGACCTGTGAGCTGTGGGACAGTCACTGATGGGCCTGAGCTGTGGGACAGTCACTGATGGGCCTGGGCTGTGGGACAGTCACTGATGGGCCTGAGCTGTGGGAGAGTCATTAATGGGCCTGAGCTGTGGGACAGTCACTGATGGGCCTGGGCTGTGGGACAGTCACTGATAGGCCTGGGCTGTGGGACAGTCACTGATGGGCCTGAGCTGTGGGACAGTCACTGATAGGCCTGGGCTGTGGGACAGTCACTGATGGGCCTGGGCTGTGGGACAGTCACTGATGGGCCTGAGCTGTGGGACAGTCACTGATGGGCCTGAGTTGTGGGACAGTCACTGATGGGCCTGAGCTGTGAGCTTGCAGTAATGAATAAAACCTTTTCTAAAATCTTCATCTGCAAAGAAATGGAAAGAGAAAGAATTGTCCACCACCTTCCACAACTGGATGTGGCAGGACGACAGAGTTTTGATGTTATTCTTTGAACATGAGATCACGTTGCTCTTTCTGTTGACTGCTTCCACCTATTAACATTTTTAAAAATCATTCGTGGGGTTTGGGCATCACTGGCTGGTCCACTGTGTATTGCCCATCCTTAATTGCCCTTCAGAGGGTGGTTGGTGAGCTGCTTTCTTGAACTGCAGTAGTCCTTGAGACAGAACTGGGTTCTGAAGAACTCATACTGGACTTGAAATATTAACATAGTTTCTGTCCACAGATACTGCCTGGCCTGCAGAGCTTTTCAAACACCGTCTTTTTTAAAAATTTCCAGCATCCACAGTATTTATTGGATTCTGCTTTTTTTTGGCAATGAGTTGTTCTGATCTGGAATGCAATGCCGTGAAAGGGCGGAGGGAACAAGTTCAACCAGAACTTTCAAACAGGACTTGAAGACAGTGTTGAAAATGTGAATATTTGCAGAGGAATACAGAAAGTGTGTGACAAGTTACTGTTAAAGACACTGTACAAGACACTAGTAAGGGGACAGCAGAGGGCCAAATAATTTGTTTCCTGCTATTTTAGTCAGTGTTAAGACCTGTTTTGGCACATCTGCAAAGCATCTAGATTCAGGACTTGAACCTAGGCCAGAGGTAGGGACACAACCAGTGTGCCACAACAGTGCTCAGCTTATGGTCTCACTAAATATTGCAACATTTTACCATATTTCCAAATTAATCCTGTGGCAATTTCTACTTTGAAGGGCGTTATATAAATGCAAGTTCCTCTTGTTGTTGTTGCACAGTTTCTCCTTTCTTTGAACACAAAACACGGTTTGATTTCTTCCGTCTTGTCTAAAATTACTGAGTGCCCTTGGTTAACGGGCAGGGTACTTTAAAGTCTGTGTGAGTTTCTGTTTGTGAGGATTTTTTGCTCATGTTTTGAGACTTCCCCATGTGTTTCAGTGTGTCCCATGTGTTTAGTGTTGGCTCTGGGTCAGGGAGGGGCAGGCCAGGGCAGGTATCGGAGTGAGCCACGAGCTGTTCAATCCCGAAGCTGCTTAGCCCAATATTTGCTGCAACTTTTATTTATTCTTCTTTCCGGTGGCTGGGGTCAGCTTCAAAATCTGCAGGTTTTATATTTCGAAACCAGGAAAAGCTGCTGCTGAGGAAAGCCAGTTCCTGTTCAGATTCGGTTAGGTTAGGAACTACATGTTAAATCAGCCGTACATTGACTCTCAGGGACTGTACCAACATTGGAACATTCTTCACAAAATTGTGGTGACTGAGGGGTGCCATTCAGCCTGTCAGGTTTGTGCTAGTGAGAGTGACCTATTGAATCCCAGACTTTGATGTAATGTCTGGGAACAGTATTTTTAATCCCCCAGTAACTGATTTGGTGAATGGTAATGGCACTGCTCCTTGGGTGTCTGGATAATGGGTAAATGTTTAGTGGTGGAGGTCCCTTCCTTTCCAATGGTGTATTGAAGGATTCACAAGAGGAATATTGCCTTTGTGATCTGGTCGCTGTCAAAACGTTTACTCGCTCCTTCCCTGGTTTGTCCCCTGGCACTCCCTCAAATTCCATCCCGTGAGACTGGCTAACACAAACTCAGACAGACGTGGCAGACAAACACTTCAGATCAGACAGTATCCCAGCAATGACTGACAGCTCTCACTCACTGCTGAGGCTGCTATTTCAGGATCAACCAATAACATTGAGACAAGACCCAACATCTCCGTCACCAACAAATATCTTCAACCCCTTGGCCCGGCCTCTACTCCCCTCCAGCTGCTGGGAGACTCTCAGCCCTGGGTCCATCCTCCTCGATCTGGTCAGAGCTGGAGCCTGCAGCTGCGTCTCTTCCTGCTCCCACCCCGTTCTCTCTGCTGTCCCCACCCCCAGGGATCTCTCCTTGGTCCCTCCCGTTTCCCATCTACACTGAACCTCAGCAACATCATCATCCGAAAGCAAACTGTTAGTCTTCCCACGTGCACAGACAGCCCCCAGCTCAGCTCCATCTCACCCCCCTCTGCTCCCTGCTCACTCCCAGCTCACCCCCAGCTCACCCTCAGCTCCCAGCACACCCCCAGCACCCAGCTCACCCTCAGCTCCCAGCTCACCCTCAGCTCCCAGCACACCCCCAGCACCCAGCTCACCCTCAGCTCCCAGCTCACCCTCAGCTCCCAGCTCATCCTCAGCTCCCAGCTCAGCCTCAGTCCACCCCAGCACCCAGCACACCCCCAGCACCCAGCCCACCCCCAGCACCCAGCACACCCTCAGCTCTCAGCTCACCCCCAGCTCCTAGGTCACCCTCAGCTCCCAGCTCACCCCCAGCTCCCAGCTCACCCTCAGCTCCCAGCTCACCCTCAGCTCCCAGCTCACCCTCAGCTCCCAACTCAGTCCAGAACTAACTTGAGCTCTGAACCAGCTCAGTTGATTCTTCCAACATATTGACATAATCAGGATATTTCCGTTGCCTCCAGTCCTGGATTGAATGTTGAACGCTGGGAGGACTAAACCCATTGTCATTGGTACATTTCTTACTGCAGATGCTCACGTTCTGTCTGGTCCTGGTCTCAGAATGAACCACCCTGATTTCAGAGTTCTAGTTGATCCTATACCTTCTCCGCACAGAGAGTGCCCACTTCCACCTCTCTGGTGTTAGCCATTTTCACCCATTACTCAGCCCCAGAGGTGACAAACACGTAGTGGATGGGTTTTAGCCGCAGATAAATTGAGGGAGGGATGGAGAAAAGCAAATTAAAGAAGTGGGAATAGAGTTTTTGGAGAGGATACTGTGTGAGGTCAGAAGCTAAGATCAGGGATAAAGAAGCCACTAAGTTTGAGAATAGAAAAACCAAATAACTGAGGTTTGTGGAAATCCAAAACAAAACAGAAATTGCTTGAGAAACTCAGCTGGTCTGTCAGCATCTGTGGAGAGAAAGCTGAGTCATAAAGTTGTACAACATGGAAACAGATCCTTCGGCACAACTTGTCCATGCTGAGCAGATATCCGAAACTGAACCTGTCCCATTTGCCTACACTTGGCCCATATCTTTCCTGTACATGTACCTGTCCCAACATCTCTTAAATGTTGTAATATTACCAGCCTCTGCCACATCCTCTGTCAGCTCATTCCATACACATACCACCCTCTGCATGAAAATTGGGTCCAGTGTTCCTTCTGTAGAACTGATTGTAGCTCAGAAGAGGTTGGTATAATGCTGAAGATGGGCTGGGGAGAGTGGGCAGGAGTAAACAATAATTTGACAATAGTTTTGTTTAAGCTGAGACTGGAAGGGGGAATGCTGTCAATGACTTGAAGACATTAGCTTCAACCTTGCAAAAATTTACCTGGAGTTGGCCATGGCTCATTGTCTCTAGATACGAAACACACAATTTGATAAAGTGAGAATAATCGCGGTCAAGACAGTGGCTGGAGTGCTCCAGCACAGAACTGAATGTATGTTGCCAGGTGTCAGCAATGGCTTAAAGATAAACCTTCAGCAGAATATACGTTCAATGGAGCAGGGATAGGAGCTCAAAGGGTGTGATTCCCTGGATAAACCTGGATCAGACAGGAGCCAGCTCAGACACTCTCAGAGACACTGGATGAATGCCGGCCTATCACCCTCACCTTGACCTCCTTCCACCTATCCCACCTCCATCGCCCCTCCCCCTAGTCCCTCCTCCCTACCTTTTATCTTAGCCTGCTTGGCTCTCTCTCTTATTCCTGATGAAGGGCTTATGCTCGAAACGTCGAATTCTCTATTCCTAAGATGCTGCCTGGCCTGCTGTGCTTTGACCAGCAACACATTTGCAGCTGTGATCTCCAGCATCTGCAGACCTCATTTTTTACTCGAATGTGTGATCCACCCCATCGGTGAGATTATGAGAGGAGAACCCATCATGGTCACAATGTCATTGTGGCTGTGGTTAGGTCTTGGTCCTGTGTAACGGTGGATTGAAGGGTTTCATTTAGGGAATTCTGGGAAAGATGAGCACAGATTTGGCAGACAGCGACTTAATCAAAGATCCCGGACTTTTAAAAAAATATTATTCACGGGATGTGCCCATCACCACCTGGGCCAGCATTTCCTGCCCATCGGGCTGGGATTTGGGGTAGAGTTGGGTTATTGGTTCACAGGAACAGAATGTCAGGGGAGGAGTAAGGGCAATGCCCCTCCCTGCCTAACTATGCCCCTCACTCAAACAAAGAGTCCAGAAGGTGAGAGGGGAGAGATCTAAAAGGGAACTAAGGGGCAACGTTTTCATGCAGAAGGTGGTGCATATCTGGAACGAACTGCTAGAGGATGTGGTGGAGGCTGGTACAATTACAACATTTAAAAAACACCTGGATGGGTATTTGAATAGGAAGGGTTTAAAGGGATATGGGCCAAATGCTCTCAAATGGGACTGGATTAATTTAGGATATCTGGTCCAGGAAGGTTACTCATTACTTAATCAGAGCATTGGTGAGACCACATCTGGACTACTGTATACAGTTATAGTCATCTCCTTGAAGACAAAGTTTAAATGTGCTGGAAATTTAGACTAATATCTGGAATAAAGTGAGGAGGATTGTCTTCTGAGAAAAGGTTAGACAAGCTAGGATCGTATCGGCTGAAGTTTAGAATAGTAAGAGGTGACGACTGAAACATACAAGGTCCTGAGGAGTCTGAATAGGGGGAGCAGCACATCATAAACATCCGCTCCCTCCACTCGGTAGCAGCAGTATGTGCTACTTACAAGATGCACTGCAGAAGTTCACCAAAGATCCTCGGAGAGCACCTTCCAAACCCAAGACCACTTCATCTAGAAGGTCAAGGGCAGCAGATACTTGGGAACACCAGCCCCCTGCAAGGTCCCCTCCAAGCCCCTCCCCATCCTGACTTGGAAATATATCACCGTTCCTACACTGTCGCTGGGCTAGAATCCTGGAATTTCCTCCCTAAGGGCATTGTGGGTCAACCCACAGCACATGGACTGCAGCGGTTCCATAGCCGCTCATTGTTTTGTTGTTTTATTTTCACTTGTGGGACATGGGCATTGCTGGCTGGGCTGGCATTTTTACTTTTTTTCTGTAGCACCAGCCGGCACAGACTCGAAATCGCCTGGTTATATATATTTTTTTCCTTCCCCCACACTCCCGCCTAACTGCGGTAGTGCTTATTTTTCCCCCAGCAGCCATGGTGTGTGTGTGCAGGTGTGAGACACAGTGAGAGACACAAGGTGCACAAATCTTTATTCAATTCCCACCACCAGGAAGAAAGGAAACACCCGAGTGGCCATCTCAGAGGACAATGCTGTGTGATCAAAACAGTGAAGGGGAGGGCAGGGATTAAATCCAAATAGAGTTGGAAGGGGAAATAATGCACTCCCTACGGCGCCCACCTCTCCCTGAACAACTCAAGGATGTTGGTGGACATCACGTGCTCCTTCTCCAGGGACACCTGGGCTCTGACATAACCATGGAAGAGGGGTGGGCAATTGGATCAGCATCTTTATTGCCTCTCCCTAATCTCCCTTCAGAAGGTGGTGCTGATGTTGCTTCTTGAACCATTGCAGTTCACATGCTGCAGTTGGGGAGGGTGTCAGAAAGGACTTCCCAGTAGGTCAGCAATTGGACAAGTGGAGATGGGAAACACCACTGTCACTGAACATCAGTGGGGGGGTGGGGGGAAATGGATGTTTGTGGATCAGGTGCTAACCAAGGGGATTGCTCTATCCTGGATGGTGTCGGGTTTCTTGAGGGTTGTCAGAGTTACATGCATCCAGACACGTGGGGAATATTCCATCACATTCCGGAATTGTGCCGCGTAGATGGTGGACAGGATTTGGGGAGTCAGGAGGTAGTTACTCGCTGCCGAATTCCTAACCTCTGACCTGGTCTTGTAGGCATGGTGTTTATCGATTTGAATTGATTGTCACATATACTGAGGCACAGTGAAAAACTTTGTCTTGCAGGCAATACAGGCAGATCACAGAGTTAAGTAGCATAGATAAGTAAATAATAGGTAAACAACAGCAAAAACAGAAACACAGGTACAGGCAAATGTTAAGAGTTTGTGATCCATTCAGTATTCTGACAACAACAGGGTAGAAATGGTTTCGAAATTGGTTGGTGTTCAGGCTTTTATACCTTCTCGCCAATGGTAGAGGTCGTAGAAAAATATTGCCAGGGTGGGTGAAATGGTGGCAGCCTTTCCTTGACAGTGGGCTGGGTAGATGTTACCGTCTCCAATCTTGAATGGTACAGTTCCCATACCAGGTAGTCTTACATCCAGACAGAATGCTCTCGATGGCGCACCTATAAAGGTTGGCAAGGATATTTGCCGTCATGCCAAATTTCCTCAGCGTCAGCAGCTGAGGGGCCAGCTATCGAGTGTTGTCCACATATGAAATGAGTCGCCAGAGGAAGTGGTGAAGGCTGGTACAATTACAATATTTAAGAGGTATCTGGATGGGTATATGAATAGGAAGGGTTGAGAGGGATATGGACCAAGAGCTGGCAAATGGGACTAGATTAACTTAGGATATGTGGTCAGCACGGACGAGTTGGACCAAAGGGTCTGATTCTATGTTATAGAGCTCTATGACTTTATATTCAGCAGAGCTTGACATGCAGACCTGCTCTGACTATCCCTGGCCAGCTGGTTTAAGAAAACTATATTGTAAACAACATCCCTCAATCTGATATGCCAGCAGAGGGCACTGCAGTCCAGAAATGCTGCAGCAGAAAGGGAACATTTCACCGTAATCAGGAAAAGGAGGGTTTCCAGAGACAGGATAATGTTCCACGATTCAAGAAATTACAAGGTTAAGGAATGAACCATTGTCCTGTTCCTGTGTTAAGTTTCTGAGCAGCCTAGGTAGCAGAAAGGATCTTGTATCTTTTCCAACCAGAATGGAACAAGAGGGGATGGCAGGAGTAACTGTGCTCTGCTCCCTTCCCCTCAGCATTCGTTCCTGACTCAGACTGAACACCCCATGTATGTACGGAGACAGTGAGGACTGCAGATACTGGGGATCAGAGCTGGAAATGTGATGCTGGAAAAGTGCAGCAGGTCAGGCAGCAGCCAAGGAGCAGGAGAATCGACGTTTCGGGCATGAGCCCTTCATCAGGAATGAGGAGGGTGTGCCGGGCAGGCTAAGATAAAAGGTAGGGAGGAGGGACTTGGGGGAGGGGCATTGGAAATGTGATAGGTGGAAGGAGGTCAAGGTGAGGGTGATAGGCCGGAGTGGGGTGGGGGCGGAGAGGTCAGGAAGAGATTGCAGGTTAGGAAGGCAGTGCTGAGTTCAAGGGATTTGACTGAGACAAGGTGGGGGGAGGGGAAATGAGGCAACTGGAGAAATCTGAGTTCATCCCTTGTGGTTGGAAGGTTCCTAGGTGGAAGATGAGGCGCTCTTCCTCCAACCGTTGTGTTGCTATGGTCTGGCGATGGAGGAGTCCAAGGACCTGCATGTCCTCGGTGGAGTGGGAGGGAGAGTTAAAGTGATGAGCCACGGGGTGGTTGAGTTGGTTGGTGCGGGTGTCCCAGAGGTGTTCTCTGAAACGTTCCGCAAGTAGGCGGCCTGTCTCCCCAATATAGAGGAGGCCACATCGGGTGCAGTGGATGCAGTAAATGATGTGTGTGGAGGTGCAGGTGAATTTGTGGCGGATATGGAAGGATCCCTTGGGGCCTTGGAGGGAAGTAAGGGGGGGAGGTGTGTGCGGAAGTTTTACATTTCCTGCGGTTGCAGGGGAAGGTGCCGGGAGTGGAGGTTGGGTTGGTGGGGGGTGTGGACCTGACGGAGTCACAGAGGGAGTGGTCTTTTTGGAACGCTGATAGGGAAGGGGAGGGAAATATATCCCTGGTGGTGGGGTCCATTTGGAGGTGGCGGAAATGAAGATGGATGATATGCTGTATATGGAGGTTGGTGGGGTGGTAGGTGAGAACCAGTGGGGTTCTGTCCTGGTAGCGTTTGGAGGGGCGGGGCTCAAGGGCGGAGGAGCGGGAAGTGGAGGAGATGCGGTGGAGGGCATCGTCGATCACGTCTGGGGGGAAATTGCGGTCTTTGAAGAAAGAGGCCATCTGGGTTGTATGGTATTGGAATTGGTCCTCCTGGGAGCAGATGCGGTGGAGACGAAGGAATTGGGAGTATGGGATGGCGTTTTTACAGGGGCAGGGTGGGAGGAGGTTGGTTTATAGCAAATGTCCATGTTGATATGGTCGTCCGAGATAGAAATGGAAAGGTCTAGGAAGGGGAGGGAGGAGTCTGAGACGGTCCAGGTAAATTTGAGGTCAGGATGGAAGGTTTTAATAAAGTGGATGAACAATTCAACCTCCTCGTGGTAACACGAGGCAGTGCCAATAGTCATCGATGTAGCGGAGGAAAAGGTGGGGGGTGGTGCCAGTGTAGCTGCAGAAGATGGACTG
Source organism: Hemiscyllium ocellatum (assembly GCF_020745735.1). Lineage (NCBI taxonomy): Eukaryota > Metazoa > Chordata > Chondrichthyes > Orectolobiformes > Hemiscylliidae > Hemiscyllium > Hemiscyllium ocellatum. The sequence goes on along the minus strand of NC_083431.1, from coordinate 3,513,587 downwards.
TTCCACATATCCTATGAAGAGGCAGGCATAGCTGGGGCCCATGCAGGTGCCCATGGCTTCTCCTTTGGTTTGGAGGAAGTGGGAGGATTGGAAGGAGAAGTTGTTCATGCCCGAAACGTCGATTCTCCTGCTCCTTGGATGCTGCCTGACCTGTTGCGCTTTTCTAGCAACACATTTTCAACCCATTTAGGTATGTCTAGTAAGAAGTCCCTTAACCAGCTCCCCATTAATACACCCATGAAAGAAAAACTAATATTCACAACTTGCGAAGCACATTTGAAATGTTTCTGCAACTGAAACATAGAAAATATGGCAAAGACGACTCGGGGTACAGGGTAGCACCTCTATCTTTGAGCCAGAAGATTAAGGTTTAAGCCCGAATCTGTTCCAGAGGTATACTAACCTCTGAACCTGTTGATTAGAACTATAGTTAGAAAATGTGGCGACAAATTTATACTCAGCAAGTTCAAAGAGGATTGATGAGGACAGAGCAGTAGATGTGATCGATATGGGTTTCATTAAGGCATTCGACAAGGTTCCCCATGGGACACTGGCTAGCAAGGTCAGATCTCACAGAATACAGGGAGAATTAGCCATTTGGGATATTGAACTGACTGGAATGTAGAAGAGAGGGTGGTGGTGGAGGGTTTCTTTTCAGACTGGAGGCCTGTGACCAGTGGAGTGCCACAAGGATCGGTGATGGGTCCACTACTTTACATCATTTATAGAAATAATTTGTTTATGGTCATAGGAGATATAGTTAGTAAGTTTGCAGATGGCACCAAAATTGGAGGCAAAGATGGTTCCTCAGAGTACATGATCTTGACCATATGGGCCAATGGGCTGAGGAGTGGCAGATGGAGTTTAATTTAGATAAATGCGAGGTGCTGCAAATTGGAAAAGCAAATTGTTGTGGTTTTATTCACCGAGCTGGGAATTTGTGTTGCAGACATTTCGTCCCCTGTCTAGGTGACATCCTCAGTGCTTGGGAGCCTCCTGTGAAGCGCTTCTGTGATCTTTCCTCTGGCATTTATAGTGGTTTGAATCTGCCGCTTCCGGTGGTCAGTTTCAGCTGTCCGTTGCAGTGGTCAGTATATTGCGTCCAGGTCGATGTGCTTATTGATTGAATGTGTGGATGATTGCCATGCCTCTAGGAATTCCCTGGCTGTTCTCTGTTTGGCTTGTCTTATAATAGTTGAAAATGTGTTGCTGGAAAAGCACAGCAGGTCAGGCAGCATCCAAGGAGCAGAAGAATCGATGTTTCGGGCATGAGCCCTTCTTCAGGAATGAGGAAAGTGTGCCAAGCAGGCTAAGATAAAAGGTAGGGAGGAGGGACTTGGGGGAGGGGCGTTGGAAGGTGGTGGATGAGGGTGATAGGCCAGAGAGGGGGTGGGGGCGGAGAGGTCAGGAAGAAGATTGCAGGTTAGGAAGGTGGTACTGAGTTTGAGGGTTGGGACGGAGACAAGGTGGGGGGGGGGGGGGGGGGGAGGAGAAGAGGGGAAAAATGAGGAAACTGGAGAAATCGGAGTTCATCCCTTGTGGTTAGAGGGTTCCTAGGCAGAAGATGAGGCGATCTTCCTCCAACCGTCGTGTTGCTGTGGTCTGGCGATGGAGGAGTCCAAGGTTTGTTTCTGTGCTGTACATCTCTATAACTATCACGCAAGCTGAATGTCATCACAACTAGATAATCTGCTTCTAGTGGCATTAATTGAGGGATAAATGAGTACAGTGGGAATTACGCTAATCTTCATAATAAATCAGATCCTGAGATCATTCACAGTGCCTGGTTTTTAAAAATTCATGATATTGATACATAAAGTGGGCAAAAAGTTAGCAAATGGAGTATAATGTGGGAAAATGAAGTTCATTTTGGAAGGAGATTAAAAAAAAGTATCATTTAAGTGGTGAAAAACTGCAGGAAGCTACAACACAAAAGAGACTAGGGGATACTTGGCACGAAACACAAAATTAGTACCCAGGTGCAGCAGGTAATCAGAAAGGCTAATGGAATGTCAGCCCTCATTTCAAGGGGGTTGGGGTAGAGGGTAAGGGAGTCTTACTGCAGGTGTACAAGGTGAGGCCACCACCTGGAGCACACTGAGCAGTTTTGGTCCTCTCATTTAAGCAAAGATATTATTTCAATAGTTGCAGTTCAGAGAAGCTTCACAAGGATGATCCCTGGCATGGAAGGAGTAAACGCTGAACAAGTGGAGAGTCAACTTATTAGAGTTTCAAAGAAGGTGGTGTGATTTCACAGAAACATACAGAATTGTTAAGGGGCTTAACAGGATAAATGCAGAATGTTTACCCATCATGGTAAGAGGGCATAGTCTCAGAAGAAAGGGGTACCATTTAAGACCAAGATGAGAAGGAATTTCTTCTGAGGGGCAGAGTCCTTATATACATTCATGGCAGCAATAAATTCTTGATCAGTTGGGGGGAGGAGGGGGGAAGATGGGGAAAAAGGCAAAGGCCATGGGGCAAGGCCAGTAAAAGTGGATGTGAAGAATGTGACATCCTGTTCAACGGCAGAGTATGCTCGAGGGGCCAAATGGCCTCTTCCTGTTTCTTATCATGTAGGCATTACTGGCTAGGCCAGCATTTATCATTTGTCCATAGTTGCCCTAGAGGGTGGTGGTGAACCAGCTTCTGGAACCACTGCAGTCTACATGCTGTGGGTAGACCCACAATAATGTCAGGGCCAGAGTCCCGGGCCTTGGAAACCTATTGCCGTTCCTTTAACGCCACAGTCCAAGTCCGATGTGTGGTACGGAGGGGAACTTGCAGGGAGCAGTGTTCCTACATACCTGCAATTCTTGATGTTTTAAATGGAAGTGGACGCGGATTTGGAAGATTTCATTTCTCACCTTAAATATGGACTCTCACAGAAAAGTGTCCTCAGCACTGACCCTCCAAGTGCAAAACTTCCTCAGTCCTGACTGTGCAGAGTTTGCTCAGCAATGTACCAAAAATAAGTTGAGATGCTGGGCTTATATTGAAGTGAGACTAGAATTCATCAACTCTGACGAGAGAAAGTGTTGTCAGCGAGTTATGGCTGACAGGTTCAGACTCATGTTGCAGGTGACCCAACACCAACTCCAAGACAATTAAAGATTGCTATTATTTATTGCCAATGCCAGTGAATCCATTAGAGAGACTGGAAAATCATCGAAGATACAGCAGTCAGTCAAGACCAAGTCAGCAGTATATTTAGAGTATAACTAGGTTCTCTCTTGTCTCAACACCCAAATTGGAAACTCCGTTTCATTTGTCCTGTAGAAATGTCTCCCAATGCATGAATCCCATCCTGCTGAATTACACAGTACACTCCCACCAACAACCCAGAGAAGCTCCACACTTGGTGCAGATATTCCACATGCTGGCACCTCAGTCAAATATGCACATGTCACTACAACTTGGATATCATCCAGTCTCAACCTTATAGAGTGTAAGACCCAACATAAATCACTGAATATGGGTAGAATGCTCACAGAAGCGGATTCCCATCTCCCCCATATCAGTGATATTAAAAGGAGAATTAAAAACAAAATAAAGCAATCTCAACTCAATGTATATTGGGGGAGGGTGATGTAGAACAAACCCCTCCTTCTCCGACATATGGCTTCATGCCAAAACAAGCCCCAAGACAAACTGATAAATATGGTTTTGGATTGGAGGCCAGTTGCCTGGAATTCTGTGCCCCATTTGATACGGATACACATTGGTGGGCAGGTTTTTGAAGCTAGCGACATACCACAATTCCATAACAGCCAATCCCTACCTTCAACTGTATTGCAGATTCCACTGGGAGGGGCATAGTGGGGAAAAAAAAGGTTTCATTAATAAAATATCCTGAAAGATTTCATTCCACCGCCTCGGATAACTTGGGGGTATCCATGTGACATAATGGACCCAAGTGTCACACACACACACACACACACACACACACCCACACACACACACACACACACACACACACACACACACACACACACACACCTTCTGTTGTGGTAGTTAGGATCATAAGGGAGAGAAACAAAAAAGGTAATTGTTGGCTTACATGTTATTGGAAAAACGTTAACATCCATTGAGAGAATATAATAGCAGTTTTTAGATTTTAATATGTTAACATGACTTCAAGGGAAAATCATGCCCAAAAGCTTACTGGAATTCTGTGGTGATAACAAGCAGGAAGCAACCATAAGATGCAACATATTTGGGTTTGCATAAGGTGCCTAATAAAAGTACTGTTCTCATAGCTCTTAAGATGAGAACATGGTATTAAGGTACTTCATTAGCATAGAGACAAAACTGTCTGAGTCAGAGAGCTGAGATATGGGGCATTTTCAGGATGGCAAACTGCAATTAGTGGAGTGCCAAAGGGATGAGTGCTCGAGCTAATAATATTGACAACATACACCAATGACTGGGACGAGGAAACTGAACGTACGATCATCAACTTTGTAGATGACAATTGGGGGGAGAAGGCAGGTACTCCAACATACAATTGAAGGCCAGTTAAAAGGAATAACATACATGGAAACAGATCACAAACATTGGTTATACCCCAAATTCAGGAGGTCAAAAGGTTGTATGATCAAGGTGTTTAAAAAGAAAATGTTTTTCAGGTCAGAAGAAACCATTTTCTCTCTGACGATCGGGAGGATGTTGTGAAACTTGAAAGGGTTCAGGAAAGATTGACAAGGATGTTGCCAGGGTTGGAGGACTTGAGCTACAGGGAGAGGCTGAATAGGCTGGGGCTGTTTTCCCTGGAGCAGCAGAAGCTGGGGGGTGACCTTAGAGGTTTACAAAATCATGAGAGGCATGAATAGGATAAATAGACAAAGGTATTTTCCCTGGGATGGGCAGTCCAGAACTAGAGGGTATAGGGTGAGGGGGAGGTGGTGGTGGTGGGGGAGGAGAAAAGATATAAAAGAGATCAAGGGGCAACTTTTTCACATAGAGGGTGGTATATGTGTATGGAATGAGCTGCCAGAGGAAATGGTGGAGGCTGGTACAATTACAACATTTAAAAGGCATCTGGACGGGTATGTGAATAGGAAGGGTTTGCAGGGATTTGGGATGGGTGCTGGCAGGTGGGACTAGTTTGGGTTGGGATATCTGGTCAGCATGGACGAGTTGGACCGAAGGGTATTTTCCGTGTTGTGCATCTCTATGACTCTATAAACGAAGAGAAACCCAAATCAGGGAGAATAATTTCACAATTAAAGCTACACTGTGCAAAATATCAAAAAGTACTCCTGATTTCTGAAGGGTCATGGCAATCTAGAACTCCCTCCATCAAAACAGGTGGAGGATGCTGGCAGTCAGATTGATCAAGGTTGGGTAAATGGATCAAAGATATAGATTAGTTACAAAGGAAGAAGTGGAATGGTCAAATAGACTACCATTGCATTCCAGAGCTCATCCTAAATGTGCTTGAAACAACACGACTGGAAATGAGTGGACAGTCCATTAAGTGCAATGCTTTATAATATGAATAATTTCTCCATAAAACAAACAGTTAACACAGACTCATTTCTCAAGTGATTTTATTCGCTAGGTATAATAAACATACAATACAGAACATGCTACAGAAAATAAAGCTGGATTTTAATTGTCATGGAGGATATAGTGTTGTAGATGACACCTTTTCATATTAACACAATGCATTAAGATCTCCACAGTAACAACCCAGAATTATCCCGAATTGATTAACAAGGGTACAAATACAGATACAAAAATAAGAATTTTAAAACATTGGTTGACACTTACTGAGGGAGAGCAGTGTTAAAACAGTGGGTATGGATTCAGCTTTCCCATTTTTGAAAAAATATATTGGGGGAAAAAAAAGGTCTAAAATCAATCAGAAACCAAATCTTTTTCCCAGAAAGTATCTAGAGCCCCTCACTTTCAATCTCTGCCTTTAAGCAGAAATATCTCAAGTTGAAATGTGTTGCTTTTCTTCCTGTATCCTGTAACCACTCAGAGTCACACTTGGATTGACGGCCCAGCACCAGTCAGAATCCCAATGCATGGGTCAGCCCTGAACAGAACTGGACAGAAAACCGAGGTTACCTTTTCTTTAAAAAGAAAAGGCGTCTGGACTTCCTTTATTATTGTTTGGGCTGTGGTATTGTAGGCAATGACAGCATTTGTTGCGCAGCCAAGTTGCCCTTGAACCGAGTGGCTTCTTATGTCAGAGGGCATTGAGTCAACCACGTTGCTGAGAGTCTGCAGTCACATGCAGCCAGACCAGGCAAGGTCTGTAGTTATCCTTCTGTGAAAAGGGGATCAAATATACCTTAAAAGGGTCTGGTTTAGAGTGTCAGGCAACCACAGTAAGTGGTCAAATTACCAGCATATCTGGTTTGGTTTTAGTGTTTCTTGACCCATCACATTGCATTTTTCACATTCCACATTATGTCAGCCCATCAGAAAAAGCTGTCACTACCTACAATCACTTCAGCTTTCACTCTCTCATCGCACTGCAGATAGCAAGCTGGGGTACTGCCACATACTGGCAACTTTCCATGCATTTTCCAAATGTGCTGGCTAGCTATTTAAATGTTTGAGGGTTGGGGTTAAGTTTGTAATCTCAAACTTATTTCAATTTCTGTAGACATCCAGCCTCACCAAGATAAACATATTCAGGAGCAGCAAAGTTAGTTTACTTTGCCCAAGATGTATGCATCCTCAAGTTCTCAAACTGATGGATCACAGCCACTTGGTCAAACTTCAAAATGCAAGGATAGACTTGTATTGCAGTGCAACTAAAAACATTAATACTTCTCAATCCATACACCATTTATAAAAATTGACATGGTCTATATGAGACCAAATAGTACAGTTCAAGTCCTCTCTCCCATCCTCCCTCCAAAACAAAATAATTTCACATGGGGTGACAGTTCATCACTGGGAGGTGTTCCAATAGGATGACCTGACTGTTGTACTAGGTAAAAACAATGACTGCAGATGCTGGAAACCAGATTCTGGATCAGTGGTGCTGGAAGAGCACAGCAGTTCAGGCAGCATCTAACGAGCAGTGAAATCGACATTTCGGGCAAAAGCCCTTCATCAGGTTCCTGATGAAGGGATTCTGCCCGAAACGTCGATTTCGCTGCTCGCTGCCTGACTGTTGTACTGACTATCCAGGGATTCTCCAATTCACAGAGCAGCTAAGTCTCTGCTTTACTCTCATATGTCCATGATTTAAAAATCAGTGTGAAGAACTCAATTCTGTTCCAGTCACTAGTCCTGAAACCTTATTACAAACTATTATAAGCTACACAGCTTCAGCAATTATCTACCAGAAGCAAGACTTTTTTTGTACAAAGTTTTGAAATGCTCCCCACTGCATGTCTTTGTCAAGTGACCTGAAACCACATGTTGCTGCAATGCAGAGAAATTCCATTACTCCTTGCTGCTGCAGAATTTGCTCTACCTCCCTCACTCAAAAATGCAGATCCTTTGGTGTGAATTCATTTACAGTCCTTAGTTACCACTCAATCCCATGGGAGCCTTGGTACTGGTACTTGCTTTGTGTTTTGGAGGCAGGGGTTGGGGAGCGATGTTGCATTGGATCATCTAGATCTCACTTAACATCCACTTGCTCAAACTTCCACTGTTTACGCAATCAGGAACTTTCAAATAATGAGAGAAAATGGTGGAAAAAGCTCAACAATTCTAGCAGCCTCTTGAGAAAGATCTGCACCCCTTAATCAGAAATGTTCCGAACAAGTTTCAGATCTGAAACTTTGACTCATTTCTCTTATGCACATATTGAGTTAAAGCTTCTGCAGAATCTTTTCCTTTTAAAAAGTAATTTTGGATTTCCGGTATTTGCAGCATTCACCTTACAATGAGCAGAAATGTAGTTTTTTTTCTTAATCTGCAGCATATTGTCGCAGATATTGCCGCTGGCAGCCATAGGCCATTTTCCAGTAAATAAACTGGTCTCATTGGGCTGTATGAAGCCAATAGAATGAATGAATGCCAGAATGGAATAGTTGGAGTCGAACAGACTGTTACTTCAACATAAAAGGAGCCAATTATATTCAAACTGAGCATCAGCTTATCGAAGTAAGCCTGTGGGAAGGTTCAGTTCTTATAAAGTGTGATCAAATTATATTTGTCCTAAAGACACAGGACTGTTACTGTAAATACTGGGGAGGAAAATAGCGTTACAAGGGCACTGATCCACAATAACATCCCATGGTTAATAGCAGCTGAGAGGAAGGCGACATCCTCCTATTCCAATCAGCTGATTACCACCTAACCCAAAGCATCGACTCATCTTTTCTCCACAGATGTCATATCATTTCAACTTTGCAAATCCAGCCTTTTGTTAAAAGGCAAAATCCAGTGAATTTTAATCATTCAACAGTAAATGGGAGGACTTGCATACACAACCTGCAGTCATTCCTGGTCCACTGACTCAGTTACACTGTTATATTGCCAACTTTCAGCACAAGTGTTCCAACATTATCATACTGTTACAAAGGCCCAAGTAGATTAGCCTGAGCAATGACTGCTGACAGTGATTCACTTTAGGTATATTATAACAAAGCACTATTCTTAGATATCCATCTGCACTGCAAACTCAAGTTTTTACAACTGGGAAGGTGTTTGATATTAAGTATTCAGGACTGACTGGTGTTTGTTAAAAAAAGTGCTTACTACCATTAACTAGCACGTAGTCTGATGAACATAAGCAGTTAATGCTGCACTTGCAATAGCACTGTTGACTGTTAGCACCAGAGATTTGAATTTAAAAATCTCACTGCTAGAAAACAAACTTTTGTAGCCATTAGCTGGTTATTTCAAAACTTTAAGCATCAAGTTCTGTTGCTGCAAAAATCACTTTTACTGGCTGAAAAAAAAGTTAAACAATGTACAGCTGTGCCATTTCCCAAACAGTCCAGTTTGCAGTGATGAGGCTACCAGACAGGACAAATCCAAAACTTTCAGAGCCCATAATTCACAATTTTTAAATGCTAGATTGACAGAAAAATGAAGATTTTCTTAAATACTACAAGAGTTAATTTAAAGATTAGGATACAGACAAGTTATTGGATGAGTAGGTACTATGTAGTCCAGAAAGATAAAATGACAGTTCCCTATCCCACAATGCAAATAGCAACAAAACGGAGGCAGGTAGCAGTCTAGAGTTGTCCAATTCACTTTCCACATGCTACATGTCTGTGGCCAATTTGCACGATATTATATTCATCAGTTGAAAGATTTCAACATGATGATATGAGAATCCTGCAGCAGCCCATTGGACCCGAGGACAGAGTTTCAGGTCTATTTAACATGAAGGCCAAGTAGAAGCAAGCAGAAAATCCTGAAAAAGTAATCTTGACCATTAGAAAGTCTGATGTAACAGATGTCATGGTAGAAAAGCCACCAGTGGAAGAAATGAAAAGTTGTTGAGGATCTTTATTGCTACACAACCGGATGCCTTGTATAATGACTAGCTATTGTACTATTCTTTGATAGCTGCCCCCAAGTACAAAACACTACTGCTCGCCTTTAGTCCTGAACTTAAAGACTTGGAGGTGACCCATGAAAAATTGTTCACATCATCCTGAATATAGATTTTTTTTCCAAAAACAAAAATCAGCTCAGAGGGTTATTAGGCCAGTGGCTGGTTTAATACAAGAGCCAGAACTTCAATAGTTACAACGGATTGGGTTAATTGTATTGAGTAATTACAAGACATTTCAAAAGGCACTATTAGGGTAATGGCGACTAATGTGAAGAGCAGCTCAGCACATCAACTTCTCACCTTCATTAATCTCAGGATCATTCCGAATCTTCCCCATCGGCCCAAAATGACCCATTACAAGTAGCAGGAAAATGTACTGAGCTTAAACGGTAAACCGGAAAAAGCAGGGAGAGAGTGTTAGCGACTTCACAGTAGCAAGATATTCTATAAAGCTGAAATCCAGGTGCGTTTGCTACCTTTTTGCCCCACAGTATGTTAAACACACCAGGAAGGGACTAAAAATATCTATTTTCTTTTACAAGTTAATAATTGAGGCTGTAAAGGTTCAGCAACTTTATGTAGTGAGTTGAGCAGGTTCCATCCCTGGTCTGTGCTGAATTAGTGTATGGATGCACAGTTCAGTACATAGTGATTTAAAAGTAGCACAGAAGGATGGGTTAACCAGATTGCAGTGATGATTGGGCAGAGGAACTTTAATTGGCACAAAAATTGCTGAACGGCAACTGAAGCAACATCGTAGCACACAATGGAGTGGCACAGAAAAATGAAAACTATCGAGCAAGCTCAGAGACCTGGCTCGAGTGATCAACACCACCTCTCCCATTACAGAGGAAGCTTCAATGTCCTTAATCAACTAATCAAATACTATACTATTCACACAAACATTACATAACAAATGTGTTAATTTAGGGTAAAGGTTTAATCATGACATGGCCGAGACTGTGCAAAAGGCCCATGATGAATTAATAAATGATTAAAACACTGATTTGGCACAGATACATTAGAGCGCCAGGCTGTGCATTATTACAGCTGGGATGAGCAGTGTGACCATCAGGAAGCAAAGTCCACATTAACCAACATGGTTGAGCAAAGAGTTACTTAGACATGAGACAAGCAATTAAAAAGAGTGCGATTAGTGTTTGGGTCTACTTCCATTGCTGTAAGGTTTGATCCAGCAAATGTGATCTTGGTTGATCGGTTACAGTTGTTCCCTGATGGCCAACTTTTCTCCAAAGGTGCTGGCCACTCCTATTGTTCCACTGTCCATTGATTTTTATAAGAGCATAACAACTTAATTTAGGAACATTGGTAAGTAACTGCACTTGTTAAACACCAACTAACTTCAATTTTAGCATTGCCTCAAGGACTTCAGAAAAAGTCATGTTAACACATTGGAATATAAAGGAAAGCTGAATACCAGAGTGTATAGAGGTTAGAGAACTTGAAGAATACCAAGATGTCATCCAGCGACTCCCCTCAAGCCAAATTTGCCAGTCTTTCATGATAAAACGGTTTTAAAATCAAAATCCAAATCAAATACATTTTTTTTTAGGTAAGATGATTCATTACTGAGAATAAAAATCAGTGCCACCTCTTCATAGCTCTAATTTTTCTGACTGATGTTTTAAGCTTTGTCGCACATCTGTATGGCTTCTAGAAATGAGGAAACTGAAATTTCTCAATTCTACTAAGCACAAGTGAAAGGACAGGAGGCAATTAATAGTAGACATGAGATAAGTACATGTTAAATTTCTGTTCAACTTCTCTCATTAGCAATCTGCACAGATGGTTTGAATTAAATTTAACTCCTGACACAGATGACAAAGACACAGATAAACTACAGCTGCAAACATATTCAAAACATCTTCCTGAGGGATAGCACAGAGATCCAGTGCTTCAAGGATACGAGCAGGATAGGATTCAAATGGCAATAACTGAAGTTACACTTTACAATGGTTGCTAGCTAGATGCCATTGAAAGGATCCCACCCTCTCAATTAACACTTGAAGCCTTTCCCAGGGGACCAAACTCAGAAGGCAGCCAACCCTGATCCCACCCACATGCTATTTCTCCATGGTACTTTCAGAAACATCCATGTCCTGATGTTGCTACAGTTCCAAGTCACAAAACAAAAAGTTACAATCTGAAATCAGAACAAAAATTAAAAGGCAGACAAGAACTGGACTTAGGGAAACATATTTTGCAAATTAGGGCACAACTGCAAAGTGATATTTGACTATGATGTAAGTTAACTTAACATCAGTAAAACAATAAACACCCAGTCAGTTCAGAAGAATGTTTCTCAATATTTAGCTTTTCTTTATATCTTTCTGCACTATCAAGTTGATTTTTCATATGTAGAAATTGTACTTGTTTGAAGAGTACAGTAATTTTATTCACAAAGATAGGAAGACAAGGCATTTAGTCCCTAAACAGTCTAAGTTATAGATCTGCAGAGCACTATCATTGTTCAATAACTGTCCCACAATGTCAATGTTCAAGCGTACCTAAATATTCAACATTAGGCACAGATCCACCTGGGAACTCAAACATCAACTTGACATTCACTGCTCTTGGTCACCTTGGTGGACAGTTTCTACATCATTTGGAGAAAACCCACGGCTGAAATTTGTTGACCCTCTCCTCATTTAGTGTTAATGTACTTAGTGTTTCATTTTGCCATTCTCCCAGGCATGACAGCACTTAAAATACATGATTACATTTCTTATAAAGACCTGGCCTCTTCAGAATTTTATTTTTGTCAAATTGCAAGGCCTGGGAGAAGGCTGCAACTGGAGAAAGTAGAATTTCATTTGACATTGGACTTGGCCTCATGATGAAACTGTAAAAGCACCACTTCTGTGATTTGAGTTCTCCAAAACAAATAAGGCAAGAGCTGTTTCCATGCATCGTACAGCTGATGGTCCATTTGTAGACTAGGCAGGTCAGTTGCCCATACAAGTGTAGTGTCTCTCTCAACATGTTACCATAAAAACATTTATCATGTGTTGAAACTGTAGAACATATTCATTGGCTTATTAAAGTACCTGAAATCATCCAAAATTAGTAAGATATATTCCCAATCAGTAGTGTTTAGTATTTACAACAACAAACAGTAAAGATAATGTGTGAGGACATGTAACAAACAGAATGAATAAACTTGAACCCCTCTTCTGCTGTTGATTGGTGCAGGTTAGGGAACTGCTTTAAATGCAACTATCCCCAACCTTCAATATTCATCCAAAATGGGCTTTTGCCATGTATAGCATGAGCAGGCTGTTCAACCACAGATGGCATCACAGCAGATGTAAATCCTGTCCTTGTTCAAGTCCACATATGCTACATATCTCTTACACCTAATCCTCTGGTTCAGGACTATAATAGAATTCCTGCTAACTCAATGCAGAACAAAGATGGAACCAGGCCTCTGATCTGAATGGGTTGGTGCTGCCAAAAAAAAGGGTGTTGCTATTTACTTGGCCACTGAGGAGAGCTGTTTTTAAACATATTCTCACACACATCTGACCACAGTATCCAACCAATACTTGTGTGGACATTAATTAGTGTCAACTAGAGTTAGACCAGCTCTCTAACTGGCTGCTCTGGAGCAGGCTAGATATGGAGAAAGCTGTACATCACATTGTGTGCCATAAACGCAAGCACTGATGAACAAAATCATTAAGTCAGATGAGAAGTGACATTAAAATATCTACCAGCACAGTTCTTCACTGGGATCCGGAGGCTGCAGACTCGGAGCCAGCTGTGATCTTACTGGGTTACTGTAAACGTCAAAGGGCCAAAGTCTTCAGGGGAGAAAATGAACTAGAGAAAACTTGTTCCCATTTGTAATTCAAATCATTGTTTTTAAAAACAAGCGCACTCAGCTTAGGTCCTCCTCAGGGTTCTGTTGATCCAGGAGTCGAACGTGGGTGAAAGGGAAGTGACCATGTTTACCATTGCATTCTCCTTCCCATTGGCCATTCACATTGATCTTGGTCACCTTCACTAGGTCACCAACCTAGAGAGAAACAAAACAGGGTCACAACACCAGACAATATTAATATAACTTAAACAAGTCATTATCAATATGGTGCAACACAACAATTCCATAGAAGACTGAGTGTATATTACCCTTATCCCAAGAGTCTTTAACACAAATGTTATGGCCATCAACAAAATCAGTGAATTTGAGGTTTCACAGTAAAGTCATCATAGGGGAGAACTGAAAGAGGCATGCATGACAGGCATGATATCAAAAATGTTTTCACACTCTGTTAAACAGCAGTAACAGCTGGGGGTGACATGGTGCTTCCCCACCCCCTCACTGTTCAGCTGTGATTCAAACATTGACAATTCCCAGGGGTATTTTAGGGTGCCTGCTTAATCCTGAGCAGAGTTTGAGTCCCACATCCTAAAATCCATCAAAACTGTCGACACACAAAGTTTATTATTATCAATGGAACGTGCAACGCATATACAACCAACTATGGAGCAATGCCAAAACCAGCACTAATCACAACAGTGTTTTAGAAAGGTTTCTTGGAAAAGGACAGCCTGAACTATCACTGCAAAACTTCAGACAGATGCCTTCAGTTTACTTAGATACCATAAGACACAGGAACAGAATTAGGCCATTCAACCCATTGAGTCTATCATGCTATTTGTTCACAGCTGATACTTCTAAATCGCATTGTCCTGCCACCTCCCCTTAATCCTTGATCTCCTACTAATCAAGAACTGGTCCTAAATCCGCTCAAGGACCTGGCCAGCTCAGCCATCTTCAGCACCGAGTTCCACAGCACCATCTGACTGAAGAAAATCCTCATCTCAGTTTTAAAGGGTCATCTATTCACCCAGAGGCTGTTGCCCCAGGTCCTGGTTTCTTCTCAAAGTGGAAATATCTTCTCCATGTCAGCTCTATCCAGGCCTCTTAGTATCCTGCAAATGCAGTCTGACCAGAGACACACTCAGCTTCAACAGTATATCTTTGCTGTTGCATTCTAGCCCTCTTGAAAATGAATGCTAACATTATATTTGTCTTGCTAACTGCCAAGTTAACTTGCAAACTAACCTAGAGAATCTTGAACGAGAACTCCCAAGTCCCCTTGTGCTTCAGATTTCCAAAGTTTCGCCCCTTTAGAAAATACTGTTAGTCACAAGATAGATTGGTTGAGGCTTTTAAAAATAGAGTTTACAAGAATGATTCACACCAAATCTAGGGAAAAATCTGAAATAAATCTGAATCCATAGGGAGACAAAGTAAAGTAGGTTGTTTTGTAAATTGTATGAGGTACAAAATACAACTTTCCCCATAGGTCTGCAGGTACACACGGGCCTGAACTACACAGATCAAAATGATCCAAAGTCTGATTCCCAGCCAGCAGTAAGTTTTCTAAAACTTCAGCCAAGTTAGTCCACAAAAAAGGGCTTTACATTTGGTGTCTACACCCCTTATCGAAAGAGAGAAGAATGATTTTTTTTTAAACCAGAGTTCCATTTAGTTACTCCCTAGAGAAGAACAAGCATGTGAATGCCAGGAGGAGAAAGCTGCACGACTTTAGTCAGAGCCCTTCGAACCAATGAACGGAATTCAACAATCTTCATATCTAACGATCTGAGTAAGCAGAACTCAAGAGATCTAATATAGACAGCAATCCTATCTAGTAACATTCTTTCAAACAAAGTCACTCATTTGAAATTCAGCAGGTTCAGACTGATATATCACCTGGCTGTTACTATGCCCTTACACACCCAGAGAAGTGCTGAATCCTATCAGCCACAACGATGTAAAGGGATGAGTCACTCTACAAACAAGGGAGCCATCACAGAAACCGCCCTGCTGATTTGAACAAAGTTGAGAAAGTTGGAATACTGATTTTGTTGGGGCAAAGTTGGAGGAGGAAATTAAGGAATCTTAAGTACATCCCTAACATACAACAAAACAAATACTGACAAAGATTACACTTTTCATCCCATGGCAATCACAAGAACTCCCTCCCTCTTTACACTAATTTGTTTCAACGTCTCAATTCCACTTCAGGAGATCAAACCTGCAGATAGATAATCTTCAGTCTGAAGTGGTCACCATTGATTTGACAAAAAGTGGTGAGATTTTTATATATAAATCATTTTAAAAGTGTGGAGTTTAAACTAGTGGTACATGGGTAATGGCTTATTTAAGCCCTTGACAAAAGTAACTAAGGCCAGACTCCTTTCCAGGACAGTGCCCATATCAGTGTCAGAGATCATGAGACTTCAGCTAACACTGCAATGGTGTTTGAAGATTGTTATGAACCCCAGGATGTACATTTTCAACAAATTAGATTGCCTTTGGTTTAGAAAGAATCAAGGATTAATTTTAGTTTAGAAATCCCAAAAGATTGAAAACTTTGCAGGCTCTTTTGAAAGAGACCAAACTTGGATCAGAGGTGAATGTAGTCAGCAAGTACAGGCCAGTTCAGGGAAAGCTCAGTTGCCTTTGTGTAAAAGGTAAGCTTGTGAAACTTTCAGACCAAAACAGAGTTTGATGAGAAACTGGCAGGTTTTTGAAGGACTGAGAAAGCTTAATTGTTCAGCTTTTGTAGTATTCATGCAAGTCTTCAGTTCACAGGACAGACTGGGAAGCAGCACTCAAGTCAAACCTAAAGGTTAAACACAAAGGGAAATTTTTCAATATTTGGGTTTTTGGAAAGTGGTGGTGCTAGACAATATTGGTATTTAGTTTTGTGCGATAACTTTCATATTGTCTAGATTTGTTGCATTTGAACATGGACTTCATCAGTATCTGAGGAGTCATTAATGGTGCTGAACGTTATGTAAATCAATTGATGAACACCCCCACTTCTGACCTTACGATGGAGGGAAGGTCATTGATGAAACAGCTGAAGGTGGTTGGGTTGAGGACACTACCCTGACTAATTCCTGCAGTGATATTGTGACACCAAGATGACAGACCTCCAACAACCACAACCGCCTTTGTGCAAGGTCAAACTAACAAGAGTCTGGTGCTCCCCATGCCTAATTCCCATTGACTCATTTTACAAGTATTACGCAAAGCTATAGTCAAATGCAACCTTGATGTCAAGGTCACTCTCACACCTCATTTCTGGAATTCAGCTCTTTTGTCCATGTTTGAACTAAGGCTGTTATTAAGGTGTGGCACTGGCAGAACCCAAACTGAGCATGAGCAAGCAGATTAGTAAGTAAATGCTGCTCGACAGCACTGTTGATGACACCTTATCACTTTAGTGATGATGCAGAGTAGATTGATGGGGTGGTAATTGGCTAGGTTGGATTTGCTCTGCTTTGTGTACACTGTACAATTTTCCACATTGTCAGGTAGATGGAAGCAGTACTGGAATAGCTTGACTAGGAGTGTTGCAAACTCTTGAGCACAAGTCTTTAGGACTACAGGTATTACTAGAACGCCAGGCCCCATGGCCATTGCAGCATCCAGTACTTCCAGCTGTTTCTCAATAACATGTGAAGTCATTTGGATTGATGGAAGACTGGCATCTTCCATGGTTAGCTACCTCCTGAAGTAGCTAATTTGACTCACCCACCCAGCATTGCAATCTGAAGCACTAACAGTATTATCTTTTACATTGATGTGCTAGCTCCCCCATTTGTGAAGATGGGGATATTGCTGGAGCTTTCTACCAACATTCACAATTTAATGTGGCAGGACTGCAAAACAGAATGTGATCAGATCCTTTGGCTGTGGAATCATTTAGTTCTGTATGTAGCTTCACCAGGTTTACCCCTCATTTGTTGATGTCCCCAGTGTTGGTCCTTACATGCCCTCATACATTTTTCATTGAATGGCTGATAGGTGGCAAGTAACACTTGGGCCCTACAACTGCTTGACAATATAATCTCCAATATGACAGACCATTAAAAGGTGGCAGTACAGGTAGAAAGAGCAGTTCACAAAACATACCATGTCCTCAGCTTTATTGATAAAGACAGAGTATAAAAACACACAGGAGATTGTTGAACTTGCACAAGATGCTTGTTAGCCCTGAGTTGAAGCAGTGTGTACAGTTGTGGGTACAATACTTGAGGAAGGTTATGAAGCCATCAGAGAGAGAGTGCAGAAGCATTTACAAGGATGGTTCAAGGGATGAGAAACTGCAGTGATTAGAGGAAGCGGCTGAGGGGAGACTTGATAGGAGGGTTTCAAAATCATAAGCAGGACGAGCAGAATACATTAGAAATTTGTCACATATACTTTTACATGAAAAATAGTGATCAGCTTTATAAGTCACTCCACCACCTACATCAATGACAGATTTCATACATAATAAAGCAAAAGTAAAATCAAGACAAAGTTAATCACAGTTCAGTTCATTACTCCTGGGTATGGGGAAAGCCGGAGTTAGGAATGATAGAATACCCTGAAGATGCAGTTAGGACAAGACTGCCACATTGGGCCACTGAAAACTAGACTGGAAGCCTCCACCAAAGGTGACTGTCACTCCTGGATGAGACTACCTGCTAGGCTGATGGAATAAGTGGACAAAGAAACTCACATGGGGACAAGGTTGCCACTCAGGGCCAAGACCACCTTTCTCCACCTTCAGGGAACCACAGCCTTGGCCTAGTCTGCAAGTCCAGGCAGGGGACAGCAAGCCCAGACTGGTTCCTCGCTCGCCGGGAGATCCCATGATAGGGCTGAACTGTGTCTGGCTGCTGACAGAGCCTCCTCTTTCATCCACCAATTTCCAGTCTTAAAAGAGAAAGAAAGCGGATGAGAGAGGACAAGCCCCAGTCTCAACCCCCCTACGTTCCTGCTCATAAAAAAAGGACAAGACGGCATAAGAAGCAAGCGTGATGGAAGATATAAAACACACAAACTAGTCAGGGACTGGAATGCACTGCCTGAAACAGTGGGGGCAGGTTCAACTTAGGCATTCAAGAGTATTTTGATGTAATTACTTGGTTAGAAGGTGTGCAAAAATATGGGGGAGCAAGAAAGTGATCGGCACAGGTAACAATGCTCATTGGAGAGACAATGCAGGGGCAAGAGGCTGAATTGCCTCCTTGTGTGTTAAACAATTGGGATTTTGTGAACTCAGGAGTGTGTTGGAATACAGTTATGTACGTATGGGATAATGTGCGTTTCGGCAGCATGATTTGGATTTAATGTCACTGAAGAATTAGGGAACATTATTTTTGAGGAATTATCTGTTCTCAATCGTGCAATGCGAGTTTGGGGGGGGGGGGGGTGGAATCCGTTCACGTGCTTCGGTCCACACATGCACCAAAATTTCTACGCCATGCTGCGCGTGCGTGATGTCAGTGTCAGTCTTTGAGCTGTCCTGCGTATGCGTCTGTATCAGCGGTCGACAAAGCAGCTTTCTGTGAAGGGGTACTGTACAGAGCAGCTCTCCTAGTTTTTAAATGTACGGTGTTAAATTTACTTTTGTTTCGTTGATAAATATAATTTCAATTTTCATTCAGGCTGCGCTATACTTTGTGTGTCAGTCTTTTGAGCGATCGTGTTTTTTTTGGTCTACCCAAAAGTCCCATTATTTACATTAAGTAAGGTTTCACAGGAACGCAACCATGACATCATAGGAGAATCCACCGTACTCTTCACTTGCCTAGATGAGTGCAGTTCCAACACAAGCAGCTTGATACCATTCAGGACAAAGCAACACCCAATCCATAAATTTACATAAAAACGTTTCACTGCAGCACTGATGCTCAATAGCACTGCACACTACTAACTGCAAAGATGCAGTGCAGAAATTCATCAAGCCTTGCCTGATAGCATCTGCAGCACTCATGACCACTACCAATCGGAAAGACAAGGACAGTAGATGAATACAAGCACTACCCTCCCAAGATTCACTCCTAGCTACTCAGCATCTTGATTTAGAAACATCACCGCTCCTTCAGTATCACTGGGTCAAAAGCCTAGAACTCCATCCCCAATGACACAGTGGGTCTACCAAATACATGACAGTAGCTCAAGCAGCTCATCACCTTCAAGAGAAGGTATAGATGCACAATAAATGCAGCCATCGACAACCACATTCCATAAGTGAATTTCATTAAAGTTAAAAATTAAACTTCCATTTCCATGGTAAACTAAATCTGCAGCCTCATCCCCAGGTGTCAGTGTATGCCCACTACGCTAATTCATAAATAAGTGTGATCAAGCCAAATTTCAGTTATGGTAATATAGCGGGGACCATAACAGAGGAAGAGCCAACATTGTTTTCTTTTTCAAACAATGCATGGTCAATTACAGTTAAATTGGTTTTTATCTGCAAAAATAACAATTTGCACACAAAATCAAAATATCATGCGAGACACAAGTTGGCACCAACTCCCAGCTGTATTAAGGGCCAAGAATAGCTAGTGAACAGCTGTAATGACCTAGGCAAAATCATTTGTATTTTCTCAATACACACAAACTATCCAAATGATTTCAGAGTCGTGACATGAACCAGTTAAGCCACAAAATATTCATCTGGAAAAAAAATTCCAGAACCAAAAAGAGGTTTAAAACCACTATCTAACATGAGACAAACAAACAGCATGTTTGAGAAGCTCAGGTCTGGCAGCATGTGGACAGACAGAGAATTGAAGTTAATGTTTCAAGTCCAAGATGAGGCTTCTTCAGAATAAAATGCCAGCATTTGATGATTGGTTCCAGTTCTCCTTTGAGCATCCGGTCACAAACTTTCCTAGTTCAAAAAAAAAATTGAAACAACTGAAACTATATGACTGGTTTTTAACCCAATCAATACATGGCAATTACAGTGGTTAATACGATGTATTTTATTACACATTTGATCTGAGCAGGTCTCCCTGCAGTAACACTTCAAACAGGGCTCCGTTTTCACCTCAAAGTCAAGTAAAAAATGTTTAAGGAAAGCAGGCAAAGAGGAGGACAAAAAAAAACACATTTAAGACAAAATTTATTTTTCCAAAATACAGACATAACCCTCAACTCCATTTTCCTACCTTTGCCCTACAGCCCCTAATTACCTTACTGATTAAAAGTCTGTCAGCCATGAAGATACATCCTTAATGACCCAGCCTTGACAGCCCTCTGTGATAAAGAGCTACATAAATAATTCCTCATCCCTCAATTATAGGATTCCTTATTCCAGATATTGTGCCATCTAGGACAAATAAGGCCAAGGCCTGAAAGTCAAAGAGAAAAATACAAATTCCTCACAGGTGAAATTTCATAAACAGAGTTTACAAGCAATTCACTTAAAACGGTTATATATTGCAAGACCAAATTTAGCCATAAAAGGTCTTCTAATGACAGCAAACAGCAAAAGCTCAAAGCTAACTTGAAACAAAAACCAGGAAACATTAGTCTGTCAGAATCTTGCAAGCTTTGAGTTTGCTGCTACTATTGACCTCTGAACTTTGGATTGCGTTGTCACTAAATAGCGCACATGATCCAAGAATAGATAAAGACAGCAATCATTACCAAGAGCTATGCTAAATAAAATAACAAACTGTCGATATATATAGGCCTAAATCATTCAAGAGGCAGCTAGAGGGTAATTGCTTGGGCAGGGAAAGTTAGTACCAGTAGGTTTCTAACCATGGTAGAGCAAAATGGAATAGATGTTGAGACAAAAAAAAATGTAGATGCTGGAATCCAAGGCAGGAGGCTGGAAGAACACAACATGCCAGGCAGCATCAGGAGGTGAAGTCAATATTTCAGGGAGAAACCCTTCTTCAGGGCTTGAGTTGGGGGAGGTAGCGATAGGTGAATATAGATAGAAGGTACGGCCTGATTGGTAGCTGGAAGGAAGGGTTGGTCAGAGGAATGGAAGAGGATTGAAACTGGAACTGGAGCCCCTCCTTCTCCTCCTCTCCATTCCTCTGACCAACCTTTCCAGCTACCAACCGGATTAATTCCTCCCAACGATCAATCAGGCCATACCCTCTACCTGTGTTCACTTATCACCTCACCATTCCACCCATTCCCCCAACCCCACCTTCATCTGCAGCTTCCCTAGTCTTTCCCCCACCCCCAAGCCTCGTGATGGCTGACATCCTGCATGTGTCAACTGGTGAGCTTACACAGATAGCAGCATTACTTCCAATGCTGGAAGTAGCTGCTGCTCAGACCCCAAAACATTTGCAAAGTGAAAAAAAAAGACAGAATCCTGCTCAACAGCAAGTGCGTCTTCCCATGCCCTCCCTTTTCAACATTCTGAAGGGACAATTCCACCTGCAACACCCTGATCCACACCCTAGTCAAACTCACCAGCAGTCCCTGGCCAACCTTTCCTATAGCACATTGCTCCACAGCCTGCTGAGCCTTTTTAGCAGTTTCTGTTTTTATTTCAAAGTCTGAATTTATCTACCAAAACACACTTGCGAACCTCAAGGTCTACAATAGTCATAATTCTAATGAACTACACATCTCCTTCTCAGTTGACATGGTAGAGACAGCCATCCCTGGCTCAGATAAATTGTTTTGAATCCAAAGCTTGATCTGTTATCTTCCTCCTCTAAATTTTCCATAAACTATTTCTTCAACTTCACCCACAGTCAGTTCTCTTCATCCAGTCCTCAATACCTGCTCAGATTAATTTCTCTTCCTTAAACAAAATGTCCTCAGTCAATGAAAAAAGCATCACACTGAAACATGTTGCATGTAAGCATTCCAAGCGTGATGGCAATTGCACTTAAAAATAATTCATTGCAACAGCAACAAAAAAAAACAGTTCTTGATGCAATACTACTATGAATAGGAGTCTAACCAATCATATTTCAACTCTAACATGAAACCATCCCTTTAAGCATCCTGACTTAACCAGGAATTCTATGAGTGACTGGAATGTGATTCTAAATTGATCCATGCATGAAGTTTAATTATTTTTGCATCTGGATTTCACTTGTCAGGAGTTGGCTATAAAACCCTATAGTCATTTATTCCAGGCATTGGTGATCAGATGCCCTTATTTTTATTTCTTTGTCCCCTCAGAGCATTCTCACTCTTTTCATCTCTTCTGCTTCCTATTACTAGCTTTTGGCCCAATCCTCAAGTCTATATTTCAGAAACAAAAAGTTATTCAAATCAATAGCAAGGTGCCAAAAGCAGGTTCATTGTGTTTTCCTTCAAGCCGATCTATCCTGTTTGCTTCTTTCCTGGCATATTCCTTCTGTCCTGGCACATTCCTTCTGCTGTCCTGGCACAGATCAGCACAGCTTTGCAATCAAAAACTGAGATCTTTCTGAATCTGGAATTACATTACTTCTTCCTTGATATCAAGCGTGTCAATAAGTCAATATTCTTTCAGAGACTTAAAATGCAGAGGATCAACAAGAATCCAACTCAATCTGTTCAACATGTCCCAGAGCAAGCACTACAAACATCTTCGATAAACAAGGAAACCGCACAAGAGGACCAGTTTCACATGACTAGTGAATAAATAAGAATACTGATTGCAGGAGCCACTCAATCACAAAAAGATAAAGTTACACTCTAACTGTGCTACCTGTGGCCGATGTAAAATCTGTTAATTTCTCATGTACTTTTAATTATGGACCAAATAATAATTGTTATAAAACAAGGACTGGTGAATGATTGCAAGCAATTTTACACTGCTACTTGTTCAAAGGTGATGAAAAAATGCAGTTTCAGACAAACTAGAGCTGAGGGGGTTGTGCGCAAATAGAAATCAGCTGGTAATAAGTAACTTTGATAACTGGTCACTTGTCCACAAATCAATGACAGAGACCTGTGCTTGCCAACAAGCATGTGAAGTGGTTCTCGGGCATCTGAGCACTTTGGGGCTGAGAACAAGATAAAGGCTCTGGAGCCCTATTCTCTACAGTAAAAGCCATTTAAGCTTGAATAAAACCAGGTTACCATTCCTTCAGTTGCTGCTGTAATCGGTGACTTTTACTTGTTAAGTCCAGAAACCTTTCAAGTGAACCAGCTGTGCTTCTTGCAAACCAATGGAAAAATCTGGAAGTTGACCAAGATGCAACATTCTGACCAGCACAAGAATTCTCAACAATCGTGATGAACAGAAACTACTGATTGCCTTCACAAATTTTCCATCCATCCACAACACCAGTGTTTGTGCATGTACAGGTATGTATAGCAAGGAATTCTATAAAAAATGATCAGTGTTTTAATTAGTTATATGCTAACAGTTCACAATTATTTCTGCAGCTGTGCAAATACTTGTAATAAATCATAATTCATGAAGTACAGAAATCTGGTCCATTCTATCAATGTGGGTCTAGAAGACAAATTGGATAATTCTGCACACTTTATAAACTTCTGTGATGACCCCAGGAAAAGAAGGGTGTACTTGAGAAGCCTGCTGGAAATCAAATCCCAATCTTTTTCCTTATGCTTCTTGACATTTTCTACCAGTTGGAAAATTTCTCTATTCTCAAGTCTATTATGCAACTCCACTCCAGCAAAGAGTCAACATCTCTAGCACAGGGAGGCAACTAGTGCAAAGATTTTCAAAAAGCTGACATTGTAAACCACATTTCTGATGGACGCACTTTGTAAGTCTAGGAAAATTTGGTGCTGTTTATAAAGACAATGCAATAGGAAACATTCCAATCCTGTTAACACATCACATTCCTGCATTGGAACTTACAGGAACATTTTATTGTTAGCTGAATATGGTAAGAAAATAATTAGATATCAAACCAACAATCGAGATCACATTAAAATTGAAACACAGATTTTTGTGGCACATACAAACTCTCAGGATGTGCATTGCCACTTATAACTGGAGGTCTCCAGGTTCCAATTTTACAACTGACATGGTTGCAAGCTTGTCAATCCTTTCACTGTACTGACATTGAAGGCTATATGTTAAGGCATTGTTCCATAATTTAAAAAAAAGTTTCTTTAACAACTTGTGCAGCAATTTTATTGTTAAACTTTCAAAGAAGAACATTAGAGCAGTACAGTAGGTGCCCTTTGGCCCATAATGTTGTGCCGAGCATTTATCTTAATCTAAGATCAACCTAACCTACACACTCCTCAATTTACTGTCGCCCATGTGCTTGTTCAAAGGTCCCTAATGTCTCGGACTCTACTGCCACTACTGGCAGCAAATTTCACACACCCACAACTCTCTGCATAAAGAACTTGCCTTTGTTATCTCCCTTATACCTTTCGCCAATCACCTTAAAATTATGACCCCTCGTGACAGCCATTTCTGCCCTGGGGAAAAGTTGTTGGCTATCTATCACTCTATGCCTCTCATTACCTTGTACACCTCTCTTCCTTCTTCTCTCCTGTGTGAAAAGCCCGAGCTCACTCAACCTCACTTCGTAAGACAAGCCCTCCAAATCCAGGCAGCATCCTGGCAAATCCCCTCTGCACCCTGTAAAGCATCTACATCCTTCCTATCATGAGGCGAGCAGAATGGGACATAATATTCCAAGTGTGGTCTCACCAGAGTTTTATACAGTTGCAGCAAAATCTCACAGCTCAAACCTCAATCTTCCGTTAATGAAAACCAAAACACCATATGCCTTCTTAACAACCCTATCAATTTGGGTGGCAACCATGTATGTGCACCCCAAGATCCCTCTGTTCCTCCACACTGACAAGAATCCTGCCTTTAATACTATTCAGCATTCAAATTCAATCTTCCAAAAAAAAATCACTTCACATTTAGCCAGATTGAACTCCGCCTGCTACTTTTCAGCTCAGCTCCACATCCTGTCAATGTCATGTTGTAGTCTGCAACAGCCTGAGACACCAACACCACTGACCCTTCAGTCATCGGCCAACTTATTAACCCACCCTTTCTCTTCTTCATCCAAGTCATTTATAAGAACTAAAAAGAGCAGAGGCTCAAGAACAGAGCCCTGCAGGACACCACTGGTCACTGACCTCCAGACAGAATACTTTCCATCCACTACCACTTGCTGTCTTTTTTTGGCCAGCCAATTCTGCATCCATATAGCCAAACTGCCCTGTATCCCATATATAACTTTCTGAACGAACCTAGCGTGGGGAACCTAATCAAACGCCTTACTGAAATCCATATACACTACATCCACTACTCAACTTTCACCAACTTGTCCCATCACATCCTCAAAGAACTCAAAGACTTGTGAGGCATTACCTCCCTCTCAAAGCCATGCTGACTATGTTTTTCCAAATATTCAAATCCTAACTCTCAGATTCCTTTCCAGTACCTTGCTTACCTCAGACACAAGGCTGATTGGTCTGTAATTCCCAGGGATTACTCAATTCCCTTTCTTGAATAGAGGAACATTCGCTTCCCTCCAATCATCTGGTACAACTCCCATGGACAGTGAGGATGCAAAGATCATAGCCAGAGGCACAGCAATCTTATCCCTCACTTCCCATAACCTTGGATATATTTGGCCTGGCCCTGGGGACTTATCTATTTTTATGTTTCCCAGAATTTCCAGCACATCCACTTGCTTAATATAAAGCTGTTTCAGCCTATTAACCTGGTCCTTGGAATCTCACTATTAACAAGGTCCCTCTCAGTGAATACTGAAGCAAAAACCTCATTTAGGGCCTCTGCCTACCTCTTCAGACTTCAGGCATAAATTCCCTCCACTATCCCCAATTGGCCCTACCCTCTCTCTGATCATTTTCTTCTTCCTCATGTACTTATAGAAAGCCTTTGGGTTTTCCATAATCCCTCCTGCCAAGGCTTTTTTTTCCAGCCCATTCCTAGCTCTCCTCAGTCTAGTTTGGAGTTCTTTCCTAGCTACTCTGTAATCCGCTAAAGATGTGCCAGATCCTTGCTTCCTCAACCTTAAGTTTCCTCCTTCCTTTTGACAAGCAGCACCTCTGTTTTCATCATCCAAGGCTCCTTCATCTTACCATCCCTTGCCTGTCTCAATAGGACAAAGTTATCCAACACTTGCAACAAGTGCTTCTTAAACTGCCTCCACATTTCTGTTATGCCTTTCCTATAGAACAACTGTTCCCAATTTATACTCCACAGCTCCTGTCTAATAACAGTATAATTCCCCCTCCTCATACTGTCTGCTCCAATATCACCTCCATAGCCATGGAGAGGTGAAGCAGTTGTGGTCACTACCACCGAAAGAACAAGCCTGACAAAAATTGGTTCCATCCAGACTACCATACCATATGGAGGTCCCAATCAATATTGGGAATATTGAAGTCACCATAATAACTGTTACATCTGCACCTTTCCAAGGTCTTCTGTCCAATCTGTTGTTCATCTCTGCTGCTATTGGGGGCATCTATAGAAAACACCCAATAAAGTGACTATTCCTTTCCTGTTACCGACTCCTACCCATACCGATTCAATAGATGAACCCTCCTCAACCACCACCTTTTCTGCAGCTGTGATTGCCCTCTCTAACAATGCTACTCCCCCTCCTCTTTTACCTCTCCCCCCTCCATTCTTTTAAAAAGATCTAAACTCTGGAACATCCAGCAACCATTCCTGCCCTGTGAAATCCATGTCTCCGTTATGGCCATCACATCGTAGTTCAAATACTGATCCATGCTCTAAGGTCATCACTCTTAATCCTGACACTCCTTGCATTGCAACAGACACACTTTAACCCAACCCCTTTGCCCCATCAACTGTGTATCCTTCCTGACATACACTCTGCATTCCATTCCTGCCCATTCAACAACTCCCCTTGCGCCTGATCGGTAGCTCTTTCCCTTCCTTTCGGAGCCACAGAGCCAGGCTCAGTGCCAGAGATATGGCTATTATGGCTTTCTCCAGTAAGTTCCCAAAGAAACTACAAAAAAAAACTGGTAATCTTACCAAATTGCCATACAGAACTTTTATTTTGGTTAGGAGGAGGATGGGTGAGAGACAATACCTCAGTTGTGTTTCGGGTAAAGCAATTGCCCAAATATTACCTCACTTACTTAGCAGTCCCATGTCTGCTCCTGCTCAGCATGTACTCTGCCCATTATCTTGGAATTATTTAACCACTTGTTTATTTACTTAAACAAGAGGAAAGTAAATTCTTGGTTTAGCACTGGGCACACAGAGCTTTAAGTCAATGCACAGTATTTAATGATGGCCCTTAGATGCTTAAATTATTGCAATAAGGATTTATTTATGATTGTGCTTCTGTCTACCACAAGTCACATCTACCTTTGACATTTTGCAACTATAATCACGAGTAATGTGTTCTAAACAAGGGGCAGAAGCAAAGGCTTTACTTTCAGTAAAATTTAAAAAGAGGGCCAGAGTCAAGAATAGAAAACAGTTACAACCCCTCAAATCGTGCAGATCGGAGATGTTGCTAATTTCAGCAGCCCAAGAAAAGCTAATTCTTACAGGAGCTCAGACCTAAAATTTTGGACACCAACTAAATTGGTTACCTTTTGAGACATTAAAAGAGATGCCTCCAATTAAGCCAATATAGAGGAACTCCAAAAACACCAACTAGATTAAAAAAAAATGGTAAAATCCTCAAAAGTGACTGTGCACAGAATCAGAATCCCTAGTGTGGAAGCTGGCCATTCAGCCCATTGATCCACAACAATCCTCTGAAGGGCAGCCCACCCAGACCCACCCTCCTATCACTGAAATCATGCATTTTCCATAGCTAATCCACCTAGCCTGCACATCCCTGGACAATTTAGCATGGTCATTCCACCTAACCTGCATATCTTGGACTGTAAGAAGAAACCCAAGCAGACACAAGGAGAATGTGCAAACTCCACAGACACAGTCACCATAGGTTAAAATTGACCCCAGGTCCCTGGTGCTGAGAGGCAGCAATGCTAACCACTGAACTACCATACCATCCACATTTCCTCAGAATCTGCAGTTCAATTCAGGTCCAAGTAAATTACTCTCTACTTTGGAATCTTCAGTTTTGCAGGAATATTAGTAACATGCAAAAAGCAATAAAATGACAACACTGCTGACTTTTTGAAAAAAAGCATAGCAGTTACAAATTGGCAGAGGAAAACAAAATATTGGATTGTACAATTCTTGGAAATGGAGTATAAACCAGAACAATCTCTTCAACATGCTTATAAATCTAGATAAGTAATCTAAAATGTGCCTGTCTTCAAGATGAAAATAATTGAAGCAGGATAAATACCCCAATAATTCACACAAGAAAGAACACCTAGCAATAAGTACAATTTTGCTAGCATTCGTGCAGTTGCATTCCTGCATCAAATGAGAGAGAAACATAGTGCTACTTTTAATAGACTTATGGCTGGAAGAGACCAATGTAATTTCTATGCATGTAAAAGAACAGATGTCATCTTGAATCATCACGAGCTTACTCACTTGGAACATGTTCTAATATTAAAAAGACTTTTCCTTTTCTCAGCAAAACTTCAGTTTATAGTGTAAACAATGGATGAGACAGCTTGACAATTCAGTATTTGAAAAGAATTTCGATACCTCAAAATTCTTCAGATCTACTCAACACCAGATGAATGGATACTGCTGCTTAAAAACATTGTTAAAGATTAACACATGACGTATTCCCTAATGTGACATTTTCAACTGCATTTAGTCACATACATGCACAAAAACTATCCTACATGATAAGCACAATATTGCTTGCCTGCTTAAAAGGAAAAATCCAAATGCATCTAAGTAAAAGTTTCAATAAACCGATACCCAGAATTGACAGGTTGTCCTACGAAAGTAGAAACTAGACTTCTGTTGCAGTTTAATATAGCATTAGGCAACTTGATTAAATCATACAAGATTCTCGATGGCCATGACAGGGTAGATGGGGAAACCCCAGTTGGAAAGATCTAGAATTAGGGATTGTGCCAAAATAAAAAAAGTATCACCAATGTAAGACTAACATTTTTTCTTAAAATTTATTTTTCCTCTG
The DNA here is from genome assembly GCF_020745735.1 of Hemiscyllium ocellatum. Taxonomy (NCBI): domain Eukaryota; kingdom Metazoa; phylum Chordata; class Chondrichthyes; order Orectolobiformes; family Hemiscylliidae; genus Hemiscyllium; species Hemiscyllium ocellatum. The sequence goes on along the minus strand of NC_083431.1, from coordinate 3,484,258 downwards.
TTGATTGACTCTTTGGAACTCTTTTTCAAAAGATTGGAAGCAGGGTCCTTGCCTTAAAAAAGTATTCAAAAAGGTAAACAGAAGCTTGCTAAGTAAAAGGATGAAAGGACTACGTATTTTCAGAAGGTGGACTGGCTACACTCCAGAAGAGACCCGGAAAGGTTATCCAATGTTTTAATAATGGAGGTCAGGGGAAAACAAAAGGAATAGCACTAGCTACCAGTTTCATCCCTCCTAATGGCACGGCTTTTAGTGTCACATTCTAAATCATAATCTATTCACTTACTAAATTATCATTCTATTAAAGTTTGGCTCCAAGTGACACTTCCAAAGTTCTGTTTAAAACCATCAGAAATTAAATTTGTGCTCCGCAGTGCTAATCCCACAGCAATTTTATCAAGAAACAGCTCTAAATTGCATTTTTTAAAATTAAAGTTATGAAACTTGAAGTACAAGTCAATGAAATTAAGACAAATTTTTACAGAAGATACGTAACAGTTGGTTTGACAGATTAGAACATAAATTATGGAAGACTTAAAAATTAGACTTGGTTACAACATTGACCAAACTTTAGAATGGTTAGGTAAGCATCTAGTTTGCAGATGGGACAAGGAGGGAACTTAGTCAGCATATTTCGATTGCAAATACATTGATTTGAACATGGATGTAGGACAAAACTTTAGTCACCCTGTTATAGCAAAGACATTATTGAACTAGTCAAGTTGCAGAAATTATTTACCAGGATGTTGCCAGAAATGAAGGGTTTGAGATATAAAAATAGACTGGAAAGGCTTGAACTGTTTTCACTGGAGCATAGGAAGTTGAGAGGTGACTTTGTAGAGGTTTATAAAATCATGACGGGCATTGATAAGGTGAATGATAAAGGTCTTTCCCATGGAGTGGGAGTTCAAAATTAGGGAGCATATCTTAAGGAGCGAGGAGAAAGATTTAGAAAGGATATAAAGGGGCAACTTTTTATTTTAAAAGTGTTTTTACAGAGTGTGGAATGAACTTCCAGAGGAAGTTGTGGATGCAGGTACAGTTACAATGTTTAAAAATCAATTATGATAATTTCATGAATGTTTGGAGGGATATAGGTCAAGCAGAGGCAGGTGGGATGAGTTTAGTTTGGGAACATGGTGGATGTGGATTAGTTGGACTAAAGGGTCTGTTTCTGTATTTTGTAACTAAGACTATAAAATGAGGGGATTGCAGCTCTATGAAAAGGAATTGGAGGGTTATGGGGAATAATCAAAAAGTGGCGTTGAGGCCAAGATTAGATCAGCTATGATTTTGTAGAATGGCAGAGCAGGCCAACATGCTGGATGGCTGACTAACTCCTGTTTAAGATCATGATCGTGACATCATACCTGCAATTTAGAACAATTACATGGGTTTAAGTTTTGCTTCAGAGGCATGTGCATGAATTTGGCCTGACACATTCTTAGTGTACTAAGTGAGGACTGCTGCAGAGAAGGGGCTCCTGACCTTCGTAGTTGTTAAATTGAAACCCATGTTTTCAAAGATTGGTGTGAAGACTCAAAAAAAAAAGGAATTATCCTGGTGTCTTGGTCAATATTAATTTCCAAACATCTTAAATAGAATCACTTAAAAAGGAGTCCACAAATTGGATCCTGAACCTCCAATACTTCGATCAGTCTTCAAATAAATATCTTATTGGCTGTAAAAGCACTTTGTGCCTGCTGTCATCCCAGGATATCAAGTGTTTGTACGCCCTTTAGGATTATCAAAGTGTAGGGTGAAGATTGCAGGAAAGCAAAGGCAGATTCGTGGAATTTAGCAGATATTTGAGAATGTAATTTATTGAACAGCAATGTGTAAAAGTGGTTTATAAAACACAAAAAGTAATTATACTTGAAATAATATATTTCAAGTGGAGGTAGTTAGGAGGCTGCAAACACTTCAGACTTGAGAATGCATATTCAAAAAGATCCTGGGTTTTATACATTTGGTCAAGGCTACTACCTGTACTGCAATACAGACTGTTATTTCAAACCAAGCTAGAGTTCTGCAAGCAGCTTTGGACATCTTATTAGCAGATTTCAGCCTCTTGAAGCAGCACAATATTATGTCTCAGATCCAAACCTTAAAGAGATTACATAATGAAGAGCAGCATGAGAAATTAAAACTTTTACTGAACAAGATTAAGTTCGATAGGGAAATGAACAATCAGCTTGGTCCAATGAGGTCACTTACAAATGCGTCAAAAGGTTGTGGGTTCAAACTGCAGTCCAGAGCCCAGAGTCAATAATCTAGAAGATTGCATTTCACAATGACATACAAACATTAGATTGAAGTAATTTGACATTTTCACAATAATAATTATTTGAGTATTATCAACTTCAATTATTTCAGAAATTTTTCTTTAAAGAATTGGATGCAGATAATAAAGTAACACCGTTGCACATGATAAAAATTACTTTTCTCTTAATTCATTCATGGGATGTGGACATTGATGACTGGCCAGTACCTACTGCCTGTCCTTAGCTGCTCTTTAAGTAGTGGTGAGCTGACTTCTTGAACCAATATAGTCCTCCTGTTGTGGGTTAACCCACAATGCTGTTTATGGGGGAAGATTCCAGGATTTTGACCCAGAGACAGTGAAGGAATGAGAATATATTTCCAACTCAGGATGGTGAGTGGCTTGGCAGGGAACTTGCAGGGGGTGGTGTTCCCATATATCTGCTGCCCTGTCCTTCTAGGTGGAAATGGTAGTGGGTTTGAAAGATACTATCAGAGGATCTTGGGAAAATTTCTGCAGTGCATCTCATAGGTGGCACACACTGCTGTTGAGTGTCTGGGGTGGAGGGAGTGGGTGTGGCACAAATCAAGCAGCTACTTTGGCCTGGATGGTATCAAGCTTGTGTGTTGATGTGCCACCCATCCTGACGTATGCCTTGTAGATGGTGGACTGGCTTTGGAAGTCTGGAGTTGAGTTACTCACTGCAGTTTTCCTAGCCTCTGACCTGCTTTTGCAGTGACTGCATTTACATGGTGAGTCCAGTTGAGATTTTGGTCAATGGTAACCCCAAGGACATTGTTAGTGGGGATTCAATGATAGCAACACTAGTGAATGTCAAGAGTGGTTGGTAGATTGTTTCATATTGGTGGTAGTCATTGTCTGGCATTTGTGGTGCATATGTTACTTGCCACTGGTCATCCCAAGCCTGGATATTGTCCAGATCTTGCTGCATTTCAACATGGACTACTTCAATGTCTGAGAGGTCACAAATGATGCTGAATATTATACAATCATTGGCAAACACCCCCATTTCTGACCTTATGATAAAGAGAAGGTCAATGAAGGGGCTGAAGGTGGTTGAGCCGAGGATACGACCATGAGGAACTCCTGCAGAGATGTCCTGGAGTGGAGATGACTGACCAATAATCATGACCATTTGTGTACTAGGTATGATTCCAACGAGAGAATTTGCCACCTGATAACCAATGGTTCCAAGTTTACTAGAGCTCATAATGCCTTGCTATGTTACAATATGCTACACACTTCCATAGGCCCTTCCCCATTCACTGAGCCCCTCCACTGAATAAATAAGAATCTGTGAACTGTTATACATCAAGCTACACAGGAAATTAGATCACAGATATTGTTGCACAGCTAATTATGGAAGTCATTGCATAAAGCAGACAACAAATCATTTGATCAAATGTCCAACTGTTAAGAGTTAAAGGGCACCCCATGCAAGAAAAAATTCAGGCAGGGAGAAATTGTTTTGGTGAAGTTCATATATACTACAGAGATTCTTCACTCTGACTCAGACAAACTAGAGTCTGCTATGTATGAAAAAGTTATGAATAGCAGACAACTGAGATTTGAGTGGAGGTCTATACTTAGGGAATTTATTTCTGTAAAGGAAAGCAGAGTCAGGTTGTAATTGAACAGAAGGTACTTTGCCACCAACCTTAAGTTACTGAATGGTATGCTTTCACGACACAATTGGCAATCCTTTCAGAGCACAAGAAAATTTGCTAATGGATAATATCCATTTATTTATACCAAACTATTATGTTGTATTGCTGAAATGCATTCACACTCCTCCCCCACCCTCAATTCCAACCAGAGGGATGCACAAGATATACATAATCAACACAAAGCATATTGGCATTGGTAACAGCACCTCATTACAAAACAAGTAAACTCATATGTTCAGGAGGGACTTCTTCAACACTGCTATAGTACATTACAAGTTACCAGGGTGCCTCCAATGGCATGCTTGATGTCAGTGGTACCTTTTTTGAAGTAAATAGAGCACAGGAGATGTCCTGCATTTGATTAATTATTAATTTGATATAACAGTATTCATAAGTTGCTTTGGAAGGAAATCCACTCTGTTGTCTTGTATCTGTTGCAGTCACCCCACTATAAATATACCTGGGCCACAATAACACAAAAGCAACATATACAGTAAACTTTTTATACGGAAGTCAGTACTTCTTCCGTGTTGTTACAAACAGCTATTTTACTTGGATTGTAAAAGGGCAGCTGGACAGGAAACAGAAACTGGGTCTGAGTTACTGAATCATAAAAACGGGCAGGAGGAAATTACCAGATTGCAGAGATTGGCTTTAACCAAGTCATGGTTTGATTTTCCCCCATTTACAGCAACTATTTTCCCAATTCTACAAAATACAGAAGTCAGCATGTCATTAGCACCACCACACCACCCCAACCTTATAACTCATTGCTACAAATGGGACTCTTGCTTCTTACAGCTACTTTAAATGGGTAAATCATGCCTATTAATTTGGGTGCAATTAGCAAGTCATGCAAATTAAAAATGAACTCATTATAATAGTACCAAGTATTACGCAAATAATTGTTAAAAGGTGGCAGAATAATTAACATCTACATTCCAAAGATCTTCCTCATCTATCATAAATGGATACCTTGTTCAGAACAAGGTCTCTGTCCCTCAACTCTCCAAACATGCATCCGCCTCTCTGAATTCACCAAATCAAACCCTCTAAATTTCTTGCATGTTTCATTAATGTCATCTCAATTCTTCAAACTCCAATAAGCACAGGCCCAACCTATTCAACCACTCAATCAAAATAATGAATCTTCTCTGGACTGCTTCCAACGCCAGTATACTTCCTTAGATAAGTGACCCATTACTCTTCTTTGTATTCCAGCTGTGGTTTAACAAATGCCTCGTCTCATTTTAGCAAAAATAGTCTAAGTTTAAGATTCCATTCCCTTTGGAATAAAAGGCTAACAGCATGCCATCACTACTACCGGTTGAACTCAGATGACAAACTTTTGATATTCAAGCAGAAGGATCCCCAAACCCATTTGTGAAGTTTCTGCAGTCTTTCCCCCATTGGAAGGGGATTCAGCTCAATTCATTCTGCCTCAGTACAAAACTTCAGATCTTCTCACATTATTTTCCATCTGCCAAGTTTCTGTCAACTCAAAAATCAACCAGTTTATATCCAGTCATAGTCAGCATTTGTCTTCCTACCTATTTTGTGTTATCTTCAAATGCAGCGTCAGTACTTTCATCATCCAATTCACTAATTTATATTGTAGAATGTGGCCCCAGCAGATCCCTGATGATCCTGCTTTGTATACCACCTGTGCAGCCAGAACCTAGTGTGCCTCGTTCTAAGCACCATATGATCCGTATGTCCTTGTTTGCTATGATCTGCTTGTACTGCTTGCAAAGCAAAACACTTCACTGTACCTAGGTATGTGACAACAATAAATCAAATCAACTTCATCCCAACTGTCGAACTGAAAGGCAGTCCTCTAACCGTGCTAATACTCTACATGGCATTGGGGGCAAAGTACTGACTTGGATTGAAAATTGGTTGGCTGACAGGAAACAAAGAGTAGTGATAAACGGCTCCCTTTCGGAATGGCAGGCGGTGACCAGTGGGGTATTGCAGGGATCAGTGCTGGGATCGCAGCTTTTTACAGTATATATTAATGATATAGAAGATGGTATTAATAGTAACATTAGTAAATTTGCTGATGATACAAAGCTGGGTGGCAGGGTGAAATGTGAGGAGGATGTTAGGAGATTACAGGGTGACCTAGACAGTTTGGTGAGTGGTCAGATGCATGGCAGATACAGTTTAATGTGGATAAATGTATGGTTATCCACTTTGGTGGCAAGAACAGGAAGGCAGATTACTACCTAAATGAAGTCAAGTTAGGTAAAGGGGTAGTACAAAGAGATCTGGGTGTTCTTGTACACCAATTAATGAAAGCAAGCATACAGGTACAGCAGGCAGTGAAGAAAGCTAATAGCATGCTGGCCTTCATAACAAGAGGGATTGAGTAGAGAAGCAAAGAAGTTGTTCTGCAGCTGTACAGGGCCCTGGTGAGACCGCAAATGGAATATTGCGCGCAGTTCTGGTCTCCAAATTTGAGGAAAGACATTCTGGCAATTGAGGGAGTGCAGTGTAGGTTCACGAGGTCAATTCCTGGAATGGCAGGACTATCTTATGTTGAAAGATTGGAGCGTCTGGGCTGGATTACCCTTGCATTTCGAAGACTGAGAGGGGATCTAATTGAGACATAAGATTATTAAAGGATTGGACACTCTGGAGGCAGGAAACATGTTTCCACTGATGGGTGAGTCCTGAACCAGAGGGCACAGCTTAAAAATAAAGGGTAGGCCATTTAGGACAGAGATGAGGAGAAACTTCTTCACCCAGAGAGTGGTGGCTGTGTGGAATGCTCTGCCCCAGAAGGCAGTGGAGGCCCAGTCTCTGGATTCGTTGAAGAAAGAGTTGGATACAGCTCTCAAGGATAGTGGAATCAAGGGTAATAAGGCAGGAACAGGATACTGATTGAGGATGATCAACCATGATCAGAATGAATGGTGGTGCAAGCTCAAAAGGGCAGAATGGCCTACTCCTGCACCTATTGTCTATTATCCAACACCAATCTTAAAACAACTTTACTTACAGTACATTTCCCCTCCCCCCACCTTGTCTCAGTCCCAACCCTCTAACTCAGCACCACCTTCCTAACCTGCAATCTTCTTCCTGACCTCTCCGCTCCTACCCCCTCTCCAGCCTATCACCCTCACTTTAACCTCCTTCCACCTATCGTATTTCCAACGCCTTCCCCCAAGTCCCTCCTCCCTACCTTTTATCTTAGCCTGTTTGGCACACTCTTCTCATTCCTGAAGAAGGGCTCATGCCCGAAACGTCGGCTCTCCTGCTTCTTGGATGCTGCCTGACCTGCTGCGCTTTTCCAGCAACACATTTTCAGCATTGCTTTATAAGCAGCCAACATGGTTAGCAAGTGCAGTCTAATTTAGGACAAGGACAGAGTTTTGCACAACCTCACATTTATAGATGACAGAATTTGAGTATGAACTGCAACAATTCAAGACAGCTCACCACCACCTTCTCAAAGGCATCTACGGACGGGCAATAAATGCTGGCCGGCTAGCAATGCCCACAGCCCATGAGTGAAAAAATAAAAAAGAAATGCATTACACCAGTCAAATCTGAAACTAGCAGCAGTTACAATATTTAAAAGAAATCTTGACAGGTTTAGTGGGATATGGGCCAAGTACTGGCAAATGGGATTAGATTAGATTAGGACATTTAGTCAACATGGATGAGTTAGACCAAAGGGTCCGTTTCCGTGCTATACATCTCTATGAATATGATGAATAGTCAGGGTTTTTACCTCCGGATAGTGAGGTCCAAAGCTAGAGGGCATTAGGTTTAATGTGAAAGGAGAAAGATTTAAAAGGGACTTAAAAGGGCAATTTTTTCAAGCAGGAGGTTGGTGCATGTATGGGATGAACTGCCAGAGGTAGTTGTGGAAGCTTGTACAATTACAACATTTAAAAAAGTATCTGGATGGTGTACACATAGAAAGGGTTGAGGGATATGGGCCAAATGGGACTAGATTAATCTAGAATATCTGGTCAGCGTGGACAGATTGAACCAAAAGTCTGTTTCCATGCTGCATGACTAAATGTGGATGAGATCTTCGAAAGTAAAAAAGCGAAACCTGAAGAAAAGTCAGACAACATTTTGTTATTGAAATAAGCAGTTCCAACAATGGCAGGAGTGTGTGGTTGAAAACACACTTTAGTCTCAAAACATGACAATGAGCATTCGTACCTGGAGGGGGGAGAAAGGATTGAACAGAAAAGGATGACACTTTCCTTCCTGAAAGGACACTAGTGAACCAAATGAGTTTTTCCCAGCAATGGATTTACAGTCATCAATGTATTATTCAGCCCAGATTTTTACGTAATTCAAATTCCACCACCTGCTATGGATTTGAACCCAAGTCCCCAGAACATTAACTGGGTCTCTGAACAAACTATCCAATAATAACATCACTATGTCATCGCCTCCCCGATGAGACCAGTATTCCAAATAGGAGCTATAAATGGTCAACTCCAATTCGGGAATTGAATTTGATCATCCTGCTTCAAAATGGGACTCCCACATACCAATTTTGCTGCAGATTACAGATATTGCAATACAAGCTTTCATCTATATCTACACTGTTATACAGACTAGCTATTTTCAGGAAATTAACATGCAAATTTGTCACAGCCCCAGCTCTTATATTGTTGAAACTGTCATCTATGTTTTGCTATCCCTAAACTCATTATGCAACTGCATTCCTGGAGAGCCTTCTATATTCTACTCTTTGTAATCCTGAAGTCATACAAAAGTCTGCTGCCTATGTCCCAATATGCATCAAGTTTCATTCACCCATCACTCCTGAGCTCAATGACCTGTTTTCAAATCACACTAGACCATGCCACCACATGAATTTCCTTTAGCCCTCTTTATCACACCAAGTATCACAACTAGACAGTTTAGCAAAGACAACTGAAATTCACTTCCTGCATGTCTACCCAATCCGTGAAACAGACCCAATGTTGGATGCAGTTTTTTCAACTTTATGTCATGCTTGAAAAGAACATTCTGAACTTTGTAATGCAAATTGATGATTATAGATCTGCCAGTGGAACTCAATTTCAGCTAAAATGTTATCGCAACAACAGCATACTGACTTAAGCATGCACTGCCCTGCATATTTTAGTGTTAGCACACAAGAACTTGGGAAGCTTAGAGCAAAATCAATACATTTGTGAAGCCAATCCTTTACATTTTCCTCAATAAAGTTTTATCTTGTTCTTTCCGTATATATACACAAGAATGCGTGGATGTTGAAAGATAAATATATTATTTATTTCTACCTCAAATTTCAAACCCCTTGCTTGAAAACGAATGCTGAAAATTACTCAGTGATAAGATTGAAATCTACAGCCTCACTTCTAATTCAATTAAGAATACCCGAAACTAAATTACAAATACTTGATTTCTCAAAGGATCACAAGATCTATAGAAACTCAACTGACATTTATTGCGAACTCCATAGCATTCCAAGAGGAAAACACAACCTTGGGCCAGAATTTACTACAAAAGGAAAATTTTTTGTTAGCTAGTTTCATAAACAGATGTCATTTTCCAGTTACCAGCCATCAGACCTCAGGCAATGTATCACCTTTTATCACGCTTGAATCACCACATCTAATAATTACTCAAGTTTTAGTAACTAAAATATGTAACAACTAAAACTTTGGATTCTTTTTCACGTTAGTCCATTTCAGTAGAAATGAAATACGAAAGCATTTCTGTTCTAATACATTTATTGGTTTAGCCACCTTATGATTTTACTTGAATTACAGAAAGGCCATACTCAATTAAATTTGGGATTTGATTGTGTTATCAAAGACTTTGCAGCAATCTTTAAAGGAAAGTGTGAGAGATGGCATGCAAACTATTAATCTGTGAATGAAATGCGATTGCACAATCTTTCATCATCCAAATTTACATGCCTTTCTACTTTAAAATAAAGATAATGGGCTGTTTGCAGTTAAAGTTACTGTTCCAGAAACATGTGCCAAGTTTTGATTCCTGACTAAATAATTAACAACCCTTCAATTAACAAGTACAGTGCAGACAAACTTTTCAATAGTCAGTTACAAAGCATGTACAAGATAATCTAAACTCAAATGAATTAAAACATAAAATCAAAAAAGAAAATTCATGATTGTAACATCCCAAATCCTTCATTGCGCGCAGAGAAGTCTGCTGTTTCATCAACCAGCATATTCTATTTGCAATTATAATTAAATACGTACAAGTACATTGTTATTAACAACGCTACGCCTCTCCGATAAGATTGCTGATGAAAGGCTGGATGATGAATGTTGTCAGACTATTGATTTGTGATGGTCGTTCAGCCAATGCAAATCCTGTACTCACCTGATACTTCTAGAAAATCAGGTGGATAAGTTAACAAAGTGGAGCAGAATCACTGGTCAATTTCCCCCTCCTCCAACCCTAACCAGAATTATCCTGGTTTATTCAGCTCAAACTCAATGAGCATCTAAAGCAATGGCAGGTCAAAATAACAAACATTTTCTTCTGAAGTATAACATTGGTCCAAGTTAATTACAGTAAACTTCAAATATAATTAAGTTCCAAAACGACTGAAAATGTAAGTAATGTGTTTTGATGGCAATGGTTATAGAATGAATGTGAACAGCATGCCAGGAGTTTCTTCTACTCACTTCAAATAGGGACCCAAGATTTTTAATCTGGCAGATAGGCCTTGGTTTAATATTTCTAAGAACACTAGTCTGCTTGAGTTTCAACTGATTGTGTGAAAATTTAATGGAGTTGCACAAATTATGCAGATCTGCATTGAAATGGTCATTCTATACCATGCCACAAGTTCAGGGACTTCTTCTCAGTACCAATGCTGCTAATGCACAAGTGTGATTTAGACCCGGACTTTATTCTGAACATTTCAATATCTATTTTAATAAGAACAAATTTTGGTTGCAATCTTGACAAACTGTCACATACAAATAGTTTGCATTTTAATTCTGTGAGTCACATTATTAACTAAACAGGAAAGCTTCAGGAAACCAAAGTACATCTTGATTACTCTCAACAATTAGAACGCATCTTTTTGCGCCCCTTAACAGGCTGCTTCTTTGGTATCCTCATGTGAGCAAAAACCAGGTTTGCCAAATACTTTGCTTACAATACCAGTAAATGTCTTAAGACAAACTATTCAGTGCCAACCTTAAGCCATGGAAATCATATCCCACTCCCCCTCTCCGTGTTGGTTAAGGGAAGAATACTGGCAAAGACACTAAGAACTTTGACCCTAAGTTGTAATGGAATCAGAAGGAACATTCAAATCAAATATAAGTCCAGTCTTGCAATTTTTGTGCATATAGAAATAGAGCCACAAGTCTTTCATTGTTTTCCAATATTGAGGGAACAAATTAAGTGAAATGATCATTCATCAAAGCTGCTCACAGGAACATGCTGTACCCAAAACAGTTACCATTTTATCTGCATTACAGCTACCACAATGTGAAATAACAGTGTCCACCACGGCATTTCATGAGCAGAGAACACCAAGTGTTCCTTTACGACAGGCAGTTACTTTTGTTTAACATTCCTCCAATAGATGACAGCATTTCCACTTCTCTCATCTCTTCACAGAAAATTGAGGCACTTTAGTTATACTGGTAACCCACACCTCAGTTCTGAAATGCTTGCCTCACTGCTATACGGTGCAGTTGAATGTGGGCAACGAAGTAGATCCGCATTTATTGTCTATCCAAGTTGTTCAAAACTGGTCTCTCTATCCTTGTAACTACTCCAGCTCTCAGACCAATCAAGAACTTTCCGTTCCCCCCCACCCCTATCTCTCACTCGCTCGGTTCTAACTTGACAGCTGTGCCTTCAGCTGCCAGGCCATAAACTCAATTTCTCCATTCATAAGCTCCTTTGACACTTTTTTAAAAATGCTACTTAAAATTCATCTTTAACCAAGCTTTCAGTCATCATTCCTCTCTACTTCTTTGTATATTGATTTTTGCCAATTAATTTGACATTTTACATGATAGACGCACACACATCACAGAAACAGACCTTTTAGTCCAACTTATCCATGCCAACCAAACATCCCAATCTCACCTAGTCCTACTTGCAAGCATTTGACCCATGTCACTCCAAACCCTTCCTATTCATATACCCATCCAGATGCCTTTTAAATGTTATAAATTGTACCAGCTTCCATCACTTCCTCTGGCAGCTCATGCTATATATGCACAAACCTTACATGAAAAAGTCTCCTTCAGCTCCTTTTTAAAATAGTTTCCCTCTCACTTTAAACCTGTGTCTTGTAGTTTTCCATATAGTATTCTAAAAGTGGCATGACCAATGTCCTGTACAGGTACATGATGACATCCCAGCTCCTACACAATGCACTGAAGACATGTTATTTCTGTAAACCTCTTCCTAAGCCAACCCTGCTGTCTCAGATTAGATTGGGGGGGGAGGAGAGAGAGAGAGAGAGAGAGAGAGAGAGAGAGAGAGAGAGAGAGAGAGAGAGAGAGAGAGAGAGAGAGAGAGAGAGAGATATGTGAGAGAGGTAAATGTAGAGGAATGGGTCTGGGCGGGTTGCTCTTCGGAGGGTTGGTGCGGACTTGTTGGGCCGAAGGGCCTGTTTCCACACTTAGTAATCTAAATCTAGGTCAACCTTGCTCTTTAAAGTATGAAGTTCTTTCCTTGGAACAATACTTAATTCTCAACAGATTATCTTCTTATTCGTCTCAGTGCTGTTTGCGGATCATGTGGTGTGCGAACTGGTGGTCACAACTTCCACGTTAAAGGGAAAATTACTCAAAAATTATTTCTTAGCAACTTGACAAACAGTAGTATAAAAATGCAAAATCTATTTCCACTATAGCCTTAGGTACTGCATTCCAGAACATAACTTGCTAGCATGCCAATTATTTCAATCTATGCCCTCTGGTTACAAACGAAACTTTTCATCACCTACAAACACAAATTGGTTAAAAGTTGTCACTTAACCCTTCATGCTCCAAAGAGGGCAATTTCAATACTTCCAATCTCCCCAACTGAAGGCTCTCATCCCAATAACACAGAATACCACCTGAACAGAAAATGGCCATTAGGCCCTTTCCAGCAGTCTAAAAGACCTATCCAATTCATCTCCCCAGGCCAACACCATCATTCCTTGCCTCATTTCCAGATATTTATTAATTCCAAAGTGGAAATGGATAATAAACAATAGACAGACACAGGAGTAGGCCATTCAGCCCTTCGAGCCTGCACCACCATTCAATATGATCATGGCTGATCATTCCAAATTGTCTTTGTTTCCACTCTTTCACATTCTACATTATAATTTGCCATTAAAAATCTCACCTCCCTCATTGGTCCACTGACAACAATTACAAATTAGTACTTTCTGGTTGTGTGACTTGGGGATGCCGGTATTGGACTGTGGTGGACGAAGTTAAAAATTACAACACCCGATTGTGGTCCAACAGGCTTATTATGAAGCACTCTTTCGGAGTGCCACTCCTTAATCAGGTGATGTGAAGGTTAAGATCACACTCAGAATTTATAGCCAATTCTGTGAGCATGATCTTATACTCCACAACCAACTGATGAAGGAGCAGTGTTCAAAAAGCTAGTGCTTCCATATAAACCTGTTGGACTATAACTTGGTGTTGAGATTTTTAAAAACTTTCTGGTTCCAGATCTTTCTGACAATGGAAATAGCTTCATCCTTGTCTAGCCTGTCCAAATTATTTCAGTTTTAAACACGATGTCACACCTCTCCTTAAAATCTTTGCTTTTCTCCTTAAATCTTCCCTGCATGAGAAAAAAAAAGGTCCTAAAGGTTTCTTTAGATTATGCTTTAATTTTAAAATTGAGCCTAGTGTTCAAATCTGTTCAAAGCATCACTCAAATTCCTACAAGCTTCTCCAGTTCAACAAGCCAGATTCATAATTTTGGCATTTTGCTTGTTCCTAGTTTTAATTGTCTTCGAGGAGAAAGTGAGGTCTGCAGATGCTGGAGATCAGAGCTGAAAATGTGTTGCTGGTTAAAGCGCAGCAGATCAGGCAGCATCCAAGGAGCAGGAGAGTCAACATTTCGGGCATAAGCCCTTAGCCCTAGTTTTAATTGGCCCACTACTGGTGGCTGTGCCCTCAGCAGTTGATGCCTAAAACTCTGGAATCCATTTCCCTCCCAAAACATTGTCCTTTTTAAAGTTCACTTCTAACAAAAATAGTCACCTGTTCTAACATCAGTTCAAGTGACATATCAAACCATATCCAATAACTGCTGTGCTCTTCCAGCATCACTAATCCAGAATCTGCAGTCATTGTTTTTACCTCATATCTAATAACAGCCTGTGATGTATTAAGCAAAGGCACCAGATGCCCCATAACTTTCATTCTGTAAATAGAACAATCTCAGCTTCTTTTCAACACTGCACAAATATTGATGTAGCCCCCTCAACATCCCAAGTTACTTGACATGATTAGACTAGATTCCCTACAGTATGGGAACAGGATTTTCAGCCCAACAAATCCACATTGACCCTCCAAAGAGTAACCCACCCAGACCCGTTTCCCTCTGACTAAGACACCTAACATCACGGGCAATTTAGCACAGCCAATCCACTTAACCTGCACATCTTTGGACTGCGAGAGGAAACTGGAGCACCCGGAGGGAACCCACGCAGACTCTGGGAGAATGTGCAAACTCCCCACAGACAGTCGCCCGAGGCTGGAATCGAATCTGGAACCCTGACGCTGTGAGGCAGCAGTGCTAACCACTGAACCCAACACAAATATGAAGTAAAAACTCAATACTAATCCAGGTCAGATGTTCAGGCAGAATAAAAACAAACCGTGATGCTAGAAACTGGAAATAAAAAACAAAATGCTAGAGAAACTCAACAAGCCTGGTAACATCTGGAGAAAACCTCTGTTTCAAGTCCAATTGGACTTTTCTTTTAAACTTGGGCAGAATACTGAAAGTCCTTATTCTTAATAGTACCCGTCATTGATTTTATTCAGCCTCTTCAGCGAGAGGACATTGCTTCCATGAGTGTTGTGGCCAGGCAACAGAATGAACGAGGATATACCTACCTCCAGGGCCAGGGCTGTCTTATCATAGGCATTGGGGACTCGCTTCTGGAAGGCCCGGGCATACACCGGCCCGTTCTGGAGGTTGGGCAGCGAGGCGCTGACACTGGGCTGGGCATAGGGCCCGAACTCGGGCTGCCCGACTCCGCCAACCCCCGACGGCGGCTGGTGCTGGGCCGGCCCCACCGCCGCCTGGCCGCCCTCGGGGCTGTTGGCCGGGCCGAGCAGCGAGCTGGGCCGGCACTTCTCCACGTAAGGCACGGGGATCATGCCGCAGCGGCCTTCGCTGTTCTGCGCGTTCCACCACTGATCCTCGGGCTTGTCCAGGATGCGGAGCACGTCGCCCTTGCGGAACGGCAGGTCTTCCTCGTCGTTGCCGGGGAAGTCGAAGAGTGCTCGGACGAAGTGGGCCTCCTCGGGCGGGACGCTGTTGGTAGGCATGTACGCGGCGTTGGGCCTGTGGACAGGCTCCAGCAGGGTGGTAGTGTCCAGGTAGTGGATCTTGTAGAACTCCAGCAGGCCGTGCAAGTGCTCGAACTCCTGGTCGCCAATGCGGTAACGGCCGGGCCCGGGGCCTGGGCCTTGCTGCTGCCGGCTGTTGATGATATAGTGCGACACTTTGGAGTTCTCGCTGACACTCAGCACGTAGTCCCCCGGGATGGTGCGACTGTCCCTCACCAGGAAAGTGCCGTGCTTCTGGCCCTGCAGCAGAGAGACGGCTTGGTCCCGCCTCATCGGCCCGAAATACCAGCTTTCCTGCTTCTGGACGTCGAAATTAGCCGCCATGTCCTCCGAGTGGTCTGCTGTGCCCAGGCCGGGCTCCGCTCTGCTCTGCCTGCCCAACGGCGCCGGCAGCGGCCTACTCACCGCCTAGGCCTCAGGCCTCCCCTCACAACACACTAAATAATTTTTTTTATTAAAAAAGCCCCCGGGGCGGCAAACGGATACCGGTTTACTTCATAAAATCCGCCCCCTCCCCTGTCAATCTCAGCTGGGACACCTCTTGTTTGTGAAACTTATGTTCTCCCTCTTTCTGTGCAAATCTATTGGAAAATAGCGCGCGAGATCGTTAACTGCGCCCGACCCTTTTAGCCGATTTCTATCCGCCGACTTTTGACGAGGGCGTTTGTTCTCTAAAAGGGGCCGCCCCTTCCCCGCTGCGCACGCGCACTCCCTGCAGCGGGTTTGAGGTGGGAGGTGGGGGAACAGGGAGAGAGCGAGAGCGGGCGCGCGATGACCTCACCCCTCCCCGGAAGGGCGGTTGGTGGCCGGGAACGGGTCATGCCAGTCTGCCATCTTGGTGAGGTCGCTCAATGGCAAATTGCACTGGCCATGGCGCCCACAGCCCAGTCAACCAAGAGGAAAGTGCCAGGGCGCTCCAGGGTGGGTGGGGGTTGGAGATCATCAAACAAAATTAAAACAGAGAGAGAAAAAAATAGCAGATCTGAAAGAGGTGTACAAGATGATTAGGGGTTTAGATAGGGTTGAACATGAGAACCTTTTTCCACGTATGGAGTCCACTATTACGAGGGGGCATAGCTTTAAATTAAGGGGTGGTAGGTATAGGACAGATGTTAGGGGTAAATTCTTTACTCAGCGAGTCGTGAGTTCATGGAATGCCCTGCCAGTAACAGTGGTGAACTCTCTCTCTTCATGGGCATTTAAACGGGCATTGGATAGGTGTGTGGAGGAAAGTGGGCTAGTGTAGATTAGGTGGGCTTGGATCAGTGCAACATCGAGGGCCGAAGGGCCTGTACTGCGCTTTATTTTTCTATGTTCTAAACAGACACAGAGATTGCTGGAGAAACGGAGCAGGTCCGGCAGCATCCGTGAGGAGAACACAAAGTCAGTGACGCTTCACTATCAAACCAAGATTTGATGTTGAAACATCTAAGGGAAGATTTTTGCTACTGAAACGCTTAAAGTCATGTTAGTTCGACAATCAGGTAGGCCCTGAGGGATGGTAGAGAAGTTTAGGTTACTGATTCATAGAACTATACAGTACAGATGAGGTGCTTCAGCCCATCGAGTCTGTACCATCAAAAATAGGCACCAGTCCCATTATCTGGAATTATCAAGGCCCACAGCCTTGAGTGTTATGACACTTCAGTTGTTCATCCAAGTACTTTTAAAGGTTGTGAGATTTTCTGCCTCAGTTACCCTGAAGACTTCCACAATCCTCTGAGCGAAAATAATATTTCCTCAAATTCCCCCATAAACCTCTTGCCTTTCACTTTAAAATTGTGGCCCCTTGTTCTATTTAGATTAGAATCAGTCTAAACATTATGGCACAGACAGAGAACATAAGTGGCTAACACCTTCAACATATTGTCCAGCTAACACAAATTGTTACAGCTAACCTGAGAATGCAACTAAAAAAAAGTTTTGTGATTTACACATGAAAGAAGTGAAACTATCATGGTATTCGAACAGATGAAAGACCCAACAAACAATCAAGGTATTTTTCAATGTATAATTTCAGTTACATCACACTGTGTAAACTTTTGCTGTAAATTCTGTGTCTTACAATTGTGTCCCCCATAATCACCTGATGAAGGAGCGTCACTCCGAAAGCTAGTGTGCTTCCAATTAAACCTGTTGGACCATAACCTGCTGTTGTGTGATTTTTAACTTTGTACAGCTGCAAATGTGTTGCTGGTCAAAGCACAGCAGGTTAGGCAGCATCTCAGGAATAGAGAATTCGACGTTTCGAGCATAAGCCCTTCATCAGGAATAACTTTGTACACCCCAGTCCAACACCGGCATCTCCAAATCATGAGCTTATCCAGCCTTTCTTCATAGCTGGCTAAGTTAAAAAATCACACAACACCAGGCTATAGACCAACAGGTTTATTTGGAAGCACTAGCTTTCGGAGCGCTGTTCCTTCATCAGGTGGTTGTGGAGAATAAGATTGTAAGACACGGAATTTATACAGGAGTTTACAGTGTGATGTAACTGAAATTATATATTGAAAAAGACCTGGATTGTTTGTTGGCTTAATAAATATATAGATATGCTGGACTAAGACAATTCCACGGTATGCAGCCCAGACAGACCTGATAGCAAAACTACCAGTGATGGATCAATTAACATTGGGATGTTCAAGCAACAGAACTGAGAATCTGGGAGATATGGAGGAACAATATCTCTCCCTGGAGGAATTCAAAAATCAGAATGACTTGTTTTTCAACCATAGATATATTAGGCCATTTGGCCCATCAAGGTTGCTCTGCTGCTTGCTCATGGCTGCTATGTTCCTCGACCCCATTTTCCTGGCTTCTCCCCATAACCCTTGATCCCCTTTCCAATCACAAAGTGGAAATGACACCACCCATCTTAAGAAACCAAGAACTACAAATAGAGATGTAGGGCATACCACCACTGCTTCATCAGACACTGTCACTGATGATGTTACTTAGTATGGTAATGAAATGTCTGAAAATAAACCTTCAAGCTCAGTGAGCTAATGTACATACTTATCATCAACCTGAGCTACAAATCTTCTCAAAAATTGCGAACCTATCTCTGTTTTAAATGACTTGGCCTTCACATCCCTCTGCAGCGATGCGTTCTGCAGAGTCATGACCATTGGAACGAAGAAATTCCTCCTCATCTCAGTTCTAAAGGGTCGCCCCTACATTTTGAGGATGTGCCCCTGAGTCTTTGTCTCTCCTCCTAGTGGAAGCATCTTTTCTACGTACACTCTATCCAGGCCTCTTAGTATTCTGTAAGTTTCAATCAGATCCCCTCCTTGTTCTTCGAAACTCCATTGAGTACAGACCCAGAGTCCTCAACCGCTCTTCATCTGTCAAGCCCTACATCATCGAGATCATTCTGGTAACCTTCTCTGGACCACCTCTAACGCCAGCATTTCCTTCCTTAGGTATGGGACACAAAACTGCTCACAATATTTCAAATGTGGTCTGGCCAGAGCCCTATACTGCCTTAGCAGCACATCTCTTACTCTTGTATTCTAGCCCTCTGAAATGAATGCTAACATTGCATTTTCCTTCCTAACTGTCAACTGAACCTGCATGTTAACCCTTAAGAGAATCCTGAACTAGGTGTTCCAAGTCTTTCTGTTTCAGATTTCCAAAGCCTTTCCTTGTTTAGAAAATAGTCTATGCATCTATTCTTCGTACAAAATGGGAAAACTGCACACTTTTTCACATTGTATTCCAACTGCCAAATCCTTCTGCAACCTCCCCACTCCCTCAACACTACTGACCTGCCACCTCTCTGTGTCATCTGCAAACTTAGCAACAATGTCCTCAGTTCCTTCATCCAGTGTGTCAATACATAATGCAATCTGTCTGTAATAATTCATGACCTCAGAGTAAAGATATGCAAGTAATCCAACTCGGGAAGAGGCCACACTGGACCTGGTGTGAGGAAATGAGCCCGGCCAGGTGGGTGATGTTGTGGAATACTTTGGGAATAGTGATCACAATTCCATAAGTTTTAGAATACTCATGGACAAAGATGAGAGTGGTCCTCAAGGAAGAGTACTAAATTAGGGGAAGGCAAACTATAGCAAAATTCAGCAGGAGCAGGGGAATATGGATTAGGAGCAGCTGTTTGAAGGCAAATCCACATTTCAAAGAGAGGTTGATTCGAGTTCAAGAGAGATATGTTCCTGTGAAAATGAAGGATAAAAATGGCAAGATTAGGGAACCATGGATGACAGGTGAAATTGTGAGACTAGCTAAGAGGAAAAAGGATGTGTGCATAAGGTCGAAGCAACTGAAGACAGACAAAACTTTGTTAGAATATTGGAAATGTAGGACCAATCTGAAATGAGGAATTCAGAGGGTTACAAGGGGTCATGAGAAATCCTTAGCGAGCAGGGTTAAGGAAAACCCCAAAGCCTTTTATTCATATATAAGGAGCAAGAGGGTAACTAGGATAAGGGTTGGCCCACTCAAGGACAAAGGAGGAAAGATATGCATGGAGTCAGACAAAATGAATACTTAGCATTGGTATTCACTGAGGAGAGGGACATGGTGGATGTTGAGGTTAGGGATAGATCTTTGATTACTCTCGGTCAAGTTGGCATACGGAGGGAGGAGGTGTTGTATATTCTAAAAGGCATTAAGGTGGACAAGTCCCCAGGACCAGATGGGATCTATCCCAGGTTGCTGAGGGAAGCGAGAGAAGAAATAGCTGGGGCTTTAACAGATATCTTTGCAGCATCCTTGAAAACGGTGGAGGTCCCAGAGGACTGGAGAATTGCTAATGTTGTCCCCTTGTTTAAGAAGGGTAGCAGGGATAATCTAGATAATTACAGACCTGTGAGCCCGACATCAGTGGTAGGTAAACAGTGAGGACTGCAGATGCTGGAGATCAGAGTTGAGATTGTGATGCTGGAAAAGCACAGCAAGTCAGGCAGCATCCGAGAAGCAGAAGAATCGACATTTCAGGCATAATCCCTTCATCAGTCATTCCTGATGGAGGGCTTATGCCCAAAACATCGATTCTCCTGCTCCTCGGATGCTGCCCGACCTGCTGTGCTTTTCCAGTACCACACTTTCTATCAGTGGTAGGAAAGCTACTGGCTAAGATACTAAGGAATAGAATATATACCCATTTGGAAGAAAACAGGCTTATTAGTGATAGGCAACATGGTTTTGTGTGGGTAAGGTCACGTCTTACAAACTTAGTAGAGTTCTTTGAAGAGGTGACAAAGTTGATTGATGAGGGAAGGGATGCAGATGTCATATACGTGGACTTTTGTAAGGCATTTGATAAGGTTCCCCTTAGTAGGCTGATGAAGAAGGTGAAGTCACATGGGGTCCAGGGTGTTCTAGCTAGATGGATAGAGAACTGGTTGGGCAACAGGAGACAGAGTGTAGTAGTGGAAGGGAGCTTCTCAAAATGGAGACCTGTGCCCAGTGTTGTCCCACAGGGATCCATCCTGGGACACTTGTTTGTGATGTACCTAAATGATTTGGAGGAAGGTGTCGGTTGCCTCATTAGCAAGTTTGCAGATGACACTAAGATTGGTGGAGTAGCAGATACTGAAGGGGACTGTCAGAGAATACAGCAGAATATAGATAGATTGGAGAGTTGACAGAGAAATGGCAGATGGCGTTCAATCCGGACAAATGCGAGGTGATGCAATTTGGAAAATGCAATTCCACAGCAAAGTACTGTACAGTCAATGGAAATGTCCAGGGGAAAATTGAAATACAGAGAGATCTGGGTGTTCAGGTCCGTAGTTCAGGTCAATACAGTGGTCAAGAAGGCATATGGCATACCTGTCTTCATCGAATGGGGTATTGAGTACAAGAGTTGGCAGGTCATGTTACAGTTGTATAAGACTTTGGTTTGGCCATATTTGGAATATTGCGTACAGTTCTGGTTGCCACATTACCAAAAGAAAGTGGATGCTTTGGAGAGGGTGCAGAGGAGGTTCACCAGGATGTTGCCTGTTATGGACGGTGCTAGCTATGAGGAGAGGTTGAGTGGATTAGGATTCCTTTCATTGGAAAGAAGGTGGTTGAGGGGGGAACCTGATTGAGGCCTACAAAATCATGAGAGGTGTAGACAGTGTGGATAGCAAGAAGCTTTTTCCCCAGAGTGGGGGACTCAATTACTAGGGGTCACGAGTTCAAAGTAAGAGGGGAAATGTTTAGGGGAGATATATATGGAAAGTTCTTCACACAGAGGATGGTGGCTGCCTGGAATGCGTTGCCAACGGAGGTGGTAGAGGCAGGAATGATAGCACCATTCAAGATGTACCTAGACAGATAGATGAATGGGCAGGGAGCAAAGAAAATAGGCGACAGGTTTAGATAGAGGATCTGGATCCGTGCAGACTTGGAGAGCCAAACAGCCTGTTCCTGTGCTGTAAATGTTCTTTGTTCTTTGTATTCCTAGGTGGCAGCAATCATGATATAATTATATTTTAGTTTGAAAGGGGGAAGACTGGGATAAAGACTAGTGTTCTAAACCTAAATTGAGCAACTATCTAGGCATGAAAGCTAAACTAGTTTAAGTGATTGGAGGTGAGAGGATAGATCAAATACTCAGAATATATACGAGAATGACAAATTCTAAAGGGAGATCTCATTATCCATGGCTAACTGAATAAAAAAACTAAGGAAATCATCAAACCTAAGGAAAAAAAACACAAAGGTGAGTGGCAAGTTAGATCATTGAACAGAATATAAAATATGGCAGAGAATAACTAAAAGATTAAACTGGAAAAAGAAATTAGAATCTGAGGGGAAGTTAGCTAGAAATATAAAACAGAAAGTGGACTTTTTAAAAAGGAAAAGATTATGTCAATTTGGTCCTCTAGAGAGTGAGGAAAAAGTGAGGACTGCAGATGCTGGAGATCAGAATCAAAAAGTTTGGTGCCGGAAAAGCACAGCAGGTCAGCATCTGAGGAGCAGGAGAGTCGATGTTTCGGGCAAAAGCCCTTCATCAGGAGAGTGAGTATGTGAAGTTAATATCAAGCAACAAGGAAATTGTTTAAATTAACAAATATTTTGCTTCAATAATAAAAGTAAGATACTGTGGTTTTGGAAATCTGAAATAAAAACAAATTGCTGGAGAAACTCTGCAGATCAGATAGAATACGTGGAGGGAGAAACAGTTAACGTTTCGATCTGGCATGACTCTTCTTCAGAATTCAGAAATATTTTGCTTTTTGTCATCACTGTAGAGGAGACAAAAACATTTTGATAATAACCGTGATGGGAGGGAGTGCTACTCAGCAAACCGATAGGGTTGCAGACTGACAAATCCTGATGGACTTCATCCAGTGATCTCAAAAACTGTGGCTAATGAGATGATAGAGGTATGTTGTTAGTTAGCCAAAGTAAGATAGATTCTGGAAAGGTTCCGTTTGACTGAAAAGTAGAAAATATGACTTTAAAAAAACCCGAAAGAACTGCGGATGCTGTAAATCAGAAACAAAAACAGAAGTTGCTGGAAAAGCTCAACAGGTCTGGCAGCATTTGTAAAAAAGAATCAAAGTTAACATTTTGGGTCCAGTGACCCTTCCTTAGAATGGTTTGTCAGTTTTGAGGAAGGGTCACCGTGCCCGAAACGTTAACTTTGATTTCTCTGTACCGATGCTGCCAGACCTGCTGAGTTTCTCCAGCAAATTCTGTTCTTGTGTTGGAAAATATAACTACTGTATTTAAGAAAGAGGGAGGCAGGACATTATATACAGGTTAGCTTGATATCTATGTAGAGAATATGTTAGAATTGATTATTAAGGAGGTTAAAACTGTCCATTTAGGAAAACTGAAGCTAATTGGAAGAGACAGTCTGGTTTCTGTGAAAATCTATAGAGAGAGAGAGAGTAGCTTTATTTGTCATTTCTAACAAAAATAACAGATACACTAAAAACGAGACAGCGTTCCTCCAGGATGGAGGGTGCTACTTGGACAGCACAAACTACACAATTATACACAGCATAAAGTGCATAAAAGTGCAAAACACGCAAGTTACAGTGTCCTAGAAGCATACAGGTGGCACAGTGGCTCAGTGGTTAGCACTGCTACTTCACAGCATCAGGCTTCAATCCCAGCCTTGGGTGACTGTCTGTGTGGAGTTTGCACATTCTCCCAGAGTCTGCGTGGGTTTCCTCCGGGTGCTCTGGCTTCCTCCCGCTGTCCAAAAATGTGCAGGTCAGGTGAATTGGCCATGCTAAATTGCCCGTAGTGTTAGGTGCATTAGTCAGAAGGAAATGGGTCTGGATGGGTTACCCTTCGGAGAGTCAGTGTGGACTTGTTGGGCCGAAGGGCCTGTTTCCACACTGTAGGGAATCTAATCTAGTAATGATAAATAATAGGCATTTTTGTAGTAGCAATTTGAAGTTGTGAAAAGGGTTTCAGCAAGAGTCCGATCATACAATGCTATGGAGCCTGATGGCTTGGGGGAAGAAACTGTTGCACAGTCTGGCTGTGAGAGACTGAATGCTCCGGTATCTTCTGCCGAATGGCGGGAGGGGGAAGAGTTTGAGTGAGGGATGTGTGGGGTCTTCCACAATGCTGTTAGCCTTTCGGCTGCAGCGTGTGGTGTAAATATCTGTAATATATGGGAGAGAGAGCCCGATGGCCTTCTCAGCTGTCCTCACTATCCGTTGTAGGGTCTTACAATCCAAGATGGTGTAATTCCCGAACCAGGTGATGATGCAGCAGCTCAGGGTCCTCTCAATGAATCCTGTGTAGAATGTGGTGAGAGTAGGGGTGGGGGGTGGGTGGGGGGCTTTCCTCAGTCTGTGCAGAAGGTAAAGGCGCTGCTGGGCATTCTTGGCTATGGAGCTGGGGTTGAGGGTCCAGGTGAGATTTGGTGAACGCCAGGAAATTTGGTGCTCTTCACGATCTCAACGGGGGAGCCGTCCATATCCAGTCTAGAGTGGTCAGTCCATGCTCTCTTGAAGTCAACATCTCTTTTGTTTTGTCCATGTTCAGAGACAGGTTTTTGGCTCTGCGCCAGTCCGTTAGCCACTGCACCCTGTCTCTGTGTGCTGACTCATCGTTCCTGCTGATGACACCTACTACATTCATATCACCAGTGAACTTGATGATGTGATTCAAGCTGTGCACCACTGCACAGTCGTGCGTCAACAGGGTGGACTGAAGTGATATATTTAATAAATGTGTTGGATTTTTTTGAAGGAGTAACATTTGTTGTGGATACAGGTGAGTCTGCAGACATACTGTAGTTGCATTTCAAGTCTGATTTGGGTCAGAGTTCAGTTTCTTACAAGACATGGATTACTCAAAGAAAAAAATATCAAGTTTCAAATTTATTTTTATAAATGTTCAAAGAAGTAATGAATATTTTGTGAATAATAAAACCTTACATCTTTAGCTTATCATTCAGAATCACAAGGAGACTTGGAATACTGGCATCAAATGTTAAAGAATATGATTCCAGCTTATTGTTAGTAATGTCCAAATGATTCGGATAATGGATTTTCCATGTTATTATTTACCATTTGTGATGCCTGTAATGAGTCCACAGGACATAGCCCTTTCGAATTGGTGTACAGACATGAGATGAAAGGACTCATAAAATTAAAATTAAAATTATAAACCAATACCTAGGCTACATATGCAGTCTATGTTTCATGTTTCAGAGATAACCAAACTAAGTTTGGGAGTTGGCCAATAAGATTTGAAAATTGCTCAACAAACCATGAAAACTAGAGCAGATATCATGACCAAAGCTTGGAATTTTGTTGCTGTAGACAAGCTCTTTCAATTAATACCTATCTTTGGGATATCATTAGAAATGAGATTCACTGAACCTCATCAAAGCAAAACTAAACTCAATGATGTGAATTCTGTGCTGAGTATTTCAGACAGGAGATAAACCAGCGAAGGTATGATGTTACTATTTTCAAGAGTTATTATAACAGGAAGAAAAGTTAGGAAAAATAACTGTATTTACTGTGGTGAAATGAAGTAAGGAATAAAACAAAAATATTAGAACAAATACAGACTGAATCTGAAATTGAAAATTGAAACATTGACCCCCTCTATTAATCAGATTGGGGTGAGGCCTAATGGTATAATCACGGGACTGTCAATCTAGAGACCAGATAATGTTCTGGGAACCCGGGTTCAAATCCCACCACAGTAGATGGTGAAATTTGAATTCAGTAAAAAAAATTAGATTAGATTACTTACAGTATGGAAACAGGCCCTTCGGCCCAACAAGTCCACACCGACCTGCCGAAGCACAACCCCTTACCTAACACTACGGGCAATTTAGCATGGCCAATTCACCTGACCTGCACATCTTTGGACTGTGGGAGGAAACCGGAGCACCCGGAGGGAACCCACGCAGACACGGGGAGAACGTGCAAACTCCACACAGTCAGTCGCCTGAGGCGGGAATTGAACCCAGGTCCCTGGCGCTGTGAGGCAGCAGTGCTAACCACTGTGCCACTGTGCCGCCCTAATGATGATCATGAAACCATTGTTGGAAAAACCCATCTGGTTGACTCATGTCCTTTAGGAAAGGAAACTACCGTCCCTACCTGGTCTGGTTTACATGTGACTCCAGACCCACAGCAATGTGGTTGCCTCCCAACTGCCCACTGGACCAGTACTTGGGAACGCCACCACCTGCAAGTTCCCCTCCAAGCCACTCACCACCCTGATTTGGAAATATCCCGCCTTTCCTCCCCAGTCATTGGATCAAAATCCTGTAATTTCCTTCCTTTTGGCACTGTGGGTCAACCCACAGCAAGTGGATTGCAGTGATTCAAGAAGGCAGCTCACCAACCCCTTCTCAAGGGCAAATAGGGATGGACTATCAATGCTGGCCCAGCCAGCAACAATCAAATCCCACAAATTAATTTAAAAAAATTAGGGACAGGCAATAAATGCTGGCTTAGCCAGCAATGCCCTAATCCCATGAATGATTTTTTTTTAAAAGTTGGGTAATCTAGATGCACTTGAAAGTTATATTTAATATTATATTCTCTTCCAGAAAACCATTGAAGCGGCTGATGAAAGTTATTCCAGACTCAAGAATCAATTTGTGTGAATAAACAAGCAAAATGCAATTAGTTATACCTGATGTTAATATAGGGGTTGCATTACCTCTAAACAAACATCCTTACAGATTCATCCCAAAGAAGTTAGCTCAAATGAGGGAAGAAATTAAGTTCATGATGGACAATGATATTATTGAGCGAGGGTGGAAGGGCCTATACTACGCTGTCATGTTCTATCTTCAATGAACTGCATTGTAGGAGCTTGATTTTAGCTATTGAGCAAAACCCAGATTGGTTGCAAAGATTATTGATCATTGATTCAAAATCAATGTGAAAAAAAAGGCAGATTTATATCTGATTTCACAATTGGAATAATGTGTTGAGAAGATTGGACAAGCATTTTTTATTTTACAAAAATTGACATGTTTAAAGGATATTGGCAAGTTCCATTAATTGATAATTCCAACCACATTTCAGGTTTTGTTAACACCAGATGAAGTTTATCAATGTAAAATGCACAACTCACTTGGGTAGTGCCCTGGAAATTGAATCTCACTAAACCCAGTGATGTCACAACCATTAAAGATTTTATAAAGTATACAAAGTTCTCAAATTTACTTGACTTTCGGACCTAGATTGATAGAAAGCATGGATTGAGTTTCTGTACTGAACAAGGATGATATTTATTACAAGGAATTAGACTCTAGCTACAAATAAACAATTATATCAATCAGGATAAAACATGACTAATTCAAATCTAATTCCCTTATAAACCCCTGCTTAAAAACACAGACAGACAAACAGACAAGGTAAAATAGGTTATTTATAAAAGAGAAACACAAGAAAAACAGTTCAATCATCTTTGTTCCTCAGTTCAGTTATTGTGAAAATCTTATGACTTGTGTGCTGCTGGCTAGCTGTGGCATCAGTTGTCTTTCTCCGGATACTTCCACTGTTGGTAAGAGACACAAGGTGGCTGGTTCCCTTATAACTGCTGACTTTTTTTGTCCAAAAATCACAGCTAACAACAACTATTACCAGACGGATAAACTTGAGATAATGTTTTCTTCAGATTTATAGAGTTCCAATTACAGAGATCAGAGACACCATGCCTGTGGTAAACGGAACTCTCTGTAACGTGTTCCCAGCTCCCCATTGTTCAGTCACCTGAGAATCAATCACACAGGCAGGCAAAAGCATCTCTGTCATTAATAACTGGTCACAAGTCCATAGACTAGTCAACTTCTTGTTGCCAACAAGAGCAGCATGTGTCCACCTCCTTGGCTCAAATTGTCTGAAATGTACAGTTCAGTTACTGCTCGTTTTCACAACACTCGAAATGGCTGTCGGGTTAGTTGCCTATCAGGACATATAGCCACCCTTTCAAACACTGGGTCGTTCTTAATTAAGTTCACAAGTTTTCAAAAAGCACAAAATAAAGTCATGCAATCCTTACACCAGTCATGTCAACTTTTTGCTAATTAACAAACAAAGTCTTAAAAGGATTACACGATTGTGAGGTTCACACTGGCGACTTGGTTGTGTAGAAGAGTTACAAAACTACACAAACTGTTTGCTTGGATCCAAAGCATCACTTTGGTAATAAATCTGGTGAAGAGTGAATTGACAAAACTGAAGATGACATATTTGGGCCACACTGTAGGACAAAGTCAAGCAGTACTGAGAATAAGTAAAGTGAATAATGTAGATGTAATATATCTGGACTTCTGGATGGTATTTGATAAGGTTAATTCACAAGGTTGGATCATATGGGATTCAGTAATTTATTAGCTTGGATAGGTGACTGGCTGATGGACAGAAAACAGAGATTCGGGATAGATGAGTTTTCTTTTCTGGATGGCAAGCTGTAACTAGTGGAATGCCACAGTGTTCAGTCCTTGGGTCCCAGCTATTTACAACTACATTAACGGCTTGGATACAGGGATAGAAGGCTCTAGAGCCAAATTTGCGGACAGCACAGAAATAGATGGGAGAAAAAATAAGAACCTTACAACTGGATATAGATAGGTTAGAAGACTGGGTTAAAATGTGGCAGATGGAGTTTAATGTGGATAAGTGTAAGGTAATGCATTTTGATCGAAAAAATGGGAAGGTGATGTATTATCTAAACATGGAGAGACTTCAAGGTGCTCTGGTGCAGAGGGATCTAGGTGTACTTGTTCAGGAGTCACAGAAAACTAGCATGCAGATATAGCAGATAATAAAGACAGCCAATGGAATGTACGCTTTTATAGCTAAAGGAATAGAATATAAAGGTAAGAAAATATTGTTGCAACGAAACGGTATTGGTGAGACTGCACCTGGAGTATTGTGTGGATTTTGGGTCTCCTTATTTGAGGAAAGATGTAGTAGCATCGGACGCAGTTCAGAGGAGGTTCACTAGATTGACCCCAGAGTTGAGGGGTTTGTCATATGAAGAGAGATTGAACAGTTTAGGCCTATACTCTGTAGAATTTAGAAAATGAGAGAAGATCAAATTTAGGTATTCAAGATGATAAAAGGTATGGATAAAATAGATGGGGAGCAGATGCTTCCTCTTGTGGGGCATTCTGGGACAAGAGCTGGTAGTCTTAGGATAAGGGGCAGCAAATTTAAAACAGAGTTGAACAAAAACTATTTCTCCCAAAGGGTTCTGAATCTGTGGATTTCGCTATTCCAACATGTGGTGGATGCTGGGACAGTGAGTAAGTTTAAGGAGGAGTTAGACAGATTTTTAATTGGTAATGGGGAGAAGGCAGGAAAATGTGAGAAGCATTTCAGCCATGATGGAAAGGTGGAGCAGACTTGATGGGCCAAATGGCCTATTTCTGCTGCTATATCTTATCAAGTTATAAAGTACAGAAACATAGGATCCTCCTGGATTCTCCTGTGAATAAGACAAAAGACAGAATTCTGTGACATGATCACATGGATAGATTTTCTTGGAGGTTTTTGAATATCGCAGTGAAGTGGTTCCTTTGACAAACTCATTGAAGAAAGTCAATAAATTAGAGTAAACAAAAGAATGTAAAAGAATCAGTACTGACAGAGACCCACACTGTCGGAGGGTCAGTGCTGAGGGACTGCAGCACTGTCGGAGGGTCAGTGCTGAGTGTGCGCCGCACTGTCAGAGGGTCAGTGCTGAGGGAGCACCTCACTGTCAGAGGGTCAGTGCTGAGGGAGTGTGCACTGTCAGAGGGTCAGTGCTGAGGGAGTGCTGCGCTGTCAGAGGGTCAGTGCTGAGGGAGTGGGCACTGTCAGAGGGTCAGTGCTGAGGGAGTGCCGCACTGTCAGAGGGTCAGTGCTGAGGGAGCACCTCACTGTCAGAGGGTCAGTGCTGAGGGAGTGGGCACTGTCAGAGGGTCAGTGCTGAGGGAGTGCCGCACTATGAGAGGATCAATGCTGAGGGAGTACAGCAACATTAGGAAGGTCAGTGCTGACAGAGTTTCATACTGTCGGAGGGTCAGTGCTGAGGGAGTGCCGCATTGTCAGAGGGTCAGTGCTGAGGGACTGCCACACTGTTGAAGGGTCAGTGCTGAGGGAGTGCTGCACTATCAGAGGGTCAGTACTAAGGGACTGCTGCACTGTTGGAGGGTCAGTGCTCAGGGAAGGCTGCACTGTCGAAGGGTCAGTGCTGAGGGAGATGCTACATTTTTAGATGAAATGTTAAACCATGACCTTGCCTGCTGTCTCTTGGGCTCACAGATCAGTTACAAGTAACTCGAAGAATTGTAGGGAAGTTCACCTAGTTGTGTGGACAACATTGACCTATTAACTGACATTACTTCTTAAACTTTTCAGGGGAGGTGATGGCCTGGGGGTATTAATGTTGGACTGTTAACACAGGGACCCAGGTAATGTTCAGGGAACCTGGGTTCAAATCCTGCTACGGCGGATGGTGGAAATTGAATTTAAAATAAATCTGGAGTCTAATATGACCATGAATCGATTGTCAGGAAAAACCCATCTGGGTCACTAATATCCTTGAGGGAAGGAAACTGCTCTCCCTACCTGGTCTGGCCTACATGGGATTCCAGACCCACAGCAATGAGACTGACTCCCAACTGCCCTTGGGGCAATTAGAGATGGGCAATAAATGTTGGGCCTAGCCAGCGACACCCTTGTCCCATGAATGAATAAATAAAAAATCAGGTTCGGATCAAACTACTGATTGTAGGATTACAAACACTTGCCTTTATATACTCAACTTTAAATACTCACACATCTATACGGAGTGCAGTTAAATATTGATCTGGACTCCATGGTAAATACCCCAACATTTCAATCTAGTGGCAGATAGGTGATCTTTCTCGTCCCTCTGTGAGGCCAGATGGGAAATCAGTTTAACATTTCATTGAAGAGACATTGCTGTTGCACATGACATTTTGATGACTATTCCATTTTCAGGTTGAAGTTCTGAACAGTAATTTTGATAAGAAATTTGAAAATTATCAAAACTGATGGAATTAGTGCATCAATCTGGTGTAGTGCACGTTACAGCCACTTGATGGTGCTGTAATACAAAGGTGGCTTGTCTTGAACAGGAAAGCTGGCAGAGACCTAATGGGCCGAATATACTCCTCTACTGACTCAGAAAGAAACAAAGTATTTGTGAGAATCGTGTTGTGCTGTAGAGGATGGAGGTGAAGT
This sequence comes from Hemiscyllium ocellatum, assembly GCF_020745735.1. NCBI lineage: Eukaryota > Metazoa > Chordata > Chondrichthyes > Orectolobiformes > Hemiscylliidae > Hemiscyllium > Hemiscyllium ocellatum. Next base: position 3,453,111 of record NC_083431.1, on the reverse strand, counting down.
TTTATCCATGGACCAAAACCGATTGAACCTCAGTTGAATCATCTTCCCCTTTAATTTCAACACTACGTCCAAAGAAATAGTAGCAGGTGTAGGCCATTTGACCCCTCAAGTCTGCTCCACCATTCAATATGATCATGTCTGATCATTCAGTTCAATACCCTAATCTCATCCCTTCCCTCTTAACCCTTGATCCCTTGAGTCAGAAGAGCTTTATCTACTTCCTTCTTGAATATTCACAATGTTTTGGCCTTAACTGCTCATCACTCACTGGTAAAGAAATTTCTCCTCATTTCAGTACTAAAACATTTACCGTTATCCTTAAACTCTGACCCCTGGTTCTGAACTCTCCCACCATCAGGAACATCCTTCCCGCATCTGCCCTGTCTCGTGTGTTAGAATTTTATAGATTTTTCTATGATACCCCCCTGCCTCATTCTTCTGAACTCAAGTGAATATAATCCTAACCAACTCAATATCCTCGTATGTGAGTCCTGCCATCCTAGGAATTAGTTTGGTAAACTTTCACTGCACTTCCTCAATAGCAACAACATTCTCCCGCAGATAGGGAGAGCTAAGCTGCACATACTACTGCAGGTATGGTCTCACCAAGGCCCTGTAGAATTGTAGGAAGTCATCTATGCTCCTGTACTTGAAACCTCTTGCTATTGCTCCTCCTCTTCCTCACCCACCACTCTCCCATCCCTCACCTCCTTTTCTGTTCTCTGTCCGGCTCCATCCTTACTTACTATCCTTACTTTTGCTCTTTCCTCCCTTCCACTTTCCCTCACTCCTATCAAATATCTCCTTCCTCACCTACTGCCCTACCCACTCTGAACCTGTCCCCTCACTTCTCACACACCACACTTCCCTCCCCCACATTCCCAACCACCTTCACTTCTGTTGCCATAAACTGACTCCCTCCTTTGCAGTCATTCCCCCCGGCTCCCCCCACACCCACAATGCCCCCACTCCCTCCCCTGTTGCTCCTATCCACCTTTCTCTGTGCTGCTTCCCGCAATCCACCCACTGTCCATTTTTCTCCCATGCACTCCTTCAGTTCAAATCCTATTTTTCTTACTGTTAATTAACAAGGAGGGATAATGCCCAGAAATATCAAGGGACAATATTAAATAGAAATGAGAAATTTCCAGCAGAGCTGAGCAGTTACAGCAGCTCATTCATTTCACAGCAGCACACAGTGTGGGAGGAGATAATAAATGATTTTGTTTTTCCATTTTGATTTAATTTAAAAGTAGTCTGTATTTCACAGTGCCATGGATGTAAGTAAATATTTTAACACATGGGAAAAATTAGATTGGTAGAGGAGCAATCCCCAGCTGTCACTCAGCAGCTACCCAGCTGTCTATGCCCATTGTCTGAAAGTTTGAGAATTATTTATTCCCAGACCAGCCTCCTCTTATCTCTAGGAAATGTTCAAGGTTTCCACAAACTGAAAATTTAACTAAAAACTGCCGCATATATTTTCAACTCTCACCACATCCTGTCCATACATCACCCCTCACATTGTTCACACTGACTCCCAAACCAGCTACATCTCAATTTAAAACATCTGATCCTTGCTTCGAGATTACTCACTGCTCTCACCTCTCCCAATCTCTGCAATCTCCTCTACTCTCACAACTACCTCGGGTCCCTGTGCTCTGTCAATTCCACCCTCCTAAACACTTCTGACTTCAGTGGTTCCACCACTGGTGTGTCTTTCCTTGACCTCAAACTGTAGAATACTCTCTGTAAACCCTTCTGCCTCTTTCTCCCACCCTCTGCAATATCCTTCTTTGTTGGAGCTTTGTGTAGTCACTACCTGATATCCCTTTACATGGCTAAGGGTCATAACTTGTTTCCTAATCGTCCTGTGAAATGGGTTAAAATGTTTCATTATGTTAAGGGTGCCACATAAATATAAATTTTTGTACAAGGATGTTGCCAGGGTTGGAGGATTTGAGCTATGGGGAGAGTCTGAATTGGCTGGGGCTGTTTTCCCTGGAGCATCGGAGGCTGAGGGGTGACCTTATAGAGGTTTACAAAATTATGTGGGGCATGGAGAGGGTAAATAGACAAAGTCTTTTCCCTGGGGTTGGGGTGTCCAGAACGAGAGGGCATAGGTTTAGGGTGAGAGGGGAAAGATATAAAAGACACCTAAGGGGCAACTTTTTCACACAGAGGGTGGTACGTGTATGGAATGAGCTGCCAGAGGAAGTGGTGGAGGCTGATACAATTACAACATTTAAGAGGCATTTGGATGGGAATATGAATAGGAAGGGTTTGAAGGGATATGGGCCGGGTGCTGGCAGGTGGGACTAGATTGGGTTGGGATATCTGGTCGGCATGGATGGGTTGGACCGAAGGGTCTGTTTCCATGCTGTATGTCTCTATGACTCTAAGTGATAGTTATCATCCCTGTGTCCGGTCTCACTCAATTGAAAGAGGCAAAGCATCCTGATTTTAGTAACTGTCCACCTGACTCCCCAGAGCTCATCCACCATCTACAAGGCATAAATCAGGAGGGTGATGGAATACTCCCAACTTGCCCTGGATGGGCAACACTCAACACTCAAGAGGCTCGACACTGTCCAGCTCTCCAACCCAGAGTTCTGAAGGAGATAGCTGAGGAGAGTGTGGAGATATTTGTGATGATCTTTCAGGAATCACTAGAGTCAGGGAGGGTCCATGAAGGTTGGCGTGGGTAGAGAATTGGCTTACTGGCAGAAGGCAGAGAGTCCGAATAAATGGTTCCAAGGAAGCATCACTTGACCTGAAACATTAACTCTATTTCTCTCCAGATGAGATTTTCCAGCAGTTTTTGTGTTTGTTTGAGAAAGGATAAAGGATCACTTTCAGGATGGCAGCCAGAGATGAGCGGAGTTCCGCAGGCGTCCATGTTGGGAGCACAACTGTTCACATTATAGATTAATGATCTGGATGAAGGAACGGAGGACATTGTTGAGAAGTTTGCAGATGACACAAAGCGAGGTGGAGGGACAGTTAATGCTGAGGAAGTGGGGAGGCTGCAGATGGACTGGTACAGGATAGGAGAGTGGGCAAACAAGTGGCAGATGGAATACAATGAGAGAAAATGAGGATATGCACTTTAGTAGTAAGAATAGAGGCATAGACCTTTTTCGAAATGGGCAAAGACTTTGGAAATCTGAAGCAAAAAGAACTTGGGAGTCCTATTTCAGGATTCTCTTAATTTCTTTAATTCCCTAATCCATTCTTCAAAACTGATGCTCAGTAGCAGCAGTCTGTATTATCTAAAAGATGTACTGCAGAAATTTACCAAGACTATTTAGACTGGACTTTCCAATTCCACACCGACTTCCATCCAGAAGGGCAGCAGAGTCTACGCCCTGGCAAGCCACTCCAAGCCACCCACCATCCTGACGTCGCTGGGTCCGGATCCTGAAATTCCCTCCCTAAGGGACATTGTGGGTCAACCCACAGCCCATGGACAGCAGCGGGTCAAGAAGGCAGCTCACCCCCACCTTCTCAAGGGGCAACTAGGGACGGGGTAATAAACACTGGAACAACCAGGGAAGCTCATATCGTGTGAATGAATAAAAAGGACGTAGCTCTGAAGAGGTGACCCTTGTGGACAGATGAAGGGCAAACCGCGTGACTCCCAGTTTCTCAGTCCACATTAACAAAAGCGGCTGATTGACATCTTCACAGCCCTGACTGTGGGATCTTGCTGTGCGCTAATGTGTTGTCGCGGGTTAGACCAGCGGTTCCTCTTCGGACCTACCTCGCTGATTTGGAACACCCTGCAGGCAGGGAAAAGGCGCCACACGAATGCAAGTGTGAGGTGCTGGACAGTGCGCTTGTGACTGAGGGTGCAGTGGGGGAGAGGACAGCGGTGAGAGAAGCGCCGCCCCAGCCTCCTCCTGCTGCTGCTGCTGGTGGTGTTGTTGTTGTGAATTTAAATCGCTGCCGAAAGCGGGCACTCGCCGTTCGTGAAGAGGCTCCGAGTTGAGGATCCCAGCCCGGGATTACACACACCCCACCCCCTCACCCCCTACCCCCCACCCCTCTCTGAGAACCGATTAGAATCGGTTTGGGGACTGGAGAGTTGGCTTTGTGTAGCTGCAGCTCTGTGTCTCTCTGTTTGATTTGATTTCTGTTTCCGATTGTAATCGATGTGATTCTTGTTTATTCCCCCCCCCCACGGCTGGGGGTCTGCCCCTGACCCTGATGCACACCCTCCCCACCCCGGGCTGACTCTAATCGATATTCCGATTGTTCCATCGGCACGTCCCTGGGAACATCCACCGATTAATCAGGAAACTCGGGACTCGCTGCCCGCTCCACCGAGCCCAGCCCGATTCTAATCGATACCTGGGGAGGGGGCGAGTCCCCCCTCCCCCAGTGATGGTGCGGGATGCCAGTCTCCAGTCGGGAGGGATGCGGGTCGCTCCTGCTCTCGGGAATGCTGCTCTGAAGTTCCTGCAGAGGCAATTCGGCCATGGGAGGCAGGCAGAGCAGAGGGAGGCAGCAGCAGCCTTCAGGGGAAGCACAGGGCGGCAGGAAGAAATCCCCAGGCCGGGACAGAGCAGATTTCCTCCGGGGCTTGGTGCTGAAGCCCGGGGAGAGGTGCACCAGGAGCCCGGGAGCACCCCCGTACCAGAGGCGGATTGCTATGATTCAGGACATGGCGACCCTGGCCAAGCAAGGCCGGCAGGAGGAAGCCTCCAACTTACTGAGGAGCCTGCGGCAGGTGAGTGTCTGTGTCTGTGTCAGGGACAGTGTCTGTGTCAGGGACAATGTCAGGGACAGTGTCTGTGTCTGTGTCTGTGTCAGTGACAGTGTTAGTGACAGGGACAGGGACAGTGTCAGTGACAGTGTTAGTGACAGGGACAGGGACAGTGTCAGGGACAGTGTTAGGGACAGGGACAGGGACAGGGACAGTGTCAGTGACAGGGACAGTGTCTGTGTCTGTGTCAGGGACAGGGACAGGGACAGTGTCAGTGAGCTCCTTTCACTTTCCCTCTCTCGGTCCACATCACTCCCAAAGGCTGGAACTCATTCACCCCCACTTCTCCCCCCCTTCTCCCCCCCCATTCCCTTCCCCATCTCCCCTGACACCACCCCATCCCTCCTCCACAACAACCTCCTCCATTAGTTTAGATTAGAGGGTTGCTGGAAAAGTGCAGCAGGTCAGGTCAGGTCAGGCAGCATCCAAGGAGCAGGAGAATCTATGTTTCAGGCAAAAGTCCTTCATCAGGAGTAGACCTCCTCCCTTGACCCCTCAATCCCTTGCCCCTCCCCTCCCCTCTCCTTCTCCCCTCCCCCTTCCCCCTCAGCCCCTCCCCCCTCCTTTCCCCCCCTGCCCCCCTCCTTTCTCCCTCTCCTCCACTTACCCCTCCTCTCTCCTCCCTTGTCTGGTCACTGGGTCCATCTCCACTCTCTCCTCAGTATCATGTCCCTCTCTCCCTCCCTTGCCTACTTCCACTCTCCTCAAACTGCCCTGACAGTGTGAGAGTCAGCCATAGTTTGCCCGGATAACCCTCGAGGTGGCAGAGGAGTGTCAGACAGAGGGTGAAGGGAGTGTGAGAATGGTAATGATTGACTCCTGCTCTGCGTGGCACCCTCAGTGGGCCAGTGAACCAGCTCCAGGTGCAGATTTATTTCCCTTTAACTCACTCACTTTCTCCCTCCCCCCCCCCCCCCCCCAAGCACGCCCCCAACATTCTTCCCAATGCATTCACCTTCCCAGAAATCAACATGACCAGTCCCCCCTTTTTCCACCCAGGCTTCTGTTTCCCATGTGAGAGGCTAATTAATTTGTGGGCTATTCAACCTTGGAAGCCTTCACAGCCAAGGTCAGTCTCATGTTCAGCAGTTGTCACAAATATCTACAGCTGCCAGCAGGGAGCACTTCAATGGAAACACAAGCCGATCTCTTCACTCATTCTTCCCTTAGCACAGGAGAACGGAGGCTAATTTGAGGAATCCATAGGCTTAGATCAGCAGCTGAGAATGGGTTGACCAGATCATGACCCCACATAACAGAAGACCAGGCAGCACTTTACACATTCTACTGCAGTGATGTTGGAGTAATTGGAAAGCTGTTTTGAAAATCCAGCAAAGATATGATGGGCTGAGTGGCCTCCTCCCTGATTTTTATGATTGAATTAAACTTCACACCTTTTCCAAGAACCAAGTGTGAAAACACTTGTGATGATGTTCTTTAATTTTTCTATATTTGTGTTAATGTACGTGTTTATCTTGCACAGTAACTGCAGACAGAGCTAAATTGGAATGGATTCATAAGTATGGGTTGAGAGGAGTGAGGAGTTCTCACTGGAGGTGTACTGGTTAACCAGACAGCAATAATTCCAGTACCTTGGTGCTGGGTGCCATGTCCGTCTCACAGTGGGATTCACCAATCCTTGTTCTACCTTTTAAAAGTTCCTCTGAACTGAGAGGAAAGTAAAACGCACAGAGTTTAATAGTTCCACTGAATGTTTGCTGAGTTGAAAAGTTAATTTTCAGATACACAACGTCTGTAGCTGTTCGACATTCCCACCCATCCTCAGCCAACGTGTGATTTACTCATTCCTCGGCAGAACTTTCAATTCAGTTTGGAATTGCACTGTTTGATTTTGAACTATTTTCTGTCCTTTATATTTAGAGACTCACAGTTGTTCAGTAGAGGCAGATCCAGGAACTGATAAACCTAAGCAATGACCCTGGCTAAGAGGGGCCAAATGGCCTTTCCCCAATTCTTTAAACTGCTCCCCTTTACTCTCTTGCTTCAGCAGCACTGAAGTTATGCGTTTCATGAGATGGGCTTGAGAAAGACCCCCTCACAGCTTCCTCGGCTGTCTTCATAAATAATACTAGACGTAGAGCTTCAAATGGCTATTCAACTGTGGACGCCATCAAGTTCAAATCCAATCCAGTCCTTCTCCAGATTCCAGCTGGGGCCATGGACAGTGATTGAGGGGATAATCCTAACTATTTACTTTCTCCATTTCGGCCCCAGGGGCCATTCACAGTGTCAGTTGAAATCAGTTAGTACAGAACCTGGATTGTTCCATTCACAGGTCAATGCTAAACCAGCAGGTGCACTTACCAACAGAGCTACTGAGAGAGCTATTGCTTTGATCCTTGTTTGAATCATTACTTGATTAATCTAAATATGGTACATTCATCTGCTGTTTAATTTGGTTTATGATGTACATGGTTTATCCTCACTGTCTCCGGGTTCATTTTTCCACATGAGTGTCCTCTGTCCTCTCAAGTAAATGTAAAACATGGCATAGCAGTATTTGAATAGGGTTAAGGGAACTCTCCCCTCTCTCTGGAGCTTGGCTGTGTATAACTTTCTACTAAGTTATACCAACAACAGGTTGCATGGTCAATTACTACAGTGATGTTGGGATCTAGCTTGGCACAAATTGGTTGCCACATTTCCTACCTAACTACAGTGAGTGCACCCCGAAAGTACTTAATTATCCTCAGCTTGTGAATTCACTACAGAAATGTACATTTTTTTTTAAACTGTAGAAAATGTGTTTGGGAGAGTCCACAAGGAGATTAAGATAATCCCTAATAAATCCAGTTAGGAATGCAGACGAAACCTCTTTCCCCCAGAGAGTGAGGGCAATGTGGGGCTCACTCCCACAGGGAGTGGTTGAGGGAAACTGTTACATTCAAGGGAAAGCTGGATAAACACACAAGGGAGAAAGGAAGCGAAGGAGATGGTGATAGGGTGAAATGGAAATGGTAGGAGGAGGTTTGCGTTGAGCAGGAACACTAGCCTGGACTCAGTGGTCTTCATCTGTGCTGTACATTCCATGATATATCACAAAGCTGAGGGTCTCGACAAAGGATGGTTGATGAAAGCTTAGAAAAACTTGGCTTAAGGAGAGTTATGGTAACTAGTTATTTTTCAGTCAGTGTTTGATGTCTCACAGTAAACCTTTAAGAGACATTTCATGATATTGTCACCATATACTTGAAACTCCGTCATTACTGGGGCCACTTGAAGCATGACATGCTAATGAAAGTGTGCTCTAGTTTTATCTGAAAAGCCTAGAATTAGCCCAGACACTGAAGTGTCTGTGACTGTAATGTATGCATATCCCAGGAGCTAAAATAAACATGGTCTAATCTTTCAGTGCTGTATGTTACTCAAGTTAACACATGCGTTGCTACATCAGGGTCATAGAGTCTGCTGAAGGCAAAACCCAAACATGGTGGTGGTTCAATGTTTTCCGAGGGTCATTGTTAAGACCGGTGCTTTTCCTAATTACACATAGAGGTTTGGATGCTAGAATATACAGTGAAACTTTCGAAGCTTGTCAATTATACCAAACTTGGAGGAACGGCGAATAGTGTAGATAATTCAATCAAATACACCAGACCAGTGGGGACAGGAGAGGAGTGTTAATGTTACTGGACCAGTAAATCCATTAGGCCAGAATAATGCATGAGAGGCACAAGTTCAAATCCCTCAGTGACAACTGGGAGATTAAATTCAACCATTTAATTAATTGGAAATAATATGCTAATTCTATTAATATTCACAAAACAGCCAGATTGTAGTAAAAATCCCATCTGGATCACTAATGCCCTCAGGGAGAAAATCAGGTATCCTACAGCACCTGTGTGTCCATTCCTACAGTGCCTGTGTGTCCATTCCTACAGTGCCTGTGTGTCCATTCCTACAGTACCCGTGTGTCCTGTACCTGTGTGTCCAGACCTACAGTACCCGTGTGTCCTGTACCTGTGTGTCCAGACCTACAGTACCTGTGTGTCCATTCCTACAGTACCTGTGTGTCCTGTACCTGTGTGTCCTGACCTACAGTACCTGTGTGTCCAGACCTACAGTACCTGTGTGTCCACACCTGCAGTACCTGTGTGTCCACACCTACAGTACCAGTGTGTCCACTCCTACAGTACCAGTGTGTCCTGACCTACAGTACCTGTGTGTCCACACCTACAGTACCTGTGTGTCCACTCCTACAGTACCTGTGTGTCCTGACCTACAGTGAATGCTGGAAATCAGAAACAAAAATGGAAAGTACTAGAGAAACTCAGCAGGTCTGGCAGCATCAATATAGAGAGAAACGAGTTAACATTTCAAGTCCAAATAAAGTCCTGTGTCTGATATTGGAGTCAAAATATTAATTTCCTTTATTCCACAATTGCTGCCAGACACCCCGAATTTCTCCAGCATGTTCTCTCTATGGGTGAGTCCTAACTGCCCTCTGAAATAGCAGAGCTAAGAAAGAAGTACTTCAAGAAAGTGGCTCACCATTATCTTCCTCAGGGATAAATGCAGCCCTCCCCAGCAACTCCCTCATCACAAGACCATATTAAGAAGATAATAGATTTCCATTTAACTGTCTGTTCTCCTGTCAAAGAGATGATGTATTTTGAGAGATGAGACAGGAAAAGGAAATATAGATTAAGTGACACAATTATAAAGAGTGTGCAGGGACAGAGGGATCTGGGGATCTATATACATTGATCTTTGAAGGAGGAAGGATATGTTGAGCAATTAGCAAAGACCTTGGGCTTCAATAACCGCTGCATTGAGTATAAAAGCAGGAAAGCGCTGCTGAACCTTTACAAAGCTCTGGTTTGGCCATAATTGGAATATTGCATCCAGTTCTGGTCACCACACTCACAGTGGTGGTAAAAGCGAAGGCAATCAAAGAATTCTGAAGGAAACCGAAGGCCTTTTAGGGGAATAAAGTCACAGGTCAATGGGGATAGAGCACGGGGACTGAGACTGATTGGATCGGTCAACTGAGGGATGGCATGGACTTAATGGCTGTACACTGTACTGTAAATGGCTCTTGGAATCTACTGTCAGCTTTCCTTAGTTCTTGTTCTGCAGATTATATAGCGGGCTTGAGATTTTGCAGGTAAATGTCAGAGAGGGGTTTTCTGAGGCATGTCCCCGTGACTTTGGTAGTTGTGGTGTGAACCCGCAGTGTTTAGGAATCATTCAGCCAGTCAAGCATGGCCCATCATTTAATAGGAGATGGGCTGAAGAGCCTCTTTCTATGCTTCAAAACTCGACGGCTCGATGGCTTAGCAATGATGATGCAATTGAAAACCAAGTTACTTTGTACATGATCAGTGCAAATGTTATTTACCACTTGTCAGCCCAAGCCTGGATATTGTCTGGGTCTTATTGCATTTGAACATGGACTGCTTCAGTACCCGAGTTGTGAATGGTGCTGAAGTTTATGCGGTCATCGGAGACTGTATGATGGAGGGAAGGTCATTGATGAGGCAGCTGAAGGTGGTTGGGCCTAGGACACTACCCTGAGGAACTCCTGCAGTGATCTCCCGGAGCTGAAATTACTGACTCCAACAACCACAACCATCTTCCTGTGTCAGGTATGACCGCAACAAATTAAAGAAGTCTTTTTTTTTCTTTAATTTGCTTTGACTCTAGTATTGCTCAGACTCTGCAATGGGGTAGCAGTGACATTATGGTGATGTCAGTGAATGAACTTTAAGAAGTTAATGGGGTCAGGGAGCTGTGTGGTCCTGGTGGGACTGGACTGAGTGTCAGTGAGCTGGTTATTTTTGAGTTGGTGCTGCTTGGTTAGCTCTGTTGATGACCCTTTCCATCACCTCACTGATGATCATCAGTGGACAGATGGAGCTGGGTCAGAGACATACCTTTCAAATCGAGAGTGGCTGGATGTTTCCCAGGCTGAGAACAGACAGCATCAGGAGCAGCAAACAGCTGTGCCCTCCTCACCCTGAAAAGCTCAGCCTTCTGTGGAAAGGTCCAGTTGAAGTTGAATGTTCCCTCTGTTTCTGTGAAAGCTCACCTGATGCAGGTCAGTGAGGCGCTGGCCTGAGGAAGGAGCTGGGATTTCACAGTGGAGCTCGGTTTGACCCACAGTTGCAGTCAGTGCTTTACCAGAGATCGATGGAAGACAAACAGGGACTGGGGACTGAGACTGGAACACAGGAACTGATAGACCCACTCACCTTTTCCCACTGCGCCTGGGTTTATTAAATCCACCCTCCAGAATCAAAACCTATTTTCCCTCTTGGAAGCTGGGAATAATGAAGAAGCACATTTTTGGAAATATGTTGAGAGGGTTGACCTCATGCTGTTCTTGTCCTTGGAGAGTCTGATGGGGACAGTGTGAGAGAGCTTTACTCTGTATCTTACCCTGTGCTGTCCCTGTCCTGGGAGTGTTTGATGGGGGACAGTGGAGAGAGAGCTTTACTCTGTATCTAACCCCCATGCTGTCCCTGTCCGGGGAGGGTTTGATGGGGACAGTGTAGAGGTTAGCCCAGAGCCTGTCAGGTGAACATAATGGATTCCATGACTTCTCTTTCGAGGAAGCGGAGGGTTTTTTTTCCCAGTGTCCTGGTCAGTATTTATCTTTCAATGAACATTGCAAAACCGATTCTGTGGTGATCACATTTTGCTGTTTGTGGGATTGTGTTGTGTTTCTGAGCAGACTTCCTGCTGCAGGTTTTGCTAAACTGGGCCATGGCAGGTGGTGAAGGGGATAGCACGAGGGAAAAAGAGACTTGACTTCATCCTCCCGAACCTGCTGGCTGCAAATGTGTCTATTCATGACCATATCAGTAAAAGTGACCACAGCACAGTCCTTGTGGAGACAAAGTCTTGCCTTCACATTGAGAATAATCTCCATCGTGTTGTGTGACACTATCACTATGCTAAATGGGACAGACTTTGAACAGACCTACCACCTCAAGACTGGGCATCCATGTGGGCCATCAACAGCAGCAGAATTGTCCTCCAGCACAATCTGTAACCTCATGGCCTGGCATATCCCCCATTCAACCATTACCATCAAGCCAGGGGGTCAACCCTGGTTCAATGGAGAGTGCAGGAGGGTCTGCCAGGAGCAGCACCAGGCAGACCTGAAAATGAGGTGTCAACGTGGTGAAGCCATCTATCACTTGCTGTTTGGCATGGAAGTAGTCCTGTCTGATGGAGCTAAGCGAAGCCACAAGCAGTGGATCAGACCTAAGCCCTGCAGTCCTGCCACATCCAGTTGTGAATGATGGTGGGCAATTAAACAACGGACTGGAGGAGGAGACTCCACAAATATCCCCATCCTCAGATCAGTGCAAAAGATAAGGCTGAAACATTTGCAAAAGTCTTCAGCCAGAGGTGCTGAGTGGGTGATCCATCTCAGCCTCTTCCAGTGGTCCCCAGCATCACAGATATCAATATTCAGCCAATTTGACTCATTCCATGTGATATCAAGAAACATTTGGAGACACTGGATGTTGCAAAGGCTATGGGCCCTGACAACATTCCGGAAATAGTACTGTAGACTTGTGCTGCAGAACTTACTGCTCCCCTCGCCAAGCTGTTCCAGTCCAGTTACAACACTGGCATCTGCCCGACAATGTGGGTGATTGCCCTGGTATGTCCTGTACACAAACCTAGCTAGTTATTGCTGTAAGGGTCTTCCCTTGATCATCAGTAAAGTGATGGATGAGGTCAGCACATTCAGCAGCAACACTTATGTGACATAGTGCCAGACAAAACTATCTCTAACACAATGTAACCAACCATCTCTCCTTGACACTCGATTGCATTATTATTATTGAATCACCCATTGTCAACATTCTGGGGGTACCTTTAGCTAGAAACTGAACTGGACCAACAGTATGGGTCAAAGTGAGGACTGCAGCACCCGAGGAGCAGGAGATTGGATCAACAGTATAAATACCAAGGCTACAAGAGCAGGTCAGAGGCTGGGAATCCTGCAGCAAGTAACTCCCCTCCTGACTCCCCACAGCCTGTCCCACCACCTACAAGGCACAAGTCAGGAGTGTGATGGGATACTCCCCACTTGCCCTGGATGGGGGCAGCTCCAACAACACTCAGGAAGCTTGACACCATCCAGGACAAAGCAGCCTGCTTCATTAGCACCATATTCACAAGCATTCACTCCCTTCATCACTGACGCTCAGTAACAGCAGTGTGTACCATCTACAAGATGCACTGCAAATGCACGACCCTTTCTATCAGGAAGGACATGGGAACACCACCCCCGCAAGTTCCCCTCCGAGCCCCTCACTGTCCTGACTGAGAAATATATCGCTGCTCCTTCACTGTCACTGGGTCAGAATTCTGGAATCCATACCTTCAGGACATTTGTGGGTCTACCTCGGGCACCTGGACTGCTATGGTTCAAGAAAACAGCTCACCCCCACCTTCTCGGGGCAATTAGGGACAGGCAATAAATGCTCATGTTGTGAAAGAGTAAATAAAATAAATTACAGTAGACTAGGCTTCAAAATATTTAATTGATTATAAAGCACAGAAATGTCCTGTGGTTCTGAAAGGTGCTGTAAAAGTCTATTTCTCGATAACGTACTGTTGCTATGCCATTGACCTGTGAGTGTAAACCTGCAGATGTGAGGCTGGTGATCAAAAGGGACCTTGCTGCAAATATACCTTGAAGTCACCCTCTGAGTTATGTTAATAAGGGCCTTTCTTTGAATTTTCTTGATGGTAATGTATGGTCCTCCTCAGCCTGAGCTAGGCTCTGTACCCAAATCTATACTCTGAGAGAGATCAAAACCACTTCCTATCTAAGCAAGCTCTTGTCTCTTGAGACAAGTCCCACTGCTTTATATAAACTCGAGTGCAGCCTCAGAGGCTTCATGATGGATCTTGGGTTTGATCCTGTTGTTTTCAGTTTCAGCATCAAAGGGAAGGACTGCGCTTTTGCAAACATCTGGTTGTGTTTACAGCCTGTGTACTTGCTCCAGGACTCCATGTAGAGAAGCAGATGGAAAAGTCTAGAATCTGTCTCCTTGCTTGAATCTACTCCCGCTGTGAGATGTTGGCAGCACCTGATCAGTTCTGAACAATTTAACCAATTGTGTCAACCATCTGGCAGAGATTGCTATCACTCATGCAGAGCTATACTGTCTGCTATCAGTGGACAAAGTGTTAGCACAGACACTGGAAGTGCTGGGATTGGGGCGGGTGAGGGGGGTGCCAGCGTGTGGTGGAGGAGAGTTGTGTGTGTGTGTGTGTGTGTGTGTGTGCTGGTTTCTCTGTTACTTCTTGACGGTAGTGTATACAGATTTGTTGGGGTGGATAGCACTTGCTGGCTGTCTGGCTGTTACAGTGAAAACCACATGTGATAATGGGAGTGGAACCAAACTCTTACAACCTTTCAAATCAATCTGACAATCTGTCCACAGAGGAACAGTTTGAAAGCAAAGGTGATGGAATGCATGTTCTTGAATGATGACCCCTATTGGACTGCAGGAGCTTTTTATTCAAAGCCCATCTGATAATTCTCTAATCTTATATCAAGTATAATTAAGTTGGGAAAGATCCAATACATTGCTGCAGTTGCTTATCTTGAGAAAATGAAGGGTCATGTTCCTCAGATGTTCTTTCTCCTAAACCAGCTCCATCCAAAAGGGATAGATTCCAGTGGAAAGGGCAGTCTTGGTGATGGAGAGAATATGTGGTCAGTACATCATCCGTTCCTAACAGCACTGTACTCCCATTTGACTGCAGTGGTTCAAGAAGCCTGATCACTGCTGCCTTATCAAAGGCTGGGTAATAAATACTAGCTCAGGCAGCGACACCCTCATCTTACAGCCGATAACAAGTCCACTATGACAAAACAGAGTCACAGAATTGTTAGTGTGTAGAAGGAGGCTGTTCAGCCCATCATGTCCCATTCTCCATAATCCCTGAATATTGTTTCTATTTATATAATTATCCTGTTCGCCGAGCTGGAAGTTTTTGTTGCAAACGTTTCGTCCCCTGGCTAGGAGATATCATCAGTGCTCTGGAGCCTCCTGCGAAGCGCTTCTTTGATGTTTCTTCCGGTATTTATAGTGGTCTGTCCTTGCCGCTTCCGGGTGTCAGTTTCAGCTGTCCGCTGTAGTGGTTGGTATATTGGGTCCAGGTCGATGTGTTTGTTGATGGAGTTTGTGGATGAATGCCATGCCTCTAGGAATTCCCTGGCTGTTCTCTGTCTGGCTTGCCCTATGATAGTAGTGTTTTCCCAGTCAAATTCATGTTGCTTGTTGTCTGAGTGTGTGGCTACTAGGGATAGCTGGTCGTGTCGTTTCGTGGCTAGTTGGTGTTCATGTATGCGGATTGTTAGCTGTCTTCCTGTTTGTCCTATATAGTGTTTTGTGCAGTCCTTGCATGGCATTTTATAAACTACATTAGTTTTGCTCATGTTGGGTATTGGCTCCTTTGTTCTAGTAAGTTGTTGTCTGAGCGTGGCTGTTGGTTTGTGTGCCGTTATGAGTCCTAAGGGTCGCAGTAGTCTGGCTGTCAGTTCTGAAACGCTCCTGATGTATGGTATCCTCACATTTCCCAGGCAGTGCATTCCACTCCCTACGGGGTGAAGAAGTTTTTCCTCACATCATATTCACTTCCTTTGCAATCTACCGTGTAGCTCTGCCCTCTCATTCTCGATTCTTTGAAACAAACTGATTTAGACACAGACAGTTGCTAAGGAAAGAAATAGTGGCGAGGGAGCAGTGCTTGTGACAGGACTAGAGATGATGGCTTTCGTCCTGTTCATATTTAATTTGATGAACTTTCTGTTTGCCCTATACTAGATATTAAGCAACCAATGTGAACAATTATGGAGGAGGTGAGCGAGTTGGTGGTGATGTAGCGCTGGGTGTCATCGGTATGAAAACCTAATGCTGTGATTTCAGATGAGGTCACTCAGGGCCAGGGTATGGTGAGAAATAGGGGGCAGCCAAGGATAGGTGAGTGAGGTCATGGTGTGGGAGCAGGATGAGAAGATTTTGCAAGTTATACCTGGCGATAGTAAGGGATGACTGTTTAAAAGTAAGAGGAGAGGGCTCAGTCATTTAAGACCGAGATGAGAAGAACTTTATTTCAAAGAGGGTCTGAATCTTTGGAACTCTCTTTCTCGAAAGGCACTGAAGATAGTTTTTGACAAACTTTAAGGCAGAGATCGATAAATTATTGATAAGGAAGGGCCAGGGTGGGGGGTATGGTGTGGTTATTGAGGAGAATACAGAATAATCCGATCCACCATAAACTTACCGAATGATAGAGCAAGCTCAGAGAGACGACAGGCCCACAGCTATTCCTATTGAGGTTAGGGTTTGGATGATTGTATGGTCTAGTAGGGAGCCAGACACTGCCATCCTGTTCAGTTGGACGATAGCTAAGAGATATTGGAGGAGATTGGTGTGTGCAACCATGTTAAAGGAGACCTTCCTCAGAGACACATTGGATATCATTAGTTTTAATTCTGTGCCAGGCTGGAACGACCTTGGGAAAGATTCAAATGTGGAGATGCAGCAAAGTTAGACACCAGTTTGTTATTTGGGGTGACAATAGTAAATCTGAAGGAGTGCACAGAGAGTACCTCAGGAGAAGGCAAAGTTACTAATACTAATAGACATAAGAACCTAGAAGGGATGTTAGGTGGTCAGCATTTTAATTGAACAAAGTCAAGAGGTACAGTTTGTAAGTTTGTAGATGACACCAAAATTGGAGGTGTAGTGGACAGTGAAGAGGGTTACCTCAGATTACAACAGGATCTGGACCAGATGGGCCAATGGGCTGAGAAGTGGCAGATGGAGTTTAATTCAGATAAATGTGAGGTGCTGCATTTTGGGAAAGCACATCTTAGCAGGACTTATACACTTAATGGTCAGGTCCTAGGGAGTGTT
The DNA here is from genome assembly GCF_020745735.1 of Hemiscyllium ocellatum. Lineage (NCBI taxonomy): Eukaryota > Metazoa > Chordata > Chondrichthyes > Orectolobiformes > Hemiscylliidae > Hemiscyllium > Hemiscyllium ocellatum. Next base: position 3,436,422 of record NC_083431.1, on the reverse strand, counting down.
GCTGAACAGAGAGACCTTGGAGTGCAGGTTCATAGCTCCTTGAAAGTGGAGTTGCAGGTAGATAGGATAGTGAAGAAGGCGTTTGGTATGTTTTCCTTTATTGGTCAGAGTATTGAGTACAGGAGTTGGGAGGTCATGTTGCGGCTGTACAGGACATTGGTTAGGCCTCTGTTGAAATATTGTATGGAATTCTGGTCTCCTTCCTATCAGAAAGATGTTGTGAAACTTGAAAGGGTTCAGAAAAGATTTACAAGGATGTTGCCAGGGTTGGAGGATTTGAGCTACAGGGAAAGGCTGAACAGGCTGGGGCTGTTTTCCCCGGAGCGTCAGAGGTTGAGGGGTGACCTTATAGAGGTTTACAAAATTATGAGGGGCATGAATAGGGTAAATAGACAAAACATTTTCCCTGGGGTCAGGGAATCCCGAACTAGAGGGCACAGGTTTAGGGTGAGAGGGGAAAGAGACCTAAGGGGCAACAAAGCGTGGTACGTGTATGGAATGAGCTGCCAGAGGAAGTGGTGGAGGCTGGTATAATTGCAACATATATTAGGATGGGTATATGATTAGGAAGGGTTTGGAGGCATATTGGCTGGGTGCTGGCAGGTGGGACTAGATTGGATTGGGATATCTGGTCAGGTTGGACCGAAGGGTCTGTTTCCATGCTGTACATCTCTATGATTCTAAGTGAGCATTGGAACATGAGAAGCAGGAACATGAGGCCATTCAGCCATTTAATAAGATCATGGTTGATCTTCTATCTCAGCTACATCTTCCAGTCTAGCCCCCTGTCCCCCATTAACTCAGTGTCCGAAAATCTAATCACCTCAGTCCTGAGCACTGAGCAACTGAGCTCCCACCATGCCCAGCATATGGACTGCAACGCTTCAAGAAGGCAGCTCCCTCCAGGAGAATTAGAGATGTGCAATCCGTCCCGTGAGCTATTAGAAAAACACATGACAGCCAATTTTCACACAGCAAGCTCTCACACATTACAATATAATAACAACAGATCATTTGATTTTTTTAAGTGATGTCCATAATGAGCATTATAATTTAGTCCCATTCTCCAGCCTTTTCATAACTTTAAAACTTTGATCAGGTGATGCCTTAGCCTTCTCTTTTTTGGAGAAAACAACACCAGCTCATTCACTCTTTCCTGATTGCTATAATCCCTCCTTGTAAACCCTTTCTTTAAACATCTCCTTCAGTATCTCTATATTTACTTAATGATTTAAAAAACAGAACTGTACGTAATATTCCCTTTTCACATCATTCTGTGTTTTTCAACTGCAACTAGACACAAACCCATGTTTTGTTAAAAGGCGAGATACAGCCAGCCTCCTGCATGTGCTCCATTTTAATCTGTTACAATAATATTCTGAACCACGTACATCTCTTAATTCAGATTCAATCCTAATCGCCCTTGGCTAGAGTTTGGGATTGAGTAACAGGATCCATTGGTCCTAAAGTTTGGCCTTATCTCAACCCTCCAGTGTTTGTTACACTGATGTCAATCCTGAGAAACTGTGGAGAGTCTCGATGTCTCTGACCTGAAGAACTTCTGCTTGGGCATAATAATTTCTCATTGAATGGCTCTATTACCATAAGAGACACACTTCTATCTCCCCTAAACCTTCCTCCAATTACCTGCAATGATAGCCATTTCCACCATGGGAAAAAGTCTCTGGCTATCCACTCTATCTCTGCCTCTCATCACCTTGTCCACCTCTATCAAATCAACTCTCATCCTTCCTCACTCCAATGAAAAAAGCCCGAGCTCCCTCAACTTTTCTTTAGAAGACACGTCCTCCAGTCCAGATAGCATCCTTGTAAATCTCCTGTGCACCCTCCCCAAAGCTTCCACATCCTTCCTATAATGAGGTGACCAGAACTGAGCACAATATTCCTAGTGTGGGTCTAACCAGGGCTCTATAGAGCTGCAGTATAACCTCGCGGTCTTAAACTCAACCCCCTTGCTAATGAAAGCCAATGCACCATACACTTTCTTATCAACATTATCACCTTAGGTGACAACTTTGAGGGATCTATGGATATGGATCCCAAGATCCCTCTGTTCCTCCACACTGCCAAGAATCCTGCCTTTAACCCTGTATTCTGTATTCAAATTTGACCTTCCAAAGTGAATGACCTTTTCCAGGTTGAACTCCACCTGCCACTTATCAGCCCAGCTCTGCATCCTGTCAATGTCTTGGTGCAACCTACAACAGCCCTCCACACTATCCACCACTCCACCAACCTTCCTGTCATCAGCAAACTTACTAACCCACCCTTCCACTTCCTCATCCAAGTCATTTATACAAATCACAAAGAGCAGAGGTCCCAGAACCGATCCCTGTGGAACACCCACTGGTCACCGAGCTCCAGGCTGAATACTTTCCATCTACCACCACCCTCTGTCTTCTATGGGCCGCCAATTCTGTATCCAGACAGACAGGCTTCCCTGTACCCCATGCCTCTTTATTTTCTGAATGAAGCTACCATGGAGAATCTTATCGAACGCATTGCTAAAATCCATGTGCAACACATTCACTGCTTTACCTTCATCAAGGTATTGTTTACTCTGAAAATTGACCAAAATTATATAAATTAGAACTCCAAGTGAAGGATGAGAATTTCTTCTTTTCTTCTCGTCTCTCACCATCAATACTGTTACTTCAATATGGTAAAGAAAGCAAATCCTTCGAAGAAAATTGGAAAGTAACAGTTTAAATCATTTTAACTAAGGTGAGGGGAAATTCTCCCACCCACAGAGTGGGGAGCATGTGGCATTCTCTGCCACAGAAAGTGGTCGAGGCTGAAACGTTGTCGTGAGGATTTCAAGGAGGAGATGGATCTAGCCCTTGGGGCTAAAGGGATTAAAAGATATCGGGGGGAAGCAGGAACAGGTTATTGAGTTGGATGATTAGCCATGATCATAACAATTGGCACAGCAGGCTCAAAGGGCCGAATGGGCTGCCCCTGCTCCTATTTTCAATGTTTCTGAAAAGACATCTTGGGCCTTGCCAGAGACTGGGCACATGCTGAGAAGGAATGGAACTGGGATATGGTCCAGTTGCTTGCTGGAAGTGTACACGCTTAATCATTGATTGTTGTGCCATGAATGGGGCATCACAGCTGTCCATTCTTACACAGCACCTGTATTCATGGCTAGAGTATGTGGTGGGGAGTCAGTAACAGGGAGTCTGATTTACCTTTTTATTCTAGAATCAGAGGTTCAGTGGGAGTACAAAGCCCTGCCTGAGACAACCAACTCACTGATCCCTTCGCATTACAAAGAAATCTTTCAGGGAATAGTTCTTACTGAATCAACTGTGTAAGATTGTCAAACCTAGTGGTGCAAGCATCGAAAGCTGTATCATTGGTGAAGATAATTAAATTGTTTATGAAATGTCACCTATGGTGGTACAGTGATGTAGTGGTAATGTATTGGACCAGTAATCCAGGAGTCCAGACTAATGTGGTGGGACATAGGTTCATATCTCACTGTGACAACTGCAGGAATTTCAACTCAATTAATCAAACTGAAATTGGAAGCTTAATTCAGTCACAGCAACCATGAAACTAACATTGGATTGTTACAACCTCAGCTGGTTCATGAATAACCTTCTGGGAAGGCAATCTGCCATCGTTACCCAGTCTGGCCCACACAGGACACGAGACCCTCTGTAATGTGGTTGAGTCTGAACTGCCCTCTGGGTAATTTGGGGACAGTAACACCACATCCCACACCTGCAATATCTTAAGATAAAATGACTTATATTGAAGTTCAGGGAGAGTTATGTATGCCAGTGCGGCACTCCCTCAGCACTCCCCCTCCAACAGTGCGGCGCTCCCTCAGCACTGACCCTCCGACAGTGCAGCACTCCCTCAGCACTGACCCTCCGACAGTGTGACACTCCCTCAGCACTGACCCTGTCAGGATCCCTGGAGAACAGTGTGAAGTCATGGAAAGATTTGTGAGCAGCTATCAGTCTGAGTAGCCTTAACATGAATTCTCCTTCAATATTTCTGACTATTTACCAGTTGATACGGAGAGTTTATTCAATACAAGTGGAGCATTTTGCGTTACTACGAGGGCACAGGGCACCATGCCCAGCACATGTCTCTCGGTTCCATCGTGTGCCTTTTCTGAATACTGACTCATAGCTGTAACATCCAGACAGATTGTCAAAACCTGGGAACACCTGATTCAGAGTGGGACTGCTCCCAATTCCCTCCTAGAAAAATGGCATTTCTGTATATATGCAAGTTTGAACAAATTGTCAGTAAATTTGCAATTTAATTTTGAAATGAAGCTGTTTAGTGTTGGATTGATTGATGGAATTACTGCCGTAGAGCTGTCATGTGACTGGGGAGTGTCAGAGTGACATTCCAAACCCTGAGCTCCCTCAATTAGAGCCTTTGGTTTATTGCTAAACCATTAATGCTGCATTAAATCAGCCTAATGGAAGGTCAGAGGACATCAGCATATTATTTTGCGTTTATCTGAAAGCAAAGGGCCCTAAGGACTAATTGCCGACACTCGACTGGATTGAAAGTAGTGTGCACACCTCTGCAACATCACTGCAATGTTCAAGGGGACTCAGTCCTGTTGTGAATAAATGTTTCACATCGTTTGCCCCTGTCACTCTCACATTCTCTCTCTACTTCAGTGTCACGATGTGCACTGTCTGTTTACCACACACACAGTGATATATTTGTTATACCATGTAAGGTACAAAGACACTGTTATTCTTTATTAATATACTGACTGACTTCTAATCTGTATAATATACACAGGCATTGATATCCTGTAGAACATGCACAGAGACTGTTCTTCTCTATAATATACAGAGGCCTTGTGATTCTTATAATATACACAGGAACTGCTATTAGTATAAGGGTAAAAAGTGAGGTCTGCAGATGCTGGAGATCAGAGCTGAAAATGTGTTGCTGGTTAAAGCACAGCAGGTCGGTGGCACAGTGCTGCCTCACAGTGCCTGAGACCCGGGTTCAATTCCCGACTCAGGCGACAGACTGTGTGGAGTTTGTATGTTCTCCCCGTGTCTGCGTGGGTTTCCTCCAGGTGCTCCGGTTTCCTCCCACAGTCCAAAGATGTGCGGGTCAGGTGAATTGGCCATGCTAAATTGCCTGTAGTGTTAGGTAAGGGGTAAATGTAGGTGGGTTGCGCTTCGGCGGGTGGGTGTGGACTTGTTGGGCCGAAGGGCCTGTTTCCACACTGTAAGTCTAATCTAAGGTCAGGCAGCATCCAAGGAACAGGAAATTCGACGTTTCGGGCCAGAACCCTCATTCCTGATGAAGGGCTCTGGCCTGAAACGTCGAATTTCCTGTTCCTTGGATGCTGCCTGACCTGCTGTGCTTTAACCAGCAACACATTTTCAGCACAGGAACTGCTATTCTCTGTAATATACACAGAGACTTTTATTCTCTATAATATAGACAGGTGCTGTTAATCTTCATAATAGAGGTAAGGACTGTTACTCTTTGTATTATACATAGAGACTGTTACTCTGTCATATGTATGGAAGTTGTTCCTTTCTGTACAATATACAACAAGATTGCTGTTCCTGTAGTGTACACAATATTGTATTTTCCCATAATATACAGGAGGGCTGATATTTCCCGGTAAAATGTACAGATTGTCATTCCCTGTAATGTAAATAGGGATGCATGCCATGTAATTCACATTGGCCATGAATGATTTTGTAATAATTGTGTATTCTTATTGAATTGAATTGAATTGAATTGATTGTCACGTGTACTGAGGCACAGTGAAAAGCTTTGTCTTGTGAGCAGTACAGGCAGGTCACAGAGTTAAGTAGCATAGATAGTAAATACTAGGGAAACAGCGGCAAAAACAAAAACACAGGTACAGGTGAATGTTAAAGAGTTTGTGAGTCCATTCAGTATTCTGATAACAGTAGGGCAGAAACTGTTTCAAAACCAGCGCGTGTGTGTGTGTGTGTTTTCAGGTTTCTGTACCTTCTCCCTGATGGTAGAGGTTGTAGAAAAACATTGCCAGGGTGGGATGGATCTTTGAGAATGCTGGTGGCCTTTCCTTGACGGCGGGGCCTGGTAGATGGATTCTGTAGATGGGAGGTTGGCCTTTGTGATTGCCCAGGCCGAGTTCCCCACTCTCTGTAACCGTCTCCGATCTTGAATGGTACAGTTGCCGTACCAGGTAGTGATACATCCAGACAGAATGCTCTGGAGGGTGCACCTATAAAAGTTGGCAAGGATATTCGCCGTCATGCCAAATTTCCTCAGCTGCCTGAGGAAGAAGAGATATTGTTGGGCCTTTGTAACCAGTGCATCCACATGAAGAGTCCAAGAAAGCTTGTTGTGGATGACCACTCCCAGGAGCTTGACATTCTCCACTCGTTCCACTCTGTGCTGTTAATGTGTAGGGGGCCATGAGTAACATCAATAATGAGTTCCTTGGTTTTGCTGGCATTGAGAGGGGAGTTGTTCTCAGTGTCCCATTTTCCAGGTCTGCCACCTCCCGTCTGTAGTCTGTTTCATCACCATCTGAGATTCAACTGACTATGGTGGGTGTCATCAGCAAACTTGTAAATGGCATTAGTCTAGTATTTGGCGACACAGTCATGGGTATACAGTGAGTACAGTAGGGGGCTGCGTACACACTCCTGGAGGGCTCCAGTGTTGAGTGTTAGTGAGGATGAAATATTGTCCCCAATCTTCACTGATTGTGGCCTGTGGGTCAGGAAACTGAGGGTCCAAATGTAAAGAGTGGGGCTTAGTCTAAGATCACCAAGTTTCATCATCAGTCTCGCGGGGATATCTTTCTCTTTATGACAGAAAACTCCGCTGTGGCTGGATAGAACCCCACAGCTGCTGAACATAGACCAGGACACATCTGGGTGTTCATACTGTGGCGACAAATCGTCACAGCCTTCATGCTGCTTGCTCATGACGTTAATACTTTGTCCCTGTCTACAGGGATCTTGCAATGAGATGCTCCAGGATGTTTGTGTATTAATAGAACACTGCACACAGTATCTGCAGTGTCACAATGTACTTTTCCGGGCCCCTTCTTCCCATCGATGTCCTTGTGTGAAGCAGATCTCCAGGTCACACTGACTCTCAGCAATGAAGCCAGTTACAGGATACAGCCATTCCCCAGACAATGTTCAGGGACAGATTTTAACATTGCAGCTAATGTTACAGCAAAATGATTGGCCTCACTTGTCTCAGTCCCAATCTATTTTATAATCTCTACCAAGTATTGTAGAAGAAAGGTTGTATCTCTTGACACAGCTCCGCATAAAATTCTGCAGTCATCCTGAATGTCAGGTTTTTTATGTTGTGATTTTGAATTGAAGTGGTTTAGTCATGGCACCTTCCTTTAAAGCTGTGAATTCAAACCCCTCCAGAATTATGTGCCACAATCCCAGTATGGACACCGAAGGAATGCTGCTCAGTTGGTAGCACTGACCTTTGGACCAATTCCTGGCTTCACCAGAGTTTGGATGTAAGATCTCACAGCCATTATATAGAGACCATGCAAGTACCTCCCAGGGCTGAAAATGTGTTGCTGGAAAAGCGCAGCAGGTCAAATGAAGAAGGGCTTATGCCTGAAACGTCGAATTTCCTGTTCCTTGGATGCTGCCTGACCTGCTGCGCTTTTCCAGCAACACATTTTCAGCTCTGATCTCCAGCATCTGCAGTCCTCACTTTCTCCTCGAAGTACCTCCCTTGGTCAGGGTCCAGAGATTTATCCCTCAAACAACATATAAAAAAAATCATTATCAAAGTTCTGTTTTGGGATCTTGCTATGCTCAAAATGCTCACTGAGGTTCCTATATTACAACAGTGACTACACCTCAAACACACTTAAACCACCTCCTGCCTCCCCAAAGTTTGTCCACCATCTACAAGTGTTAGAACCCTTGCTGGTTTCTCATGACTTTTAATCTTTTCTCAGCTTTGGGTTATAGTGTAAGGATACTTGTGGACCTTGGGGCAGAGTACGGTAAAAGGAAGAGAACAGACCAAACCCACTTTTGTTTAGGAATAAGACCAGGCCTGGAAGCTAATTGCAGGCTAATTCTTGATTAAAAGGATTCATATAGACGCTGTGACTCCAGGAATAACATTCTGTTTCAGTAGATAACAGGAGTTGACTGTTGATGAGATCAGTACCTGAGAATTGGTTCTGGCAAGTCTGGATGAGACCCTGTGTTCAAGCAGATGGCAGATAAAGTCATAGAGACGTACAGCATAGGAACAGACCTTTTGATCCAATTTGTCCATGCTGACCAGATATCCTAAATCAATCTAGTTCTATTGCCAGCGTTTGGCCCACATCCCTCTAAACTCTTCCTATTCACATACCCATCCAAATGCCTTTTAAATGCTGTAATTGTACCAGCCTCCACCACTTCCTCTGGCAGCTCATTCCATACACGTACCACCCTCTGTGTGAAAGTTACCCTTCAGTCCTTTTTATATCTTTCCCCTCTCACCTTGAACCTACACCATCTGTTCTGGATTCACCCATCCCCGGGAAAAAACCTTGTCTATTTATCCTATCCATGACCCTCATGATTTTATAAACTACTATAAGGTCACCCCTCAGTCTTTGATGCTCCAGGGAAAACAGCCCCAGCCTATTCAGCCTCTCCCCCTATCTCAAATCGTCCAACCCTGGTAACATCCTAGCAAATGGGTGGCACAATGGTTAGCACTGCTGCCTCACAGCGCCAGAGACCCGGGTTCAATTCCCACCTCAGGCGACTCTCTGTGTGGAGTTTGCACATTCTCCCCGTGTCTGCGTGGGTTTCCTCCGGGTGCTCCGGTTTCCTCCCACAATCCAAAAATATGCAGGTTAGGTGAATTGGCCAGGCTAAATTGCCCTTAGGGGAATGGGTCTGGGTGGATCGCGCTTTCGCGGGTCGGTGTGGACTTGTTGGGCCGAAGGGCCTGTTTCCACACTGTAAGTAATCAAATCAACTCTCTCATGTTTAACAACATCTTTCTTCCAGCAGGGAGACCAGAATTGCATGCAATTATTCAAAGTGGCCAAACCAATGTCCTGTACAGCCGCAACGCAACCTCCCAACTCCTATACTCAATGCTCTGACCAATAAAGGCAATCTTATCGAACACCACTTTCATTATTATGTTTAACTGAGGCTCCACTTTCAAGGAGTTATGCACTTGCATCCCTAGGTCTCTTTGTTCAGCAACAATGTCCAGTACCCTACTGTTAAGTGTGTAAGTACTACCCTGATTTACCTTTCCAAAATGTAGCACTTTACATTTATCTAAACTAAACTCCATTTGCCACTCTTCAGCCCACTGGCCCATCAAATCAAGGTCCTGTTGTATTTTGAGATAGTCTTCTTTGCTGTCCACTTTACCACTTAATTTAGTGTCATCTGCAAACTTACTAACTCCACCCCTTATGCTCACATCCAAATAATTTATATAAATGACAAAATGCAGTGGACCCAGTGCCGATCCTTGTGGCACTCCACTGGTCACAGGCCTCCAGCCCCCTCCCACCACCCTCTCTCTTCTACCTTCAAGCTAATTTTACATGCAGTAATACCATGTGGTCTAACCTTACTAACCAGTTCCCATACAGAACCTTTTTGAATGCCTCGCGGAAGTCCATATAGACAACATCAACTCCTCTGCCTTTATCAATCTTCTTGGTCACCTCATAAACATTAATCTGATTATCTTGTTTAATTTCAATTTTGTTTTTAATAAACATAAGTATTGAGTTTGAGATCCAAAGCTAGTGTACGGAATTAATTATTGACAAAGTCTGGGTCTGATTATTCAGAGGTCTGGTTAGGAACCATTGGGTTAATTATTGGGAGCTATCAACAGTTCAGTGTTAGTGTACTGAAAATACAGTGGTGGAAAGGCTGATTTGGTTCAACTGTTTGTCTCTGGGCCATTAGAAAGGACAGGTCAGGGGTGTGATAGAATACTCCCCACTTACCTGGATGGGGGCAGCTCCAACAACACTTGAGAAGTTTGACACCATCCAGGACAAAGAAGCCACTTGATTGGCACCACATCCACAAACATCTGCTTCCTCCCCCACCAACGCTCAGTAGCAGCAGTGTGTACCATCTACAAGATGCACTGCAGAAATTCACTAAAGATCCTCAGGCAACTCCTTCCAAAACCACGTCCACTTCCATCTAGAAGAACAAGGGCAGCAGATACATGGGAACACCACCCCCCTGCAAGTTTCCCTCCAAATCCATGATTTCCCTTCCTAAGGGCATTGTGGGTCAACCCACAGCGCATGGACTGCAGCGGTTCAAGAAGGCAGCTCACCCCCACCTTCTCAAGGGGCAACTAGGGATGGATGATAAATGCTGGAACAAACAGGGAAGCTCACATCCTGTGAATGAATGAAAAAAAAGGCTGTAAAAAGCTTTGATGCTATCTGGGAATGTTACAGCATGATAGAAACTGAAATTTCCCTTCATCACACAAGCTGTTAAAAGATAATAACAAGGTGTTAAATGTCACACTTCCTGTCACACTCCTTCGTAATGCTTCATCAGAGTCACATTTATTATAATTACAGAGATTTACTCTTGAAGAGCCATGGCAGCATCATCCCCAAGCAGTTTGCTCTCAGCTTCGGTAAGGTATGGTTTCTTAGTCTTAAATCCCACATTTTCAGAGACTGCAGCCAGTCCTGGCAAATAACAAAGAGACAACAAGTGTCTCACCCAATAAATTATACATTCACCCCTTTGTCTTATCCTTTCACCAGTGTGTGGGTGTGTGTGGCTGTATGTTTCTGTGTGTGTGTCTGTGAATGTGGATGTGTTCTGTGTGAGTGGGTGTCTGTATGATTGTGTGTCAGTGCGAGAGTGTATGTGGGTGTCTCTGTGAGAGTGTTTGAGAGTGTCTGTGCGAGAGAGAGTGTGTGTGTGTGTGTGTGTATGTGTCTCTGTGAGAGTGTATATGTGCACATGGGATTCTCTCTCTGTCTTTCCCTTTCCTATACCATTGAATCTTTTGCTCCTGTTTATACAGCTGTTATTTTATTAAATTAATTCATGCAGTCTGTTAGCCTCTGGTGGAATATCCATCTCTCCTCTGTGCGCAGATGTCACACAGACAGGCTTGGGGCTGTGGCTCTCAGCTCAGCATTTACAGTTAATTGCAGGAAAATACTGCATCTTGACCAACAGGCTAAAACTTTCAGCTGTACTATTTACTGAGATTGCTAATGGACTGTTGGTTAATTTCCCAACTGTGTGCAACATTATGAATAAATATTCTAGGAACAGGAGGCCACTCAGTCCCTTGAGTCTGTTGGGTCATCAATTAATCTGTATCTCAACTCTTTTCGCCATAATTGCTTCATGTTGTTGACTTCCTGGCCCAACAAAAGTGTATCTATCTCCATCTTGAACAGTTTAATTGATTCCCAGCACCATTATCCATTTTCTAAATGCATTTGTGGGATGCTGTTTCCTTGCTGTACATCACTATGACTCTATGTAGATGTTGTTGGCTGGGCCAGCATTTATTGCCTGTCCCTAGTTGCAACTTGAGAAGGTGGTGGTGAGCTGCCTTCTTGACCCGCTGCAGTCTATGTGCTGTGGGTTGACCACAATGTCCCTGAGGGAGGAAATTCCAGGATTTTGACCCAGTGACATTGAAGGAACTGTGATATATTTCCAAGTCAGGATGGTGAGTGGCTTGGAGAGGAACTTGTAGGGGTGGTGTTCCCATGCATCTGCAGCCCTTGTCCTTCTAGATGGAAGTTGTGGTGGGTTTGGAAAGTGTTGTGTGAGGGTCTTTGGTGTGCAGTGCGTCTTGTAGATGGTACACACTGCTGCTACTGAGTGTGGGTGGGGGAGGGAGGGGATGGTTGTGGATGTGGTGCCAGTCAAGCGGCTGTTTTATCCTGGATGGTGTCGAGCTTCCTGAGTGTTGTTGGAGCTGCCCCCATCCAGGGCAAGTGGGGAGTATTCCATCACCCTCCTGACTTGTGCCTTGTAGATGGTAAAAAATGAGGTCTGCAGATGCTGGAGATTACAGCTGAAAATGTGTTGCCGGTTAAAGCACAGCAGGTCAGGCAGCATCTCAGGAATAGGGAATTCGACGTTCCGAGCATAAGCCCTTCATCAGGAACCTTGTAGATGGTGGGATATGTTTTGGGGAATCAGGGGGTGAGTTACTTGCCGCGGTATTCCGAGCCTCTGACCTGCTCTTGTAGCCGCTGTGTTTATGTGACGAGTCCAGTTAAGTGTCTAGACAATGGTAACCCGCAGGATGTTAATAGTGGGGAATTTGGTGATTATAACAGGGACAGTGCTTCATATTTTCTTTGTGTGAGAAAGTGCTCTGTGACATCCCCCTGACTGACCTGGCTTAGCTGGTAAGGTTCTCTCCCTCCTTGTGGATACCTACTGACCCAGAAAACATTGTTTTAAATTCCACAGTCAGGTCTTCGTGATTTGAGGGTTCACAAGTTATGGAACCCATCCTTAGGATGTAACCGTTTAACCCCAGGCTGAATATGTGGTGTATTCTGGATCAGTGGTGCTGGAAGAGCACAGCAGTTCAGGCAGCATCCAACAAGCAGCGAAATCGACGTTTCGGGCAAAAGCCCTTTATCAGGAATAAAGGCAGTGAGCCTGAAGTGTGGAGAGATAAGCTAGAGGGGGGTGGAGGTGGGGAGAAAGTAGCATAGAGTACAATGGGTGAGTGGGGAAGGGGATGAAGGTGATAGGTCAGAGAGGAGGGTGGAGTGGATAGGTGGAAAAGAAGATAGGCAGGTCGGACAAGTCATGGGGACAGTGCTGAGCTGGAAGTTTGGAACTAGGGTGAGGTGGGGGAAGGGGAAATGAGGAAACTGTTGCCCTGGGGTTGAAGTGTTCCGAGGCGGAAGATGAGGCGTTCTTCCTCCAGGCGTCCAGTGGTGAGGGAGCGGCGGTAAAGGAGGCCCAGGACCTCCATGTCTCGGCAGAGTGGGAGGGGGAGTTGAAATGTTTGGCCACGGGGCGGTGTGGTTGATTGGTGTGGGTGTCCCGGAGATGTTCCCTAAAGCGCTCTGCTAGGAGGCGTCCAGTCTCCCCAATGTAGAGGAGACCGCATCGGGAGCAACGGATACAATAAATGATATTGGTGGATGTGCAGGTAAAACTTTGATGGATGTGGAAGGCTCCTTTAGGGCCTTGGATGGAGGTGAGGGAGGAGGTGTGGGTACAGGTTTTATAGTTCCTGCGGTGGCAGGGGAAGGTGCCAGGATGGGAGGGTGGGTTGTAGGGGGGCGTGGACCTGACCAGGTAGTCACGGAAGGATCAGTCTTTGCGGAAGGTGGAAAGGGGTGGGGAGGGAAATATATCCCTGCTGGTGGGGTCTGTTTGGAGGTGGTGGAAATGTCGGCGGATGATTTGGTTTATGCGTAGGTTGGTAGGGTGGAATGTGAGCACCGGGGGGGTTCTGTCCTTGTTACGGTTGGAGGGGTGGGGTCTGAGGGCGGAGGTGTGGGATGAGGACTGGATGCGCTGGAGGGCATCTTTAACTATGTGGGAAGGGAAATTGCGATCTCTAAAGAAGGAGGCCATCTGGTGTGTTCTATGGTGGAACTGGTCCTCCTGGGAGCAGATACGGCAGAGGCGGAGGAATTGGGAATACGGGATGGCATTTTTACAGGAGATAGGGTGGGAAGAGGTGTAATCCAGGTAGCTGTGGGAGTCGGTGGGTTTGTAAAAAATGTCAGTGTCAAGTCGGTCGTCATTAATGGAGATGGAGAGGTCCAGGAAGGGGAGGGAGGTGTCAGAGATGGTCCAGGTAAATTTAAGGTCAGGGTGGAATGTGTTGGTGAAGTTGATGAATTGCTCAACCTCCTCGCAGGAGCATGAGGTGGCGCCAATGCAGTCATCAATGTAGCGGAGGAAGAGGTGGGGAGTGGTGCTGGTGTAATTACGGAAGATCAACTGTTCTACGTAGCCAACAAAGAGTCAGGCATAGCTGGGGCCCATACGTGTGCCCATGGCTACCCCTTTGGTCTGGAGGAAGTGGGAGGATTCAAAGGGGAAATTATTAAGGGTGAGGACCAGTTCGGCCAAACGAATGAGAGTGTTGGTGGAAGGGTACTGTTGGGGACGTCTAGAGAGGAAAAAACGGAGGGCTTGGAGGCCCTGGTCATGGCGGATGGAGTGTAGAGGGAATGGATATCCATGGTGAAGATGAGGCGTTGGGAGCTAGGGAAACACCACTCCCCACCTCTTCCTCCGCTACATTGATGACTGCATTGGCGCCACCTCGTGCTCCCGTGAGGAGGTTGAGCAATTCATCAACTTCCAGCTCAGCACTGTCCCCATGACTTGTCCGGACTTGTCCTACCTGTCTATCTCCTTTTCCACCTATCCACTCCACCCTCTTCTCCCTGGCCTGTCATCTTCATCCCCTCCCCCACTCACCCATTGTACTCTATGCTACTTTCTCCCAGCCCCACCCTCCTCTAGCTTATCTCTCCACGCTTCAGGCTCACTGCCTTTATTCCTGATTAAAGGCTTTTGCCCGAAACGTCGATTTCACTGCTCCTCGGATGCTGCCTGAACTGCTGTGCTCTTCCAGCACCACTGATCCAGAATCTGGTTTCCAGCATCTGCCGTCATTGTTTTTACCTGAATGTGTGGTGTACACTGCTGAAGGCCATCCTTTCCTTCCTCACATCCATGGGGTGTGGCTGCACGTTTTCCTCACTGTACAAAAACCCCTGGGAAATTAAAAGATGGAAACTGCACACCTGAGGACCAGCAATTAGTCTAACGATTAGCGGCTGGGGTACTTACACATCTCCTTTGATTTCCTGTTTGTGCAACAGTTCTGATCTGGCTTTGAAATTAGAAGCCACACTGTTGAATTATTAACATATAAAGAGAAGCTCAGCAGAGATTTCACCCCCCACTGTCAGTATGATGGTGCGGTGCTCCCTCAGCACTGACCCTCCAACAGCGTGGCACTCCCTCAATATTGACCCTTTGACAGTGCGGTATTCCATCAATATTGACCCTCCGACAATGCACCGTTCCATCAGGACTGTCCCTCCAACAGTGTGGCACTCCCTCAGTACTGACCCTCCAACAGTGTGGCACTCCCTCAGTACTGACCCTCTAACAGTGCGGCGCTCCTGTGTATTTGACAAACATAATGGGACTAATGACAGACAATTGTCAGGATCTGACGGCCTCCATCCAAGGGTTTTAAATCAAGTGGCTGCAGAGAGAGTGGAGGCATTGGTCAAAATATTCCTAACTGGATTCTGGGATGGTTCCAGTGAGATATTAAAGGGTTAATTTGCTCTACTGGCCTGCAGAAGATTGGATGTCCCAGGGGTTGGGTGGTATTTCTCTGTCTACAGGTAGAATGTAAGGAATTTACATTCCCACCTTTTGCCATTCTGAGCCGTCATTCCCCATTCAGAATCAGTCAGAACATTGCAGTTAAAATTCTGCCCACACCCTACAGTTACAAGAAAATACAATTTACACTTGGTCTTGTCATTAAGGAATGATTTAATGACATTATCTCTGGAAATGATGCGATCACTGCATTGTGGCTTGAGTGCCATGTGACTGTGGGGCAATGGCTGGGAGTTATCTTGTCAGCGTTACTGACTTGCATAAAGGAAGGATATTTCTTTTGTTCTGGGCAATCACTTGGCACTGCAAAGTGTGTTAAGGGTTTCTCCAAGTTGTACTTAAAATTTTGGCTGTTCACAGAAGTTGGCATGTTGCAGTTACATCAAGTGTTTAAGAATCTCCAGGTAAAGTACCTAACACAAGCAGCTTAGAAAACTGCGAATGCGGTGTGCTGCCTTATTTAAGAAGAGTGAGAGAGAGAAAGCAGGAAACATTCGGCCAATTAGTCTAACATCTATCATTGGGAAAATGCTGGAATCCATTGGTAAGGAAGAAATAGCGGTCATTTAGAAAAACTTAAAACAATTAAACACAGTCAATATTGTTTTGTGAAAGGGAAATCATGTTTGACAAATTTGCCAGACAAGTTCTTTAAAGATACATGCTGAGTTGATAAAGTGGATATAATGTATTTGAATTTCCAAAAGGCATTTCCATAAGGTGCCATATGAAGTTATTGCACAAGGTGGGAGTTCACGATATTGGGGGTAAGTATGAGCATGGAGTGAGGATTCGTTAACACAGAAGGCAGAGAATCCAGATTAATGGGTCTTTTTTCTGTGCAGAGCCAGGAGGATCCGTACTAGTGTTATCTGTATTCCGAACACAAGAGGAGAGGCAGAGTGTAATGTATGTAAATTTGCTGATGATGTAAAAAATAGGTGGGGAGCATGTTGTGGTGAGGATGTAAGTAAAGTACAAGGGGATATAGATATGATTTGGAGTCGTCTGTGTTGGACTGGGATGTACAAAGTTAAAGATCACACAACACCAGGTTATAGTCCAACAGGTTTAATTGGAGGCACTAGCTTTAGGAGCGACACTCCTTCATCAGGTGGTTGTGGAGAATAAGATTGTAAGACACAATTTATAGCAAAGATTTACAGTGTGATGTAACTGAGATTATACAATGAAAAAACCTTGATTATCTGTTACGTCTCTCATCTTTTAGCATGACCATGTTGGTTTCACTTCTTTCATGTGTAAATCACAAAACCTTTTTTAAAAAGTTGCATTCTCGGGTTAGCTGTTAACAACGGTGATAGCGAGACAATATGCTGAAGGTGTTGGCCCCCTGTGTTCTCTGTCTATGCCATGATGTTTAGATTGATTCTGATCTAAAAAGTGAGATAACAGAGTTTTACATAAATTCGTGCAGTTTTTGAGCAAAGTACAATGTAACTCTGCAAGTACAAATTCACCCCACGAATTCTTTTTCAATATGTAATCTCAGTTACATCACACAGTAAACTTTTGCTATAAATTCTGTCTTACAATCTTATTCTCCACAACCACCTGATGAAGGAGCAACGCTCCGAAAGTGAGTGCTTCCAAATGATGCTGCCTGGCCTGCTGTGCTTTGACCAGCAACACATTTGCAGCTGTGATCTCCAGCATCTGCAGACCTAATTTTTTACTCGGACTATAACCTGGTGTTGAGGGATATAGATGGGTTGAGTGAGAAGGAAAAAAAATGTTGCAGGTGGAGTTAAATGTCAGAAAGTGTGAGGTAAAGCACTTGGTGAGAAGAACCAAAAGGCAAACTATTATGTAAATGGAGAGAGACTCCAAAACGGTGCAGCATCGAGGCCTCTGGGCTTTCTCACACCTCAAACACAAAGCTTGCAGGTGCAGCCGGTAATTGAGAAGGCAAGTGGACTTTTGTCTTTTATTCCTAGGGGTTGGACTTTAAAATGGGTGAAGCACTATTACAGACAGGGTGTTGGTGAGCTGTGCCGGGAGCGTATATAGTTTTCAAGAAAGGATCGATTGACACTGAAGGCAGTTCAAAGAGATTCACTCAGCTGGTTCCTGGGATGAAAGAGCTGATTTATCAGGAACAGCTAAACAGGTTCAACCTGTATTCACCGGAGTTTTGAACAATGAAGGTGACCTCAGTGAAGATACAAGATTCTGAGGGGGCTTGAAAGGGGAGATGTTGAGAGGAATGCCTCATTCCTGCTCCTATTTCTTATGTCCTTGTATTCTAATAGTGCAGCATTCCCTCAGTATTATCACTCCTTCAAGACTGACGCTGTGACAGTGCAGCGTTCCCTCAGTACTGTCGCTCCTTCAGGACTGACGCTGTGACAGTACAGCGTTCCCTCAGTATTGTCGCTCCTTCGGGAGTGATGCTATAACATTGCAGCATTCCCTCAGTATTGTCGCTCCTTCAGGACTGACGCTCTGACAGTGCAGCATTCCCTCAGTAGGTTTTAAAGACTTGCCTTAGAAGATCAGAGTCTGATTCAGAAAGTTTTCTTTAGATTAGATTAGATTAGATTACTTACAGTGTGGAAACAGGCCTTTCGGCCCAACAAGTCCACACTGACCCGCCGAAGCGCAACCCACCCATTCCCCTACATTTACCCCTTTTACCTAACACTAGGGCAATTTAGCATGGCCAATTCACCTAACCTGCACATCTTTGGACTGTGGGAGGAAACCGGAGCACCCGGAGGAAACTCACACAGACACGGGGAGAATGTGCAAACTCCACACAGTCAGTCGCCTGAGGCGGGAATTGAACCCAGGTTTCTGGCGCTGTGAGGCAGCAGTGCTAACCACTGTGCCAACGTGCCACCCAAAGTTATTGTGAGGATGTTTCAAAACTAGAGCAAGGAAAAGCAACGACACACAAAGGCCAGAACTGAAGGAATCCAGTGATCGTGGAGAGTTATCGTGTCAGAGGGGGGGTACAGGACTGAGCAACATTGATTAAAATGGATGATCAAGACATTGACTACTGGGAAAGATAGTGGAACGGGATTGGCTGAGTTGCTGTTGCATTAAACTAGTACAGACATCATGGAGTGAATGGCCTTTTTCTGAGCTGAAATCACACAGCGATCCTATGACTGTAGTTTCCAGGAGCTCGCTGTGCAGTATCAATGACTGTATCTCCAACAATGAACACGCTTCAGAAAGTATGGCTGTAAATTCATTGTGATGTCCAAAGTTTGAGAATGAGATGATATAACTGTATCTCCCTTCTTACTGTTCCTTTGTCTGTTCTGCTACAGGATTTAGGAATGGAGTCAACTTCACTGGATGATGTCCTCTGCAGATATGCCAGTTTCCGGAATCTGGTAGATCCCATCACTCACGACCTGATCATCAGCCTCGCTCGATATATCCACTGCCCCAAACCGGTAAGGGATTCCCCCTCTTCATACTGCTGAGTAACACGACCCAGAGTTCACAGCTGTCAGTCAACCTGTAGCTGAACTGAGGGGTCATCCCTTGGGCGGAGGAGGTGAAATGCTGTGATTGCTTCACCATCACATTGCAGAACCTCAGGACATGTGGCTTTTGATAAAGATGGGATTTTTGTCAGTCACACCTTGAGAGGTGAGGGGGAGCTGCCTACAATCTAGCATTGTCAGTAGCTGAGCTAAGGCCAAGAGACCTTCCATTGCTTTCTTTCCAAGAGCTAAAACATCAGCTTATGAACCAACATCAAAAAAAAGGACTTCTCTGTGTTAATGTCATTTTCTGTCTTTCTCTCAGTTTGTGTTTCTGTGTCTCTCTTTGTACAGTCATGCCAAACTCAAATCACTGTCTCTCATCTCTCTCTCTCTCTCTCTCTCTCTCCCCCTCCCCCTCCCTCCCTCCCTCTCTGTGTCTCAGTCTCTCTCGCGCTCTCAGTTTCTTTCTCTCTCTCTGTTTGTTTCTTGTCTGAAACTTTGTGTTTTTTGCTTTCTCAGCAGCAATGGCCACCTTCAGAAAGTGGTCCCACAATGCCCTCTGGGAGGGAATTGCAGGTTTTTGACCAAGCAGCACTGAAGGAATGGTGCTCTGTTTCCAAGCCAGGATGGTTAGTGGCTTGGAGGGGAACTTGTAGAGGGTGGTGTTCCCATGTACTTGCTGCCCTTGTCCTTCTAGATGGCAACGGTTGTGGGTTTGGAAGGTGCTGTCTGGGGACCCATGGCGAGGGAATGCATTCTTAATCTTGAGGGACCAACATCATAAACTAATTTAGTTTTACTCAGAGCTCCATCCAGTCGAATTCTAATCCCTGGGACATTCCTCTAACCTGAGATTGTCAGAAAGGCACATCAATGAGAATGGAAGATATGAAACTATATATAGGATAAAAAATAAGGACAGATAAACCCCCTGAGCCAGATGGAATATACCCAAAGTTACTACAAGAAGCGAGGGAAGAGATTGCTGCACCTTTGACGATGATCTTTGCCTCCTCACTGTCTACTGCAGTAGTACCAGATGATTGGAGGGTGGCAAATGTTATTCCCTCGTTCAAGAAAGGGAATAGGATAATCCTGGGAGTTACAGACCAGTCAGTCTTACATCAGTGGTGGGCAGAGTATTGGAGAGAATTCTGAGAGACAGGATTTATGATTACTTGGAAAGCCATAGTTTGATTTGAGATAGTCAGCATGGCTTTGTGAGAAGCAGGTCATGCCTCACAAACCTTATTGAATTCTTTGAGGATTTGACAAAGCACATTGATGAAGATAGAACAGTGGATGTGGTGTACATGGATTTTAGCATTTGTTACGGTTCCCCATGGTAGGCTCATTCAGAAAGTAAGGAGGCATGGGATACAGGGAAACCTGTCCAGGAGATCAGAGGAGAGTGCGGTGCTGGAAAAACATAGCAGGTCAGGCAGCATCCGAGGAGCAGGAGAATCCACATTTCGGGCATAAGCCCTTCATCAAGAACCTGATGAAGGCCTTATGCCCAAAACGTCGACTCTCCTGCTCCTCGAATGCTGCCTGACCTGCTGTGCTTTTCCAGCACCACTCTCAGGGAGGTCTGTCTGTCTGGATACATAATTAGCTGGCCCATAGAAGACAGAGGGTGGTAGTAGATGGAAAGTATTCAGCCTGGAGCTCGGTGACCAGTGGTGTTCAGCAGCGATTGGTACGGGACCTCTGCTCTTTGTGATTTTTATAAATTTCTTGGATAAGGAAGTGGAAGGGTGGGTTAGTAAGTTTGCTGATGACAGGAAGGTTAGTGGAGTGGTGGATAGTGTGGAGGGCTGTTGTAGGTTGCACCAAGACATTGACAGGATGCAGAGCTGGGCTGATAAGTGGCAGGTGGAGTTCAACCTGGAAAAGGTCATTCACTTTGGAAGGTCAAATTTGAATACAGAATACAGGGTTAAAGGCAGGATTCTTATCAGTGTGGAGGAACAGAGGGATCTTGGGATCCATATCCATAGATCCCTCAAAGTTGTCACCTAAGATGATAATGTTGATAAGAAAGTGTATGGTGCGTTGACTTTCACTAGCAGAGGAGTTGAGTTTAAGAGCCGCGAGGTTATACTGCAGCTCTATAGAGCCCTGGTTAGACCCACACTAGGAATATTGTGCTCAGTTCTGGTCACCTCATTATAGGAAGGATGTGGAAGCTTTAGAGAGGGTGCAGAGGAGATTTACCAGGACGCTGTCCGGACTGGAGGACATGTCTTATGAAGAAAGGTGGAGGGGGCTAGGGCTTTTCTCATTGGAGTGAGGAAGGATGAGAGGTGACTTGATCGAGGTGAACAGGATGATGAGAGGCATAGACAGGGTGGATAGCCAGAGACATTTTCCTATGGCATAAATGTCAATGATGAGAGGGTATAATTTTAAGGTGATTGGAGGAAGGTTTCGGGGAGATGTCAGAGGTAGGTTCATTACACAGAGAGTGGTGGGTGTGTGGAATGTATTGCCAGTAGTGGTAGTCGAGTCAGATACATTAGGGACATTTAAGTGACTCTTGGATAGGCACATGGAAGATAGTACAATGAAGGGGATGTGGGTTAGTCTGATCTTAGAGTAGGATAAAAGGCCAGCACAACATCAAGGGCTGAAGGGCTTGTCTGTGCTGTACTTTTCTATGTTCTACATAGACTGGAACAATCAGGTGGGTAAAGGTGGCTGAGGTGAGGAACTTGGAATAGCAAACTCTGGAACCAATCAGAAAACAGGCTGGACTGGAGTTGGTATTGTCAACTAGATAAAAACAATGACTGCAGATGCTGGAAACCAGAGTCGAGATTAGAGTGGTGCTGGAAAAGCACAGCAGTTCAGGCAGCATCCGAGGAGCAGTAAAATTAATGTTTCGGGCAAAAGCCCTTCGTCAGGAATTCCTCGGATGCTGCCTGAACTGCTGTGCTTTTCCAGCACCACTCTAATCTAAACACTGGAGCTGGTATTGTGCAATGGGATAGGTTTGCTTTTACATCCCCATCATGAAAGTGCACCCTAGTAGCAGCAATTGTAATATGATTGAATTTTATATTCAGTTTGAGGGAGAGAAGACTGGGCCCAAGGTTAGTATTTTCAACTTTAAGAAAGGGCATGAAAGTAGAGCCATCTGAAATGACCTGGTAAATCAGATTGAAAGCTAACTAGATTCAAAGGCTATGAGGGTATTTCAGAATAGAACACATACATTACAATGAGGATAAAACATTTACAGAATGATAGAATCCCTACAGTGCAAATTGTGGCCATTTGATCCATCAGTTCTTCACCAACTCTCCAAACACCATTCCCCCCCATACCCACCCCATCCCTGTAACCTCACACGAGATGTTCCCATGGCCAATCCACCTTAACCTGCACATCTTTGGACTGTGGGAGGAAACCAGAGCACCCAGAGGAAACTCACACAGACACGGGGAGAATGTGCAAACTCCACACAGACAATCCGAGGCTGGAATCGAACCTGGGTGCCTGGCGCTAGAGTGCAGCAATGCTAATCACCGAGCCACCGTGCCACCCCCAAAGCTGCCCCCAAATTCTAAGGGGAGGATTAGCACCTGCTAAAACTTAAATGAACTAGAAAAATTTACGATAGGATGAAATTTAAGGTTATTAAGAGGGGGGAGAAATAGAGTACAAGAGCTAGTTGGCTAGAAGTATGGCAAACAAATAAAGTTTTCTAGATATTCTAAATAAGTTAATAAAACAAGCACTGGACTTATGGAAAGTGAGTCTCGGACATTAGCAATGGAAAGTGAGATGGCAGATGAAACAGAGATTTTGCATCAGTCTTCACTACAGAAGATACACGTAACATCCTGGAATTAACTGTAAATCAGGAAATGAAAGGGAGAGAAGAACTCCAGAAAGTTTCACTTGCCAGGGAAGTGTTCCTGTGTGTGTTGATGAATCTCCAGGATCCTGGTGGTCCTGATCCTAGGGTCTTAAAGAAAGATGTTAGTCAGATCATAAGTCCACGGGACATAGGAATATAATTAGGCCTTTCGGCCCATCGAGTTTCTCCGCCATTCAATCATTCAGTATGTTGCTCAATCCCATGCTCCTGCCTTCTCCCTGTAACCCCTGATCCCCTTACTAATCAAGAATCTATCTGTCTCTGTCTTAAGTACACTCAATGACCCGGCCTTCACAGCCCTCTGCAGCAATGAGCTTCACAGATTCACCCCTCTCTGAAGAAATTCCACCTCATCTCCGCCCTAAAGAGTTGTCTCTTCAATCTGAGGTGTCTACTGGTGAAGGAGAAAGTGAGGTCTGCAGATGCTGGAGATCAGAGCTGAAAACATGTTGCTGGAAAAGCACAGCAGGTCAGGCAGCATCCAAGGAGCAGGAGATTCGACGTTTCGGGCATAAGCCCTTCTTCAGCTTATGTCTACTGGTGAATGCATCTTCTCTGCATGCACTGTATCCAAGTTTCTCAGTTTTCAGTAAGTTTCGATTAGATTCCCACCCCCCCCATCCATCCTTCTTAACTCCATCAAGTATAGACCCAGAGCCTTTAACTGCTCCTCATGTGATAAGCCCTTCATCACCGTGATCATTTTCATAAAGCTGCTCTGGATCACCTCCAACATCAACTCATCATTCCTCACATGTTGGGCCCAACACTGCTCACAATATTCCAAATGCTCTAACCAGAGACTTGAGCAGCCTGGGTGGTACATCCCTGCTGTTTATTCTAGCCCTCTCACATTAATGCTAACATTCCATTGGACTTCCTAACTGCCATCTGAACCTGCATGTTAACCTTAAGATAATCCTGAACAAGGATTCCTCTTGTATTTCAGATTTCTAAAGCCTTCCCTGTTTAGAAAATAGTCCACAACTCTATTCTTCCTCCAAAGTGCCCACTCTTGGAAGGGTTTCCTGATGAAGGGGTTTTGCCCGAAACATCGATTTCCTGCTCCTCGGATGCTGCCTGATGCTGCCTGTGCTTTTCCAGCACCACTCTAATGTTGACTATAATCTCCAGCATCTGCAGTACCTACCTCTGCTCCAGATTCTTACAGTTCTTTGCTGAAGGTACAGGGAGGTTGACACAATAATTGTGCAGTTTCTGAATAACTGATTAGATGCAATACCTTACAGCAAGCAGTGGGAGTGACAAAAAAAGGGCTACACCTAACTGAGGACCTGGTTGTTCAGGGACAAGTCAGGAAGCACTGCTTCACCCACAGGGGACAGGAACCTGTGAACCCCTCGGAAAGCTGCAGTTGTCTCAACTGTTCAAGAGTGAGATTGATGGATCTTTCTGCTTCAGTGTATTGAGAGCTATGACCCCAACATGGGGAAGTGGAGTTATGGCATGGGTAAACTTTAATTGTGTGGGAGCAGCTCTCGTGGATTTGGAATGGCCTCCTCCTGTCCTGACATAACTGAAGGGACGCAGTGTGGCCAATATTCCTCCTGCAATCTACACTGAAGAACAGGCAGTAAATCACCTCGATGCTGTGGGATATTACTGTGTATTTGCAATCATGACATTAACTGCTGAATATCAAAGTAAATATGGAGAGGAGGTTGTTGCAATTGTGAGGCAGTGTAATGTTCACCTGGGGGTTTGAGCTTTTTGCTTCTGAAGAAATATTAAAAGTACCTTTCTGAATAAAATCTCCTTTTGATTTGGCTGTTTTCTGAATTCTATGTTAATGAGTTGATGCCTGCTGTCATTGGAATGGTCTTTGGCTGCAGGCTTCATATTATTCATTACTGTGAGGCCACTGATCGGGTAAAGTGCTGCACTTGAGCTTCTCAATGCTTGGCCAATAGCCAGCTGTGTTATAAAGTAATACATGTGGAAGCTCTCAGCTCTGCACTTGAAGGAGAGATCTGGCGAGAGAGAGAGAGAGAGAGATATGCACAACTAGAGAGGGAGAGATGTGGAGAGGAAGAGAACAAGACAGAGTTCAGGGCTGTGAGAAAAGATCAAGAAGTATGGGGTGAACTCAGTAACTCTGTCCGAGAGCTGGCACGGGCCTCCTGTGCTTTATGATTCCATGGCAGGCAGACAGATAAATGGACGGACAAATGGGAAAAGAGAGAGAGAGATGGACAGAACAGAGAGGAAACTCAATGTCTGCTTCTTCCCTTCCCCCATTTATACACTCTTCCCAAGATGGCCCTGGTTTCACTCAGACTGCTCTTTCAGTTAAGGGCACAGTTCAATTGATACTGATTATCAGCCCCCTCTGATTTCCCCTCTATTGCGCACACACACAGAGGTACACAGACACACACACACACAGGTACACACACACAGAGGTACACACACACACACACACAGGTACACACACACAGAGGTACACAGACACACACACACACAGGTACACACACACACAGGTACACACACACACAGAGGTACACAGACACACACACACACAGGTACACACACACAGAGGTACACAGGTACACACACACACAGGTACACACACACAGAGGTACACAGACACACACACACACAGGTACACACACACACAGGTACACAGACACACACACACACAGGTACACACACACACAGGTACACACACACACAGGTACACAGACACACACACAGGTACACACACACACAGGTACACAGACACACACACACACAGGTACACACACACACAGGTACACAGACACACACACACACACACACACACACACAGGTACACACACACAGAGGTACACAGACACACACACACACAGGTACACACACACACAGGTACACACACACACAGGTACACAGACACACACACACACACACACACACACAGGTACACACACACAGAGGTACACAGACACACACACACACAGGTACACACACACACAGGTACACACACACAGAGGTACACAGACACACACACACACAGGTACACACACACACAGGTACACAGACATACACACACACACACACACACACACAGGTACACACACACAGAGGTACACAGACACACACACACACATACACACAGGTACACAGACACACACAAACACACAGACACGCACACGCACACAGAGGTACACACAGGTACACAGACACGCACACACGTGCACACACACAGAGGTACACAGACACACACACAGAGGTACACAGACACAGTCAGAGACATGCCATTATACATATACAAACACACACACAGTCCTCAATTTAAGTTTCATAAATAAACTACTAAACTGTCCACTGATGAGTTGATTGGTAATGAATGTGACCTTCCTTTGGCCCTGATTAGTAATTCCTTCCCGCCCCGAGAGTGTGAGTAATCTCCTGGAACGTGCAGACACTGGGCCTCCTTTCATACGCCCCTGGGAGAGTTTGTGAAATAGACTGATCCCCAGCATTAAACATGAAGACACATTCCTGAACAGCTACATCAGTGGCTAGGGAATGTCAGAAATCTCCAGCTGCTGCAAACATCTGATCACTGCAGCGTGAATACTGCAGCTGACCATCCTGCCTGACGCAGTGACCACAGCATCGTTCTCCACCACCTCCCCACTCACTGGTCTATAGCTGGTGGGAATCTAATCTAATCTAACACTCATCCATTCATATCCATCTGATTACAGCCAACAGTCAGATGCAATGGCCTCTCTTCCTGCTCCCACACCATTACCTGTGGTATCCCCCCTCACCTGTCCCAGGTGTCCCCCAATTTCTCATCTATCCAGTGTCCCAGAGGTATAGAGTCATTTACAGCTTAGAAAGAGGCCATTCAGCCCATTGAGTGTATGCTGATTCTCTGTGGAACAATCCAGTCAGTCCTACTTCCCTGCTTCATCCCTATAGCCCTTAAAATGATTGGCAAATTAGTTTAGGCTTTGCCATAGAGAATGCACTGGTTTGGAATGACTGACAGTTAACTGTCAAGCTTTGTTTCAGACAGATTGACTAATTGATTGAGATACTGCCCTGACAAATACCTATCACCTGTTTTGTTCAGTTATTACAGTGTATTACGGTGAAGCGAGCTGTTTCATGTTGGTACAATGCAGCAGCAGGACTGGTGCTCACTTTTAGTAAGATGCTGCCATTCTGCCTGTCACATGATCAATAAGATGGTATTTGAATTTCCAGGAGAAAGTGAGGACTGCAGATGCTGGAGATCAGAGCTGAAAATGTGTTGCAGGAAAAGCTCAGCAGGTCAGGCAGCATCCAAGGAACAGGGGATTCGACATTTCGGGCATAAGCCGAAGAAGGGCTTATGCCCGAAACGTCAAATCTCCCATTTGAATTTCCATGCCAGTGTGGTGCCTGATAGGTAGGCCATACGTCCCAAAGATTGGCAGATCATATCCTCTTCAGCTGTTTGTAACTAACCTCCATACCACACTCACACAACACAAAAACACTGTTCAACATTTGACTTGTTTCTGTGATTGGACAGCACTTGCTAAATAATCATAAGCTACGAATTACACTGGAACCAAATTTTGATTGCCAGCTGGGGTTTCAGTGTGGCACACCTTTTTGTACTAAAGGCACATGTTCAAACAGAGCCCCATTGTTCACAGCCAGAGAGAATACGTACATGCACCGTATCAGCTGCCACTCTACAAAACAGGGTGGCAGCTGCTTGCTTGTCCACATGTTGAGGCAATGCCTTGACTAGAGTCAATCTAACCAAACCTCAGCAGTCAATCCTAACTGATCCGTTCTGTATGGCAACCCATCAGAGCCAACTGGTAACATCTCCTCTCCTGTAGTACAGATGTTGCTTTCCCCGTGAATTGGTATTCTTGCAAGTTGCCCTGAGGAGCACAAGATGAAACATGTCTTTTAGCAACACTCACGGTGGTTCAGTGGTTAGCACTGTTGCCTCACAGCACCAGGGTCCCAGGTTTGGATTCCAGTCTCGGTGACTGTCTGTGTGCAGTTTGCACATTCTCCCCGTGTCTGCGTGGGTTTCCTCTGGATGCTCCGGTTTCCTCCCACAATCCAAAGATGTGCAGCTCAGGTGAATTGGCCATGCTAAATTGCCCATAATGTTAGGTGCATTAGTCAGAGGTAAATGTAGGGGAATGGGTCTGGGTGGGTTACTCTTCGGAGGGTCGGTGTGGACCTGTTGGGCCGAAGGGCCTGTTTCTACACTGTAGGGAATCTAATCTAATCTAACACTCATCCCTGTTTCCACCAACCAGGTTTCAGGTCGTTAACACTTGCTGCTTTAACACTTGTTTCTCGTAGTTCTCCTGCATTTGTTATTTAAAGTTTATAAACCACATTCCCAGCCCTAGTGCTGTTAGTGAATGGGAACCGAGTTTATAAACCACATTCCCAGCCCTAGTGCTGTTAGTGACTGGGAACAGAGCTTCCTTGTCTACTTTATCCAAAGCATGTCAATCTTGGACCCCTCTGTCTAATCTCCCTTAAATCTCCTGGGCTGCAAAGAGGGACAACCTAACTTTATAGTTAAAGTCATCTTCCCGCAACCCCTCCACGTCAGGAATCATTCTGGTAAATTTCCTCTGCAGACTCTCAAGAATCATTACATCCTTGAAAGTGTAGTGTCCAGAACTGGAAGCAAGTGGATAAGGTGGTTAAAAAAGCATATGGCTTGCTTGCTTTTATTAGTCAGGGCACAGAGTCGAAAAACTGGCACGTCATGTTGCAGCTTGTATAGAACTTTAGTTGAGCCACATTTGGAATATTGTGTACAGTTCTGGCTGCCACATTACCAGGAGGATGTAGAAACTTTGAAAGGATACAGAATGGTTTACCAGGGTGTGGCCTGGTTTGGAGGATATTAGCCAAGAGGAGAGATTGGGTAAACTTGGTTTGTTTTCATTTGAATGTCAGAGGCTGAGGGGTGACCTGATAGTAATGTTTAAGAGGCATCTTGACAGGTATATGAATAGACAGGAAGTAGAGAGATATGGACTGCATAGAGGCAAAAGATTTTTAGTTTACAGAGGCATCTTGTACTGTCTAGGTGTAGTCCTGGTGAGCTGAAGGGTGAATTCCTGTGCTGTACTATACTTTGTTCATTGTTTACCATTCTGGTTGTGGCCTAACTAAACCTTTATAAAGGAACAGCATCACTTCCCTACTCCTATACTCAATGTTTCTATTGATGAAGCCAAAATCCTACAATAATTGATAACTTCTCTCTCAATACAGCATCATTAAAAATTAACACACACGCAACCAAAGTCCTGCCCGTGCATGCTCAGTGGACCTGTACTACTAAACCTTCCCATCCCTTCTTCCAAAACAAGTCACCTCACATTTCTCGATATTAAATGCCATCTGCCACTTGTCTGTCCGTTCTGTCAGCATCGTGCAGTCAATTGGTATCACCCTCACTGTGTCACCCCTTCAAGTTTGCTACATTGACATATTTTGAAATGTTACTCTGTCTCCCAAGACTTTATATCTCCAGCCTCATTCCTGATGAAGGGCTTATGCCCGAAATGTCGATTTTCCTGCTCTTTCGGATGCTTCCAGACCTGCTGTGATTTTCCAGCACCACTCTCTAATCTTGACTTTTCCCAAGACCCAAGTCAGTCATGAGAAAAGGCAGTGGCCGTACCACTGACCCATAGAGAATACTAGTCTCAAAGACAACCATTTACCACGACTCACTGTTTTTAGTCCCTAGATTAATTTCTTATCAAAGTTGACAATGATTTTCCCTTTCATGAAGATTAATGGTTAACATTAGAGGCTTTATTGGAAACCACAGCATCAGTTTGTATTTTAATCATTCCAGGTTGAGGTCACCTCTCCAAATCCCTTCACCGTCTCGAATCGGTGGACTGTGTATCTGACATCTAGTAATGAATTTATCTCCAACATCCTTCCTGGCCACAGCCCTAAGTTCTGGAATATCACCTCGAAACTTCAGCCTCTATGTCCTTAAAGATGCTCCTTCAGACCTATCTCATTGACCAAGCTTTTGGTTCCTTGTCCTCATGATGATGTTCAGGGGATGTGGGCATCGCTGGATGGGCTAGTGTTTTTGTCTGTCCCTAATTGCCCCTGATGGTGAGCTGCCCAGACTTTATTGTATGTAGATACCCACAATGTTATTAGGGAGGGCATTCCAGGATTTTGACACACTGATATATTTCCAAGTCAGGGTGGTGAGTGGCTTAGAGGGGAACTTGCAGATGGTGGATGTTCCCATGTACCTTTGTTCCTCTAGGCATTGTCCGAGTGCTTACGACTAGAACTATTAATCCAGAAACTGAGGCAACGTTCTGGGGGCCTGGGTTCAACAAAAATCTGGAATTAATGACCAAGAAACTGTTGTTGATTGTCAGAAAAACTGAAGGAAAGGAAGCTGCTGACCTTATGGCCTGCATGTGACTCCAGATCCCCAGCAATGTAGTTGACTCTTAATTGCCCTTTGCTCAATTACAGATGGGCAATAAATTCTGGCCTGGCCAGTGGACGGCCACATCCCGGGAATGAATAGACAAAAACAGCTCCCACTGTGTGTTGGTGATGAAGGGAGCAGTGTCAAAGTTGATGGATGGGCTGCTTTATTCCTTACAGCATCATTGTCTATATGTGGACAAAGTTAAAAATCACACAACAACAGGTTTATTTGAAAGCACTAGCTTTCGGAGCGCTGCTCCTTCATCAGGTGGTTGTGGAGAATAAGATCGTAAGACACAGAATTTATTGCAAAGGTTTACAGTGTGTTGCAACTGAAATTATATTTTAAAAAAGACCTGGATTGTTTGTTAAGTTTCTCATCTTTTAGAATGATTTTGTTAGTTTCAGTTCTTTCATACGTAAATCCCAGAGCTTTTTTTTTAAAGAGTTACATTCTCCAGTGAGCTTTACCAAGAGATACCATGTTGGCCCAGATAATGTGTTGAAGGTGTGAGCTCCCTGTGTGAGGCTGTCTGTGCCCCAATGGTCAGACTGATTCTAATATAAAAAAGGGATTTACAGAATCTTACGTGGATTCATGCAGTTCTTGAGCAAAATAAAATGTAATTCTGCAAGTCCAAATTCACCCCACAAACTTATATTTGGCTGTGTGAGTTGGGAGGATGGGGGTGGGGTGGGGGGTGGGGGAAGTATTATGAGTGTCTGTGAGAGAGTGTGTGTGTGAGTGTGATTGGAAAGGGGTATAAGTCTGTGAGAGGGTACATGTGTGGGTGTGAGTGTGAGCATATGAGAGAGAGCTTATGTATGAGAAAGGGTGTGTGTGTCTGTGTCTTTGTGTGTGTCTGTGTAGTGCCGTTTATTTATGGTAAGAGTCACCCTTTATGTAACTGTACAGAGTCACATTTATTCAGCATAATAAAGGTTAATTACATTTGTGAATGTTTTATGATGTGGTCAGAATTGCAGGCAGTGTTGTCGGAGAGATGGTTAACTCTCTGGGGAACATTGAGTATCTGAAGAATTTTATCAAAATGTCTGTTTAGACTCAGGCCAAACAGAGCAACACAACTCCTTGGAGTCTGTGTGAGACCCTAAGGGCATTGCAAAAGTTATCAGCAGGATTTCTTAAATAAAACCGAGAGCAGTCAGGTCTGTGAGTGTGGTCGCAGAGACTCCCCAAGGTGAAACTCTTGAAAACATAAAATTTTGGTTAATTTGTGGAGAGCTGGTTTAACAGAGCAAGCTGCCTATTTTCCAGAACTCTAAACTCCACCAGTGAGAGCTGGATAATTTGCATAAAGCCTAGCAGCAAAGAGTCATTTTGAGATCCAAACCAGCTGATGTTATCATGTCGCTGTGATAAGACAGCTCTCTGTTCTGAACTATAGACCAAAGCAATTGCAATCCCCTGCAATTAGCTCACACCCAGTTTCATGGATCTGAGCTTACTCTGTGAATGAATTTATATTTTCAGGGCACTCAGAGATGAGGGTGTAAAGTCACCTGGAGACTCTGGAGGGGCTGGGATTATTCACCTTCAGATAGAAGAGAAGAATTAACCAAGGTGTTCAAAAGGGTGAGGGTTTTTGACAGAGAACTTAAGGAGGAATCTTATCCCAGTCAGTGGGGGGTCAGGAACCAGAGGATAAGGATTGAGGACAAATGACCAGATGGAGATGTAGGGATTATATTTTTTTATGAAACTAGTCATGGTGATTTGGAATGTGCAGAATCACTAAAAAGGGAATTCAATAAACGCTTAAAAATAAGAAATTGATAGGGTTATGGGAAAAAAGCAAGGGAATTGGAGTATCACAGAGAACTCTTTCAGGAGCAGCACAACAGGATGGGCTGAATCCCTCCTTATTGTGGTGTCGGAGTGTATAAACTGTACAGCTCTCTCTCAGATTAGGCTTTGTAAGGCTGTCTGGGACAGGAAAGGCCTTCCTAACCCAGGAGCACTCTTTGTCCCCCCTTCATTGGGTCAGGTTCAAAGTGAATACTGCCCAGTTTCATCAGTTACGGGCAGTCTGTGTGTATAGCAAATCCTTCAGAAGTACCCTTGTTTTACAATGAAGGAATGTGACAGCCAACTTGTATACAGCAAACTCCCACAAACACCAATATCATCACAATTAGATCATATGTTTTGTTTTAGTGAGATTGATTTTGGAATAAATACTGGCTAAACCACTAGGGACAACTGTCCTGCTCTGCTTTTGAGACTGGCTGGAGTCTCAATTTAACATCGCATGTGAAAGACAGTAACTCCAACAATTTAGCTCCAACAATTTAGCTCTCCCTTGGCGTAGTACTGAGATTGTTATATGTTCGAGTCTTGGGACTGGGATTTTTGACTTCGAGCTAACCCATTAAATGACAGCTTAGACCGAAACCGAGGCACAGAGGGAGTGCTGTTCTTCAACTTTACAGAACATCTCCAGCGCAGAAACAGGCCGTTCAGCACAACTGCTGCCGACTGATGTTTCTGCTTTACATAGGCTTTCTCCGACCACCCTCTCTGTCTCAGCCTATCAGCATCTCCTGCTAATGCCTTCTCCTTCATCCAGCTTCCCCTTAAATATGTTGATGCTGTTTACCTCCACCATGTGAGAGCAAGTTCCACATTCTCGGCACTGTCTAGGGAAAGGGGTTCCTCCTGAATTCCCAACTAGATATATTGATGACGATTTTCTATTGATGATCTCACATTTCCCACACATGGAAAGAATTCCTCTCTGGAAGGTGGATGAAAGACAGAAATCTCACTGCTCCCTCCCACTTGCTGGGTTGGCTTGCAGTGGGGCAGTGGGGCCATTCCCTGGGATCAGGGAGCCCATAGCCGATATCCCCTCCTCCCCAGTGGCTGGCAGCTCACTGTGCCAGCAGGTCTAGGCACAGCTGCCAGTAATGCTCCTGCCAGGGACCCAGGCCACAGGTGAGTCAGGCTGCAGTGGGAGTCACGGTGTGGTGGTCCGGGGGGGGGGGGTGGGGGACACCAGTAAGGACAGGTGGGGACAGTGGGAGTCACGGTGCGGTGGTCCGGGGGGGGGGGGACACCAGCAAGGACATGTGGGGATGCTGTTTGCTTGCAGCAGGTTTACCACCCCCCCTCCTCATTTCTAATATCGAGTTCTTCAAACAAACCCCCACTCCCCTCACTGAGAAGGGTAACAAGGTTTACCTCTGGGCCTCTCTGACCTGTGACCCCTCACTTCCAAACAGGAGGGCATTCAATTCCAGTATAAATCTACCGTGTCAAACCCTCACATCACTTTAAAAACCTCTACTAGGTCACCCCTCGACCTTTTCTTTCTTAGTGCCACTCTTTAAGAAGGGTGGTAAGGACAAGCCAGGGAACTATAGACCGGTGAGCCTGACCTCGGTGGTGGGCAAGTTGTTGGAGGGAATCCTGAGGGACAGGATTTACTTGTATTTGGAAAGGCAAGGACTGATTTCGGGATAGTCAACATGGCTTTGTGCGTGGGAAATCATGTCTCATAAACCTGACTAAGTTTTTTTGAAGAAATAACAAAGATGATTGATGAGGGTAGCCGTGATCTATTTGGACTTCAGTAAGACGTTCGACAAGGTTCCCCATGGAGACTGATTAGCAAGGTTAGATCTCATGGAATGCAGGGAGAACTAGCCATTTGGATACAGAATTGGCTCAAAGGTAGAAGACAGAGGGTGGTGATGGAGGGTTGTTTTTCAGACTGGAGGCCTGTGACCAGTGGAGTGCCACAAGGATCAGTGCTGGGTCCACTGCTTTTCATCATTTATAGAAATGATTTGGATGTGAACATAGTACATTTGAAGATGACACCAAAATTGGAGGGTTAGTGGACAGTGAAGAAGGTTACCTCAGATTGCAATGGGATCATGATCAGGTGGGCCAATGGGCTGAGGTGCAGCAGATGGAATTTAACTTAGATAAATGTGAGGTTCTGCATTTTGGGAAAGCAAATCAGAACAGGACTTATACACTTAATGGTAAGGTCCTGGGGAGGTGTTGCTGAACAAAGAGAGTGTAGTTTCATAGTTTCTTGAAAGTAGAGTCTCAGGTAGATAGGATAGTGAAGAAGGCGTTTGGTATGCTTTCCTTTATTGGTCAGAGTATTGAGTACAGGAGTTGGGAGGTCATGTTGTACAGAAGGTTGGTTAGGCCACTTTTGGAATATTGTGTGCAATTCTGGTCTCCTTCCTATCGGAAGTTCAGAAAAGATTTAGAAGGATGTTGCCAGGGTTGGAGGATCTGAGCTACAGGGAGAGGCTGAACAAGCTGGGGCTGTTTTCCCTGGAGTGTTGGAGGTTGAGGGGTGACCTTATAGAGGTTTATAAAATCATGAGGGGCACTGATAGGATAAATAGACAAAGTCTTTTCCCTGGGGTAGGGGAGTCTAAAACTAGAAGGCATAGGTTTGAAGTGAGATGGGAAAGATATAAAAGGGACTTAAGAGGCAACTTTCTCACACAGAGGGTGGTGCGTGTTTGGAATGAACTGCCAGAGGAAGTAGTGGAGGCTGGTACAAATACAACATTTAAAAGGCATCTGGATGGGTATATGAATAGGAAGGGTTTGGAGGGATATGAGCCAAATGTTGGCAAATGGGACTAGAGTAATTTAGGATATCTGGTCAGTATGGATGAGTTGGACCGATGGGTCTGATTTTGTGTTGTATATCTATATGACTCAAAAGTTGTTGTTTTGTTGATCAGATGCTGCTGCTTCTCAATCTTCCCTCTCCAGATGCTTTCACCTGTTAGCAGGAGGCACAGGGTGACTGGTTCACATTTGTAATGGACCATGAATTATTAATTAAGAGCCACAGCTTACAGCAAATGATGAGGGGAAATAAATACCTGCCTTCAGGCTGGAGATACGTTTTACTACAGAGCAGAAACACAGCTCCTGCTCTTCTTGACATCCAATTCCTCTGATCTGAACATTCACACGCCCAGTCCGTACACCTCCCTGTGAGCCAGCACAGTCAGCCGGCCGTATCATTGTCACCTTCCCTTAGAACAGATACCTCTTGCCAGCCAAAGGCCCACTGATGTTTGTCATTTCTATAAACTATTTGGATGATAATATAGGAAGCATGGTGAGTAAGTTTGCAGATGACACCAGAATAGATGGTGAAGTGGACAGTGAAGATGGTGATCTAACAGTACAAAAAGATTTTGATCAAATGAGCCGATGGGCTGAGGAGTGGAGTTGCAGATGGAGTTTAATTTAAGATAAATGTGAGGTGCTGCATTTTGTTAAAACAAACCAGCGTGGGACTTACACAGTTGATGGTCGGGCCCTGGGGAGTGTTGTCAAACAGAGGGACCTAGGAGCTCAGGTACATAGTTCCTTGTAAGTGGCATCACAGATAGACAGGGCAGTGAAGAAGGCGTTTAGTATGCTTGTGTTTATTGGTCAGAGCATTGAGTATAGGAGTTGGGAGGGTATTGTTAAATTTGGGAGATGCAGAAAAATTTACCAGGATGTTGCCAGAACTGGATGGTTTGAGTTGTAGGGAGAGGTTGAATAGGCTGGGCCTTTTTTTCCTGGAGCGTCGGCAGATGAGAGGTGACCTTATAGAGGTGAATAAAATCATGAGGGGCATGAATATGGTAAACAGACAAGGTCTTTGCCCAAGGTAGGGGATTCCAAAACTGGAGGGCATAGTTTTAAGTTGAGAGGGGAAAGATATAAAAGGGAGCCGAGGGGCAACTTTTTCACACAGAGGGTGCTATGTGTATGGAATGAGCTGCCAGAGGATGTGGTGGAGGCTGGTACAATTACAGCATTTAAAAGGCACCTGGGCAGGTACATGAACAGGAAAGGTTTAGAGGGATATGGGCCAAATACAAGCAAGTGGGACTAGTTGAGTTTTGGAAAGTTGTTCCAAAGGGTCTGTTACTGTGCTGTAATACTATGTGGCTCTCTAACTCTATGATAAACGAGACTGTCGCCTGCTGCTTGGACAAATAGCTGTGTGGACAGCATTTACAGCTACTTGCTTTTACAAAAGTAATCTTTCAACAATCGTTGCCTTGTTAAAACTGATCATTTTCCATTTTAGTCCACCATCAAAAATACAGAAAACTAAGAAGATACATGTATTACAAAGATTACAGTTGATCCATCCATAACTCTGTTTACCCATCTCTGCATCCTATAGTCTCACCAACATACTGGCCTCATTCTTGACAGGCCCAATTAACTCCAGCATCACCAGGCTTCAGTGGGAGAGATGTTCAGATGACACACTGGGATTCTCTTTCTCTGTTTCCAGCAAGTCCCTGGCCTGTACATTGGCAGTTGTTGAGTTGCTCCCTTGTTGACTATTCGACCGTGTGATTGTTTTCAGGAAGGAGACGCTGTTGGAGCCATGGAGAAGGTTTGCAGACAGCTGACTTACCACCTCAGCCCCCACTCGCAGTGGAGACCTCAGGGCCTCATGAAACGGAAACCCCAAGCCTGGTAATTCAATCTCAGAGCGTTACAACACCGTGTTGCTGTCCTGTCTGACCCAAACACCCTTCTCCACATAGCCCATCACCCAACCCACCCACCCTCTCCCCACAACCTCAATGACCATGTACCCCTCAATCCCCACTAACCAACCCCCTCCCTGAATCCCTCAATCCACACCTACTTCCCCGAATCCCTCAATCCACACCCCACTTCCCTAAATTACTCAATCCACACCCACCTCCACAAATCTCTCAATCCACACCCACCTCCCCGAATCTTTCAATCCACACCCCATTTCCCTGAATCTCTAAATCCACACCCACCCACCTTTTCCCCCATAGCCCTCAATGCCACCCACCACTGTATGTAACACTCCAATCCTAGGGAACAGGGCTGTAACTAAAGTTATGGTCATTTTCAGTGTTAACATCGATAATTAATATCTTTACTGAGTCAATATTTTAAAATCTTAGCAAGGTCCTCGTCTGCTTTTGGTAGATCATACTGTGTACAAAGTAGATACCACATTTGTTTACAACGTAAGAATTCAATGTGTGGTGCTACATGCGCAGAAACATTTAAATTGAAGAGAGATACACAGCTGAGGGCAGCTAGGAAGTATTGCCATGCAAAAGGCATTATGCAAATGCAGGTTGTTGTTGCAGTTGAGGAGAGGGATTTGGTAATGGGCAGAGAGATGCTTGTGTGGATTATAAACCCCAAGATGGAGCCTCAACCCTGTAGCTGGGGGATTGTGTGTCATGTGGATGGAGGTGTTTCTGGGATGTAATGAAGTGTTTTATAAACTTGACTGTTTACTGCATTTGTTTCGAGAAGGATATATTTTTGAGTTGATTATTGCCAAGGGATTAAGGGCTCCTACGGACCAATCTGCTTTGGCAGCGTTGTGCCCAATGAATCACAGCAAATTGGAGCCAGACCAGCTTGTCTCCTGACTGGGATTTACTGGAACTCAGAGAGTCTGTGACTCGAGGAGAAACATTCTGAGACTAATCCTCAGTCGTTCGGCTGACCTGCTCATTTAATCATCTTATCTGGTGAGATTAACATTTCAGTAAGCAGTGTTCCTGAGTGGAGGGCAGCTGGCTGCTGGGGGTGGGGAGGCGTGGTGGTGAGGCTCTCTCTGGAAGGTGGAGGATGTTGGGTCCTTGGGGTGTGGGTACAGACAGAACATTGCCAGGGGACAGGGGCATTGATAGCAGGATGCTGCCAGGTTTGTGAGAGGGAGGAGGCTCTCTGAGGTGGGACAGCCATCTTCTAATGGACTCAATCCTCTGCCTCCACCTCAGGGTACACTGTAACATCTCACTGAGATTCCTTCCAAACTCACCCCCTCTAGGACAAGGGCAGCAGGTACATGGGAACACCAGTCCCTGCAAATTCCCCTCCAAGCCAATCGCCATCCTGACTAGGAATCAGAGCAGTGTTCCATTAAAATGTCACTGGGCCAGAATCCTGAATTCCCTCCCTAATAGCAGCACTGTGGGGTTTTCTGTACCCCAGGGTGACAACATTTCAAGAAGACAGTTCATCATCACCTTCTCACTGGGCTCTAGGGCCAGACAATAAATACCTGAGTGAGGAAAACGAGAACTTGAGACTGGTATTAAAAGCCATCCCTGGCAGCGACACCCGGATGATGAAAGCAAGTTTGAACACAGCCACTCTGAATTCTAAGCTTCTTCGACACATTGGAAAGGAAAAGAGACATTTTCTTGGATCAGACTCTGAACTCCCATGGAATTGGATTGCAGGGTCTGGAGATGATTGAGGGAGCTGGATCCACAAGGAGCTTTGTTCCTGTGTTAGAGCCAGGCCTGGCCCCTTTGCTGCTGGTGATGATTAAAAGGCTGGAGCAGCATAACAGAGCTCATTCCCAGCACGACTCGCTGGTGTGTGGATGGAACTGCGTGACTCACTCTGATTTCAATGATGAATTAATTCCACAGAGATCCAGTTAGTGGCCAGACCAATGCTCCCCAATCCTCTCGTCATCAACAAAACATTTAATGATTTGAGTGAAAGTAGGTCTTTACTAAATCCCTGTTGCCTGAGGGCTGGGGGGAGGCGGTGACATTGGAGCGGCCTCTTTCTCAACCTGGGTTCAGCTCCAGACTGCAACAACGGGTGGTTCATCAGGACAAATTTGGAAATAAAAATCTGGTTGTTTTGTGTTATACAGAGTCTGGGAATTATAAACGGGCCTCTCCGTCATTATACCATATTGCAGGAGAAGTAATAAACTCAGTTTAACCAATAACAATCACCTTTAAAGTCCCTCCCCCAGGACACTCCAGGGTCTAGCCTCTTTCCCTGCTCCCACAAGAATCCCTCCCTCAGAAAAGCTACCTCTCTGAAGCAGGAACCGCGACGGACTTTCATAGAGAACAAAGAATATTACAGCACAGGAACAGGCCCTTCAGCCAGTGCCAATCCAGATCCTCGATCTAAACCTGTCGCCTATTTTCTGAGGATCTGTATCCCTCTGCTCCCTGCCCGTTCATGTAGCTGTCCCGATACATCTTAAACAACCCTATCGTTCCTGCCTCCACCACCTCCACTGGCAATGTATTCCAGGCACCCACCACCCTCTGCGTAAAGAATTTCCCACGTATATCTCCCCTAAACCTTTCCCCCTCACCTAGAACTCCTGACTCCAGGAATTGAGTCCCCCTACCCTTGGAAAAAGCTTCTTGCTATCCACCCTGTCTATACCTCACATGATCTTGGAGGCCTCAATCAGGTCCCTTCTTAACTTCCATTTTTCTAATGAAAGTAATCCTAATCTACTCAACCTCTCTTCATAGCTAGCACCCTCCATACCAGGCAACATCCTGGTGAACCTCCTCTGCATCCTCTCCAAAGCATCCACATCCTTTTGGTAAATGTAGCGACCAGAACTGTACACAGTATTCCAAATGTGGCCAAACTAAAATCCTATACAACTGTAACATGACCTGATGAGGGAAAGCATGCCATCTACCTTCTTGACCACTGTGCTGACCTGTGTTGCTGCCTTTAGGGAACAATGGACCTGAACATCCAGATCTCTCTGTACTTCAACTTTCTCCAGGACTTTTCCATTTACTCTACAGTTCACTCTGGAATTGCATTTTCCAAAATGCATCACCTCACATTTGTCTGGATTGAACTCTGTCTGCTATTTCTCTGCCCAACTCTCCAATCTGCCCATATTCTGCTGCATTCTCTGACAGTCCCCTTCACTATCCACCAATCTTAGTGTCACCTGCAACCCGAAACAGTGTCCCACATGGGAGGAAGGAATGTCATCACCCAGGGTCTGGGGAGTACGGGGTGGGAGAGGAGTCCGGGATCTGGGGGGTGTACAGGGGGCGAGAGGAGCCCAGTATCTTGGAGGAGGTACGGGTGGGAGGGGATATGGGGTCAGGGGGGAATAGAGTGTAAGAGGGGCCCGGGGTCTGGGGGGGTAGGGAGTGGGAGATGGGTCTGGGGGGGGGGGTTACAGGGTGGGAGAGGGGCCCGGGGTACCAGGTGTAGGGAGTGTGAGAAGGGTCTGGGCTCTAAGAGGGGCCATGGGGTGGGAGAGGGGCCCAGCATCTGGGGGGTAGGGAGTGTGAGAGGGGCTCAGTATCTTTAAAGGGTAGGGTATGGTATGGGCTGTGGTTTCCCAAATCCCATCCTGCTGTTAAAACAACGTGATACACTGTCCTGTCCTCCCTATTGCACACTGTTCCTCTTTCATGACGCCAGGATCCTGTACACTCCCCTTCCTCGGTTTATTCTGCCACCTTGTATCTGAGGTCCCTGTGTTCCAGCACTCCATTAGAAACTGCTGCAATGCCCAGGCAGAGAGGGTAAACTCAGCTCTAATAAACACATTCCCCTCATCCCCAGTCTCTTCTCCTGTCTCACCACCCTGACCCCAGCCTCAGTGCAAATATATTTCAGAGCCTGACACAGAAAAGTGCCAACAATTTCAGTCTCAACCTTGCATCCAGATTGGACTCAGACCTGATTATATCATTACACCCAGTTTCAACTTACACAACAGGATCTGCACAGTTCACCCTTTCCCTGATGTTCCAGAGAAGCTGAACTGAAAGCTGCCCTTCAATATCCAGGGAATATCCCCCCTGACTGATCAAACAATGAGGGCAATCTGTCCCCTGGAACAGGAGAGGGTTAGCAGCATACAGACCCACCAGTCTCAAACTGCAACGCAGCATCAAAACAATTCTGAATGTAGATAATGTTAGCAGGCCTTTTATTATCCCATACATCCAGAAAAGTCGGGGGGTTTCTTCAAAGTGACAAACAACATAGTGACACTGTCTACCGTTAGTCACTAACAGTCCCCTCCGTCGCCACTCCCTAACCACCCGATGCCTGGAGGAAGAATGCCTCATCTTCCACCTCGGGACCCTCCAACCTCAGGGCATCAATGTGGATTTCATCAGTTTCCTCGTTTTCCCTCCCCCACTTTAACCCAGTTCCAACCCTCCAACTTGGCACCGCCCTCATGACCTGGGCTACCTGTCCATCTTCCTTCCCACCTATCAACTCCACCCTCCCCTCCGACCTATCACCTTTACCCTCCCCTCCATCCACCTATCACACTCTCAACTACCTTCTCCCAGCACACCCCCCCACCCCCCCTCCCCAGTTACTCTCTCCACTCCTGAGGCTCCGAGTCTCATTCCTGATGAAAGGGCTTTTGCCCAAAACGTCGATTCTCCTCCTCGGATGCTGCCTGACCTGCTGTGCTTTTCCAGCACCACACTTTCGACTCTAGTCCCCATTAACAGCTACTCGCCCTCCCAACCAGATTGTTACCCACTCCTTTGTCTGTTCGACTGTTCTTCTCTCTTTTTGGACACTATCCCTCCCGATTATTTACTCCTTCCCCCCTCCCCTACCCCATCTTCTGCATAAAAAGCAACATTTTCCAAGCCACCCTCAGTTCTGAGGAAGGGTCACCAGACCTGAAATGTTAACTCTGATTTCTGGCCACAGACGCTGCCAGACCTGCTGAGCTTTTCCAGCAATTTCTAGTTTTGTTTCCGATTTCCAACATCCACAGTTCTTTCAAGTTTTTTACACTGTGACATCAGTGTCCGATCAGTACACCCCTCAAATTGGGAGGTCTTGCATCACATCAAAGTAGGAGTTCCATGATGAATGGTAGGGCGTTAGGATTGTGGTGGAACAGAGGGAGCTTGTAGTTCAGGTGCATGATTCTCTGTGGAGGCCCAGGTAGACAGGACAGTGAGGAAGGCTTTTGGTACATTGGCCTTCATCAGTCAGGGCACTGAGTATGGGCACAGACAACAACTCACTAGAACAAAGGACCCAATAGCCAGCACGAGCCAAACTAACGTAGTTTACAAAATACCATGCAAGGACTGCACAAAACACTATATAGGACAAACAGGAAGACAGCTAACAATCCGCATCCATGAACATCAGCTAGCCACAAAACGACATGACCAGCTATCCCTAGTAGCCATACACTCAGACAACCAGGAACATGAATTTGACTGGGAAAACACTACCATCATAGGACAAGCCAGACAGAGAACAGCCAGGGAATTCCTAGAGGCATGGCATTCATCCACAAACTCCATTAACAGACACATAGACCTGGACCCCATATACAAACCACTACAGCTGAAACTGACACCCGGAAGCGGCAAGAACAAACCACTACAAATACCGGAAGAAACATCAAAGCAGCGCTTCACAGGAGGCTCCAATAGCACTGATGATGTTCCCTAGCCAGGGAACGAAATGCTTGCAGCAAAAACTTCCAGCTCGGTGAACAGAACCACAACGGACACTCGAGCTACAAATCTTCAACCAGACTTTAAGCACTGAGTATAGAAGTTGGGAAGTTATATTGCAGTTATACAGGATGTTGGTGAGGCCGCACTTGGAGTATTGTGCTCAGTTTTGGTCACCTTACTATAGGAAGGATATTATTAAACTGGAAAGAGTGCAGATGAAATTTACAAGGATGTTGCCTGGACTCAATGGTCTGAGTTACAGGGAGAGGTTGGACAAGCTGGAGAGGGTAGGAGACTGAGTGGGGGCTGTTATAGAAATATGTAAGATCATGAGAGGCACGGATAGGGTGAATGCACTCAGTCATTTTCCCAGGGTTGGGGAATCAAGGACTAGAGGGTATCAGTTTAAGGTTAGAGGGGAAAGAATAAAAGGGAACCTGAGGGGCAACATTTTTACCCAGAGGGTGGTACGTATATGGAAGGAGCTGCCAGTGGAAGGGGTTGAGGCGGGTACATTAACAACATTTAAAAAGTAATTGGACAAATACATGGATAGGAAAGGATTGGAAGGATATGGGCCAAGTGCAGGGAAATGGGGTTTGAGTGGATGGAGATTCTGGTCAGCATGGACCTGTTAGGGCCAAAGGGCCGGTCTCCCTGCTGTAGGGCTCTATGACTCTAGACAGTGTCTGTTAGCAGGAGAAAGTGAGGACTGCAGGTGTTGGAGATCAGAGTTGAAGAGTGTGGTGCTGGAAAAGCACAGCAGGTCAGGCAGCATCAGAGGGGCAGGAGAATCAATGTTCCGAGCATAAGCCCTTCATCAGTATCTGTTAGCAGGCACTGAGAGCAGGAGTGTCTCACAACAGAGAAAACCTAACCATTTTATTGATCTGAATTTGTGCCAAAATTCAATCTTGGTGCATTCCCGTTGGTGAGGGCTAACTTTTATTTCATGGGATATGTTTCACACAGGTTTTAATGTTAACAATGATGCACTCAAGTGTCCATCTTTCTCTTTCCAGTTCACTCCTGTGATATCTCCTGA
Source organism: Hemiscyllium ocellatum (assembly GCF_020745735.1). NCBI lineage: Eukaryota > Metazoa > Chordata > Chondrichthyes > Orectolobiformes > Hemiscylliidae > Hemiscyllium > Hemiscyllium ocellatum. The sequence continues at coordinate 3,392,880 of NC_083431.1, read as the reverse complement.
GCTGCTCCCTCATCGTGGGTTCCATTAGGTCTGGCTTTCTCCCCCGATTCCTCATCCCCATCTCTCACTCCAAACCACATCCTTCACCCCTCATCCCCACCCTCCACCCCTCAGCCTCACCCTAAACCCATACCCTCACCCTGGACCTCTGCTTCAGGTTGTCAGTTTCTCAGACTAACATGAATTCTGCCAACATATTGAAATTCTCAATGTGACTAACAGTGTGATAATGGTGAGATTAATCCATGTCTTGGTAATGTTCATTAAGGGCTGAGTATTGGCTCGGAGAACAGAGAACCAAGATCTTCTTTGTTCATCTTCTGCTTAGAGTCAAGGCATCTCGTGCATCCACCTGACCGTTTACACCCACAGGTGAGATCAGGTGAGTCCACCTGAGAGCCAGCACCTTAACCAGTGCAGTGCTCCCCCCCCCACATGGCCCTGGAGGACTGTGGGGTTTTTATGCACTCAAACCTTGGAGTGAGATTTGAACCCTGACTCAGAAACAACTTCAGGTATGGGTCTGGAGAGAATATCATTAAGAGTTGCTATGTACAGCCTCACTCACTGACTCACCCTCTTTCAGTTGTCAATCCAGCCTCAGTTCAAAGTCTCTCTTTCTTTCTTTTCCTCTTTCCTTTTCTCTCTCTCCCTCTCTTTCTCTCTCTCTTTCTCGAACCCTGGGTATTGTTGCCACTGTGGGAAGCTCCTACAGGAGCTGTTTGTTCCTTGGGTTTTGGATATGTGAGTCAGGCCATGGCTGAGTAACAAAAGTGCACACTTCCAAACTAAGTTAACAAGAAAGAAACTGTCCACTGAGGAACACTGGAGCAGTATGTCTGTGTGAACCAACTAGTCAGATTCATCAATATATCTGGAAAACAGTGGAATTAAAAATGCAACACAGATCAGACATAATCTGGTCACCAGGAGTAAGCAGTCGCTCCTCACTTTCTGTCCCACCAGAGAAACCCTTTTCTGGCTGATTGCTCCTGGCCTGATATTGTAGGGAATAAGCAGCATTCTTTTCCACTTCAAATCCCATTTGGTTCTGAATAATGTTTTCAGCTGCTCCTGGGTCTGTGTTCAAGGCAAAAGTGAGGACAGCAGATGCTGGAAATCAGAGTCTAGATTAGAGTGGGCTTTAGCCTGAAACGTCGTTTTTCCTGTTCCTCGGATGCTACCTGACCTGTTTGTTTTTCCAGCACCACTCTAATCTAAAGTCTGGGTCTGTGTTCTGTTGTCCAATGATAGGTCAGTTGACCTGGCTCTGGCCTCCAGATGGACTGAGTGTGGATTCAGTGTGGTTGGTTTCCCCCTCCTTCATCAATAAGACATGATCACTTCCCATTGACACTCCATTGCCTCCATATTGGGAACCAGTCTTGTTGTAATGCAAAGGGATCCAATATCTGAAGGGTTGGTGTTGTGGTAGTGATTAGGAGAAAGCTTCATAGTGTTTTGCTGTTTGGATCAGGATTGGTAGCTATCCCCACTACAGTTACGTTACATTCAAATGGGGGAGGAGAGTCTGTGACAGGAAAGATTAGGTGATGTGCTTGATGCTGGAAAAAACCAGCAAGCTAGGCAGCGTCAGGAGGTGGAGGTGTCGACATTTCAGGTGTATCTCTTCTTCAGGACGATTGACACCTGAAACATTGATTTTTCCACCTCCTGATGCAGCCTGGCTTGCTGTGTTCCTGCAGCCTTCTGCCTGTCTACTTCAGATTCCAGCGTCTGCATTTTGTTGTCTCTCAACGTGCATGACATAGATATATAATCCCTACAGTGTGGAAACAGGCCCTTCAGCCCAACAAGTCCACACCGACCCTCCAAAGAGTAACCCATCCAGACCCATTCCCCTACATTTACATCAGACTGATACACCTAACCTATCCATTCCTGAACACTATGGGCAATTTAGCATGGCCAATTCACCTACTGATGCGGCCCAATACTTTCCCAATAGTTTTTCACTTAATCCATTGACCTAGTTATTGGCTCCTTGAACAGGATGCATGGTTTCCCCTCACATTTCCTGATTGCCAATCTTTTTTTTCCAGTCTGAAAGCTGTCCTGTCTAGGAGCCCAGCCAATGAGACCATGGACTTGTCTGGAATTACCCTGACGCCCAGGGATATTGACCGAGCGGTTGTGTACTTGCAGCAGAATCAGGAGCTGATCAGCAACGTGGAGCTCTGTTTCACTGAACTGACCGATGAAGGTTTCCTACAACTACTGCCAACCCTCAGTTCACTCCCAAATCTCAACAGCCTGTCCTTGAACGGGAACAAGCTAACCAGGGGCATACTGAGGGAGCTAACAGAAACACTGAAGGACCTGGAGAAGTTCCCAAGTATCACCTGGATTGACCTGGGTAACAATGTTGATATCTACTCACTGCCTCAGCCCTTCCTGGTCAACCTGCGGAGGCGAAGCCCCAAGCACAGCAACCTGCCTACCATCTTGGAGTTTGGGGAGAGCCAAGGCAGTGACCTGGAGAGCTCTGACGCTGACCCTTGTGAAAGTCCGGGCAACAGAACAGGATCACCACAGGGACCTACACTTCCCCTTCAGGCCCAGGCTGGGATGGGGTCACCACAGGGACCTACACTTCCCCTTCAGGCCCAGGCTGGGATGGGGTCACCACAGGGACCTACACTTCCCCTTCAGGCCCAGGCTGGGATGGGGTCACCACAGGGACCTACACTTCCCCTTCAGGCCCAGGCCGGTGCGGCCATGAGCAATGAAGAGACCATCCACACTGAAGGTGACTCACCGGCCAATCAAACCTGACAACGTGCTGTAGACATGGGGTGGTTTCATTGGCCAGGACACATCAGGTAGAACATCTGTAAGGCCCAGAAATACGGAACTGGGAGATTCAGAGCAAGGTGACAGAGAGGAGGCAACTGTGATGGGATTCGGTTCAAGATGAAGCCAATGTGTTGGAACATGCTGTCACTCAGAAACCAGTGCAGGACTTACTTTCTGTTAGTTACTGCTTTTCTATTAGAGACCTGCACATTTCTGTTTCATTTTTAAAAATATTTGCCTTCCTTTCAGGTCACTCTCTGTAATCAATAATAACTCAGACACCAGGAACTGTCATTGGAACTGAATCTGCCGAGAATGGCCAGGGTTGGTGGATAACAGGTGAGGGTGGTGTTTCACTGTCTCCCAGCCAATGGATGCTCTCTGTCCTGATCCTGACAGTGGTGAGTGTCAGTTACTGAGGAGGCAGTCAATGCTATGACAGCCTCAAACCCTCCCAGGACCTCCCCCTCTAAACTCTGCCTCAGCTGCCTCCCATTTCCAGGACATTGAGTCAATGTTGACACCTACTTTCGGATTAAAACACCAGCTGGGCCTTCCTTACAGCATGTAGCCCAGTGAGATCCCCAGCACGATGAAGAGAAGCATCCATCTTGGTTGATGTTACCAGTGACATAGGGAATAGAGCTTCATACAGCCTCAATAAACTGCAAAACCAGAGAGAGACCCTGCTTTTAATAAATCTCTCACCCAGCATAATATTTCCTGATTTTCTTTATTAAGCTGTTGTCGTTCAGTGTCCTTCCTTTTCCCTTCATTCATTTCTCCTTCAATTTAAATTCCTAACCTTTGGTTAATTGACACAATGATAATTCTACCCCTCCTTCTACAGATTTGGTACTTACACTACCCAAATTGTGCTTTATCAGTTCGGACCCCTCAGTCGGTAGAAATGTCTTTTAATGTTCGCTGAGTTATAGACTATTCCCTCTCCTCAGGTACTGACCCTGTTCGTTTCAAACCCCACCCTTAAAAACTACTGCTCCATCTCCAACATCCCCATCTTTCCCCCTCAGTCCATATCAAAACCTCCCAAATTTGGACTTACCTTTCCCAGAATTCCATATTTTAATCCAGATTTCTGTCCCTGCAACTGCACTGAAATGGCTCTTAGCAGAACTTAGGGGAAGCGACAGCGTAATGGTATTATCATCAGGCGATTAAACCAGAGACCCGGCTAATGTTCTGGGGACCCAGGTTTGAATCCCACCACAGCAGATGAATTCAGTAAAAAATGTGGATGGAAGAATCTAATGAAGACCGTGAATCCGTTGTTAATTGTCAGGAAAAACCCATCTGGGTCACTAATGTCCTTTAGGGAAGGAAGCTGCCATCCTTACCTGGTCTGGCCCACACGTGACTCCAGACCAACGGCAATGAGACTGACTCCTAACTGCCTTCTGGACAATGAATGCAGGCCTGGGCAGCGAGAAGGTCCATCCTCCTCGATCTGGTCAGAGCTGGAGCCTGCAGCTGCGTCTCTTCCTGCTCCCACCCCGTTCTCTCTGCTGTCCCCACCCCAGGGATCTCTCCTTGGTTCCGTTTCCCATCTACACTGAACCTCAGCAACATCATCATCCGAAAGCAAACTGTTAGTCTTCCCACGTGCACAGACAGCTCCCAGCTCACACCCCCAGCACGCAGCTCACCCCCAGCACCCAGCTCATTCCCCAGCACCTAGCTCACCCCCAGCTCCCAGCTCATCCCCCAGCTCCCAGCTCACTCCCAGCCCCCAGCTCACCCCCAGCACCCAGCTCACCCCCAGCTCCCAGCTCACCCCCAGCTCCCAGCTCACCCCCAGCTCCCAGCTCACCCCCAGCACCCAGCTCACCCCCAGCTCCCAGCTCATCCCCCAGCACCCAGCTCACCCCCAGCTCCCAGCTCACCCCCAGCACCCAGCTCATCCCCCAGCACCCAGCTCATCCCCCAGCACCCAGCTCATCCCCCATCACCCAGCTCATCCCCCAGCACCCAGCTCACCCCCAGCACCCAGCTCACCCCCAGCACCCAGCTCACCCCCAGCTCACCCCCCAGCACCCAGCACACACCCAGCTCACAGCTCACCCCCCAGCACCCAGCTCATTCCCAGCACCCAGCTCACCCCCAGCACCCAGCACACACCCAGCTCACAGCTCACCCCCCAGCACCCAGCTCACCCCCAGCACCCAGCTCATTCCCCAGCTCCCAGCTCACCCCCAGACCTGCCATGTTGAGTCCCTTACCATTTCCCCACTGCCAGAATCATATCCGATATCCAGGACTGCCTGCTTGTAAATGCCCTACAATTAAATATTGGGAAAAATGGCCAATTTTCAGAACCCACTTCAAATTCTGTTCATGAGAAACTAACTGCGCCTCTACTCAAATCACAGTCTGAGATGAAGTCATTGTGTTTGGGAACTCAGTGTCACGTTAAGCCTGGGGTGTGCCTCTGACCATGTGTTCACACCGTTACTAACATGGCATATTTCTGCCTCCATAACATCCCTCCATAATCAGCCCATCATTAGAGCCAGCTTTGTGTCTGGATTTCACTGTTTGTCCCAATGTCGTCCTGTCTGTGAGTCCCACATTCCTGCTGGTCCCTACCATGATCCCAGCTATATCTCTGCTGTCCATGTCCTAACACAGACCATGCTGAAGGCACTCTCTCATTACCCATTAGGGGTTGTTTAAAGTGCCCTTTATTGTGAAACCTGCCTGACTCTCCATCTTGCTGCCTCCATGGAAACCCTCCTTGAAGTTTCGGTCTTTGACCAAGGGTTTGGTCACCTGTGCTAATATTTCCTTCTTTGGCCCAATCTCAGTTTCCTTATTCAGTTACGTTCTGACTGGTTTAAAAAGTGCTATAGAAATGTAGGGCATTGTTATATTGACCTCTGGCTTTTAAATGTCTTGGGTTAATTCTGATTCAGTAACGGAGTGGCTCATTGCTGTTGTCAGGGATTAGAATTTCAGACACAGCCCATTTAACTCTTCTTCCAAATAAAACGCATTAACTCCTTCAGCTCCAGCAGGTTGAGGTGAATTGCTGGGTGGTGGACAATGCGCTGGATGGATTGGTCTTGCCTGTACTAGGCCCCTGTGTGAACACAGGCCCACAGCACAGAACCAGTTCAAATTCAATACAAATCTCTCGTTCAGAGATATGCAAAATGGCAATGTTAAACTGAAGCTTTCCTCCATATCTTGCCTTGAGCTGTCCCTGTCCTGGGCAGTGTTTGATGGAGACAGTGTAGAGAGAGCTTTACTTTGTATCTAACCCTGTGCTGTCCCTGTCCAGGGAGGGTTTGATGGGGCACAGTGTAAAGGGAGCTTTACTCTGTATCTAACCCTGTGCTGTCCCTGTCCTGGGAGGGTTTGATGGGGCACAGTGTAGAGGGAGCTTTACTCTGTATCTAACCCTGTGCTGCCCCTGTCCTGGGAGTGTTTGTTGGGATGGTGTAGAGGGAGCTTTACTCCGTATCTAACCCCGTGATGTCCCTGTCCTGGGAGTGTTTGATGGGGGGCAGTGTAGAGGTAGCTTTACTCCGTATCTAACCCCATTCTGTATTATTTGAGCACTGACCCCTTTAAATTCCATAAATAGCATGTTCACAATGAAACTAAATCAGGGTTAACCTGCTAAAATAACATTTGAAACAGACAAGTTTTAGTCAAACATAAAACATTACATAAAGAAAGTTTTTCACAATTCTCAGAGGTTTTTCAGTGAAAGAAGAATTGCATTTCTATAGAACCTTTCACAACCACAATGTCCTTAAAGCACTTTACAAACAAAGGATCTTGGATTGTGGTAGTAATTGTAGGAAACACAGCAGTTAACTTGTGCACACCAACATCCCACGACAGCAAGGTGAGAAAGGATGGGTTCAAGTATGTTAGTGTCAACAGCTGAGGGGGAAATATTAATCAGGACAGCAGGAAGATTCCCTTGTTCACTTTATCTTCAAAATCCCAGCCGAGGAGTCTTTGACAAGACGTTTTAAATGACCCGATCGAGAGATGGAGTCACACTGAATGGGATCTATAACAGAGTTATCTTTTAGAGAAGGGACACCCAGGCAGTGAGAGAGAGAGAGAGAGAGCTGATCTGGTGTCTGATGTTTTACACTGACGCACTGACCAATTTCCCTGAACGCTGCTTATACCTTTGATCAGACACAATATTTTTATCCTTGTGAATGTCTGTACACCTGAAATAAAATCAATAAGATGACAGTATGTTGAGTGCTCCCTGAAATACAAATCAATGTTTAAAATATGACTGTATATCAAATGGATATATGTTGGGAATTATAAGAACTTGCGTCTTCACAGAAACTGATAAATCTGTGAGTTGTTATCTATTGCACAGTAATGTGTACATGGATGTCAGCTGAGGATCGAGTTGTTTATGTTACTTTCTTGTGGTATGGTTTGATGTGACCATTCTAAATTCCCAATGATGGGAACGTTGCACTGTCATTACACCTACCAGCCACTAGAAGTGCAGTGCTCATTCAGGTTCTTGTTTGTAAAAGTTATCTGTGACAATTGAGTATGTTATTGAGAAGGAAGTGTGGCCTCCTCTACATTGGGGAGACAGGCCGCCTACTTGCGGAACGTTTCGGGGAACACCTCTGGGACACCCGGACCAACCAACCCAACCACCCCGTGGCTCAACACTTCAACTCCCCCTCCCACTCCATCAAGGACATGCAGGTCCTTGGCCTCCTCCATCGCCAGACCATAGCAACACGACGGCTGGAGGAAGAGCGCCTCATCTTCCACCTAGGAACCCTCTAACCACAAGGGTTGAACTCAGATTTCTCCAGTTTCCTCATTTCCCCTCCCCCCACCTTGTCTCAGTCCCAACCCTCAGACTCAGCACCGCCTTCCTAACCTGCAATCTTCTTCCTGACCTCTCCGCCCTCACCCCCACTCTGGCCTATCACCCTCACCTTGACCTCCTTCCACCTATCGCATTTTCAACGCCCCTCCCCCAAGTCCCTCCTCCCTACCTTTTATCTTAGCCTGCTTGGCGCACCCTCCTCATTCCTGAAGAAGGGCTTATGCCCGAAACGTCGATTCTCCTGCTCCTTGGATGCTGCCTGACCTGCTGCGCTTTTCCAGCAACACATTTTCAGCTATGTTATTGAGAAAGCTGGCATTTATCAGGAACATGATCCACTATCTCAAGAAAATGGCTACCTACTATCTTCTCGAGGGCAAACCAATGATGGTAATAACTCTCCCCTTGTCAATAACAATCCCAATTCCAAAATAAAACTACTGACCATCACCTGCTCTAAAAAACTGCTTCTGAAACTTTTTCTTATCATGAGCCAGTTTTGGTGCTTGCTAATTACTGAATTCCCAGAGCTGTGAGTGTGTGTGGGTATGGGGGAGAGAGAAAGGAGGATGCTGTTTCATCCACAGGGATTTCAAGTGAAAAGCGCGCCTGCTCTCCTGTTAGGTTTTTTGAAGGTCAGGGTCAGGCCTACGAGTCTGGGTAGTTTGATCATGCCTACTTTATAAAAAACTGAAACAGAACTGGGGTTACATTTCTCCAGCAATTTCTGGTTTTGTTTCAGATTACCAGCATCCGCAGTTAGGGTCATAGAGATGTACAGCATGGAAACAGACCCTTCAGTCCAACTCGTCCATGCTGACCAGATATCCCAACCCAATCTAGTCCCATTTGCCAGCATTTGGCCCATATCCCTCCAAACCCTTCCTATTCATATACCCATCCAAATGCCTTTTAAATGCTGTAATTGTACCAGTCTCCACCACTTCCTCTGGCTTCTCATTCCAAACACACATCACTCTCTGCATGAAAATATTGCCTCTTGGGTCCTTCTTAAAACTTTCCCCTCTCACCCTAAACCTATGCCCTCTAGTTCTGGACTCCCTGACCCCAGGGAAAAGACTTTGCCTATTTATTCCATCCATGCCCCTCATAATTTTGTAAACCTCTATAAGGTCACCCCTCAGCCTCCGACGCTCCAGGGAAACCAGCCCCAGCCTGTTCAGCCTCTCCCTGTAGCTCAAATCCTCCAACCCTGGCAACATCCTTGTAAATCCTTTCTGAACCCGTTCAAGTTCTTTGTTTCATTTTGAAAAATTGTGCAATTTAAAAGGGCCTCAGGTGGTCGGATCTCCACACAACCATTCCGCTGCATCAGAGACTGCAACATGAAGATCTTGGCTAGCAGCCTCCAGTAGGGAGTTGCAGCCCACAGCTGGGAAGGTGTACTTGAGGATATAAGTAAGGGGTTTGCTTGTTCACATCAGATGGTAGTCAGTAACATCAGCATGGGACCTGGAGTCACACCCACACACAGACCCAGACAAGGTCAGGTCAGTAGGTCCTCTTCCCACGAGGAGATTAGGGACCACTTAGTTTTTCTGAAGTTACACCATTTGCCCTAATTTGGATTGGTTTTATAATAATGTGATACTGTACACCATTCATACATAATCAAGTTAGTGCAAAATGTTTAAATAGTCCTTATTTTGGACATGGGTAAGTTCAGCAAACACGGCAATGAGTGAACATTCCAAGTACAGCAAACTGCAAGACCAGTTGCCAAGATGTAAAAGGAAAGATTCTGTCACAGGTTCTAAACATTCCTGGTGGAGATTGCCAAGTCAGGATAAGCACTGCCTATCCCTCGCACATCACCTCACAAGGTCAGCTGGGAATGTCAATCAGTTAGATTTTCTTCAGTTACATCCAGTTGACTGCAGTTACCTATAAAACCAGCAGGCCTTGAGATTCAGTCCTCACTTAAACATCAGTCCACTTCAAACCACGGGTGCATATCGTTGCTCAGATTGTCAGGAAAATCTTGTAAAGTGTGCCTTTCACACTTCAGAAAGTTTGAAAATAAAGTGTACCTCAGGCCTTCCTCAGAACATTTATCCCAACACAGAGACCCAGAGGTAGGTCAGTGATGGCCATGTACTGGGACCATTGGTGAAAGTCTTCAAAGTTTGAGATCTTTCCCTTGAATGGATGTCTGTGGTCACTATAAGGATGAGGAGGGTGAGAATGGAAAGTTTAGGCTGCACTTATGCTCCAGTTCAGACAAACAAATGTTATAGACCAGGCTAAAGTGAATCTTGTTTTAAATATTAGAAAAAAGTAGTTACTTACTTCAGGCAGCTGATAGGATGGCCCAGACTGAAGGACCTGGTCTCAGCTGTACATTGGTTACACTGCACCCATCTTAGGGCCAAATAACGGACTGCGAACAGTTTAACACGCACCAATCAGTACTGGATCTTCGGAGGGTCAGTGCTGAGGGAGTGCCGCACTGTCGGAGGGTCAGTGCTGAGGGGGTGCCGCACTGTCGGAGGGTCAGTGCTGAGGGGGTGCCGCACTGTCGGAGGGTCAATGCTGAGGGAGTGCCGCACTGTCGGAGGGTCAGTGCTGAGGGAGTGCCGCACTGTCGGAGGGTCAGTGCTGAGGGGGTGCCGCACTGTCGGAGGGTCAGTGCTGAGGGAGTGCCGCACTGTCGGAGGGTCAGTGCTGAGGGGGTGCCGCACTGTCGGAGGGTCAGTGCTGAGGGAGTGCCGCACTGTCGGAGGGTCAGTGCTGAGGGGGTGCCGCACTGTCGGAGGGTCAGTGCTGAGGGGGTGCCGCACTGTCGGAGGGTCAGTGCTGAGGGAGTGCCGCACTGTCGGAGGGTCAGTGCTGAGGGGGTGCCGCACTGTCGGAGGGTCAGTGCTGAGGGAGTGCCGCACTGTCGGAGGGTCAGTGCTGAGGGAGTGCCGCACTGTCGGAGGGTCAGTGCTGAGGGCGCGCCGCACTGTCGGAGGGTCAATGCTGAGGGAGCGCCACATTGTCGGAGGGTCAGTGCCGAGGGAGCGCCGCACTGTCGGAAGGTCAGTGCCGAGGGAGCGCCGCACTGTCGGCGGGTCAGTGCTGAGGGAGTGCCGCACTGTCGGATGGTCAGTGCTGAGAGAGTGCCGCACTGTCAGAGGGTCAGTGCTGAGGGAGTGCCGCACTGTCAGAGGGTCAGTGCTGAGAGAGTGCCGCACTGTCGGAGGGTCAGTGCTGAGGGAGTGCCGCACTGTCGGAGGGTCAGTGCTGAGAAAGTGCCGCACTGTCAGAGGGTCAGTGCTGAGGGAGTGCCGCACTGTCAGAGGGTCAGTGCTGAGGGAGTGCCGCACTGTCAGAGGATCGGTGTCAGAGTCACTGCCTCCGATTTGGGTTAACCGTTCGGATGGGAAGCCAAATAATTCACGGGCACAAGGTGGAGCTCCCACCCTCTCCCCCAACATTGTGGGCAGCACGGTGGTACAGTGGTTAGCACTGCTGCCTCCCAGCGCCAGAGTTCGGGTTCAATTCCCGCCTCGGGCCACTGTTCGTGTGGAGTTTGCACATTCTCCCGTGTCGGCGTGGGTTCCCTCCGGGTGCTCTGGTTTCCTCCCACAGTCCAAAAATGTGCAGGTTAGGTGAATTGGCCATGCTAAATTGCCCGTGGTGTTCGGTGAAGGGGTAAGTGTAGGGGAATGGGTCTGCATGGGTTGCTCTTCAGAGGGTCAGTGTGGACTTGTTGGGCCGAAGGGCCTGTATCCACACTGTAAGTAATCTAACCTAAACTCAGCATGTCCTGGCCAGTTATTACACCTTCATGTTCCAAATGTTCTTGTCTTTATCAGTCGGATGTTTTGGGATCTTTCTGTGTACAGTTTGGATGCTTCATTTCAACTGTGGCTACATTTCAAAAGTTAAACTTTGGTAATTCCTGAGGTCATGACCGGGGTTATGGAATGATGTGGAGATGCTGGTGTTGGACTGGGGTGGACAAAGTTAAAAATCACCCAACACCAGGTTATAGTCCAACAGGTTTAATTGGAAGCTTAAAGTCTGGTTGAAGCGACGCTCCTTCATCAGGTGATTGTGGAGGATACAGAATTTACAGCAAAAGTTTACTGTGTGATGTAACTGAAATTCTACATCGAAAAATACCTTGATTGTATGTTGAGTCTTTTGAGTGCAATGGAAAAACATGATTTTCTTTATTATTGGATGATTCTTGGCTTCCCCTGGCCTTTGTGGAGAGATTGTGGTGCATCTCAGATCTCCTGACCTTCCATGATTTCTCGGGGTGGTTTGACCTGCAGCTGCATCCATGACTTTGTCCTTGAGAGAGGTGAGCCTAGTTTGTGAGGAATGAATTTTGATGTAAGTGAAGGGCTGGCTGTTAAAGGAACAGTAAATCTGTCAGTAATGTGTCACACGGCCCTCCTCAAGCTGTGCTGCTGCATTTTCAGAGCTGAAAGTAATTACTATTTTTTCTGGCTTTGATGTTCTGTGTCAGAGCCTGTGGATAGATTTCTGCTGATGGTCAGCAGGAATGAAGAAGCTGTTTCTATCCATTTTCTGTAGCTGAGTCAGAGCGGAAGAACAGACAAGGGCAAGAAACAGCAGGAAAAGATAAGAGGGCTTTATTGGGATGAGGTGGTTTGAATTTGAATATAAACATGAGTTTTTGGACAGTCTTGAATCAGATAATTTTTGTCACCATCATCCCAGCGACCAATCCTTGCCCAACCCCCTCAGTGTTACTGGCACTCCAGAGCAGGGTGGGAATACAAATGAAATGATCTTTGTCCTCCTGGATAATCTTTGACCTTCCACGTGACCCATGACTTTCTGAATTATCGTGGTCCTTTGAAATGCCTGTTACTGTTTGTCACATCACCCACTCTCCAAACCCCCACCCTTCAAAGCCAAGGAGAAGATTGCAGCTTTCAGGGCAAGAATATACTTCACACACAGAAAAGTTCTAAAAATACAAAGCTTATCAACATGAATATTGTGGAAATTTCAATAAAATTCACCTTGTCTCTTGGCTGCACTTTGCATTTAACACAACGGTGTCTGTCTTAATATTAACATCACGCATTCCGTGTCAGACGGACAGCCTTTGGATTTTCAAATAGGAAATAGAAATAATTGATTCTCTAAACGCCATGTTCCATTCTGAGGTACCTCACTACATCTTCAACACTCTGTACGTTCTTTTACAGCCCTCAATAGGTCTATGTTTCCAGTCCCTTTGTGCACATTGGCAGAAACATGTCAGACAGTGGCCTTTCCCCATTGTACCCCAGCTTTACTGTATTCTAGTGCTGGCCCTTGGATTGTCCATTGAGTCTTTTGAGTGCTATGGAAAAACACTTGGAGTAGGACAACCCTTTGCCCTGGAAGGCCAGCATGTTTCAGCCGCCTTTTAACTGCCTTGTGCACCTTAGAGTCATCCTGATCCTGGGCACGCCAGTGTTTCGAATTGCGGCACTGCTTTGGAATGAGCTAACTGTGGTTCAAGGACATTACATCTCACTGTGCACTCCCTCTGGGGAAACTGTTTCCCATGGTGTTAATCACCTTCTCAATAGATTTTGAAACCATAGTGTTCTCACAAGGTTTGAAAAGGCTGCTGGACTAAGTTACGGAACAGAAATTGTTAAAGATGTGATTTGTTATGGCGGTTGGACCAGCAGCTCTTGGAAAGGCCTTGGGACTGGAAAGGATTTATTCTGAAACAGATTGGCTGCAGGAATTGGTCAGGTGTGCTGAAGGACATAAGAAAGACACATATTTCTATCACATCTGTTTTGATCTTGCACAGCCAGAGACGAATTCTTGTTGAAATATGAAGTGTAGGATCCAACATGACAAGGGGTGGCTACAGCCCCCTCTGACTTCCCCACAAACAGCTCAGTGCCTCGGCTCAGTCAAACAGGAGGGGACTTGAACACCGTATCTTCTCCAGCTCATCCTCGGCTCAGTTATTCGCCCTGAGGCAGAGTTTGGTAAGTGTCCAGGTTCAAAATCAACACCTTTAAGACAGACGCAGAAGGAAAGACTCCTGTCTGTTTTGGGAATGCTCACCACAGACTGGGCACCAACAACAGGTCAACGGCTTTTTGTAGATTAAACCGAAGCACATTGTATCCCCTTTGAAAAATGCTATGCGTGGCTGACTGAGACACACTGATTTGGTCATTTTTATGCATGTTGGTGACTGTAATTATTCAAGGTTCCAGACGCAGTGCTTTGTGTTTCAATCCAAGAGGTAAACCATCAGAGCTGGAGCCCAGCAGCACATTTACATTGTCCATCTCCCGAGGCAACAATCTAAACTGCTCCAGGAAACAGGAAACAGTCACACAGTGAGTGACCCTGACCCTGAATAAACACTGACTCTGTACGGTTACACAGTGAGTGACCCTTACCCTGAATAAACACTGACTCTGTACGGTTACACAGTGAGTGACCCTTACCCTGAATAAACACTGACTCTGTACGGTTACACAGTGAGTGACCCTTACCCTGCTGAATAAACACTGACTCTGTACGGTTACACAGTGAGTGACCCTTACCCTGAATAAACACTGACTCTGAATGGTTACTCAGTGAGTGACCCTTACCCTGCTGAATAAACACTGACTCTGTACAGTTACACAGGGAGTGACCCTTACCCTGCTGAATAAACACTGACTCTGTATGGTTACACAGCGAATGACCCTTACCTTGAATAAACACTGACTCTCTACGGTTACACAGTGAGTGACCCTTACCCTGAATATTCACTCTGTACGGTTACACAGGGAGTGACCTTACTCTGAATAAACACTGACTCTGTACAGTTACACAGTGAGTGACCCTAACCCTGAATAAACACTGACTCTGTATGGTTACACAGTGAGTGACCCTTCCCCGGATGAATAAACACTGATTCTGAACAGTTACACAGTGAGTAACCCTTACCCTGCTGAATAAACACTGACTCTGGAAGGTTACACAGTGAGTGACCCTTACCCTGCTGAATAAACAGTGACTCTGTACAGTTACACAGTGAGTGACCCTTACCCTGAATAAACACTGACTCTGTACAGTTACACTGCAAGTGACCATTACCCTGCATAAACACTGACTCTGTACAGTTACACAGGGAGTGACCCTTACCCTGAATAAACACTGACTCTATACGGTTACACAGTGAGTGACCCTTACCCTGCTGAATAAACACTAATTCTGTATGACTACACAGTGAGTGACCCTTACCCTGAATAAACACTGACTCTGTACAGTTACACAGTGAGTGACCCGTACCCTGCTGAATAAACACTGACTCTGGAAGGTTACACGGTGAGTGACCCTTACCCTGCTGAATAAACAGTGACTCTGTACAGTTACACAGTAAGTGACCCTTACCCTGAATAAACACTGACTCTGTACAGTTACACTGCAAGTGACCATTACCCTGCATAAACACTGACTCTGTACAGTTACACAGGGAGTGACCCTTACCCTGAATAAACACTGACTCTATACGGTTACACAGTGAGTGACCCTTACCCTGCTGAATAAACACTAATTCTGTATGACTACACAGTGAGTGACCCTTACCCTGAATAAACACTGTCTCTGTACAGTTACACAGTGAGTGACCCTTACCCTGCTGAATAAACACTGACTCTGTACAGTTACACAGTGAATGAACTTGACCCTCCTGAATAAACACTGACTCTGTACAGTTACACAGTGAGTGACCCTTACCCAGAATAAACACTGACTCTGTACAGTTACACAGTGAGTGACCCTTACCCTGCTGAATAAACACTGACTCTGTACAGTTACACAGTGAATGAACTTGACCCTCCTGAATAAACACTGACTCTGTACAGTTACACAGTGAGTGACCCTTACCCAGAATAAACACTGACTCTGTACAGTTACTCAGTGAGTGACCCTTACCCAGCTGAATAAACACTGACTCTGTACGGTTACACAGTGAGTGACCCTAACCCGGAATAAACACTAACTCTGAACGGTTACACAGGGAGTGACCCTTACCCTGCTGAATAAACACTGACTCTGTTCAGTTACACAGTGAGTGACCCTTACCCTGAATAAACACTGACTCTGTACAGTTACACTGCGAGTGACCATTACCCTGCATAAACACTGACCGTGTACGGTTACACAAGGAGTGACCCTTACCCTAAATAATCACTGACTCTGTACAGTTACACAGTGAGTGACCCTTACCCTGCTGAATAAACACTGACTCTGTACAGTTACACAGTGAGTGACCCTTACCCTGAATAAACACTGACTCTGTACAGTTACACAGTGAGTGACCCTTACCCTGCTGAATATACACTGACTCTGTACAGTTACACAGCAAATGACCCTTACCCTGAATAAACACTGACTCTCTATGGTTACACAATGAGTGACCCTTACCCTGCTGAATAAACACTGACTCTGTACAGTTACACAGTGAGTGAACCTTACCCTGAATAGACACTGACTCTGTACAGTTACACAGTGAATGACCCTTACCCTGCTGAATAAACACTGACTCTGGAATGTTACACAGTGAGTGACTGTGACCCTGAATAAACACTGACTCTGTACAGTTACACAATGAGTGACCCGTACCCTGCTGAATAAACACTGACTCTGTACAGTTACACAGTGAGTGACCCTTACCCTGCTGAATAAACACTGACTCTGGAAGGTTACACAGTGAGTGACCCTTACCTTGATTAAACACTGACTCTGTACAGTTACACAATGAGTGACCCGTACCCTGCTGAATAAACACTGACTCTGTACAGTTACACAGTGAGTGACTGTGACCCTGAATAAACACTGACCCTGTACGGTTACACAGTGAGTGACCCTTACCCTGAATAAACACTGACTCTGTACAGTTACACAATGAGTGACCCTTACCCTGCTGAATAAACACTGACTCTGGAAGGTTACACAGTGAGTGACCCTTACCTTGATTAAACACTGACTCTGTACAGTTACACAATGAGTGACCCGTACCCTGCTGAATAAACACTGACTCTGTACAGTTACACAGTGAGTGACTGTGACCCTGAATAAACACTGACCCTGTACGGTTACACAGTGAGTGACCCTTACCCTGAATAAACACTGACTCTGTACAGTTACACAATGAGTGACCCTTACCCTGCTGAATAAACACTGACTCTGGAAGGTTACACAGTGAGTGACCCTTACCTTGATTAAACACTGACTCTGTACAGTCACACAGTTAGTGACCCTTACCCTGAATAAACACTGACTCTGGAAGTTTACTCAGTGAGTGACCCTTACCCTGCTGAATAAACACTGACTCTGTCCGGTTACACAGTAAGTGACCCGTACCCGGAATAAACACTGTCTCTGTACAGTTACTCAGTGAGTGACCCTTACCCTGCTGAATAAACGCTGACCCTGGAAGTTTACTCAGTGAGTTCAGTCTTTCATATTCAACCATCTAAGCTCTCCACGTCTCAATTACAATTATTCTGTAACTGCCCTTTTTCGTGGAAGCTTCCAAAAATTGCAACCAGATTTTCAGGCACAAGAGGAAAGGAAATTATAACTTTGTGAGTGCTTTTTAAAAATAATTATTCACATGAGCCCTACTCTATCATCTGTTTTGCCAAGTGTGTATCAGTAAAATTAAAATTTGCAAACCCTTACTGATTGCAGGTTCACATTGTGCCAGACATCCATGAATTATCATTGGAATAGCAAACTATTTATAGCACAGAAAGAAGTCAATCACGCTCACTGCTCCAAGCTAGTGTTTCTGCACGATATGAACATCCTTGCAAATGGATTGGACTCATCCTGCTCACATTAACCTGTATTCCTTTTTACCTCCATACTTTTAGAGTCATCCAGTCATCCAGCATGGAAACAGACTCTTTGGTTCAATTAGTCCATGCCAACCATAATCTCAAACTAGTCCCACCTGCCTGCTCCTGGTCCATATCCCTTCAAACCTTTTCTATTCATGTATTTATCTAAATGCCTTTTAAACATTGGAACTATAACCACATCCACCACTTCCTCAGAAAGTTCATTCCACAAATGAATCACCTTCTGTCTAAAAAAATTTACCTCTCATGAGTTTTTAAAATCTCTCCTCTTAGCTTAAAAATGTGCCACCTAGTCTTGAAATACCCCATCTTAGGAAGAAGACAACTACCATCGACTCTATCTCTATCTATTTTATAATCTTCTATAAGGTGACCTCTCACCTCTATGCTTTAGTGAAAAACGTGCTGGCTTCTCTAGCCTTTCTTTATAACTCAAACCCTCCGTACCCAGCAACATCCTGGTAACCTTCTCCAGCTTCATGATATCCTTCCAATAACTGGCTGACCAGAACTGGATACAGTATTCCAGAAGAGGCCTCACCAATGTCCTGTACAACCTCAACATGACGTCCCAGCTCCCATTCTCAAAGGACTGAGCAATGAAGGCAAGTGTGCTCAACACCTTCTTAACCACCCTGACTACATGTGATGGAAACTTCAAAGAATTATCTACCTGACCACCTATGTCCCAATGTTCTCCAACACTACCCAAAGCCCTGTTGTTAATTGTCTAAGCCCTACCTTTGTTGGACCAAAATACATTACCTCACGTTTATCCAGACTGAAGTCCATCTGCCATTTTTCTGCCCATTGATCCATTTGATCAAGATTCCACTGTAATCTTAGATAACCTTCTTCATTGTCTACCATGTCACCAATTTTGGTGTCATCCACCATCTTACTAACTATCCCTTCTGTATTCTCATCCAAATCAAGGAGGTGGTTGATGTGGGGTCATTGAGATGTTTAAAGGTGGAGGTGGATAGATTCTTGTTAGGAGTATCAAAGGTTCGCATAGATCAATGAGAATGTGGCATTCAGGGGCAAACACTTTCAGCCACTTATATGCTGGATGATTGAGCAGTCTGAAGGGCTGAATGGCCTACTTCTGTTATTAATTCAGATGTTCATATGTACATTGTACCACAACTACACTATTTTGTCTGCAAAATATTTTACAGAGTTCAACCATTGTTTCTTGAAGATACAATACATTGCAGAAGGTGGTTATGTTCCTGTTAGCTTCCTGACCTGTCTCTCAATCTTACAGATCAGATGGAATATGGACATGAAATGCTTCTCTTCTGTGCCTGAACTGTCCCTTTTAGGTGATTGTTTGCACAGGACTCTCTTTACATGCGTGTTCTCAGCAAAGGCCTGTGCGTCTGGACTTAACGTGGGGACTAGTATGGAGGAAATATTGCAAATTCTGAGCAATATGAGATCAGAGTTGAAGAGTGTGGTGCTGGAAAAGCACAGCTGGTCAGGCAGCAACCGAGGGGCAGGAGAGGCGATGTTTGCAGCATAAGCTCTTCATCAGGAATCCTGCCTCTGATCTCCAGCATCTGCAGTCCTCACTTTCTCCCAGAATGAGATCTGTATCAGAAGCTGGGAAAGACTAAAGTATGGGAAGATAATGGAAAGACTACAGCATTGAAACAGGCCACTTGGCTCAATGGCCTCCTTTTCTTTAATGGGATGTTGATATTGCTGGTAAGTCTATATTTGTTGCCTATTCCTATTTACCCTTTGAACTGAGTGGCTTGCTCAGCCATTTCAGAAGGCAGTTCAGTGTCGAACCACATTGTTATGAGTCTGGAGTCATATGTAGACCCGACCTAGTAATGATAGTAGATTTCCTTCCCAAAACGACATGAGAAATCCAGCTGGGTTTTTATAACAATGCCATGGTCGCACTAGTTTAAATTACTGGGTTATATTTTGGATTTAAATTCTACCAGTTGCCATAATGGGATTTGGAGCCATCTCCCCCAAAGCATTGGTCTGGACCTTGGGGTTACTAACTCAGTGATATTGCACTTTGCTACCATTTACTCCAACACACATGTGCCACATCAACTTCCTCCAATCCCTCTATTTAACCTGCTCAGCACATTCTTTCATCCTTTACTGTGTGTGAATTTCCCTTGATCTGCTCCAATGCCACTCGCTCGATGATCCTGTTTCATAGTAACACAGTCTTACAACTCTTTAAGTGGAGCTGATTTTTCTGAATTCCCACCTGGACGTATTTTTGACTATCTTATACCTATTGACCCTAGTTTTGGTTTAACACAAATTGAAACTTTTCTTTGTATCTAATTTATCAAATTCCTTCATAATTTCAAAGGCATCTCATTGGGTTTTCCCTTTACCTTCTCTTTCTCAGGCCTCCATTTGGGCAAATGTTTCTCAAAGGCATCTTTTGACATGATGGTAAACACTCATAGGCCCAACCATGATGATGTCTCTCCTTCACAAAGTATTTGGTTTCTCTAATACTCTTCGCCTCCAATCCAATCTCTAATTTTCTTAGGGATAGCTCATATTTCAACTTTCCTACCAAAGTGAACTTGTATCGATGTTAAATGTCAATTGCCACTTACCAGCTCAGTCTGCAAGTTTTCCAATATCGTTTTATGTGACATTGTACTCTTCCTCACAACCTTAATCCCCCCTACGCCCCACCCAGTTTGCTATCTCCTGTAAATGTTGAAATTGAATTACTTGTTTTTCTTATTGAACTTAAGAATGAGAGTCCTCCACTCAATGGAAATTCTCACCATTGAGAAAGGCCTTATTAGCATTGTAACACTCAGTACCCTCTCATCATGTAGGACGGGTAGAATCATCAATTGCCCCTTCATTGACTTTATGTTAAAAAGAAAAAAATTCCAAAACTTGTTCAGCAATACATGAATTCAAACAGCAAAGGCAGTAACTGTGCAGGTTCTCTCTCTCTCTCTCTCCTGCACTGTCCTCACCATGTGCTTCCTTTGACTGCTCTTCTCCCTTTTAAAACTGCTGTTGTTTTGACTTTTTTCTCCAAAGTTCTAAAACAGCATATAAAACAGTAATTGCTGCTCCTGGAATTCGAGGAAATCACCTCCAACATCTAAAATACCTCAATAAAAGAGCAGCTGTTACAGTCGGAAATTTTTCCCATCCTCCATCTTGGATTCTCCAATATCACCAAAATTGGAGGTGTAGTGGACAGCGAAGAGGGTTACCTCAGATTACAACAGGATCTGGACCAGATGGGCCAATGGGCTGAGAAGTGGCAGATGGAGTTTAATTCAGATGGATGCGAGGTGCTGCATTTTGGGAAAGCAAATCTTAGCAGGACTTATACACTTAATGGTAAGGTCCTAGGGAGTGTTGCTGAACAAAGAGACGTTGGAGTGCAGGTTCATAGCTCCTTGAAAGTGTAGTTGCAGGTAGATAGGTTAGTGAAGGTGGCATTTGGTATGCTTTCCTTTATTGGTCAGAGTATTGAGTACAGGAGTTGGGAGGTCATGTTGCGACTGTACAGGACATTGGTTAGGCCATTATTGGAATATTGCATGCAATTCTGGTCTCCTTCCTATCAGGGAAATGTTGTGAAACTTGAAAGGGTCCGAAAAGATTTACAAGGATGTTGCCAGGGTTGGAGGATTGGAGCTAAAGGGAGAAGCTGAACAGGCTGGGGCTGTTTTCCCTGGAGCATCGGAGGCTGAGGGGTGACCTTATAGAGGTTTACAAAATTATGAGGGGCATGGATAGGATAAATAGGCAAAGTCTTTTTCCTGGG
Source organism: Hemiscyllium ocellatum (assembly GCF_020745735.1). Taxonomy (NCBI): domain Eukaryota; kingdom Metazoa; phylum Chordata; class Chondrichthyes; order Orectolobiformes; family Hemiscylliidae; genus Hemiscyllium; species Hemiscyllium ocellatum. The sequence goes on along the minus strand of NC_083431.1, from coordinate 3,371,558 downwards.
GTCGGGGAGTCCAGAACTAGAGGGCATAGGTTTAGGGTGAGAGGGGAAAGATATAAAAGAGACCTAAGGGGCAACTTTTTCACACAGAGGGTGGTACATGTATGGGATGAGCTGCCAGAGGATGTGGTGGAGGCTGGTACAATTGCAACATTTAAAAGGCATCTGGGTGGGTATATGAATAGGAAGGGTTTGGAAGGATATGGGCTGGGTGCTGGCAGGTGGGATATCTGTTTGGCATGGACGAGTTGGACCGAAGGGTCTATTTCCATGCTGTACATTTCTATGACTCTATGAGAAGATTTAAGAGCAAGAGTCAATCCTACTATCTTTGAGCTTGTCCCCCCACCATGATTCATTGTAATCAATGGGGAACATTTCTGAAATCTTCAGAACTTTGGATGTTTCAGTGAAATCATCTCTCATTCTTCTAAAGCCCAAAGAGCAGAGGTACAATTTAAACAGATTCCTATTATAGGAGAACCCTATCTTGCCAGGGACCAATCTATAAGGCTATTCTATAAGGTTGAGAGGTGACTTAGTTGAGATATATAAGATAAGCAGAGGGTTAGATAGATTGGACAGTGAGAGCCTTTTTCCTCGGATGGTGATGGTTAGCACGAGGGGACATAGCTTTAAATTGAGGGGTGATAGATATAGGACGGCTGTCAGAGGTAGTTTCTTTACTCAGAGAGTAGTGGGGTGTGGAACGCACTGCCTCCAATGGTAGTAGACTTGGCAACTTTAAGGGCATTTAAATGGGCAATTGGTAGGCATATGGACAAGAATGGAATAGTGTAGGTTAGATGGGCTTCAGATTAGTTCCATAGGTTGAGGCAACATTGAGAGCTGAAGTGCCTGTACTGTGCTGTAATGTTCTATGTTCTCATCTAGTGAACCTTTGATGTACTGCCCCTTTATTACAAATGGAGACCAACACAGTGCCCCATGGTCTGCACCTTGTTCTCCAATGTCCTCAGAGTAAAGGCTATTTACCCTCTGAAATGTTTCCTGGAGCTGCATATTCACTTCCTGGGTTTCTCACTTGCTCACTTGCGTTTCGAGGAACGAGAGATGATCTTGTTGAAGCCTATAAGATTCTGAGGAAGCCTGACAGAACAGATGTGGAGAGAATGATTCGTCTTTTGTCACCCATTTCAATCAGAGGGTAATGAATTGGTGGAATTCTTTCCCCATTGCTCAGATAGATTTCTAATCAGGAACGGAATCAAGGTTCATGGGGAAAAGGCAGGAAGGTGGAGTTGAAGATTTTCAGATTGGCCATTAAGTGTCCGAGCTGACCCAATGTGTTCATACGTCGAATGGTAACATTATTTGAATCTGGAGATGTTGAATGGATTCTCTGCTTTAAGTTTACCCACAAAAGCCCCAAGTCACGGTCTGTCATCTCAGGCTCAGAATAGCTCCTCACTGGAAGATGCAGTGCAACAGAGCAGCTTTTCACCACTGCAACTCTCTCTGGGCCATTGGCAGTGAGGCAATGTTATCACCGCTTTGCAAATTCACCACCTTATCCTTCTGTTTTATTCTTCCACATGATGTTGGCAACTCCAACTGGGCCACCATCTATTGTTCTGTCAGGAAGGCAGTGCTATTGTTTGGACTGAGTGACAGGGAAGGAGTGGTGATAGATTCCCAGGATGATGAGGTGGGAATGTTCCTTTGGCTACATTTGTGTTCCCCGGTTTAGAGAAGACCACACTGTGAGCAGCAAATACAGCAGTAAATAATGAGGTCTGCAGATGCTGGAGATCACAGCTGCAAATGTGTTGCTGGTCAAAGCACAGCAGGCCAGGCAGCATCTCAGGAATAGAGAATTCGACGTTTCGAGCATAAGCCTGATGAAGGGCTTATGCTCGAAACGTCGAATTCTCTATTCCTGAGATGCTGCCTGGCCTGCTGTGCTTTGACCAGCAACACATTTGCAGCAGCAAATACAGCAGCCTGGACTGAAAGAAGTACAACTATAATCACATGATACAACTATAATCACATGATACAACTATAATCACATGATACAACTATAATCACACGAAAGGATTGTTCCCAACTTTGGACAGTGAGGGAGATAAAATGTCAAATGTTAAACCTCCTGCGGTTGAGCAGAAAGATGCTGTGGAAAGTGTTGGGTAATGATAGAGGAGGTGACCAAGGTGACAAGAGAGTGTGGTCCCTTCGGACAGAGGAGGGAAGGGGAGGGTAGGGAAGGGAAACGCTGTCTGTTGGTGCATCTCACTGAATTTGGCTGATATAGAACCGGATTATCCTTTGAGTACCCAGGCTGATGGGGTGTGAATTAGAACGAAAAGCTTCTGGGAGGAAGAGAGAATGTAGAAGAATGGAATTAGTTTGGACTCAGCTGAGGGCCCTGTCCTCCATCATGTGAATCTTTGATTGAGAAACCGGAAGACCTGTTGGAAGCTAGCATCATTGGAACAGTGTGACAAGACAGAGAAATTGGGGGAAATGGACTGGAGGAGAAAGTGAGGACTGCAGATGCTGGAGATCAGAGCTGAAAATGTGTTGATGGAAAAGCGCAGCAGGTCAGGCAGCATCCAAGGAACAGGAGATTTGACGTTTCAAGGGCTTATGCCTGAAACGTCGAATCTCCTGTTCCTTGGATGCTGCCTGACCTGCTGCGCTTTTCCAGCAACACGTTTTCAGGAATGGACTGAAGTCCTTACAGAAAGCAGGATTGTGGGCAGGTGTAGTCACATTGGCTTTAGGAATCAGTAGATTTTTAAATCAATAAATCATTGACAGGCTACTCCCAGAAGTGGAAATATTTAAGTCAAGGGAGCTAAGGGAAAAGTCAAAGATGGACCAAGTTGTGGTGAGGGAATTGTAGAGAATGGGATCAAAATGGATTAAATATTTCCATTCCAGATGAGAACAGAGTGTGTTAGTAATGAAGATGTTGATATACTGGAGAAAGAGTTGCTGGAAAAGCCCCGAGTAGGACCGGAATAAGGAACGTTTCCTAAACCCCACAAAAAGCCAATTATAACCTGAGTCCATGAGGGTACCCATAGCCACAGCTTTTGTCTGAAGCGAATGAGAAATTGTTTAACCAGAAAACAGCTGCAAATGTGTTGCTGAAAAAGCGCAGCAGGTCAGGCAGCATCCAGGGAACAGGAGATTCGACGTTTCGGGCATAAGCCCTTCTTCAGAAAACAAGCTCATCCAGACAAAGGAAGGAGCTGGATGTTCAGAGAGGATAGCAGGAAGCCTGGACACTCTCCTGACTGGGGGTGGGTAAAGGTGTGGACAGATTTGATATTCCTCATGATATCGGTCTCACTATCTCCCCCTGCCCCTTCCACATGCCCCACACCCAGAAAGATAAAACATATCGAATGCGGAGCAAGTGGTCGGAGCTTCAGGATGACAAATCCCGGGCTGTTGCTTCTCATCCTTCGAAGAAATGGCTAGTGAATAGTTAAAGCATTGCTTAAAAAGTTTCAAAATACATTTGATTCAGGGGATGTTCCATAAAGAGGTAATTAGCTAACTCCCTTACTCCAAAATGGAAAGGAGACAGAAAGGAAGAACCGCTTGGCTCATTAGTTTAACATTTATCATTGGGATAATTTTAAAAGGCATTATTGATGATGTAATAGCAAGGCACTTAGATCGGTTCAAGGTAATCAGACTGAGTCAACATGTTTTGTGAAAGTGAAATCATATTTAACCAATTTAGTGGAGTTCTTCAAGAAAGTAACATGTGGCTGAAGGCTAACCAGTGAGTATGCTGCCTTTAAACTTTCAGAAGGTATTCGATAAGATGCCTCATTAAATGCTGTTGCAGAAAACAATAGCTCATGGTGTTGGGGTTAGCACATTGGCATGGATAGACAGGAAACAGAGCAAGCAGGGGTGGTTCATTTTTGCGTGACAAGGTGTAATGAGTGGGGCTCCACAGGGATCAGTCCAGGGGCCTCAACTCTTTACAATGTATAGAAATGATTTGGATGAAGGGATGAAAGGTGTCATTGTTAAATTTGCTGATGACACATAGAGTGGTAGGAGAGTACTGGAGAAACTCAGTAGGTCTGGAGAGAGAAACAGAGTTAATGTTTTCAAGACTAGTGTTATTCTTCTTAAGAACTGACAAGGGTCAGTAGGAACTAAGTTTGAAGAGGACGCCAAGAGGCTACAGAGGTTACAGACAGAGGTTACAGCTGGAGGTTACAGCTGGAGGTTACAGACAGAGGTTACAGCTAGAGGTTACAGCTGGAGGTTACAGCTGGAGGTTACAGCTGGAGGTTACAGACAGAGGTTACAGACAGAGGTTACAGACAGAGGTTACAGCTAGGTTAAATGAGTGGGAAAAGGTGAAGTAAATGGAGTATATGTGAGAAAATGTGAATTGTCTATTTTGGCAGAAAGACTAATAAATGACCGATTCATCTAAATGGAGAGATTACAGAGTTGGGAGATGCAGAGGGATCTGGGTGTCCTAGTGCACCACTTGTAAAAGGCTAGTTTATTGGGGCAGCAAGAAATTTGGAAATCTAACAGAGTATTGCAATTTATCATAATGGGAATGGAATGCAAAACTAGGGTGGTTAAGTTTCAGGTATCCAGAGCACATCTGGAATACAGGATCCCTGATTTAAGGAAGGATGTAGACACATTGGAAGTAGTTCTGAGAAGGTTTACTGAATAAATACCTAGAATAGCTGGGCATTTTTATGAGGAAAACCTGAAACAGTTTAGAGCTGCATATATTCAAGGTTAGGAAAGCTATTCAACGAAATCATGACAGTTCTCAAAATCTTCAACTTCACTTTCCTGCCTTTTCCCTAAAACCGTTAGTCCCTGATATTGATTAAAGTTGGTCTCCTTCAGGCTTGATCATACTTAATGACCCACCCTCGACAGCCCTCTGAGAGACGGAATTCCACAGATTGACTCCCCTGAAAGCAGAAATTCCTCCTCATCTCTGTCTCAAATAGGTGACCTCTTACACTGAGATTATGCCTTCTGGTCCTCGACTTATCCAGAGGGAATATAATCTCCCCACATCCACCCTGTCAAGCCCCCTGAGAATCTTATCAGTTCCTTACCTTCTACACTCCAATGAGTACAGACCCGACCTACTCAACCTCTCGTCATAAGAAAATTCCTCCTTATATGACGTCATCAAACTGCCCCCAGTGTGAGTGTATGTTTCCTTAGATAAGGTACCAAACGCTGGTCACAATATTCAGGGTATGGTCTATTTGACACAAAGGCGAACACTCATTTTGACTTCACCTATAACCTGCTGAAGTTAGATGCTAGCTTTTTTGTGATTTATGTACAAGGGCCCCCACATCCATCAGTACTGTAGCTTTCTGCAGTCTTTTAGCTTTTAAGTATTATTTAGCTCCTCTATTATTCCCGCTAAAATGCATAAGCTCATGTTTCTCCACATTCCATTCCAGCTGAGTTCCGTCTGTCTCCTGCCTCACCACGTGTTTTCCCACAAGGTAGATTGTTTCTCTGAACGTTGTGAAATCTTTGGAACTTGCTTCATCAAAAGGAGGTGGGCCCAGACCATTTAAATAGTTTTTGAAGGTAGAGAGAGAGATAGATTATTGATAAGCAAAGGTTAATGGAGATCGACAGGAATGAGGTTAAAAGCAGATCAGCCGTGGTCTTATTAAATGATAAAGCAGGTTCGAAGACTTAAAAGTTTGAATCCTGCTCCTAACTTGTAGGTTCATGTCTGTCCGGTCTCTGGCTGGTTGTTGAAATGTTGTAGGGCATCAGAAGATCCATCAGAGTATAAATGGGGAGAGAATAGAGAAAGGAAGAAAATAAAAGAGTCAAGATAGGAAGTGAAAAGTTCAGTGGGACAAGAAATGGCTGAACTGTTGTGTCTGCCAGGGCACTCCTATTAGTAAATGTTGGGAAGACAGCCAAAGCAGGATGTTTGGGTGGGTGACTATGAGGTGGGAAACTGTGGAGCGAAGATCCCCGAAGGAGGGAATGAGATCAGTGATAGTGCTGGAACAGTGGGCGGATGCTGAGTAGCAGGGTCAGAGTCCAGGCACTCAGGCTTGGCTATTACAGTTTGGTTTGCCAAATGATAACAGCTCCACCCTTGTCACCCTCGATCAAGATTAGACCTGAGAGAGCAGAGTGCACCAGGTTTAGTGGGTGACAGGTTAGAGTAGGAGCAGACAAATTGTCACACTAACACTTTGCTGATCTTTGAGCTCAGCTGCTGTTTCCTACAGGCTCCCCATATTCCCTGAGATTAAAATCTGTGATCCTCACAAAATCCTGATACCAGCTGTAGGAGCAAAGCCGTGCCCAGATTCTCAATTATTTATTCATTAATTGCATTAATTTACCTCATCATCCTGTTTCATCGATCACTGGTGTTTTAGGTGGAGGCTAAGGGGCTAATTAGCTTTACCTTTGTAAATGAGCAATGCCACAGAGCCCATCACAGTCATCCATTCCTATGGAAGGATCCTACTCACTTCATTCATCACTCCCCTCAACAACCTGATCACTGAGCACAGCCAATAGACAGAATCAATCAATCACCGAGAACAAAACAAACTCCACTCACACTGTTTTAAGATTTTTTTTCTGTCAATCTTCTGAAGATAAACAAACTGGAAGCAAGAATCAACTATTCTGCCTCTCAAACTTGCTCTGCCATTCAATAATGTCATGACTGATCCGAGTGTAACCATAGTGTAGGAGGTTGAGGGGTGACATCATAGAGGTTTATAAAATCATGAGGGGTATAGATAAGGTGAATGGCTGGTGTCTTTTCTGTAGGGTGGGGGATTTCAAGGGGGCATATTTTTAAGGTGAGAGGAGAAAGATCTTAAAACTTTTTTAAATAGAAAGTGATTTGTGTGTTGAATGAATAGGGATGGATGTGGTTACAGTTATAACATTCAGAAGACATTTTTAGATAAATACATGAATAAGAAATATATGTGGAGGATATGTGCTAAGCACAGGCAGGTGGGACCAGTTTAGTTTGGGATTATGGTTGGTCTGGACTGTATGACTCTATGACTCCAATTTCCAATCAGTCCTCCATAACTCTTCCCCCTTCAAAATTAAAACTTTAACTCAGTCTTCAATGGCCCTGACTCTACTGTTTCCTGGGCTAAAGAATTCCAAATATTAAATAATCCTTCAAGGGAAAGAGTTCCTCCTGTGGACAAGTTAGATTCCAGAGTGAAAACAGATAGACGCTTTGGTCACCATGATGGGGATGCATGGTAGGTAGTGGAATATAGATTCAAGAAAATATTTGCAATTAAGAGTCTAATAATGACCATGAAACTGTTGTCAATTGTCAGGGAAAATGTCCTTGAGGGAAGGAAAATTATCATCTTTACTTGGTCTGGCCTACACGTGACCTCAGGTCATTGGGGATGTGGTTGACTCTCAACTATCCTCTGGGCAATTAGATTTTTTTTAAAAAAAAGCTATGTCTGTATATACACACATATATATAATATATATATAAAATATCTCAGAGCATTAATATAGGAGTGGGATGTCTTGTTGCAACTGTATAAGACGTTGGTAAGGCCACGTTTGGAGTAGTGTGTGCAGTTCTGGTCCCCCTACTATAGAAAAGATCTTACCAAACCAGAAAGAGTGAAGGAGTGAAGTTTTAGTAGGATGCTACTTGAACTGGAAGGTTTGAGTGTTAAGGGAAGGCTGGATAGGCTGGGGGTGTTTTTCCCTGGATGTTATGTGACTGAGCAGTGACCTTATAGGGATCCATAAAATCATGAGAGGCACGGATAAGGTACGCCAACAGCTTTTCCCCATATTCGGGGAACTAAAACTAGAAAGCAGAGGTTTAAGGTGAGAGGGGAGAGATACAAAGGGGTTGAGAAAGGCAATTTTTTTCACACAGAAGGTGGGGAGTGTCTGGACCAAGCTGCCAGAGGTAGTGCTGGAGGTGAGTACAATTTTATCATTTAGGAAACATTGGACAGGTACATGGATGGGATAGGGATGGAGGGAAATGGGCCAAGTGCAAGGAAGTGGGACTAGATTAATTGTGAAAACTGGGCAGCATGGACAGATTGGGCTGAAGGGCCTGTTTTCATGCTGTAAACCTCTATGACCCTATACCTCACAATGAGGAAACATTAGTGTCAAAACAGCTCTATTCACTGCCTATTCATATACCTTTCACACTTACCTGAAATGGGAGATCATAAGATGTAGGAATGGAAGTAGGCCATTCAGCCCATTAAGTCTGTTCTGTCATTCAATGAGATCACAGCAGACCTGATATTAAAATCAATTCTTGGATTATTGATTATTTCTGGTGTTTCTCACTCAGTATTAATTGATCAACTGATTTATTCCCGAGGTCTGGAGGTTAATGTGTCCCAGTTTCTGGACTGAATGTCCTCTTGGCCTGAATCTGAACAGTCTATATGTGACTTCACCATCAGGGTTCAGAGGCAAAGTCATCTGCTCTGTTCAGATAGCTCCTCACTGTGGTCCTGTATCGCCATCTGCTGGTTTAAACATTAAACTGCCAGGCGTATTCAGACACATTCTTTGTGGTAGACCAGTGATAGACACCACACAGCCTGTGGTAAATGTTCAGTTAGATATTTTCCTGGCAATTATCTCACCTTTCCCTAACATTGCAACAGTCAGTGTACTGCCAAACAATCGAAGGGGAAATTGGATGAGTACAAAAGGGAGAAAGGATTGACAGTATATGCTGATAGAGTTTAGATCAAAATGGGCAGAACTGCTTGTTTGGAGCAGAAACACTAGCATTGATCAGTTGGGCTGAATGGCCTGTTTCTTGTGCTGTACACATGATTTAACATTCATGCCATTTTTGGAGCATGCTGATGTTGCGAGATAAATGTAAATTCTTCTTGCATCACAAGAGTGGCAATCCTTCAGTGGCACTCCGCTGACTTTAAAACACTTTGAAATATCCAATGGAAATTACCACAGAAATACAAATCTTTCTTTCTTTAACACTCAAAGGGATAAACACATAAAACATTCTTCCATTCATACATGCAATTAATTCATGATTTTGAAGGTAACAAGCAGTGGATTGTCTGTCTTGGTCAGATACCATAAGGATCTCTGGAGTCTATACTTGCCATCAAACCATGATTTATAGGGAACTGGTGGGATAATGGTAATACCATTGGACCAGTACTCCAGTACACCAGGCTAATCGATCCACTGTAGCAGATGGCAAAATATAAATTCAACAAAAAAGACTGGAATAAAAAACATGTCTAATGACAACTGGGTAACCACTATTAATTTGAATTAAAATCCCATCAGGTTCATTCTTTCCTGGCTTACATGCGACTCCAGCTCACTGGTCTCTGGTTAACCAGCGATGAGTAACACATGCTGGCCCACCAAAGCCCCACCAAGGAATAAGAACAATTACAGACTGTCAGCTCTGAACCGATCCCAAATACCTAGTGTAGGATTACTTCCATAAAAAGCTTGGTCCTAAGGCTATTTGTACTGCTACGTAATTCCATCCTGGAAAGGGAACATGAGCCATTCAGAGGAGATGTTTGGTAACACTTCCTCAGGGGAGGTGCAAGAGAAAAAGCAGTAGATGCTGTTACTTAATTCTTTTATATCTGAAACTTCTGTTGCACAAGACTATAAATGGATATAAAATCAAAACAGACAGAATTAATCCACAAATCAACTGCGGCCTGTTATGGACCAGGCCAGACCCCCCTCAAAATATTTTAAGGTGGTAGCCTAGATCCTAACGTTTTCTTATTGTAAAGGTAGATGTGAAGTGAGTGTTCCAGTGTGATGCTTTAAGCAAAACAGAGCTTATTTAACATGATTTGGAGATGCCGGTGTTGGACTGGGGTGTACAAAGTTAAAAATCACATAACACCAGGTTATAGTCCAACAGGTTTAATTGGAAGCACTAGCTTTCGGAGCGTTGCTCCTTCATCAGGTGGTTGTGGAGAATAAGATCGTAGGACACAAAATGTATAGCAAAAGTTTACAGTGTGATGTAACTGAAATGATATATTGAAAAAGATCTGGATTGTTTGTTAAGTCTCTCATCTTTTAAAATGAACATGTTGGTTTCAGTTCTGTCATATGTAAATCACAGGATTTGTTTAAAGTTACATTCTCAGGTGAACTTTAATAACTGGTGTCATGTCGGCCCAGATAATGCATTGAAGGTGTGAGCTCCCTGTGTGAGACTGTCTGTGCCCCAATGGTCAGACTGATTCTAATCTAAAAAAGGGATTTACAGAATCTGACATGGATTCATGCAGTTTTTGAGCAAAATAAAATGTAATTCTGCAAGTACAAATTCACCCCACAAATTGATATGTGTGTGTGTGTGTGTGTGTGTGTGTGCGCGCGTGTGTGTGTGCGTGCGTGTGTGTGTGTGTGTGTATGTGGGTGTGTGTATGTGGGCGGATTATGAATGTCTGTGAGAGAGTGTGTGAATGTGTGTAAGTGTGAGTGTAATAGGGTATAAGCCTGTGAGAGGGTGCGTGTTTGCGTGTGAATGTGGGAGTGTATGTGTAAGCGAATGAAAGACAGCTTGTGTATGAGAGAGTGTCTGCGTGAGTGTGTGGATCTGTAGGAGTGTGTGTGTGTGTGTCTGTGTGTGTCTGTAGGAGTGTCTGTGTGTCTGTGTCTGTGTGTGTGTGTTTGTCTGTGAGTGTGCATCTGTGTGTGTGTCTGTATGTGTATAGTGCAGTGGGGTCACCTATAGTGTGATATGTGTTGTTTGAAGCCAACCCCATGGGTACCGAACTTGTTCTATCAGCCTTTGCTTGGCCACTTTGCGTAGTTGCCGGACCGAAGTCCGCCTTGGAGGATGGTCACCTGAAGATCCAAGGTCGAATGTCCTGGACCAGTGAAGTGTTCTCCAGGGAACACTCCTGTCTGTTGATTGTTGTGTGGTGTCCGTTCATCCGTTGCTGTAGCCTCTGCTCGGACTTGCCGATGTGCCATGCCTTGGGGCATTGTTGCCTGCAGTGTATGAGGAGGTACAACTAAAACGTAAACCAAAGAAAGCAGAATTTAGAATAACTTAACTATTGGAGAACTTAACTGAATACTCGATGTAGTAACTTAACTAATTAACTGTTCCAATGCAGTAATATCCCATAGACACACCCCTTGACAAAAAAGGTAAATTCAAATCCAGATTCTTGAGGGCGGGGGGAACAACATGCAGAAAGAGATTTCAGAGAAACTCCGTTCGGAATCATTTACTGAAGTTGCAACCCTTCTGGTACTCATACATCTTATGACTGCTACAGCTAAAAAAACTGGAAAGCCTGAACTAGGAGGACTGGCCACTCCACTTCCATTGTTAAACAGTTTCTAAAAAAACCTAAAGGCTCATACACTATTGTTTCAGGCTGGATCCCGTGCCCCTTTGGCCCCTTTGCCTTTACACTCCTTTCTTCAAAAAAACCCAAGACAAAAACTCACCTTTTGAAAGTGACAGCATTGTCACAGGTCTCACTGAATGATGGAATCTGCTTAAATATCTGCCAGGTTAGTCCATTGTTACGTCTACCTGTTTATAGAGTCATAGAGATGTACATCATGGAAACAGACCCTTCGGTCCAACCCGTCCATGCCGACCAGATATCCCGACCCAATCTAGTCCCACCTGCCAGCACCCGGCCCATATCCCTCCAAACCCTTCCTATTCACATACCCATCCAGATACCTCTTAAATGTTGCAATTGTTGATACATGAATTAAACAGCAAAGGCAGTAACTGTGCAGGTTCACTGCTCTATCAGTTATTTTCTCTCTCTCTCTCCTGCACTGTCCTCACCATGTGCTTCCTTTGTCTGCTCTTCTCCCTTTTAAAACTGCTGTTGCTTTAACTTTTTTCTCTGAAGTTCTAAACAATGCAACAGCATACAAAACAGGAATTGCTGCTCCTGGAATTCAAGGAAATCACCTCCAACATCAAAAAAGGAGCAGCTGCTACAGCCAGAAATGTTTTCCATCCTCCATCTTGGATTACCCATTTATGTTTGAGTGTCACAAATTCCACAATTTTAATTTGAAGAAAATTATAAAGCTTTGGTCTGCAGGTAAACATTGATCTCTGACAACAGCCCCAGAATAATTCCGTATTGTGGCTATTTGTAAACTGTTTCTGAGTAGGAAGGGTTTAGAGGGATATGGACAAGTGTTGGCAAATGTGACTAGATTGGGTTAGGATATCTGGTTGGCATGGATGAGTGGGACCGAAGGGTCTGTTTCCGTGCTATATATCTCTATGAACCAATGACTCTAAGTGTCAGTCAGAATGGATAGAGGGGAACAAAATAGATGTGTTGTATTTGGACATTCAGAAAGAAAGGCAGGTTGTGAGAAAGGTATAAACATTGTGTCATAATGTAACACATGCACCACCCTCTGCAAGAAAAAAATGCCTCTTACGTCCCTTTTAAATCTTTTTCCTCTCACCTTAAACCTCTGCCCTCTAATTTTGGGCCCCCCTACCCTGGGGAAAAGATCATGGCTATTCACCCTATCGATGGCCTCATGATTTTATAAACATCTATAAGGTCACCCTTCAGCCTCTGACGTTCCAGGGAAAAAGTTCCAGTCACTCTCTGTAGCTCAAACCCTCCAACTATGGCAACGTCCTTGTAAATCCTTCCTGAACTCTTTCAGGTTTAACAATATCCTTTCTACAGAAGGGCCACCAGATTGCTCACAATATTCTAAAAATGGCTTCACTAATGTCCTGCACAGGCACAACGTAACGTCCGAATGTCTACACTCAATGCTCTGACCAATGAAGATTTGTTATTTCAATAAATCTCCTCCCAAGCCAATCCTGTCAGAGTTGCCACCTCAATAGGTTGGGCAAGCTGGCAAAAAGTTGGCAAATGGAGTACCTGTAAAATGTGGGAAAGTATGAAGTTGGTTGTTTTGGAAGGGAGAACAATAGAACAGAATATAATTGAAATGGAGAGAAACAGCAGGAAGCTGCAACATAAAGGGACTTGAGATAGTTGTGCATGAAATTAATCGAATCTTTGATTCTATAGAAGCAAGTAGAATAAAGCTAGATCACTGACTCTACCTCAAGTGTTTCTAAACCAGGTCATGGACTTTCCTGATCTATACACGGAGTTCACAGAATTGCTGGGATTGCTTGTCAGGGTGTGCTGCTTATTTATCCTTCACCATCTGCCTGCACTTGCTTGCCAAAGGTACAGGGTGGCTGGTGTAAAGTATTTATTCAATTCCTTGCCATTTCCTGATTCCCAATTATTATTTCCCCAGCCTCAAAGTCTAAGGGGTCTATGTTTTGTTTGGCTTGCTCTTCCTTTTTATATATTTAAAGAAGCTCTCACTGTACATTTTATATTACTTGCTAGTTTACCCTAACAATTTGTCATGTCCCTCTTTTGTTGGCTTTTAAAACTTGTCTATTCCACTGGTTTACCACGGATCTGGTATTCAGGGTATGTGATTTTTCAAATGGACAGCCAAAAAGGAAAGGGAGAAGGGATGGTTTTGTTAGTACAAGATTGTCAAAATTCACCCACAATTAACGCAGTGCCTTTTGTACATGCTCTTATCCTGACTTATTTTCTGTTCTCCAGAACAGCTGCTATTAGAGAGAGTGTAGACTACTCCCACCAGAGTGAGTTATCCAGTTTGGACCAAAACAGGGCAGATGATGGTACTTTCTAGATGTTATGAAGTTAAATACAGTGGATGTCCGAAGAGACTTGGGAGTTCAGGTGGAGATATCATTAAAATGTCACAAACAGGTGCAGAAAGCTAAGGTAATGCTGGCCTTTCTATCGAGAGGACTGGAGTATAGGATGCACAACTTATGCTGCAGTTATACAAACCCCTGGTTAGATCCGAGTGGGAGCAGATCTGGGCACCACACCTCAGGAAGGATACATTGGCCTTGACGGCAGTTCACAGTAGGTTTATAAGAATGATACCTGGACTTCAGGGGTTAAGTTATGAGGAGAGATTATACAAATTATTTTCTCAGAATTTAGAAGGTTAAGGGGTGATCTAACTGAAATCTTCATAATATTAACAGGAAAAGACAGGGTAGGTAAAGATAAACTATTTCCACTGATTGGAGATTCTAGAACTCGGGGCATAGTCTGAGAGTTAGGGCCAAACTTGTTCAGGAGAGATGTTAGGAAGCACTTCGACACACAAAGGGTGTTTGGAACTCTTTTCCATGAACTGCAGTGGATGGTGATTCAGTTGATGATTTTAAAGATAGATTGGTTTTTGTTAAGCACCGTTAGTGAGGGATATGGGTCAAAGGCAGGTATATGAGTTAAATCACAGGTCAGCCATGTTCTTATTTAATGTTGGATCAGGCTTGAGGGGCAGAATAGTCTACTCCTGGTCCTATGTTCTTCCTCTTGTTATTTTGTACGTCTACTCAAATGGATTCTACATCATCTGATTCCACATCATTTCTTGATATCACACATATTCCATCCTGTACTAACAAAGCCATCCCACAAACTTCTCCTTTTTGGTGGTCCATTTAAAACATCACAAACCCTGAGTATTTAGCTTCCAACTTTGATCTCCTTAGAGCTCCTTATTTCTCCATAATGGTGAGAAGATTATACCGTTTAATTTCTATCTGTGCCCTTAATTCATTTATTTTGTTCCAAATGCTGCAGCATTAATTTTGCCTTTTGACTATTTTGTCCCCTCTTTGACCCTATTTACTTTTTTAAAAAAAATTTACACACTCTGTTCCTTTCTTTCTCACTTGGAGTATCATGATCAAACTAGGAGTATGATGGCCCAGCAAGACCACCATACCCTTTTGTGTTGGAAGCTTACATATCCATCCTCCCTCACCCTCTAATCTCAAAATATAACTCGTGGTGAGCGGACATGAATATTTTACCACCTGAATTAAAACTGTAAGAAGTTGGAGGTAACAAACCTACAGTTAAAGGGGTGTCACCATATTGTACTGACATTGAAAGGTCCCATTTTTATGGGGAAATACATTGCAAATCAACAGTAAGCAGCAACCTTCCCAATTGAGTAGAAAGGCATGCTTCGTCCTGAATTATGTCTGCAGAGTACTGGAATACACACATTTAGTGAAAAGTGACTTTCAACATCAGAAACCCAAATTGTTTACTACACTGGGTTGCATGGTGGTTCTGGCATGGTGGCTCAGTGGTTAGCACTGCTACCTCACAGTGTTTCATGTGGAGTTTGCATATTCTCCCCATGCCTATGTGGGCTTCCTCCCACAGTGCGAAGATGTGCAGGATAGGAGGGTTGGTTATGGGAAATGAGGGGATAAAGTTGGGAGTGGAGGCTGTGTCTGGGTGGGATACTCTTTGGAGGGTCAGTGTGGACTTGATGGGATGAATGACCTCTTTCCACACTGTGGGGATTCAATGACTGGAAAACCTGGAATCTCGTTTATTAGAGGTCATTTTTGCAAGCTGAGACCAAGTTAATGCCAGTTACTGATGTGCAGTGCTACAGCTAATGCTCTCCATTAACAGAAGCTGCTGTGGCCTGGCCTCCCGCCGCTGGGGGTCGCGCTGCCAGAGGGCGGCACCCCGATCCTCCTGCCTCTCGTGAACCCTCGTCGTTCATCCCCGGGTTGTCCTGGTAACTGGCCCAGGCCAATAGGTACCGACGCAGGGCGTTGATGTCAGACGCAGCCAATGAGCGACGGAGCGGTTAGATATGAATTAGAGAGAGAGAAACGGCGGGAGGATCTGCGACAGAGACACGGGAGTGGGAGACCACCACCCCCACACACACGGTGAGGGACAGTACACCCCCACCCCCCCCCCCCCCCCCCCCCTCACCACACACACACACACACACACACACACACACACACACACACGGTGAGGGACAGTACACCCCCACTCTCCCCCCCCCCCCCCCCCCACCACACACACACACACACACACACACACACGGTGAGGGACAGTACACCCCCACTCTCCCCCCCCCCCCCCCCCACCACACACACACACACACACACACACACGGTGAGGGACAGTACACCCCCACTCTCCCCCCCCCCCCCCCCCTCACCACACACACACGGTGAGGGACAGTACACCCCCACTCCCCCCCCCCCCCTCACCACACACACACACACACACGGTGAGGGACAGTACACCCCCCCCCACTCACCCCCACCCCCCACACACACACGGTGAGGGACAGTATACCCCCCCCCCCCACACACACAGGGTGAGGGACAGTACACCCCCCCCCACACACACACACGGTGAGGGACAGTATACCCCCCCCCCACACACACACACACGGTGAGGGACAGTACACCCCCCCCCACTCACCCCCACCCCCCACACACACACGGTGAGGGACAGTATACCCCCCCCCCCCCCCCCACACACACACACAGTTGGTTGGTGGGTGGTGGGGGAACAGAGAGGGAGGGAGGCAACAGGTTTGGGAGTTGGAGGGAGGGATGAGGTGGGGCAGGGGGAGGGGGAAGAGAGAAAACAGGTTTAGAAATAGGATTGGGACAGGACACTCAGGGAGATAGCCTCAGAGCCAATCCTGAGTCTTGCTGCTTTCCCTCCACTCGCTCCCTGTCTCCTCTCCTTTACTCCCTCTTCCACTGCCCCCTACCCTCCACCTGTCCCCACCTTCCCTCCTTTCCTGCACTCTGTCCCCACCTTCCCTCCTTTCCCACACCTGTCCCCACCTTCCCTCCTTTCCCACACTACAGACTCATTCCGCTTGCTTTCACCCTCTGTTTGCCCCAGCCCCATTGATCACTGCGCGACACAGATCCTGTTTAGCTAAGATCCTGTATGTGTTCTCTCTTCCAGATAAAGACAGAATGTTCAGTTCAAGGAGATCAATGAAATCATCCTCCTCTGAGAACGAGGGCGAGGAAATCCAAACTGTACGTACTGTCATCCATCCTGACGACAACACCTGAAAGTAGGGGAATTGGAAGGTAGATGGATGAGAGAAGGAAGAATGCAGCCTGCTCTCAGTCATCAATACAGCTTCACCTTATTATCAAACAGTGCTTTCTAATGATGTTACCTTTTAAAAATAAATTATTATAAGTATTAAATCAGAAAAGATTAGTTTAGATTACAGTGTGGAAACAGGCCCTTCGGCCCAACAAGTCCACACCGACCCGCAGAAGCGCAACCCACCCATACCCATACCCCTACATTTACCCCTTACCTAACACTACGAGCAATTTATCCTGGCCAATTCACCTGGCCCGCACATCTTTGGACTGTGGGAGGAAACCGGAGCACCCGGAGGAAACCCACGCAGACACGGGGAGAACGTGCAAACTCCACACAGTCAGTCGCCTGAGTTGGGAATTGAACCTGAGTCTCAGGCGCTGTGAGACAGCAGTGCTAACCACCGTGCCGCCCATAAAGGCATGTTCCTGTGCTGTATGTGTTACATCTGTGATGGTGGGATTTGAACCATGCCTTCAAAGCAGCAGCTCAGAGTAATGCTTATTAGTCCAGTGATAATATCATTACACCACCACCTCTCTCCGCAAAAGGATTGCGGATTGCAGATTGTGAACCATGCTGTGACCTGGTGCAATAATAATCTGCGGCATCGAAAAAAAAACACAGACCAGAAAATGTTTGAATTATTTCTAATGTGTTCTGGATGAGGGCGAATAGGTCACCTTCCTGGTGATCAGTGATCACTCGACAGTAATTCAGCATATAGTGAAATGTTCCAAGCTGTCTCAAAATTATGTAAATCAGACAAAAATTGACACTGAACCACATATTAAGACAAGTGACCAGTAATTTAGAAAAGGTAGTGTTTTAAGGTTTGCCTTAAAGGTGGATGCGTTTTGGAAAGGAGTTCCAAAGTTTCGATCCATCTTAACTGTGTTGTTCCCTGCAATTGAATTTCATTTGAGGGGAAAAGGAGGTGGGAGCTGAAATCTGAGCTTGTGTTTTATTTCTAATTGAGTGATGCCTGAATTTAACTTGTTCCTCCAAGCTGTTTGAAACTTCTCCTTTGCTTCCTGTGTAGCCGACCAACAAGGGCGTGCGAGTCCCTTTTCAGGATGTTTTGCCTCAGTGCAATGTTCAGAGGGACGTGAAGAACCCCTGTATCAAGAGGCGCTCGGAGATTCTGCCAGGGTCTAACCTGACACCACTGATGCGGAGGCTGCACCTACAGGCAAGTGAGGAAAGTCCGGTAGTGGAGCAGGTTGCTGGAGAACTATTGGTATCATTTGAGAGCAATTGAAAAATAGGAATGGGATCAGGTTATTTTGCCCTCAGGGGTGTTTCACCACTCAATCGGACATGGCTAAGGTGTTGAGTGTGGTGCTGGAAAAGCACAGCAGGTCAGGCAGCATCCAAGGAGTTGGAGATTTGCTATTTCGGGCATAAGCAATGTGGACCGGGAGCTGGGAGATAAATGAGAGGGGAATGGGATTGGGGGTAAAGTAGCTGAGAAAGCGATGAATAGATGAAGGTAAGGGAGAAGGCTATAGGGCAGAGGGGGCAGTGATGGACAGGTCAGGAGGGTGGTGCTGAATTGGAGGCTTGGGACTGGGATAATGTGGGAGGAGAGTAAGTGAGGAAACTGTTGAAATCCCCATTTATCCCGTGTGCTTGCAGGATTCCAAGGCGTAATATAAGGCGTTCTTCCTCCAGGCATCGGGAGGTAACAGTTCGCGGTGGAGGAGGCCCAGGACCTGCATGTCCTTGACGGAGTGGGAGGGGGAGTTGAAGAGTTCAGGACAGGGCAGTGGGGTTGGTGAGTGTGGGTGTCTCAGAGATGTTCTCTGAAACGATTCGCAAAGAGGCGTCCTGTCTCCCCAATGTGGGGACCACACCGGGTGGAACGGATGCAGTAGATGACATTGGTAGAGGTACAGATAAATTTCTGACAGATGTGGAAGGCTCCTTTGGGGCCTTGGATGGAGGTGAGGGGAGTGGTGTGGACGCAGATTTTGCACTTCCTGCGGTGGCAGGCAAAGGTACCAGATTTGAATTGAGAAGAATAGTTTCGGACTAGATAGAGGATAGTTTTCAGAGCTGGAGAAATGTCTTAAAACTGTTTTAGCAGTTTAAGTAGAGAAAGTTTTACTTAAAGTCCACGAAGCAGCTGGTGGCTGTAAATCTTGAGGAGAGATAGTAACAGAAAACCACATCTGGTGACTGTATAGAAAGTGGGTGAAAGGAACTACTTGCAACCTTGTCACATCAGTAAGAATTTAAATAGTGAAGATAGGAGTGTTACTTCACGAGGGCTGAGCAATATAAAGGATATGAGTAGGAAAAGCACTGAATTGTTCTTTTTGCCGTTAATGTTAAGATCTTCTTTAATTGTTAAACACATGCTTTGTTTATTGCGTGTAAAAATATCTGTGTTTTTAAACAAAGGAACACCGACAGCCTCTTGTGAAAATAATCTGTGACTGACCACTTCAGTAAACAAACTGTAAAAATAAAACTTGGAATCTATCAAGCCAGGTTTTACTCAGACCTGGCTTGTCCAATATTACCTATCAGCTGGAATTATAATACTGCACAAACATCTGACAGGCAGGGAATTTAAGGGTCACATGGTAGATTTAGAAGAAAGACGTGGGGATGCTTGAGTGGAACATGGAAACTTTAAAAATAGGAGCAAACTATTTGACCCTTCAACCCTGCTCCACCATGCAATCTAATCAAAGCAATCCATCATCCAACTTAATACAGTGTTGCTGCTTTCTCTCCAATACCTTTGTGTCCTACAGCTCCAAGAACTATATCAAACCTCTTCCTGAAAATATTCAATGTTATCACCTTAACGGTGGCAAAGAGCACCACAGACTTGACACTCTGAGGCAAAAAAGGAATTTATTCACTCAGTCCCTAAAGACCTACTCTACATCTGGCTCTGGACTCTCCAGTCATCCAGAATGACCTTCCTACATTTACTCTGCTAGAATCTTGTAGGTTTCTAGATCACCCCTCATTCTCCTAAACTCGAGTAGATATAGTCCAAAATTGCTTCAAATATACATCAGTTTCTGCAGTATAATTTTAAAGCAATCTGGACCAAAGTGTCAATGTATAGAAAACACTTTCCCAATTTAACTAAAAGAGACAAAAATGAAAATCTTGAGTCTGTAAATTCTGGATCGCTGAATTCACCCGTTAATCGGGCAGCATTCAAACTGAAATGCTATGCCAGACACATCTTAGCCATGGAGAAAGTGAGGACTGCAGATGTTGGAGACCAGAGTATAAATGTGGATTTCAACAGATTCCTCATTTCCCCTCCGCAACATTATCCCAGTCCCAAGCCTCCAACTCGGCACCGCCCTCCTGACCTGTCTACCATCTTTCCCATCCATCTGCTCCACTCCCCCCTCTGACCTATCACCTTCTCCCTCATCTTCAGCCACCTATCACTTTCTCAGCTACCTTTCTCCCATTTATCTCTCAGCCCCCCGGCCGACAAGCCTCATTCCTGATGAAGGCCTTATGCCCGAAACATTGATTCTCCTGCTCCTCGGGTGCTGCCTGATCTGCTGTGCTTTTCCAGCACCACACTCTTGACTCTGGTCTCCAATATCTGCAGTCCTCACTTTCTCCATGGCTAAGATGTGTCTGGCATAGCACTTCAGTTTGAATGCTGCCCGATTAACGGGTGAATTCAGCGATCCAGAATTTACAGACTCAAGATTTTAATTTTTGTCTCTTTCAGTTAAATTGGGAAAGTGTTTTCTATACATTGACACTTTGGTCCAGATTGCTTTAAAATTATACTGCAGAAACTGATGTATATTTGAAGCAATTTTGGACTATATTTACTCGAGTTTAGGAGAATGAGGGGTGATCTAGAAACCTACAAGATTCTAGCAGAGTAAATGTAGGAAGGTCATTCTGGATGACTGGAGAGTCCAGAGCCAGATGTAGAGTAGGTCTTTAGGGACTGAGTGAATAAATTCCTTTTTTGCCTCAGAGTGTCAAGTCTGTGGTGCTCTTTGCCACCGTTAAGGTGATAACATTGAATATTTTCAGGAAGAGGTTTGATATAGTTCTTGGAGCTGTAGGACACAAAGGTATTGGAGAGAAAGCAGCAACACTGTATTAAGTTGGATGATGGATTGCTTTGATTAGATTGCATGGTGGAGCAGGGTTGAAGGGTCAAATAGTTTGCTCCTATTTTTAAAGTTTCCATGTTCCACTCAAGCATCCCCACGCCTTTCTTCTAAATCTACCAAGTGACCCTTAAATTCCCTGCCTGTCAGATGTTTGTGCAGTATTATAATTCCAGCTGATAGGTAATATTGGACAAGCCAGGTCTGAGTAAAACCTGGCTTGATAGATTCCAAGTTTTATTTTTACAGTTTGTTTACTGAAGTGGTCAGTCACAGATTATTTTCACAAGAGGCTGTCGGTGTTCCTTTGTTTAAAAACACAGATATTTTTACACGCAATAAACAAAGCATGTGTTTAACAATTAAAGAAGGTCTTAACATTAACGGCAAAAAGAACAATTCCGTGCTTTTCCTACTCATATCCTTTATATTGCTCAGCCCTCGTGAAGTAACACTCCTATCTTCACTATTTAAATTCTTACTGATGTGACAAGGTTGCAAGTAGTTCCTTTCACCCACTTTCTATACAGTCACCAGATGTGGTTTTCTGTTACTATCTCTCCTCAAGATTTACAGCCACCAGCTGCTTCGTGGACTTTAAGTAAAACTTTCTCTACTTAAACTGCTAAAACAGTTTTAAGACATTTCTCCAGCTCTGAAAACCATCCTCTATCTAGTCCGAAACTGTTCTTCTCAATTCAAACCAAGTTTTCTTTCTGTATTTCATAAAAGATCAACTTGTAAATATTAAATTAATCAATTCCTAGAGAGTTTATTTAGTCTCAAACAAAGAATTGCAGATGCCAGAGATCTGTGGGGAGAAAGCAGAGTTAACATTTTGCGTGGTGACTGTTCATCAGATCTCCACTTCAAAATCCAAAATCCCAAATGATCTGGATGAGGGAACCAAATGCAACATTTCCAAATTAGCTATTGACACAAAAGTAGTTGGTGGTTGTGAGGAGATGGAGGCGATTTGTACACGTTGAGTGAGTGGGCAAACACAGCAGATGCAGAACAATGTGGGTAAATGTGAAACTGTGCATTTTAGAGTGAAACAATAGAAAGGAAGAGTATGGTGTATTGGGAAGTATGGATGTACAAAGGAATCTGGGCATCCTTGTACACCAGTCAACGAAAGTAGACAGGCAGGTGCAGCTAGCAGTTAGAAATTCCAATGACACATTGGCCTTCATTGTGAGAGGATTTGACTTCTGAACTAGACCAGACCTGCAGTATAGTGTGCATCATTGCCCTCCATACCTTGCCATAGAGGGACTACCGTGGAGGTTCACTGGGCTGATATTGGGGGTAACAGGACTGCTCTACAAGGAGAGCCTGGTTCATCTAGGCTTGAGTTGACTAGTTTAGAAGGATGAGAGGGGATCTGATCAAAATGTATAAAGTTCTCTCTGGGTTGGATAGACTAGATGCAGGGTGAATGTTTTCTCTGTGGGGAGTCTATAATATATTCAATGACACAGTCACAGGACAGACCATTTACAACGGAAATGTGGAAACTCTTCTTCACTTAAAGAAAGTGGATCTGTGGAGTTCTCTACCACATGTCACGGAATTATATTCAAGAGAGAGATGATATATTTTTAGATTTTAAAGGCATCAAGAGTAATAGGGAGTGAAAGGAAATATGGCGTGGAAATAGAGGATCAGTCATGTGGAGTAGGATTGAAGGGCTGAATGGCCTACTCCTGCACCTAGATACTATTATAAACCTTTAATACAATAGATTTCCTTCAATGCATCCATTCTAAAGTATTTGCTTAACTGCTCTCTGACCTCCATGGAATCACCAGTTAACCTTGCAAAAGTTGAAAAATGGGAAAGCAAATTTGCACTTTTCACAACCTCCAGACATCCTACATTCAAACATTTGTAAATTCATAGAAAATTTCAGTGAGGTACAGGCCCTTTGGCCCTTGATGTTGCGTGGCCCTGCGAAACCAATCTGAAGCCCATCTAACTGACGTTATTCATTCTCGTCAATATGTCTGTCCAATGACCATTTAATGCCTGTATGTTAGTGAGTCTACATCTATTGCAGGCAGTGCGTTCCACACCCCTACTACTCTGAGTAAAGAAACTACCTCTGACATCTGCCCTATATCCATCACTCCTCAATTTGAAGCTGTGTCCCCTGATGCTAGCCATCACCATCCCAGCCCCTCACTGTCCACTAGATTGTGGCTTACTGGATAGGTGCACAAAGGATGTTTTCTCTGGCTGGTGATTCTCGAACAAAGAAGCACTGTTTCAGAATAAGGAGCAAGCCATTTAAGAAAGTGATAGTGAGGAAGTTTTTCATTTAGAGGTGGGAGTTTGTGGCAAAGTGTGCCAGAGACACCAGAGGCTCAGTCATAGAATCATAGACATTGATAGTCCTGAAGGGGCCCTTCCGCCCACCATGTCTATTCCCCTATAATCCTACCTACACTAGCCCGACTTTGCTGCACTAGACGCCCATGTTATGACACTGTAAATAGTTAGGGTCATTAGATGTCTACATACAAGCAAAAAGGGATACTGGGAACATGTTGAAATAAAAGGATCAGTCATGGTCTTGTGGGCAGAAAGGGCTGCCTCCTGCTCCTTATGTTCAGTAAGTGAAGTAGCTGTGGAATGTTTTCAGTTGTACCATAAGCAAGTGGCAGTTAGTGAGCTACCCAGACAGCAGGGATAATGGTCCACCAATAGGATTCATGTCAGGGATCTTTATCTTGAAATCATGTTTCTCAAGGGTCAGATGCCAAATGCTTGCTCTTTGCCTCGTTTCCCGAGAAACAACTGACAGAAGAGGTCAGGCTAAGTTTTATATTGTACCAAACTGTCAGCATTGCTGAAGTTTATATAGGGGGAAAAGTGTTTAAAAAATCATCAGGTGTAAATTCTGACTGGCTTTATTGCATGAGTGCATTGTCACACACAGTCTCAATCCATCACACCATCTCTATATGTTCATGGCATCGCTGTTGGTGGGAGCCTACTATACACACATTCACTGCTATGTTTTCCACAAGATTCTTGTGCCCAAAATTTGAAAGAACTTGATTGTGTGAACACATGAGAGGTGCTCTAGAAATGCAAATTCTACATTGCCGTTCCTCCTGAGATCACCTGAAGCTATTGCCTGATTTAGATTGGCATGTGTGTGGTGCCTGTGTTTGACTTTGGGGAGAAAACCTCTCCTGAGAGTCTTTGCTTTGAACTTACAGGATGATGGCCTGCCAGGTCTGAAGCTGGTTTATGAAGATCCCGGTCAAAATATCTTCGTGGAAGAGGACTGTGTTTGTGTTCCCCAGGCGAGGGCCTTGACTCCACTGATGCACACAGCTGAACCTGGCCTTGACAGTACAGTTCCTGAGATCATGCTGATAGAGGCTAAGGATCCCACTCCAGGTCGTGGACGTGAAGAAGCAATTACATGCGTTGTCCGTAAAGGGGAGCCAGTCATAATTGAGGCAAAGCAAGAGCCCAAGCTGCCACTTAATGACACTGCCATAATCTCCGGATTGGCACCAGGCGGATCCTCAAATCCCATTGAGACTGTAGCTGGTCCAAATCTCGGGCCCAGAGTGGCTGAAGGGCACTCTCTGTCCTCCAGACTGGAGATGGCAGGACAGCCAGAGGTACCTCAACGTGATTGCCCTCCAGTTTTGACAGGGAATTCCTGCACCATTCTTCCTGAAGTGGAGGGGGATGACGGTCTTGGGGAAGATCTGCTTGATAACTTGACAACAGTTCATGGGCTCTCCGTACCTCTTGGCACTGGGACTGTGGGTGTAGGGATGTTGTCCTGCAGTGATTTGGGGCAATTGAAGGATGTTGTGAGATTTGGGGAGCTGAAGCGAGATGGGGAGGAGGTGGGCCCATGGAAGATGGAGGCAAAGCAGGATGACAGGGTTTCTGAGGAGGTGGGACGAGTGAGTACTGGGCAGATAGACATTGAGGGAGACTGGGCAGAGATGGGGAAAAATATGGGTGTGGTAGGGCAAGGGATAGGGGACAACATGGACATAAAACATATAAAAGGGGAAAGGCAGGAGAGTGGGCAGCTGGAGTTCGGGCAGGAGGAGGGAGAGGGGGATGAGGTGATGCAAGCAGAGAGGGAGGAGGTGAGGCAGGCAGAGGGAGAGGGGGAGGAGGTGAGGCAGGCAGAACGAGAAGGGGAGGTGGTGAGGCCATTGCGGGGAGAAGGGGAGGAGGTGAGGCCATTGGGGGAAGAAGGGGAGGAGGTGAGGCCATTGGGGGGAGAAGGGGAGGAGGTGAGGCCATTGGGGGGAGAAGGGGAGGAGGTGAGGCCATTGGGAGGAGAAGGGGAGGAGGTGAGGCCATTGGAGAGAGAGGAGGTGGTGAGGCCATTGGAGGGAGAGGGGGAGGAGGTGAGGCCATTGGAGAGAGAGGAGGAGGTGAGGCCATTGGAGGGAGAGGGGGAGGAGGTGAGGCCATTAGAGGGAGAGGAGGAGATGAGGCCATTGGAGGGAGAAGGGGAGGAGGTGAGGCCGGCGGAGGGAGAGGAGGAGGAGGTGAGGCCATTGGAGGGAGAGGAGGAGGAGGTGAGGCCATTGGAGGGAGAAGAGGGGGTGAGGCCGACAGAGGGAGAGGAGGAGGAGGTGAGGCCAGGGAAGGGAGAGGAGGAGAAAGTGAGGCCAGCGGAGAGAGAGGGGGAGGAGGTGAGGCCGGGGAAAGGAGAGGAGGAGGGGGAGGTGAGGCCGGCGGAGAGAGAGGGGGAGGAGGTGAGGCAGGTGGAGAGAGAGGGGGAGGAGGTGAGGCCAGTGGTAGATGCTTGCCAAGAGGTGGGGCGGGTGGAGATGGGCACCAGCCCCATTCCAGCCCCAGAACCTTGTGCCCTGATGTGCCTCATCCACGCTGGCACAATGCAAACGCCGATAAACACGTGGAGATTGTTGGCAGAAGGATTGGACCGCAGCCGGGTCACATACCAAGAGGCCAGCACTGCAGTTACTCCTGTGGGAACAGAGTGTGCCTCGACCTGTGTGACCCCCGTTAACTTGGCTGAGAAGGCAATCAATACGTCTGCATCAGAGGGTGCCTGTGCCGAAATGATGGACAGTGCAGTGCTCACAGATTCTTTACTCTGGAAGTAAGTGGTTAAATTTCTGGACCCAGTCATGTAGAGGCTGGAAGTTGAAATGGCATGCTGATAATTTCAAAATTTCTTCTCAAGGGTAATAAATGCTGGTGTAGCCAGTAAATCCCATGAATGAATTTTGTTTAAAATACTGAAAATAAAAGGCAGATTTTAGTAAAAGTGTAGCTTTAGGATTGTCATAAAAGAAAACTCATTGGTTCACTGATGTGATGTAAGAAACTGGCCTGGTCATATATGTGACTTCATGCCCACAGTGATCTGTTGCAATATGAGCAGTTCAAAACAGCAACTCACTGGCCCACCATCTCATCAGTGCAGTTTGGATGGGCTGCACCATCACCCTCTTCTTGGAGCCTTTATCTACAGTTAGCTCTGCTATAATATGGTAGTTCCATTCTCGTGTTATAAAAAAATTGTTATTAGCAGCACCATTTAATCTAGTGGGGCCAGAATTGCTTTATCACCAACATACACTTCAAAACCTTGCACTTTAGAAAGTGTCCCCAGTTTGTCTATTGTGTTTTCGAGAATTTGTGTTAACAAAACGTGCGTTATCACAAAATGACCTGTATATGGGAAGTTAATGTAAATGACCCCAAAATACTCCATGCTAATCTTTAATGTGCAGTTTGAGGGCCCTCCAGTGGACAGCACATTATACTGCAGCATAACAGACTGTAGCATCGGGGTAAAAACAATGACTGCAGATGCTGGAAATCAGATTCTGGATCAGTGGTGCTGGAAGAGCACAGCAGTTCAGGCAGCATCTAAAGTGCAGCGAAATCAACGCTTCGGGCAAAAGCCCTTCATCAGGAATAAAGGCAGTGAGCCTGAAGCGGACTGTAGCATATGCTTAATGTCAGCTCCCATCTGTTCTGATACTGTTCTTCATAAATTGCCTCTTTTTCCCCTCCCTCTCTCAATATTTTTGTTTTGTTTTTTGAGAGTTTATCCTCTGGAGTGTCTGAGAGGCATGTAGGCCTGGCTCTGAAATTCCCAGTGCTCAGTACGAAAGCATCACTGACAAATACTGTGTCTACCTCCCAAAGCACAGCGATAGTCCTGACTCCAGTGTTCATTGGATGATGGGAGCACAGAGACTTTAATTACGAATCAGCAGTGGAATTGGATAGTGAAGTTGAACATGTTGATCCCTGATGGAGGAGAAAATTGGAGCTGCAACAAGCTAACTGAGAAATAGGGATTCTTCCAAGTCAGCATTCACAGTTACTGGCTCTTACTTGCATGGTGTTGTTTTTAAACAACGGGGCGACTATGGGGTGTGAATGTCTGCTACATGCTCCAGTGGGCTATGGCAGTATCAAGCTTATTGTTATCTCATTCCTTATTTGAGTATCACCGTTGTAAGATACAGTCATGCCTCCTGTTTCCATCAAGAGCCAGCTTCACTAGCTCTTGAGTTACAGAGCCTTGTCTTCCCTGTCCTTTCCCAGTATCACAATCACACTGAGAAGAAAGGGTCCCTTCATCTTGTGCAATGCTTCAGATTATTCATGACTAGAACCAATGGTTTTTCAGCTCTGGAGCTGCCCGGTTATTTGGCACTCGTTTGGTGGATTTCTTCCCTTTTTTACTCTCTTTCTCCTAGCTTTTCCCGAGAGGCTCTGGAATCAGTTCCACGAGAGGATTTGGAACGTCGACTAGAGACTTCCTTGCTCATCAATGAGGTTCTCTCTGGCCAACTGAAAGACCTGTCCAAGAGTAAAGATCTGGGCCTCTGGGCTGGGCCAGCAGATCAGAGGGATACCTTCACCCAGACTGACAGTTCGCAGACTCCCGAGGTAACTGTTCTGTGTGTTACTGCAGATATATCTTTGACTCTGTGCCCCCGTATTGGTGAATGGGTATCATGACAGCAACTGCTGTAACTGGCAGTAAGTTGTGTTAATTCATAGAATTTGCAGATATTTCTGTTCCACATCAGTCTTGTTCTCACCCTGTTACTGCATCCTTCTATTCCTTTCCTTACTCCCTTCTGTTTATCCAGTTTTCCCCTTAAATACATTGATACTGTTCACTTTGACCACTTCTTGGAGTTCCACATTCTCTGTGTAAAGAAGAAACTCTTGAATTCCAGTTTTCAGTTTCTGTCTTGCACAGGATGGGGAAGGAAAGTGCAGGAGATGGGTACAATTAAATATGTGGAACTTATTCAAGGACCAGCTATTGTGCATCATTGATAAGTATGTACTGGTCAGGGAAGAAGTGGTCAAGCAAGGGAGCCGTGGTTTACTAAGGAAGTTCTCTTGTCAAGAGGAAGGAGGCTTATGTTAGGGTCAGATGTGAAGGCTCAGTTTGGGCACTTGTGAGTTACAAGTTAGCCAGGAAAGACCTAAAGGGAGTGCAAAGAAGAGCCAGGAGGGGATATGAGAAGTCATTGGTGGATAGGATCAAGGAAAACCCTAAGGCTTTCTATTAGGAACAAAAGAGTGACTAAAGTAAGATTAGGGCCAATCAAGCATAATAGTGGGAAGTTGTGCATGGAGTGAGGGGAGATGGGGAAGTGCTAAATAAATACTTTTTGTCAGTATTCACACTACAAAAAGACAATGTGGTTGAGGAGAATACTGAGATACAGGCTATTAGACTAGATGGGATTGAGGTGTATAAAGAGGAGGTGTTAGCAATTCTGGAAAGTCTAAAAATAGATTCATCCCCTAGGCCGGATGGGATTTATCCTAGGATTCTCTGGGAGGGCAGAGAAGAGATTGCAGACCCTTTGGCTTTGATCTTTATGTTGTTGGTGTCTGCAAGAATAGTGCCAGAGACTGGAGAATATCAAATGTTGTCTTCTTGTTCAAGAAAGGGAATAGAAACAATCCTGGTAATTATAGACCAGTGAGCCTTACTTCAGTTGTGGGTAAGTTGTTGGAAAAGATTATGAGAGAGAGGATTTATAATCATCTAGAAAGGAATAATTTGATTATGGATAGTCAGCACAGTTTTGTGAAGGCTAGGTCGTGCCTCACAAACCTTATTGAGTTCTTTTGAGAAGGTGATCAGACAGGTGGGTGAGGGTAAAGCAGTTGATGTGGTGTATATGGATTTCTGTGAGGCATTTGATAAGGTTCCCCACGGTAGGCTATTCCAGAAAATACAGAGGCAAGGGATTAAGCGGTTTGAATCAGAAATTGGCTAGCTGAAAGAAGACAGAGGGTGGTGGTTGATGGGAAATGTTCATCCTGGAGTTCAGTTACTAGTGGTGTATCTGTTTTGGGTCCACTGTCATTTTTATAAACTACCTGGATGAGGGCAGAGAAGGATGGGTTAGTAAATTTGTGGATGACACTAAGGTCGGTGGAATTGTGTATAGTGACGAAGGATGTTGTATGTTACAAGGAGACAAAGATAAGATGCAGAGCTGGGCTGAGAGGTGGCAAATAGAGTTTAATGCAGACAAGTGAGAGGTGATTCAGTTTGGAAGGAGTAACAGGAATGCAGAGTACTGGGTTAATGATAAGATTCTTGGTAGTGTAGGCACATCGATCCTTGAAAGTTGCTACCCAGGTTGATAGGGTTGTTTAAAAAGGCATAGGGTGTGCTAGATTTTATTGGTAGCGGGACTGAGTTTTGGAATCATGAGGTCATGCTGCAGCTGTACAAAACTCTGGTGTGGCTGCAGTTGGAGTATTGTGTACAGGTTTGGTTGCCACATTACAGGAAGAATGTGGAAGCTTTGGAAAGGGTTCAGATGAGATTTACTGGTATGGAGGGAAGGTTTTATGGGGAAAGGCTGAGGGACTTGAGGCTGTTTTCTTTACAGAGAAGGTGGTTGAGAGGTGACTTAATTGAGATATATAAGACAATCAGAGGGTTAGATAGGGTGGACAGGGAGAGCCTTTTTCCTCGGATGGCGATGGCTAGCACAAGGGGATGTAGCTTTAAATTGAGGGGTGATAACTGATAGGCCAGAGATAGTTTCTTTACTCAGAGTAGTAGGGGCATGGAATACACTGCCTGTAACAGTAGTAGCCTCGTCAGTTTTAAAGGCATTTAAGTGGTCATTGAATAGGCATATGGACGAGAATGGAGTAGTGTAGGTTAGATGGACTTCAGATTGGTTCCAATGGTTGACGCAACATCGAGGGCCAAAGGGCCTGGACTGTGCTCTAATGTTCTATGTTCTTTCATCAGGCCCTCTGTCTTTGTAGAGGAAAGAGTCTGGTCTGTGCAATTGGTTTTGATGGGTGTGCCCTGGTCACTCTGGCGTCCCATTTCAATCTTGTTGTGTAATCTCCAGTCTCTCTATATCTCTCATAAATTGGAGACCAGAACAGCATACAGCACCATGTGTGGTCTAATCATAGCCTTTTACATGGTTTAACATGTCCTTTGAAGTAGCCATTGTGTAGAATTCCAGTTCTCTTCATTAACCAAGACACTGAAGCTTTAAATAAAATTTTTCTTGAAAGAATTGTGGGAAATGAGGCTGCTGTACTCTGGGAGTAATCATCTGGCTCAGTGCAAACATTCCTGCCTCAGAGTCTGATATCTAGGTCTCATTCCACACTGCATACAGCCTCAGCTTGGAATTCTGAGTTGACATCTAATGTTTGTTGGCTGCCTTCTACCTTCCATCTGGGCTCAAGGCCCTTGTAAAATCCTCCCTGAACCAAGGACTAAATTGTATTTCAAAAATAAATGTTGTAGTAAAGATAGTTATATTCTTGAATGAATATACGAACAAGGAACAAGAGTGGGCCTATCAGTCATTTCTGTTCCATAAGATCATAGCTGATGTGATTTTAGCCTCAAATCTACATTGCTCCTTAAAAGCATAAAGACATAGAGCTGGAGTAGGAAATTCAGCTCCTGCTCTCTCACTTGTTGTGGTTGATCTCATCCCTGCCTAAACTCCACTTTCCTGCTTATTTTCCACAACCCATCATTAATTTTTAAAAATCTGTCTATCTCCCCGTTTGAATTTATTCAGTGTCCCGATGTCCACCAGACTCTGGGGTAATGAATTTCAAGATTCACGACCCGTTGAGAGAAGTAATTCCCCTCATGTCTGGTTTAAATTCACACACATACACCCCCAGCCCCCCCAGTTAGACCTATTCACGTTATTCTAAACTCTAGACGATATAGAGCTCAACTGCTAAATCTCTTCTCCTAAAACAAGCCTCTTTTCTCTGGAATTAATTTAGTGAGCCTTCTCTGAACCGCAATTGCATTCTCACTCACGTGAGAGACCAAAGCTGTCTGCATGCAGTCTTCCCAATGTCTTGTACAATTTCAGCACCACTGCCCAACTATTATATGCCATTTCTTTAACAATAAATGCTGAGATTCAATTTGCTCTCCTTATTATCTGCTGTACCTGCACATTAGCTTTCTGTAATTCATACTGAGGGCACTCTGATCCCTCTGCTCTGAAGCATTCTGAAGTTGCACTCTAGATTATTTGCCTTTTTGTTCTTTCTGACCAAAGTTGAATACCCTTGCACTTATCCATATTCAACTCCATCTACAAAATCTTGTTCCATTCTCCTAAACTATGCATGTCTATTTGTAAATTTCTTATTTCTTTGTTGCAGCTTATTTAACCATCTATTTTCATGTGATCTGCAAACTTGATTTTCGTATCTTATCAATATTGACTGTAGACAGTTGGGGCCCGAAGACCAAATCATGTGGCACCAACTGGGTACAGCTTGCCAACTAGGAAGCAGACCCATTTATTTATCCAGTCACTCTGCTTCCTGTTGGTTAACCAATCCTCTATCCAAACTTATAAGTTACCCCTTGGCCCACGTGATCTTTCTTTTGTGCAGCACCTTCTCAAATACCTTCTGGAAGTCCAGACATAATACATCTACAACACCCACCATTATCACTTTGCTTGTTACATCTAGCAAATCAGTCAAACATGATTTAGCCTTCATAAAACCTTCTCACGCTGATGGATTGTGTTTTCATTTTTGAAATATCTTGTTACAATGTCTTTAATTACGTATTCTACCAAGTTCCTCATGGAATGTTCATGTGATTTGAGGCTGTTAATTAGCCTGAAAAATCCTTGTATTGTTTTCCAAAGCTGCCCTGTCTGTCTCACTTGTGCAGAACTGCCCTGCAGCCTCTCAGTACCAGTGTGCACTGGAGTCCTACTGTGTATTGGGGTTGAATGCTCCAACTAGGATTGGCTTTGGTGGCCTGAACTCTGACAAGAGGTCCACAGGCTAACACTGGCTGGTCTCTGTATCTCCCCCAAATAGCAGAATGGATGAGCTCCAATTCTTTCACTTCCTAAACCCCCAAAGACCATTGGACAGTGACTGAGAGTTTAAATGTTTAACCATGCTGCTTGTTGTGTCGACAGGTAGAGGATCATTACCGCAGCTTGTACCTGCAGCATGCCAGCAGAGTGCAAGATCTGGAGCAGACTCTGGAGCAGTACCTGCAGCTCCACAGTGCAATCTGTAACAGCCGCAAGCAGCAAGTAAGTAACGGTGTGCCGTGCTCGGCTGATCCTGCTTGGTTTATGGAGGTGTCATTGTTGAATGGAGAACTAACCGTTTATCTGACTGTGGGTCTACCCTTCTCTCTAACATGTTTCTGCAACATTCCTGATGAAGGACTTATGCCTGAAACCTCTATTCTCTTGCCCCTGACTTGCTGTACTTTTCCAGTGCCACACTTTTTGAGTCATGCTTGTGTAATTGTCTTGGCAGAATTTGCTGATGCTGGAGGTTGAAGAGTGTTTGGCTGGTGCAGATGGAGCTTATGAGGAAATGAAGAACACCCAACTGAACGTGCAGGAGCAGGTGAGAAACTCAACTGGATTAAAGTTCACTGTCTTTGGTTAGGCTTTATTCTGGCCCCCTCCAGCTGCCAGGTGCATTGGTGTGACCCAGGGCACACACATCTCACATGGCGCATCCACTTTCATCTGCTGAAATGATCATGTTGGATACCAACCTGGAATTCTGGGGAGGAGATCTGGTCCTGACTTGCTGGGGCTGAACAGGATGAGCTGAGAGTTACCCTGTGTCAGAACCTCTAACATTTCAAATTATTCATCCTCTGGATTATTGCTCATCACGGCAATGTAGTTCCATGTTGGGAGGATTTGAATTGGAGGGAAACAGAGCCCTGCTGCCCTCTTTGAGCCAATAAAAGGTGAGGTTTGCAAGGTGTCAAGTTGAAGAAACTTCTGTAGGTTTCTGCAGGATATTTTGCAGGTGGTACACACTGCTTCTGCCAAGTGCCCTGACAAAAAGAATGAATGTTTAAGGTAGTGAGAAGTGGGCAGACAGTCAGTGCAGGACTGAGGGTGTTGAAATTAATGCACGCAGTTTATGAAACAAGGTAAATGATCTTTGACTGCAGGTATGATGTTGTGGGTGTCACAGAGATGTTACTGCAAAGGGATCAGGGCTGGGAACTAAATATCCAAAGATATGTGTCCTATCAAAAATACCAGTCGATGGGCAGAGGGGGCAGTGTTGCCTAGTCAGTCAGGAATGAAATTTAATTGATAACAAGAAATTGTAGATTTGGAAGGAGTGGAATCTGTGCAGTTCGAGTTGAAGAACCGCACAGGATATGAGACAGACTGATGGGAGTTATGTTCAGGTCTCCCAGCAATAGTCAGGAGACTGAAAAGGCATGCATGAAAGACACTTACAATAATTATTTCAGACTTCAATGTGCAGGTGGACTGGGAAAATTAGGTTGGTAGCGATACCAAAGAGAGGAATTCATGGAATGTCTACGAAATGTTTTATTTGGGAGTAGCTTGTGGCAGAGCGCACTAATGGACAGGTTTTCTGGATTCAATGGCATGTAATGAAGCAGACTTTGATTAGGGAGCATAAGGTGAAGGAGCCCTTGGGACAGCAACCATAAACTGATAGAATTCACCCTGCAGTTCCAGAGGGAGGAGCTGGAATCCGATGTAACAGTATTACAGTTGAGTAAAGGTAACTACAAAGACGTGAGGGAAGAGCTGGCCAGAGTTGATTGGAAGGGAAAATGGTAGAACAGCAATGGCAGGTATTTCTTGGGGAAATTTGGGAAGTATAGCAGCACTCCATCCTCAGGAAGAAGAAACATACTAAAGTGAGGATGAGCAACTGTGATGGATGAAGGAAGTCAGGGACAGTGTTAAAGCAAAAGAGAAAGCCAGCAATGTGGTGAAGGTTAGTGGGAAGCCAGAGGATTGGGAACCTTGAAAACAGCATAGCATATCAAAAAAAGCAATAAGGGGAGAGAAGATGCAATGTGAGGGTAAGCTAGCTTGTAATGTAACAGACATCTGCAATAGTTTTCAAATATTTAAAAGGTAAGAGACAGACAAGGATGGAAACTGGACGGCTGGAACTGAACCAAGAAATGGTGGAGGAACTGAGTAGGTACTTTACATCAGTTTCACAGTGAAAGACACCTGCAGCATAGCAGGATTTCAAGAGAGTCAAGGGCAGAGGTGAGTGCAGTGGCCATCACAAGGGAGAAGGTGCTGGGGAAGCCGAACAGTCTGAAGGTGGATAAATCACTTGGATTAGATAGACTGCACCTGAGGGATCTGAAGATGATGGTTAAGGAGATTATGGAGGCACTGGAGTCAGGGAAGGTCCCAGAATACTAATGATGAATGCAACACTTCTGGTTAAGAAAGGAGGGGGCAGAAGACTGGAAACTATAGGCTGGTTAGCCTGACCTCAGTTGTTGGTGAGATTTTAGAGGAGAAAGTGAGGACTGCAGATGCTGGAGATCAGAGCTGAAAATGTGTTGCTGGAAAGGCGCAGCAGGTCAGGCAGCATCCAAGGAGCAGGAGAATCGACGTTTTGGGCATAAGCCCTTCCTGAAGAAGGGCTCATGCCCGAAACGTCGATTCTCCTGCTCCTCAAGTGAGATTTTAGAGTCCATCATGAAGGAAGAGATTGTGGAGTACTTGGAGGTGCTTTATCAAGGAAAGATCATATCTGATAAATCTGTTAGAATCTTTTAAGGAGGTAATGAGCAAGTTAGACAAAGGAAAGCGAGTGGACATGATCTATTTGGATTTCTGGAAGGCCTTTGACAAGGTACTGTACAGGTGGCTGCTAAATAAGATAAGAGCCCATGCTGTTATGGGCAAGGTACTGGCATGGATAAAAGAGTGGCTGTCTGGCAGAAGGTAGACAGTGCAGATCCAGGGGTCTTTTTTAGGATGGCAGTCAATGACTAGTGACATTCTGCAGAACTGAGTTGTGAGCACAACTATTTGTGTTGTACATTAACGGACAAAGAAGCTGAGGGCATTGTTGCAGATGACCAAGATGGGCGGTGGGACCGATAATGTTGAACAGAAGGGAAGCCTGTAGAGTTCTTGGACATGATGGTGAGTGGACAGTAGTGTGAGAGAGTGTGAAGTTATGCACTTTGTAGGAAGCATAGACGCATGGACTATTCCCAAAATGATGAAAGCTTTTGGAAACATGAAGCACAAAGGGACCTGGGAGTCCAATTCAGGATTCTCTTCAGATTAGCACGTAGGTTTAGTTGACAGTTAGGAAGGTCAATGCAATGTTAGCTTTCATTTGAGAAGGTTAGAATACAACAGCAGAAGTGTACTGCTGAAGCTGCATAAGGCTCTGGGCGACCCGCATTGGAATATGATGAGGAGTTTTGGACTCTATAGTCTAAGGAAGGATGTGTTGGCATTGGAGGGGATCCAGAGGAGGATTACCAAAATGATCATGGTGATAAAGACTGGTCATTTGAGGATTTTGGGTCTGTACTTGGAGTTTAAAAGGATGAAGGAGACATGGTTGAAATTTACAGAAAACTGAATGGCCTGGATTGAATGGACGTGGAGCAAATGCTTCCACATTGTCAGGGGACAGTGATTAGATTCTCTTGCCGAAGATGGCCATTGGCATTAATGTTGGATCAGTTCACGACTGATTGTTGTCCTGATCAACCTACAAGCAGGCACAGACTCTCCAAATAGTTGGTAGTGGAACTGAAGTCTGGACAATTATCAGTAAACATCCCCTTTCCTGCACTGGTGATGGAGAAAAGGTCCATCTCCATCAGCTGTTATCTCCCCCCGCCACCATCACCACCAAACCACAGAAAATGGAATAACTTCCTCTTGGGCCATAACCAGGGCAACTCTCAATAGCCTATTGAGGACTGTTATTGGGTGCAGTGCAACCAATTTTCCATCTGACTTAGAGTCGTAGAGACGTACAGCACAGAAACAGACCCTTCGGTCCAACCTGTCCATGCCGCCCAGATATCCCAACCCAATCTAATCCCACCTGCCAGCACCCAGCCCATATCCCTCCTATTCATATACCCATCCAAATGCCTTTTAAATGTTGTAATTGTACCAGCCTCGGCCACTTCCTCTGGTACCTTCTTCCGTAGATGCACCCTCTGCTTGAAAAGTTGCCCTTTAGGTTCCTTTTAAATCTTTACCTCCCCCAAACGTAAACCTATGTTCTCTAGTTTTGGATCCAGGTAAAAGACCTTGGCCCTCCTGATTTTATAAACCTCTATAAGGTCACCCCTCAGCCTCCGATACTCCAGGGAAAACAGCCCCAGCCTGTTCAGCCTCTCCCTATAGCTCAAACCCTCCAACCCTGGCATCATCCTTGTAAATCTTTTCTGAACTTTTCAGGTTTCATCACATCCTTTCTATAGCAGGGAGATCAGAATTGCATGCAGTATTCCAAAAGTGGCCTCACTAATCTCTTGTACAGCCACTACATAACCTCCCAACTCCCATACTTGATGTGCTGACCAGCAAATGCAAGTGTGCCGAATGCTGCCTTCACCACCCGACTTACCTGGGACTCCACTTTCAAGGCACCCCTAGGTCTCTTTGTTCAGCAACACTCCCCAAGACCTCATCGTGAACTGTATAAGGCTTGCCCTGCAGTAAAAAAAATTCCTAAAGCATTAAGAAAGCAGGTTTGCATTCCCTCACCAGTTGCTGTATGATGATGCTTTTTACCAGTAAGTTAGAGAGTTTGTGATTTATAAGCCAGGCAATCCTGGCCTCCTGCAAGTGAGTGTAAACTACCTGGAAAAGGATGAGACCAACAAACAATACGTTCTGATGAGCCAAAACGAAGAATTTTGTCAGGGGCCACTGAACTGTCTTCTCAGTAATTTCTTTCCTGCAGCCATAACACCGATGTTTTATTGTGTCTGTCTGATGTGGATGTGGAGGGGAGGGTAAAGGTGCTTACAGTTTAAACCAGTAGAGTTGTATGTTGACATTTCATAGGTATTTACCTGCAGCTAATAAACAGTAATTCTTGTTAAATACAGCAGCTGTTCCATACTTTCTGTTAACTTGGGTTTAAAAAGTCTGGTAAGTTGGGAAGATTTGCAAAAATGGATAAAATCTTTAGCTTTTGTGACAAGTCTGGGACTTTGTGATTTGAAATTGCCATTGTGGTGTTTGGTTCTGAATGTGGCCGTGTGTCTGCACAGCTGAAAGGTGCCAGGGATCTTGCCCGCCAGAGTACTATCCAGCTCCAAGCAATGACTCGGGTAACAGCGAAGGCCCTGGAGGAGAAAACAGTGCTAAAGAAAACGGCAGATGAAGCTGAATGGAAGATGGTTAATGTAAGTACTTGTCTGTTCTGATGATTTCTCTGTCAACTGTCATTCTGCATTATAACTGGAGTGAGTTAAGCCAGTATTGTTGGTTCAATGAAAATTACAGATTGACCTTGGATGTTTGTGGTGGAAACACATACAGTAGCACCTCAACTTAGGAACTTAATCCGTTCCGGGACCCAGGTCACGAACTGAAAAGTTCGCAGACTGAATCAATTTTTCCCATTGTTCGGATAGCGTAAGAATGTTTGGACGTAGCAATGAATGCTGTTCACAGTGCACGCGCCAATGACGAACTGAATGAGATCACGCGGGGCATGAGAGCTTTTGCATTCAACAAGCGCGTAGCAAAGCAGAACATGAAACCACGTGGTCGCACACGGGCTTTTTGTGTTCGTACCTTCGTTCGTACCTTGAATTTCGTACGTACGTTGAAGCAAAATTTTACATACAATCCTGTTCGTAAACCGATTTGTTCGTGAATGGGGTTGTTTGTATGTCGAGGCGCTACTGTACTAATTTTACTGTAACTGTTTTCAAAATAAAACCAAATGGGCCATTCAGCCCATTGTGTCTCTTCTGGCTCGCTGAAGGAGCAATTCACTTGGTACCGTTTCCCCACCTTAAACCCACAGACCTACACATTGTTCCTTTTCAATTCCATCTTGAAAGCCTCCATTGAAACTGCCTCGGCAATGTTCTCAGACAATGCTTTTCAGAACCTACCCACATGCTGCATGAAAATAGTTTTTTCTCCCCTTGTGTGAACAATGGTTCTTTTGCCACTCGCCTTCAGGCTAGGCCCTCTGTTTCTCAACACTTCCATCAATAAGAACAGCTTCTCCCTGTCTACTATCCATCCCCCCTTGTGATTCTGAAACCTTTGTCAAATCTTCTGTTGATTTTCTCTCCTCCAAGGAGAGCAGTCCCAATTCTCCAACCATCTCCTCAACCCTGAAAGTATTCTCTCAAATCTTTTCATTGTTCTCTATAAAAACTCAACATCCCTAAAATGTGGTGCCAGGATTTGTAAGGAGTACTCCAACTTTTTATGTTAGTTCAATATAACTAACTTGCTTTTGTAGTCACTTATTAAAACTGTCCACGGGACATGGACATTGCTCGCAAGGCCAGCATTTATCATCCTTCCCTAATTGCCCAGTAAACTGTTTAGAATTAGTATGTTGCTTTATGTCTGGAGATTAGATATGGAAATTTCCTTCTCTAAAGGATATTAGTGAAACTGATGGATTTTTGCAACAATCTACAGTAGCTAGCTTTTTATTCCAGATTTTATTGAAATCATGTTTCACCACATGTCATAGTGGGATTCAAATCCACATCCTCAAACCATTAACATGGGAGTCCAGTGACATTACTTTCCTCTGTGCACTTTATTAATAATGCCTAGGATACTGTATGCTTAGCCAGTTTCTCAATTGACCCTTCAATAACGTATCTGGGGTACAACTCTAGAGAGGGTACATAATCAGAGTTAGGGGCAAGGAGGGCTTTTTCAGAATGGCAGCCTGTAGCTGTGGGGATCAGTCCTGAGGCTGCAATGATTTACAACATAATTTAATGACTGCAATGAGGGAATTGAAAGTACTATAGCCAATGTTGTGGATGACCCAAAAATAGGTGGGAAGGCAAACAGTGAGGATGACAGAAAGTTTGCAGAAGGATATAGACAGTTTGAGTGGGCAAAAGCTTGGCAGGTGGAATACCATGTGGGAAAATAAGATTGTATATCTTGGCATGAAGAATGGAGAAGCTGAAAATTATTTAAATGGAGAAAGACTCCTGAATGCTATAGAACAGAGATTCTTGTCCATGAACCACAAAGCCAGCATCCAGGTTCAGTCGGTAACAGGGAAGGCTTTGTTTGAAAGGGAATGCGCTATAAAGTACAGGTGTTTTGCTAAAACTGGACAAAGCATTAATCAAACTAAAGCTAAAATCACGTCAATGGTTTATGGCTCCTTATCTAAGGAAACATATACCGGCAATGAAGACAATCCAGAGAAGGTTTACTTGGCTGATCCCAGGAATGGAGGAACTGTCTTTGGGAGAAGTTGAGTAATTTTGGCCTGTTCTCATTGGAATTTAGAATGAAAGGCGACCTTACTGAAACATACAAAATTTCTGTGGAGCTTGACAGGGTAAATGCAGAGAAAGGTGGATCCCCTCGTGGAAGAATCTCGGATCAGAGAGCATAATCTCTGAATAAGGGATCACCATCACAAGACAGATGGAAAGTAGATTTCTTGAGGCTAGTGAATCTAGGGACTTTACCATAGATGGCTGTGAAGCTGGGTCACTACGTATATTCAGGGCTGAGACAGACAGATTTTTAATCTGTAAGGGAATTAAGGTAATGGGGGGTAAAGGCAGGAAATTGGAGTTGAGGATTATCAGATTAGCCACGATTCCATTGAATGGCAGAGAAGACAAGATGGGCTGAATGGCTTGCTTCAGCCCCAGTTTGTTAGCCTTTGTGTTGTTTCTCCATGTTCTTGCTATCACATGAAGTAATTTTTAATCTTTATTTATGTTAAATTATATCTGCCACTAGTCTGCCCATTCCACAAATTTATTTGTTTAAAGTTCCACACTGTTCTCCCCACAGTTTACAATACTTACAAGTATTGTATCACCAAATTTTGAAATTGTACCCAATGTCTAAGTCATTAATATCTGTGAGGAAGAGCAAGGGCCCTGACACTGATCCAGACATGCTCCACTATAAACCTTATTCAACCCTAAAACAAGCATTTATTAACTTTGTTCATGTCACTCAACTAAACTTATATCTACATTCCCTCCTATCTTTCATTTTCTAAAATTGCTCACAATCTGCAGCACAATATCAAATGTATCTGGAAATTTCACTTATGCTTCACCAATCCTTTCAATTACTCCATTAAAAAAAGCCTCGCAAGTTAAACAATCGTCTCCCTTAACCTCTGCTGGTTATCCTTAACAGTCATTTGGCCAAATATGGATTAGTTAATTTTCTGTCAAATAATTGTTTCTGGGTGTTTTCCCACTACCAAGGTTAAACTACATTTGCTGGGTGTGACTTTATACTTCTGTTTAATTAGGATTTACTATTTGTAATTCTCCAGTCTACACCTGAGTACAAGGACATGTAATTGATTATATTTTTGTAATATACTGCTGGGATTCTTCTGTGAAGCAGCCTCTGCTCCAGCAACACAGGTCTCCTGTCGTTTGTGGGTTTTTACGTTGGGGATACAGTTTCAGGAATAAACCCATAGAAATGTAGAATTTCCCCACGTGGGATGTCATAGCCAATGCCATTGCCCATTGTCTTTTGTTTAATACCCTGGCTTGTATTTAAATGTACACTGTGTGTAAATAAATAAATATGTTTGTGGCCCAGATGCAACAGGAACTGGAACAAACTGCTTACGAGCTCCATGGTGCCCTGGACAAAGTCAAACGGATGGAATGTGAGAATCTGCAGCTGAAATCTGGTAAGTTTGTAGGTAGTAGCAAATCTCACTCTTGGCCCATGGTTTGAGTACAGTACTGAAGGGCTGCTGCACTGTTCCTGGGCTTTTTTCTTTTCATATGCTTTCTTGGTGAACGTAGAGGATTCCACAATATTATTTCACAGAAGAGCAGCAGGTCTAGACACTCTTTAATAGTGCTAAGCATCAACTCATCTGCCCCATTCTCACTCCCGAACATGGAAGACGCAATCTGCTGCAAACTACAGAGTAGTTAACCTTTTGATATCTGTTCCAGGGCTGGAAATCTTGACCAGTCAGCTAGCCAAAGTGGAGGAAGAACGCGACAAGCTGATGAAGGACAACAGTAAATACTTTGTGGAACTGGCAACAACTGAGGCAGCACTGAAACTTTCTGAGGCAGCACTGGTTGAGAGAGCAGAAAAGTGAGTCAGTTTTGCCTCTAAGGTGCAATTATGTGTTTGCTTTTGTGGTTGGATTGTGTGTCATTAAATACTCCTGGTTGTAACGATGAATATGTACTTCTCACCTTGCCCTAGGTTGCAGACCTGTGAAGCACAGAACAAGGAGCTGTCAGATACTCTAACGGCGAATGTAAAAAGGTAATAATGTGCAGAAAGGTTACTGTATTTACCAACATGAGTCCCTGTACCTTAATGACTCTCTGAGAAGCTCTCGCAGACTCGTGTATGACATTGACCGAACAGACCATTGTTGAAAGCTGCTGTTGAAATATTGGACCTTATATTGCAGCATCCTCATGATGTTGGGGCAGAAGCTACTTGTATTACATTCTAGATGAATCCTATCTGGAGCAGTTCAGTCCTGGACACTGCATCTTTGGAAGAATAGGTTTGTCTTGCAGGAGGTACAGTGTAGATTTGCACCGGAGGTAGGTGGTGGAATAAGGGGATATAGAAACATAGAAGAAGGCCATTTGGCCCATCAAGCCTAGTCTGATATTCAACATAATGATAGCTGATCCTGTATTTCACCATCCTATTCCACTCCCTGCCCATGCACCTTCACAGCTTTATGGTGAATGGAAACCCATTTACCTTTTTTCTTAAATTCAGTGACTATCTCCATAGCCTTCTGTGGTAGCGAATCCAAAGGTTCACCATTCTTTGAGTAAATATGTTTCTCTCTGTCTTGTCAGAAATGCTTTACCACACACCCTGATACCATGGTCCCTTGTTCCGAATCTTCCAACTAGGGGAAATATCATCTTTGTATCCAGCCTGTCCAAGCCTGCCAGCATTGTCTATGTTTCGATGAGATCCTCTCCTCCTTCTAAATTCCAATGAATACAGGCCCAGGCAACTCAATCTCTTCACCTCCGATAAACTTGCCACGCCAGGAGTCATTCCCTCAATGTTAAATCTATCCTTTCCTGAGTAAGGAGACCGGAACTGCACACACTACTCCAGCTGTGCTCTCACCAAGTTTCTCTCCAGCTGCAGTAAGACTTGCTTGATCCAGTGCTCAAACTCTCTGCAATGAAGGCCACTATACCATTTGCCTTCCTAACTGTTGCTGTACCTATATGCTTGCTTTCAGTAACCATTGTACACTGATACCCTGGTCCCTTTGTACATCAGCCTTTCCAGTCTATCAGCATTTAAATAATCCTCTGCCATTCTGACTTCTTTCCTAATAAACCAGCTGACTTCAGTTTTGTCCACATTTAGACCGTCCTTGTCCACCCACTCAACTTGTCTAAGTTTTTTGAAAGCCTCTGTCTTCACTACTCATGTTTCTATGTAGTTTCTTGTCATCAGCAAACATGGGACTATTGCACTCTATTCTCTCACCTAATTCATTGATGTACTGTGTGACTAACTGGTGCCTAAGCACTAATCCTTCTGTTACCCCATTTGTCACCCTCTTCCACGCTGAAAACAATGCATTTATTCCTGCTCAGTTCTATCTGCTAACCAGTCCACAATCCATGTCAGCGCATTGCTACCAATTTCATGTACTTTAATTTTTGCACAGTAACCTCTTATGAGCCTTCAGAACCTTTCTGAAAATCCAAATACACCATAATTATGCATTCTTCCTCATCTATTCTGCAAATTATATCCTCAGAAAATTCAAGTAGGTTTGTTAAACACAGTTTTCCTTTCAAGTACTCTTTGTATAATATGGGTATTTTTAAGTGTCCTCTTATTATATTATTTAGAATAGACTCTAGCATTTGACCGATAA
The DNA here is from genome assembly GCF_020745735.1 of Hemiscyllium ocellatum. NCBI lineage: Eukaryota > Metazoa > Chordata > Chondrichthyes > Orectolobiformes > Hemiscylliidae > Hemiscyllium > Hemiscyllium ocellatum. The sequence continues at coordinate 3,328,000 of NC_083431.1, read as the reverse complement.
TCGATGTTAGGCTAACTAGTCTGTAATCATTCTTTTTATCCATTTTTTTTTTAAAAAGAGGGGTTACATTAACCACCCTTCAAACTGCCAGGACTCTTCCAGATTCTAAAGACTTTTGAATGATATATAGTGTATTCACTATTTCCATAGCCACCTCCTTTTATTACCCTGGGAGTTTATCAGCTTTCAGGCCCATTAAGTTCTCCAGCAATTTTTTTACTAATATTAATTTCCTTCAGTTCCTCCTTCCCAAAAGACCCGTGCTTCTCAAATATTTCTGGGGGAATTTTGTCTGTAAAGACAGAACAAAAGTCATTGTTTAATTGCTGTGCCATTTCCTTATTCTCCATTATCAGTTTTTCTGTTTCAGACTGTGTAACGGGCCAATTATTATATTCTCATCTTGACTAATCTTCATAATTTTACTGACTTACAGAAAGTCTTACAGCCAGCTGTTATGTTCCTTGCATATTTATTTTCATAACCTGTTTTTCCCTCTTAACTACACTCTTGTTTCTCCTTTGTTGAATTCTAAGCTGCTTTCAATCTTCTGGCTTGCTACTTTGCTGAGTGACTTTATACAGCTTTTATGTGACACTCTTCCACCCCACCCTTCTTCAGCATATATATCACCTTTTCCGAACTATTATCTGTTCTGATGACTCGGTTAACTTTGCTTTCTCTGCACAAATGCTGCCAGACCTGCTGAGTTTCTCCATCAATTTCTGTTTTTGTTTATGTGACTCCTCTTGGGATCTAACGGCATTCTTGTTTTCTTTTGTTAACCATAGAAGGTCTACTTTTCGTGTTCTTTTGCCCATGGAATGTATAACTGCTGCAATGCAAGTTTGTTTCTCAGATTGTTTATTCACTGGCATGCCTTTTAATGAAGTTATCCAATCTATTGCTCAACAAATCCCTCAAACCTTTGAAGTTTCATTTGTTTAAATTTAGGATCCCAGTTTGGGATTGGACTGTTTCACTTACTATTCGAAGATCTATATTTCTACCATGTTATGGCCTTTTTTTTGTTAAAGGACCTTGTTAAAGATTATTAACTAACCCTTTCTCATGACTCAAAATGAAATTTAGGATGAATTTGTCCTGAATTGGTTCCTCAATGTATTGGTTTAAAAATCTATCTTGTACACCCTCCAGGAACTCAACTGCCACAATATTATTGCTGATGTAGCTTGTCTTGTCTATATATACATTAACATCAGCTGTGTTTACTGTAGCACATATTGCAGTTATCTCTTTCCTTTTTACTGCCATCCCCGACTTCACCACAACTGTTTGGAGGGCTGTAGCCAATTCCCATTAATTTTTATGGCCCTTGTTGCTCCTTCACTTCACCTAGGCTAATTCCACATCTAGATTTCCTGACCAATATCCTTTCTCACTGTTGCATTGATTTCATTTTCACTAACAATGCCACCCACCATCTTTACCATTTTTTGCCTGTCCTTCTGAAAGATTGAATATCCTTGGTTGTCCAGTTCCCATCCTTGGTCACCCTATGTCAGTATAGCTGCATGTGTTTGTTGTGTTGAATTGCCGACCATTTTGTGACTAATTCCATGCATTCAGACATTGTGCCTCCAAACATCTCATTTTGTGATTTTTCATTTTACATTTTTTTTGTACTCCAGACCTATTTGCTGCTAGCCTTTGTTTATTTCCACCTTCTACTTTTGCTTTCTATTTTTCTCTATCACTTCCATCCTTGTTTCTCTTTTTTTTCAGCCAGCTCAGGTTTCTGTCCCAGTGTCACTCTGGTTTAAACCCTCTCCATGTACTAATGACTGTCCCTCCAATGCTATTAGCCCTGGTTCTGCTAGGGTACAACCCATCCAGCTTGTACAAGTCTCATCTTCCCCAGAATTGTTTCCAATGTCCCAAGAATCTTAATCCTTTCTTTCTGCACCATTTTATTGAATAGAATCATAGAATCCCTACAGTGTGGAAGGAGACCATTTGGCCCACAGAGTCCATAGTGCTGTCCAAAGTGCTTCCCACTGATTTCCACACCCCTCCCCCAACCCTATCTCTGTAACCCTGCACTTCCCATGGCCAATCCACCTGACCTGCATATCTTTGGACGGTACTGTTGAAGAAACATCAATTTTGTCTACTGTTCTGTTTCTGATTTCGTTAGCACTTTGCATTGTGAATAATCCTCAAATTAGTGCCTTTTGACGTCTGTTTTCATTTATTTCCTAGCTTCCTACATTGTGTTTGCAGGACTTCATTCCCCTCTCTACTTTTGATACTGGCATGGACCATGATCTCTGGCTGTATTCCCTGTCCACTCAGACTTTCCTCCAGTTGCTCAGGGACCAGGGAAGCAAGACACCATTCTAGTTTTACGTCTGCAGCTGCAGAAACATCAATTTGTTTCTCCCTAGAACCGAATCCCCTGTCAGTATTGCTCTCGCATCTCAACCCCTCTCATGCAGCTGAGCTTTTCCTGGAGATGCAGACTTTGCTGTCTCTGCATTCCCCAGAGAAGCCATTTTCCCTGGCTGTATCCTAAACAGAATATCTGTTAGAGTAAGAGATGGCCCTTTAATTGACATGGGATATTTAGGATAGTATTAGGAAGACTTTATTCCTGTAAAGGGCAAAAAAGAGTGGAAATCTAGAACTTTGTTTACCTCAAAAGCTTAGATTATAGGTCCATCGAACAGTTCAAAATTGGAATTGATATTTTTAAAATGTGGAATAAAGAGCAGGCTCTATACTTTAGCCACATTTTGTTTAATTGTATGTATTTTTAAAAATTGTTTTGTCTTTTTAATTGGCATGTTATGTTTTTCCCTCAGTCTGGAAGAAGCTATAGATAAACTAAAGCAGCAGAAGGAAGCTTTAGAGCTGTCTGAGGCTGAGGTCGCCCGCTTAACTAAGGCTCTGGCACTTAAAGATGAGGAGCTACAAGAACTGTCCGATACCCGAGCCGAGGCTGCATTGATAGCAGACTATAACAAGGTAAGTGAGAAACAACCAAAGCATGATGGACGGTGGTGGATTGTATGGGAAGGCAGCTGTACAATTCAATTTTATTAAATCCCAACACTAGTGTGACATTTGTGGTGCAGTAGGCTAGGCGGTGAGATTTGGTCATGCTTGAACCCTCTGTGTACCTATAGGAACAGTGGCCAGGCACTTAGTTAGACACTCCTAGCTGGACCACGGTGTCTCTCCTGAAGGATGTGAAGATATTTCACTATAACTGGTTCAATTGTAAAGCTGGCTTTTAGAGGGAGGAAGTGTTGTTGACCATCAGAGCATCGAGTGCTATGGGATTTTGGGGAGATGGTGAAAGCTCAGCTATGGTTCAGAGGTCCTGAACATTCCAGAGTTCGAATGGATGTGGAGCTGTTAACGCAACAGGTGGGTGGTCCTGTTATGGATGCTGAGAGCAGTATTTGAATGGAAATAGAACAAGGGATTGAATCTGACTACATTGCTCTGGTGGCTGGTATGAACTCAGTTGGCAGAATGGCCTCTCCTTCTGTGCAAATGACACAATGAAGAGCTTTCTTCCTATCCCCTTCTCACCCCCGCGCCTGTCATGTGTAATACCAGTTTTATACCTGAGCACCTCTCCCTATGATTCCTTATTTAGACCCTGCAGCTTCCATGACCTCTTTCTCTTGATTTCCATTCTCTTCAGCTCTCTTGTGTCTGCTTTTAAATTATACATTTTATCTGACTAAAATTACAAAAGATTGCAAAACCTCAGTAGGGGCTGCTGGCATTTAATCTGTCTGTAACTGGGTTTGCATTTTCACATCCTCTCCTATACCCATACTCTTCAAGGTGGGCTCCTGTCATTTTTAGCCTGACCTACTTCTGGCCTGTACTCTAGAGCGATGGCCTGAATCTCAGGAGCTTCTCCCAGGAAATTGGGTTATGCTCCAATTATTGGCACAGATGAGCTTTTAGGAATACATGGCTTCTTTAAACATCACTGGTTAAATCTAATTCAAAATGAAAGAGTCTAACTGGTTCATGACATGGGGACAGCACGGTGGCTCAGAGGTTAACACTGCTGTCTCACAGCACCAAGGGACCCAGGTTCGATTCCAGCCTCGGGCATCTGTCTGTGTGGGGTTTGCACATTCTCTCCGTGTCTGCATGGGTTTCCTCCAGGTGCTCCGGTTTCCTCCCACAGTCCAAAGATGTGCAGGTCAGGTGAATTGGCCATGTTAAATTGCCCATAGTGTTAGGTACATTAGTCAGAGGAAAATGTGTCTGGGTGGGTTCCTTTTCAGAGGTTCGGTGTAGACTTGTTGGGCTGAAGGGCCTGTTTCCACACTGTAGGGAATCTAATCTAATGAAACCTGGAGTGGAGGCAATTAATGCTTTGCGCATAACGTACTGTCCACCTTTTTAAAATCTGCATCTTTAATAGACTTGGCTTTGTTCTGTCTATATTGAACCCTATCTTGAACAAATTGGATTTGTTGCTGTGATGTGTACATTCTTTACCCTGTGCTAGGTGCTGCTGTTTGAGTTGTCCAGTCTTCCAAGAGTCCTAATATCCTGGCTCCCATGGTGCATCGAATTTATCCAGTTGCTTTTTTTGTTTCAGTCCCTCTGTTGTTGTCTTTCAGTCTCTCATTGTGACCTCCTCCGGCCTCCAAACACTCTGTGACATCTGATCTCTCAACTGATTTGCTGCATAATTGCATGTTCTTCCTTAATTGTGATACCATCTTCTGATCCAACATCACACCCTAGAACCCTCTTTCTCTGTTTTTGTATATCTTTGACTTACTTTGTCTTCTCCATTTACACTCTCCTGCATTCTCCTTTCAAAAGTTTCAGAAAACCTAATGTTAACTCTGCTGGTCACTTTCTAGGAGAAAGTCAGGTCTGCAGATGCTGAAAATGTGTTGCTGGAAAAGCGCAGCAGGTCAGGTAGCATCCAAGGAGCAGGAGATTCAACGTTTCGGGCATAAGCCCTTCTTCAGGAATCATTCCTGAAGAAGGGCTTATGCCCGAAACATCAAATCTCCTGTTCCTTGGTCACTTTCTAGCCTCCTCTCTCATCCTTTGGGTAAACAGCTTTGGAACCTGTGGCTGTATTGAAGATGACGTGAAATTATATTCAGACCTTTTAAAATAATTCGCTAATTGAAATGTTTTGTAAGTTGAGAAATTTTGAGAATAGAGAGAAAAATTATTTCCTTTGGCAGAAGAGTCAAAACCAGTGGTAACAGATGAGTGACAGGAGATGAGAATGCTACTGGGAAGTTTTTGGAATCTGGATAGGTAATGAATATAAGACAGTTCTGGGACTAAACGCAAGCATCTCTTTCAAAGCAACAACACAGGCCAAATGGTCTCCTGTAATCTGTGATTTCTGTGGATGTCAGAGCCATTCTTTGTGTAGATAGGCCTCAGCCCAGAGTGTCTGTCTTGTCTTGTTCGCTGAGTCTGTGAAACCAGGATCTCAGCACCACTGTTACCACCAGGAGTTTGCACGCTGTGATCTCACATTCCTGATTCCTTGTGTGTTGGTCAGCCATATAGGAAAGGATGCAAGTTTGTTCCCTAGTCTGTACTGAGTCAGCTAGAGTAGCAGCAAAGGGGGTTATGAGGAGATTGTCCTGATTAATATAACGCTTTTTATTAGTTCATGGAATTGACTGGCTAGACCAGCATTTATTGCCCATCTCTTACTGACATTTGACATAGTGATGATGATGATGATGAGGCACGTTCTCGAAACACTGTAGTGCATGTAATGTACGTTAGAGGGTGGTCCAAGATTTTGACCCAATGCAGTGAAGGAACGGCATTACAGTTCTAAGTGAGGCTGGTGAGTGACTGGGACAGGAGCTTACAGATGGTGGTGTTCCCATCTGTTGCCCTTGTCCATGTAGGTGATAATGGATGTGGATTTTGAAGGTGTATTGGTGAGTTGCTGCAATGGATCTTGGTAGATGGGACTTGCTGCTTTCACAGTACATCAATGGTGGAGAAAGTGAATGTTGAAGGTGGTGAATGGGCTGTCAGTTGAGTGGGTGCATTTGTCCTGGGTTTATGAATGTTGTTGGAGCTGCACCCATCCTGGCAATTGGGGAGTATTCCTCCATATTTCTGACATGTGGACTGACTTTGGGATTTGTGAGTAAGGATGAGCAGGGACTCGATACTCCAGCTCACTGGGTGAACAGGTGGATATCTTGAGAATCGACTTGTAGAAGAGGTTGATTCCCTTGGATCTAAATTGGGATCAAAGTGATCTCTTAGATTAGGTCTGGTTACTTGGGAAAATTTTTTTTTCATTTGTAGCCCACCCATCAAACCCCCACCACCTCCCCAAAGACTTTGTAATTGTCTATCCCCAGGAATAGTTTTGTCTTGCCTATCCTGGAAGAATTCGTTTGCCTTGGATTGGGGAGGTCAACAGTAAGGTGCTGCTTAACGTAACGTGACTGTATGAGACAGGCTAGTTGGAGCAGAAAGACTGTCACTTTTATAAGTTGGTGCAACACAACACTGCGTGGCTTGGACCATGGAATAACTGGGCTTGCTACTAAGGGAGATTTCTTGCAAATGTAAACCCTTTGAATATCTTTTTGTTCTGTTCACTTGAACCAGTTTATGGAGCAGGAGCTGAAGGTGTCCCGTGAGCATTTGCTGGAGATGGAAGGGCAGCTCAGTGAACACGTCCGCCTCCTGCATGATCGCAACCTGCAGTGTGAGGAGCTGCGGTGAGTGCGCTAGCGAGCAGACTCCCTGACCCTACCCTTTCCCAGAACAATGTTTGAGTGTTCCTGTGCATGGAGTCAGAGAGAACTGTAGTCATCCAACTACGGCACAGGGTTCAATGGATAGAATTGATTAGTGACCTCTGGTGTTCCACAGTAAGGTTGTAAACAAATGTCTGCATAAATTACATTGGAGCTGACTGTGGAAAACCTATCTAGGGTCTCACTGAGGAGGCTTCTGTTTGTGTGTTTTGATTTGGTTTAAAGGTAAGGAAGGATTGGGCAAAGAAGTGGCAGGTGGAGTACAACATGGGAAGGTGTTGGTACTTTGGTCGGAAGAATAGAGGCTGGACTGTTTTCTAAATGGGGAGAAAGTTCAGAAATCTGAAGTGCAGAGAGACTTGGGAGTTCTAGTCCAGGATTCCCTCAAGGTAACCTTGCAGGGTGAGTCAGTAGTTAGGAAGGCAAATGTAATGATGGCAGTTATTTTGAGAGGATTTGAATATAAAAGCAGGGATGTATGTCTGAGGCTGGATAAGGCTCTGGTCAGACCACATTTGGAGTATTGTGCATGGTTTTGGGCCCCATATCTCAGGAAGGATGTACTGACCCTGGAGCGTGTTCACAGGAGGTTCACGAGAATGGTCCCAGGAATGAAAAGCTTCACATATCAGGAATGTTTGAGGACTCTGGGTCTGTACCTGAGGGAGTTTAAAAGGATGAGGGGGGAATCCAATTGAAACATACAGAATACTGAATGGCCTGGGCAGAGTGGATGTTGGGAAGGTGTTTCCATTCGTAGGAGAGACTAGGACCCGAGGGCACAGCCTTAGAGTAAAAGGAAGACCCTTTTTGAACGGAGATAAGGAGAAACTTCTTCAGCCAGAGAGTGGGGAAACTATGGAATTCACTGCCACAGAAAGCTGTGGGGGCCGGGTCACTGAGTATATTTCAGACTGAGAGAGATAGGTTCTTGACTATCAAGGGTTACTGGGAGAAAGTGGGAGAATGGGGTTGAGAAACTTAGCAGCCATGATTGAATGGCACAGCAGACTCATTAGGCTGAATGGCCTAATTTCTGCTCCAGTGTCTTATGGTTTCATGGGCAGTATGATGGAGTGATTGGGGGGGGGGGGGGGATTTTTAGGGCCAGATGACGGAGGGAAAGGGCTGGAAGTGATTACAGCAATTAGGTGGGATGGGATATTGAATTATTTATAAAAGAGGAGAGAATCTTAGCATAGAGGTTACTGGGAACAGTGGAGGTTACAGGGGGAGGTCAGTAAGCTACGAGTGGAATACCTTTGAAGCAATGCCCTGGCATTTGGGAGGCGACCTGTACTGTGACATTGACTGAATGTGAACGAGCCCCCAATCCTGTGCAATCCTCATTTGGTATATCAGTAAAACAGGAGTCTGTCTGTCTGTTTCCAAAATGTCAGGGCTAAGTGTGAGGAGTGCCAAAGGAACCTGGATACAGTTAAGGAGGATGCACGAGGGATGTTGCTGGAGATGGGACAACAGATGAACCAGGCCACAGTAGAGATCTCTGCTCTGAAGGCTCAAATACAAGAAGTCATCAAGTCAGCTGGAGCCACTATAAAGAACTGGCATCAGGTGGGTCTCCTGTTGCTTGGATCCTTCATGTAGCTGTGGTCTTCCTGGGAGCAGAAGACACAGTATGGTTCCTGAAAACCCAAATTGTGAGGAGGATCACTGTGCTGATGACTGCCCAGTGACTTGCTGGACAATGTGTTTGGATTTGGATATTATTGTCTTTCCCTCCATCAACAAAACCCACTTCCTTGCACTGCTGTAGCATTGTCCTTCTCAGCCACTGTCTCAGCTCATCTGCTGAAAATCTCATCCACAGAATTGACTATTCCCATAGATTCCTGGTCTCGTATTTTCCACCTAAAGCTCTGCTACCATCTCCTAACTCACAATTGGTTTCCATTTACCCATCACTCCTCCTGTGTTCACTGACCAACAGTGACTCCTGCTCCAGATACACTTCTGTTTAGAAAATTCTCATCCACAGAACCATTCAGTATAGAAGAGGCCCTTTGATCCATCAAGTCTGTGTGCCACCAGAGATACACTACTACCTGTACTGGCCCTACTTTCCTGCACTAGGCCTGTAGACTTGAATATTATAACACTTCCTATGCTCATTCTAGTATGTTTTAAGGGTCATGAGGTTTTCTGCCTCATCTAGTCTCACAAGCATTTCAGAGCCTGTGGGAGAAACCTTTTATCCTCCAATAGCCTCTAGACTGCCTGACTTTCACCTTCAAATTATGCCCCCTTGTTATTGATCCATTGATCAAGGGATCGCAGTTGCTTTCTCTTCACTCTTTCTATAGCCCTTTATAATTTTACACACCACTGTCAGGTCCACCTCTGCAACCTCCCACCCCCACTCAGTCTCTCTGCTCCAAAGAAAGCAATCCGAGCTTATCCAGTGTCCCGCTGTAGCTGAAATGCTCTATTCCGGTGAATGGTAGTGGTGAATATTCTCTGCACTCCCTCCCAGTGCAGTCACATCCTTCCCCTAGTGCGATGACCAGAACTGCATGCACAACTCCAGCTATCGCCTAACCAATCCTGTACGTGGTAAAAACAATGACTGCAGATGCTGGAAACCAGAGTCTAGATTAGAGTGGTGCTGAAAAAGCACCGCAGTTCAGGCAGCATCCGAGGAGCAGTAAAATCAGCATTTTGGGCAAAAGCCCTTCATCAAGAAATCCTGTACATCCCAAGATCCTCCTGTTCCTCTGAGCTTCCTTGTGTCCTGCCATTCATTTCAGTAGTTCCCTGTCCCTTCTTCCAAAGTGCATCACCTCACACTTATTCAGGGTTAAATTTCATCAGCCACTGATTTGCCATCTGACCAATCCATTTATGCCTTCCTCCTCTGTGTCATCTGCAAACTTCTCTACTATCAATACTGTCTCTGCCCCATACCCCAACCTTCTGATAGAACAGAGAAAAGCATGATACAGGCCCTTCAGCCATGATATTTTGCCAAGCATTTATCTTAATGCCAGATCAACCTAACCTACACACCCCTCAATTTACTGCCATCCATGTGCTTGTCCAGCAGTTGATTAAAAGTCCCTAATGTCTTTGACTCTACTACCACCACTGGCAGTGAATTCCACACACCCACGACTCTCTGCGTAAAGAATCTACCTCTGACATCTCCCCAATACCTTCCTCCAAACACCTTAAAATTATGCGCCTTGTGATAGCTATTTCTGCCCTGGGGAAAATGTCTCTGGCTATCTACTTATGCCTCTCATTACCTTGTACACCTCTATCAAGTCCCCTCTCTTCCTCCTCCTCTCTTGTGTGAAAAGCCATAGCTCACTCAACCTCTCTTCGTAAGACAAAACCCTCCAATCCAGACAGCATCCACATAAGTCTCCTCTGCACTGTCTCTAAAGCATCTACGTCCTTCCTATAATGAGGCGCTCAGAACAGGACACAATATTCCAAGTGTGGTCTAATCATTTTGTAGACTGCAGCATAACCTCGTGGTCTTAAACTCAATCCCTCTGTTAATGAAAGCCAAAACACTGTACGCCTTCTTAACCCCATCAACATGGGTGGCAACTTAGAGGGATCTATGTATGTGCACCTCAAGATTCCTCTGTTTCTCCACACTGCCAAGAATCCTGTCTTTATCCCTGTATTCAGCATTCAAATTCGACCTTCCAAAATGAATCACTTCACATTCATCCAGGTTGAACTCCATCTGCCACTTCTCAGCCCAGCTCTGCATCCTGTCAATGTCTTGCTGTGGCCTGCAGTCGTCCTCAAAACCACCTACAACCCCACCGACCTTTGTTAACGGCAAAGTTACTAACCCACCCTACCACTTCTCTATCTAAGTCATTTATAAAGACTACAAAGAGCAGAGACCCAAGAACCGATCCCTGCGGGACACCACTGGCCACCGACCTCCAAAAGGAATACTTTCTATCCACTACCACTCGCTATCTTCTTTCTGCCAGCCAATTCTGTATCCAGACAGCCAAACTTCCCTGTATCCCATACCTCCCAACTTTCTGAATGAGCCTACTGTGGGGAACCTTAACAAATAGAGTCATAGAGATGTACAGCCCAGAACAGACCCCCTTTGGGCCAACTTGTCCATGCCAACCAGATTCCCAACCTAATCTGGTCCCATTTGCCAGCACTTGCCCCATATCCCTCTAAACCCTTCCTATTCATATACCCAACTAGATGTCTTTTAAATGCTGCAATTGTATAAGCCTCCACCACTTCCTCTCGCAGCTCATTACATCCACGTACCACCCTATGTGTGAAAAGCTTGCCCCTTTCACCCTGAACCTATGCCCTCTAGTTCTGGTCTCCCCTACCCCAGGGAAAAGACAAATGCTTTGCTGAACTCCATATACATCACATTGACTGCTCAACCTTCATCACATCCTCAAAAAACTCAATTCAGTTTGTGAGGCATGATCTGCCCCTCACAAAGCCATGCTGACTATCTTTAATCAAACTGTTTTTCCAAATAGTCATAAATCCTATCTCTCAGAATCTTTTCCAGTACCTTGCTTACCACAGACGCAAGACTGGCTGATCTGTAATTGCCAGGGATTTCCTTATTCCCTTTCTTGAACAGAGGAACAACATTTGCCTCCCTCCAATCATCTGGTACTACTCTCATGGAAAGTGAGAATGCAAAGATCATCACCAGAGGCGCAGCAATCTCATTTCTCACTTCCTTTTGTAAACTTGGATATATCTGGTCTGGCCCTGGGGACTTATCTATTTTGATGCTTCCCAGAATTTCCAGCATATCTACTTTCTCAATATCAATCTGTTCAAGCCTATTGAACTGGTCCACAGTGTTCTCACTATCCACAAGGTCCCTCTCTCTTGTGAATACTGAAGCAAAAATACTCATTTAGGGTTTTCCCTACCTCTTCAGACTCCAGGCACAAGTTCCCTCTACTATCCCTGATCAGCTCTACCCTCTCTCTGATCATTCTCTTATTCCTCATATCAGTGTGGAGCACCTTTGGGCTTTCTCTAATCCTTCTCGCCAAGGCTTTTTCATGCCCCATCCTAGCTCCCCTCAGTCCATTTGTGAGTTCTTTCCTAGCTATCCTGTCATCCTCTAAAGCTGTGCCAGATCCTTGTTTCCTCAACCTTAAATAAGCTTTCTTCGTCCTCTTAACAAGAAGCCCATCTACATCACTTCTGAATATGACAAACAATGAGGGACGCAGGATTGATCCCTGTGGTTGACTGCTGCACACTGTATTCCAGTCTCTCTGTCCTGTTTTCCAATTCCTCTGCTGTCTCACCCTTCCCTGTTTCTGCTTCCACCCTCCTTATTAATCTCAGAACTCTGCATCTCCAGTTCAGGTCTCTTCAGCATTCCTGCTCGTGCGTTCAGCTTGCCTGAGCCCTAACCTCTGGAATTACCTCCCAAAATCTCCCACTCTTCCTTTTGAAGGTGCTCCTTGAAACCTAGCTCTAACTGTTAGTCACCTGTCCTAATATCTCTCTGTGTTGGCCCATGTCAAACTGTGTTCCTCTGAAGTGCCTTGGTGCATTACCATGTTAAAGCTGTTGACACAAGTGTCATTTGGTGATGTGGAACTCCAGTATTATTGAAATGAGACCTGGAGTTGTCAAAATCTTTCATCTTCTCTCAGGGCAGATTGAAAGAATGCCAAATCTCAAGGGAACTAATAATTTCACAGTTATTGAAGTGTTGCAGGGCTTGAAGGTATTCTCATACCTCCAGGCCGTTTGCACCTCTCTCCAATGCCTTCTCATCCTTCCTGAAGTGCGGCACCCAGAACTTGACACAATCCTCTAGCTGAGACAAAGTTAGCATCTGATACAAATTACAGCACAGAGGTACACCAGAATCAGTGTCTTGCTTGATATTCCTGTGATATACATTATTTTGTCTTCTTAAGAATCATCCAGTAGCCGCTGCAAAGACTAACCAACTACTCCCAGGAAACCAAGCACAGGAGGAGACAGCAAAGGAAGTGAAAGAGAGTGTCAAAGCCAGTGAAGGTAAATCCATGGGAAGGGCTGAGAAATGGAGTGTAGGGTGAGTTTGATACTTTCTCTGGATTTGAGTGGCAAGATGAGGATCTCCTTTTAAGGATTTTGCTCACAATTAAACTCTCTTCCTCTCCGTGCACAGAATAAAATAAAACCTATCCAGTGTCTTCAAGGCAGTTTACAGGGAACTTTGGTTTGCAGTTATATACTGTACACAGCAAGTGACATCAAGGCTGCATTCGGCAGAGTGTGGCACCATTGAGTTCTAGCAAAACTGGAATCCATGTGTGTCGGTTACAATTTTCTGCTGGTTGGAGTCATACCTGACACATAGGAAGATGGTTGTGGTTGTTGGAGGTTAGTCATCACTGTTTCAGGAGATCTCTGCAGGAGTTCCTCAGGGTAGTGTCCTAGGCCCAACCACCTTCAGCTGTTTCATCAATGACCTTCCCTCCATCATAAGGTGAGAAGTGGGAATGTTTGCTGATGATCACACAATGTTTAGCACCATTCGTAATTCCTCAGATACTGAAACAGTCTATGTTCAAATGCAACAAGCTCTGAACAATATCCCAGCTTGGGCTGACAAGTGGCAAATAACATTTACACCACACAAATGCCAGACAATGATCATCAACAACAGACGATCTAACCAACACCCCTTGACATTCGATGATGTTACCATCACTGAATCCTCCAGTATCAACATCCTGGGGGTTACCATTGATCAGAAACTCAACTCGATGCACCACATAAACACAGTGGCTGCACTCACCTCCTGAGTTCCGAAAGCCTGCTCACTATCTACAAGGCACAAATCAGGAGTGTGATGGAATACTCCCCACTTCTAGCAACACTGGCAATGCCTGACAATGTGGAAAATTGGACAAGTTTTTGTCCTGTACACAAAAAGCAGGACACATCCAAACTGGCCAATTACCACCCTCTCAGTCTACACACGATTCTCAGTAAAGTGATGGACAGTTCATCAGTAGTGTGATCAAGCAGCACCTACTCAGTGATAACCTGCTCAGTGACGCCCAGTTTGGGTTCTGCTCAAGCCCATTACAGCCTTGTTCAAACATGGACAAAAGCAATGAATTCCAGAGGGGAGATGAGAATGACAGCCCTTGACATCAAGGCTGCATTTCACAGAATGTGATGTTGAGGAACACTAGCAAAACTGGAATCAATGTGTATTGGGGATGGAGAGGAAGCAGTCTCTTTGCATCCACTTGATTTAAATTCTGAAAGGCCTTAAAATAAAGGCCTATAACTGGCCACTCCCTAATCTTTTACAGCAACACTGTACATCATACACTATACGTTCGAGTCAAAATTGATACAGGTTTAGTGTCACTTGCCAACTTTTCAATGCTATCCCTACAAATAAAGCGTAGTGTTTGGTTTACATTCTGCTTAGGGTATGGTGACTAAATGTAGTGATTATTGTGTTTGTCCAGCACAATCTTAGTGTTTCTCTTCCCCCACCTACACACTCTAACCTTCCAAGAAATGTGACTTCCCCATTCTTCCTCTCAAAACTTGTATATTTGTGTGTTCAATTTAATTTGACAATTATTTGTGCAAGTTTGTATAACTTTATTAATGTCACTTTCTAGTTTTCAGATCTCAGTATTGACTAGCTATCTGCTCCAGCAACCCATTCAGCCAAAATGTCATTCACAAATTTAGAAACTGTTTAATTCCTGAAGCCATATTGATAAATGTAAATTGAGGGTAGCAATAGTGTCTCACCATTAATGCTTGTGAGACAGCATCTCTCCCCTGCTGCTCTGGACATTTCCCATCATACCGTTTTGCACATGCTGTCTAGATTTTTGTCTTGAGCTAGCTGCATGGCCCATGATTCCATAGTTTCTGACCTTCTATTAGTACATTATGGGGCACCTTATTGAAAGCCTTTTGAAAATCAAGATAAATTGCATCAACTTCATGAGTTTATCAACTCTGTTGCCTACTCAAAAAAAAATCAAATTGGACAGCTCATTCCATACACTAACCACCCTTAGTGAGAAAAAGTGCCCCCTAGGGTGCTTGTAAATCTTTCCCCCAGAGGAAGTGGTGGCGGCTGGTACAATTACAGCATTTAAAAGGCATCTGGATGAGTATGTGAATGGGAAGGGTTTGGAGAGGTGTGGGCCGAATGCTGGTAAATAAGGTTTGACTAATTTAGGATATCTGGTTGGCATGGATGAGTTGGACAGAAGGGTCTGTTTCCATGCTGTACACCTCTATGACTCTATGTTCAAATTAGTATAGGAGTTGGGAGGTTATGTTGCGGCTGTACAGGACATTGGTTACGCAACTTTTGGAATATTGTGTGCAATTCTGCTATAAGAAGGATGTTGTGAAACTTGAAAGGTTTCGGAAAAGATTTACAAGCATGTCGCCAGGGTTGGAGGGTTTGAGCTATAAGGAGAGGCTGATTAGTCTGGGGCTGTTTTCCCTGGAGCATTGAAGGGTGACCTTACAGAGGTTTATAAAATCATGAGGGGCATGGATAGGGTAAATAGACACGATTTTTTCCCCGGGGTGGGTCTCCAAAACTAGAGGGCATGGCTTTAAGGTGATGGGAAAAAAAATTAAAAGGGACCTGAGGAGCATCCTTTTTCTTGCAGAGGATGTTGTATGTATGGAACGAGGTGCCAAAGCAAGTGGTGGAAGCTGGTACAATTACAACATTGAAAAGGCATCTGGATGGGTATATGAATAGGGAAGGCTTAGAGAGATATGGGCCAAGTGCTGGCAAATGGGACTCGAGTAATTTAGGATATCTTGTTGGCATGGATGAGTTGGATCGAAGGGTCTGTTTCCGTATTGGACATCTGTGTGACTCCTAGATTTCACTTCTCAGGTTTTATTTCTCTTAAAAGTTCTGCTGTTCTCCCCTTTTTGTAGAGATTTTAGTTTTCCTTCCATTGATGTTGAGCCGACTGACATAACTATTTGGACCTGTTCTGTTCCCCTCCTTCTTCCACTCCCCACTCTCCTCAAATATGGGCAATCTGCCATTCTTTTAATTAGTAATGCTTCTGCCATATCATCCCTAAATTCTATTAAAATCTATGTTTGTTTACTATATTATATTTTTATAATTACCTCTTTGATTATCTATCTCATCATTCAATGTGCTGTGCACTCTTAAGGGTCAGTCTGAAGGATGTTTACATGATCATCATTATTTATGTATTCTTCTAGTGTGTTTTTGATTTATTGAATTCACATTTCACCATCTGCCCTGTGGGATTCAAACCCTTGTCTCCAGAACGCTGGCCTAGGGTGTTGCATTGCCAGTGTAGTGACATTATCACTACACCATTGTCTGCCCTCAACTATTGCCAAGATGTTCCCCCATATTATTTTTATTTAATTTAGTTGCTCTGGTTCATTCCTTGTTCCTAAATCCAATAGCTGATCTTGCGTTTATTGGTTTTCATGCACGTGGTTTAGAAATTGACAGAACCTTATTTCCTTTATCTACCTCTTCTGTCCAGTTAATATCATAGTTGAAATACATCATGATGATTATTTTTGCTTTTTCTCAATTTGCTAAATTTATCTGCATGTTTCTTCCTGTACCTCCTTCCACTATTAGGTGGTTGATACACCACACCTATTAATGCGTTTGATCTTTAATTTTCTTTTCTTTCTTCCTTTGTGGATTCTGTTTTTGTCTTATAATGTGTGTTTCTGTATTGTAATTAAATATCTATCCAATGTTCAACTGCCTTGGTTCACACGTGGAGCATGGCAACAGAACGAGATGCCAGAGGGCATTGATCAAACTATGTATACCATGATAAGGCAGCACTTTCCCCATAATATGAAAGCAGGTTTGTCCTTGAGATGGAACCATAATGTTTGGTTACTGCATTGCTGAAATGTGTCTTTTTTTATATTATGGTCTGTTCATAGAGCATCACGAAGGGCCTCTGTGTAACATCAGGAGCGACCAGAGTGCCTTTGCTCCCATCAGTTCAACAGTGCCGAATTCACCAGGTAAGATCCTGGTACAAATAAGCAGCAGCCACCATCATCTTCATAGGGGTATTCCTCAATCCTTACTACAAATGTTCTGGGAGTGTTTGATGGGGACTGTGTCGAAGAAGCTTTACTCTATCTAAGCCAGTGCCATGCCTGCCCTGGGAGTAATGTGGAGTGTCCACAGTGAAATTGTGAGCATCCTTTTGTCTGACAAACACGAAAGTCACTTGTAATGATAATTGCTTTATCCATTATAAGGTGGGCGAGCGTATGTTGGGAATGATTCTCACTCTGCCTTCCCAATTTTCAAATTGTTGGAGTTGGAGTAGTGCTGATGTCTTGCAAATGTTTTGAATGGAATACAACAGAATAGTCTGATTTCCTTGGGCACTTTTTAGAAACTCTGCAGTCCTCTGTCTATCAATTTTGCACCATTCCAGTGCTTATCGTTCACATTCTCATTGTTGATGAACTTCTAACGTGACCAATGCCCATCCTACTCCATCCCACCTCATTGCACCACTTGTCCCTCTATCTGGTGCTTCCATGTGAACCCTACTCCGCCGTCTCCTTGAATCAAGTTCCCAGCTATTACAGTACCATTCTCTGGATTCTCCTCTCAATCCTCTGTTTCACTGACTTTGCATTTCTGTAAAGGTCTCCTCAAAATCTTGCCTTTCAGTCTCCCACTGCTGCTGTGTGGCCTGTTATGATTTGCTGGTGTTGGTTTGCTGTGTAAAGCTAAATATTTATGTACCCATTACCTCTGTCATTTTTTTTGCAGACCGTAATAAAGTAGCTCCTCTTGACATTGAAAGCTGTCCTGGGCTCAACTCTTGTGAAGGCACCATAACTCCCAAGAAAATGGGTGAGGTTGTTGGTGTGATTTAACATCCACCGTGGTAGTAGTGGGGTAAATAAACTGGCAGGTCCAGAGCATTAGAAAAAGGATGGAATAAGTCCTTTGTCCCTTCTCAGTTTGTGCGGGGCACCATCATTGGCAGGAATGTTTTCTCTGGCTTTAGCAGCCTACGAGTAATTATCCATTCATATGTTATCCTTGCACTGGCAAACTACTTGGTATCTGCCTTCCCATTAGTTTATTTTAATTGACTAGTTTCTTTGCTAGAGAACAGTGGGAAATTGACTGTGAATCTATAGTACTATCGCAGTGACTGTGCTAGTAACATCTATTGACACAATGCTATTGTCCTTTTGTGCTGGTAGACATCCCAACTTTGGCTAGGACTTCATTCCAACTCATACATCCTGTCGCATACTAGTTTTGTTTTGGTGCTCTGTGTAACTGTTACTCAGTTTGATATTTCTCTTCCACTATAGAAACAGAGGATACTTTGTTGCCCACTGTGGCTGAGCTACGAGAGTCCACCCAGAAGCTCCTTGAGGTAATACAGCTGCGGGTAACGGACCTACAAGAAGAGATGTAAGTACAGCACTTGAAATACTCACAGTTCCTTTAAAATTGCCGCATTACTGAATACTGTAAAATGGTTCTGGTGTGGGCATTTAGCAGCACGTGGGCTTGGTGTATCTGTTGTTCAGTAGCTCTGTGTCTCACAAACTGAGGCAAGGTTGATGCCTATCAATGGGTAGCACTGACCCTTGCTTCTCAATGAGAAGGTCCTTAGTTTAAGTTCCACTCAGGAGACTCGAGCACAAGGTTGAGGTTGGCCTTGTGGTTACCTTGTGCTGTACTGTCCTGGTGTTGTCTACTGGACGACATATCTAACTGATAGACGTCTGCTTTTCTGAGTGAATTTAAATGACCCTCTAGTCGTTATTTGGAACACGGATGCATTCTCTCCAGTTTTCCTTTCATTACTTATCCCGTCGCTGGTGATTTAAAACAGATTGTGTGTTCATTGGTTTCACTGTGTGTGGAGTCTGGCTGGGTGTAAGTTGATTGCTATCTTTCTTATGTTACAACAGTGACCAGACTTGATTGACTGTAAAACAGAAATTGTGAAAGGTGATATAAAGTTTGAAATGCCTTCATTACCGATGAGTGAAATCAGGTAGTGAAGTTTCGAACGGTGTGATGAGATACTAATCTGATGGCATCAATGTTAATACCAGTTGGTGACATCTGGTCTTTCATCACAGATTATTCTCTGTTGTTGTTAATTTTATTCTATTATTTCTTCGCTGTGGTCCATCTTATTAAAACAAGATCCAGGATTCCTGGACACAGATTAGAAACAGGACGCTTGGCTGTAGCCTGCTCCTTCCCTCAATTCCCTATCTCATGAACAGTAAGGCCATCTGGAGTGTCCAAGCTGATCTTGGTGAATTTAGTACAGGCTAGGGCAACAAGGAGCCGTCACATCACTACAGATTAGCTGCTCACCGGACAATTCCACAGTCTGATTTGTGAAGCTGAAAATTGGGAAGTGAGCATGATCTGTCACCTGCTGGCTCTCTAATCCTCCCCATCTGCCAACTGTTCAGCCCAGCTTTGGAGCTAAAGCTCCCCAGGGAGCATGCTCCTCTCCAAACCAGGTTAGGCCTTTTAACTGCGTGTGTTTCTCTCCAGCCTTTCTCTGCTTAATGGTTTATAGTGCACTCAGTGAGGGGACAGATGTTGGAAGTGAAGGCGCACATGACAAAGGCCTATTTTACGCAGGCACGGTCTGGAGTCACCTGCATTGGAACACTGTCGACTATTTTCCCTTTGCTTCCCATAAACAGCACACAGCAGAATTGTGAAGAAAATTACAGCTTATGGCTTTTAAAAGATAAAGGACAACAGTAGATACAAAATTGGCTTAATGATAGTAAGCAGAGTAATGTTCAATGGGTGTTATTCAGGCTGGAGGAGGGTTTGTAATAGAATTCCCCAGGGGTTGGTACTGTGCAGAGGATTATTTCAAAGTTTGCAGATGACACAAATTTGGAAGAATTGTAAACTGTGAGGAGAGCATTGTAGAACTCCAAAAGAGATTGACAAGTTAGTGTAAGTGGCAGGTGCAATTCAATGCAGAAAAGCACAAGGTGATGCACTTTGGTCAGAAGAACATTGAAAGGCAATATAAGATATGGGGGGCAGGAGCAGAGGGATCCTGGTATACTGATAATTAAAGGTCGCAGGACAGATTAGTAAAGCAGTTCATGAAGCACACAGTATCCTTGGGTAATTAACAGGCACATATTGTACAACAGCAAGGAGTTGATAAACTTGTACAAAACACTTGTTAGACTTCAGCTGGAGTATTGTGTACAGTGTGGGTGCCACATTATAGGAAAGATGTGAATACATTGGAGAGAGGGCTTAAGTAATTTACAGGAATGGTTCCAGGGATGAGAAACCGCATGATGAGGATAGATTGAAGTTGAGACTGTTTGTCTTGGATTGAAGAGGAGATTGCATAGAGGTGGAAACCATGAGCAGACAAGATGTAATAGATAGGGACAAGGTGTTCCTGCTCATAAAAGGAACAAGAATGAGAGGGCATTGATTTAAAGTGATGAGAAACATCATTTTCACACAGTGAATAATTAGGGCATGGGAACATACATGGCATGGGAAATGTGCTGGAGTCTGGTTGAACTGAGGCATTCAAGAGGCCATCGGATATTTATTTGGTTAGAAATGATGTGCATCAGTATAGGGAATTTAGTAATGAAGCTAATTTGAAGCCCAGTGTAGACATGATGGGCCAAATAGCCTTTTTTTGCACCATAACAATTCTGTGGTAAACTGAGTGGGACTCAAGCTCCTTCCATTTCTTTTTTTCTCTCTCAGATCTACAATGAGAGAGCAACGGAGGGCCACGTTCAGCAAGAACTGGTCAGAATTGAGCAGTCTACAGAGCAAGGTTCTGACCTTGGAAACTGAGAACAGAAGGCTGAACCGAGATCTTCAGGCGCATGTTAAGGTGAGAAATGTGATGTGAATTTGTCTATATGAAGACTCAGATTAACACAGAGACACTGGTGCAGAAACATTCAAGTACACGTGAAACTCTGTTTCAAGGAGTTCTGTGAATTGGCTGAAACTGGTTTCCTGCTGGAATTAAAATGGTATGGACTTTGGTGCATGCGACATGTACACCTCTGTCCTGTCGTTTAGGGTGATCCAAATCTGTGTTCTGTGATTTGTTTTTTGTTGTTAAACTGCCCTTTCCTTTCCTTTTTCACCAAGTCAGCTCCCATGAACCTCAACACAATCTTCAAGAACAGTATCTTCTTTTTGTCTCTCATCAAACTGCATTGTTTTAGTCTCAGTAACTGGAGCTAGGTCCTCGTTTCACCCTCCTGGGTTTCAATCCCTGGGGTCTGTGTTTTCTTCTCTCCCTTCTCAGCTGTATAAGCATCATTTCTTTTTTCTAGAATTTTCTTTTCTCGATTACCCAGGATACAATGGTTTTATGTTATTTAATTGATGTTTCACCTGGAGATTTTTCTCCCAATTTTATTCTTTGTTTCTCTTGTTTTGAGTTTTGCATTTAAACTAAACTATTATTTCTACAGACAGTGGCTAGTAATTACCTATGTTTAAACATTGTTGTCAAGCTACAGCGACTGTGGAGGGTGTTTTGACAGTTCCAGTTTAAAGCAATGGTCTCGGGTACTTTGTTGCTGTAACATTGCGTTGCAGTCTCCCTGACCTCTGGCTACGATGCAGAGGTTGCTGAACACAGTTGAGCAGTTTCATTATAACTGAATGCAATGATTCAAGGCCCTGACAGCTCACCGAGATCAATTGTTGTGATGGGAGAGTGAATAATGAGGCTGACAGCTTAATTTTATTCTACTTCACAGACTAACTCTGAGTTGAAGAATGCTGTAAGTCTTCAGGATGAAACAATCCTTGAATTCAATAAGCAGATGGAGACTAATTTGAAAGAACACACCGAGTTTTTGGTAAGACTTTCTCTCTCAAAGATGTAAAGATGCGCTCAACTCATTCCTTCGATCCAGCAGGCCGCAGGAATGAAAATTATGCTGAGTCTGCAGTCAGTCCAGAGGCCCTCTGCTTGACAATTTACAGGATTGTTCAGTGCAGCCTTAAATTGCCGTTTAATGGGAAGTGGGGAGGTCACATTCACATTCTGAGTTGAAATTAAATCAATGTTTAAGACTGTGCCAAGGAAGCTTCACTATATCTACCCTGTTTCACATGAGCCCTTGTTTTTATTAGAAAAAACAGTCTTTGTTCTGGGAACGTGAACATTACTAGCAAAGACACTGTTCACTTCTCATCCCTAATTACCCAGAAAGAGGTGATGAGTTCCCTTCTTGAACTGAATTCATGTAATGTAAGCACACCCACAGTGGTGTTAGGAGGGAGTTCTAGGATTTTGACCCAATGATACTGAAGGAATAAAGTACCAGATGAGGATGACATGCATTTTGAAGGCTCACTTACAGTTTGTTGTGTTTTTCCTATGTGCTTACAAATTGTAGGCAGAGTTTGCAGATTTGTAAAAAGCTTTTGGACATGCCTTGGTGAGTTATTGCTTTGTATTTTGACGGTATAGACTACTGCCACTTGCTACTGGTGGAGAGAATGAATGTTTAAAATAATGAATGAAGTGGGAATCTAGAAAATGACTTTGTCTTGGGTGAAGTTAAGCAACTTGAGGAATGTTAGAGCTGCACTTGTCCAGGCAAGAGGAGAATATTCCGTTACACTCCTGACTTGTGCCTGTGGACCCTGACTTGTGCCTGTGGACAGGCGTTGGGAAGACAGCAGGTGAATTAATCACTGCAGAATTCCTAGCTTCGGACCTACACTTTGTAGGTGCAATATTTACACTTGCTAGTGGCGAGTTTCCCATTTTTGTCCTGGGTGTGTTCATTGTGGCAATGTAAAATAACTTCTACTCTACTCTAACTTGCATTTGTACCTCCTCTGGAAATGTTCTGATGAAACAGGTTCTTGTCTGTATCTATAGTATGCTCAAGCAGAGACCTCAAAGACGGTCTGAGTCTGAGGGTTTTTAAAACCCACCAGGATTAGTGTTGGCTGCAAACAAGTTGAGACCTTAATAAGAATTGTTTGATCCCAAAATTGTGGTGTAAATAAACTGATGAAAGTTGGTGTATTTCAGGCCATGAAGGAAGAAGTCACTGGTTTGAAACGGCAACTCCAGCGCTCCGAGTGTGAGGCTGAAACCTGCCATGAAGAGTTGACCAAACTACAGACCTCAGGTGGAGTACTCAACACGAACTGGCTTGAAGAGAAAGTAGAACTTCATTACCAAGTAAGAAGCTCCTTGTGTTACGGGAGTGATGCTGATGATCCTTTTTCCAAACACTGGTTGGGTGCAGCTCTGTAGGAAAGCAATTTAATATAATTTTTAAAAAATCTTGGTGTGGGTATCCCTGGTAAGGTCTTATTGCTAATTCCCTACTGAAACAGTTGGTGTGGAGTTACAAGTTAAAATGGCAAATTTCTTTCCCTGAAGGATATCAGGAAGCCAGATGTGTTTGGACAACCAGTCAACAACTTCAAGAATAGTTTTTACCTATGCTGGTATTTAATTTTCTGAATTTTAACCAACTGACTTCCAAATTCTCAAACACCCAAGGTGGGATTTTACATTGGTCTAATGTGGCGTATTAATCCAGTAATGTAGCCACTTGATCTCTCTAGTCAATGTCAGGATAGCCCTTCTGAAGAATCTGCTGACTGTTGTCTAGCTTAACCCTGCAGTGTCGTACTAGACAAACCTGTTTATTCTTGGATCCTGTCTTCTCGTGGTAACTGGAGAATGAAATGTGACAAATATGTTTGCCCCTTTGATAGGATAGCAACATTAGGTTGGGAGTGGTGGATCTGTTAAATCTCAGGATAAGGACACTCATTGTGGCAGTAAATAGCACATGCAGACAGAAGGATTCAATGTGAGTCAGTGGGGATTTTGTTTTGTTCAGTACCCTATTTGTTCAATGCCATCATCCTCTTGATGTCCTGTTGTATGACTGAAGGACAGCCCCGTACTGCCCAGTTGTGCTAAATTATCTGAGCAGGTGCCCTGTGCCCCACTGTAAGGTAAGTTTGTGAATTTCAGAGGGAGGCTGGCACAGAAGACTAATAGCCACCATGTTCAGGAACAGAATTCAGAAACTCCAGGTCATTGGCCCTCCACCACAACAGGAAGAAATCAACTCCACTGTCTCAGCTGTTCCCTGCCAGGGAAATGAGTGATCTTAATTTTGTTATTTATTTCAATACTTTTAAGGTGAGGAAGCTACGAGAGGCTTATGTGCAGAAGGACATTGATATGCAGGAACTGAAGGTGAAAATGTATAATCACGTGAGTTGCACTTTGTGATATTATGTGGCTTAGCAGTATAGCCTGTATCTGTCTCCTTTCTGGTTCTGGTGCTCCCACCCTCAACTCTTATCCATATGCTTTCTTTTTTCTGCTAATTCTTTCCTCCCAACTCTAAACTTTCAACTCATTTGTCCTCTGTGCAGTCTCATTGCATCCAACTTCTCCGGTCCTTTTCCATCCCACAAACTTTAAACTGATTCCCTCTGCCTCCAGTGTTTTAAAACCTCATTTTCAAATCAATCGTTCCCATTTTATATTTTTCATGTTCTTCAAAATTGAACGAAAGTCGGTGGAGCTGTTGACAGTGAGGAAGGATGTGGCAGGTTACAGCGGGATATAGATAAGCTGCAGAGCTGGGCAGAAAGGTGGCAAATGGAGTTCAGTGTAGCTAAGTGTGAAGTGATTCACTTTGGTAAGAGTAACAAGAAGGTGGTGTACTGGGCTAATGGTCGGATACTTGGTACTGTGGATGAGCAGAGGGATCTTGGTGTCCATGTACACAGATCTCTGAAAGTTGCCACCCTGGTAAATAGTGCTGTGAAGAAGGCATATGGCGTACTGGCTTTTATTGGTAGAGGAATTGAGTTCCGGGGTCCTGAGGTCATGTTGCAGTTGTATAAGACTCTGGTGCGGCCGCATCTGGACTACTGTGTGCAGTTTTGGTCGCCATTCTGTAGGAAGGATGTGGAGGCACTGGAACGGGTGCAGAGGAGGTTTACCAGGATGTTGCCTGGTATGGTAGGAAGATCATATGAGGAAAGGCTGAGGCACTTGGGGCTGTTTTCATTGGAGAAAAGAAGGTTTAGGGGTGACTTGATAGAGGTGTACAAGATGATTAGGGGTTTAGATAGGGTTGACAATGAGAACCTTTTTCCACGTATGGAGTCAGCTATTACAAGGGGACATAGCTTTAAATTAAGGGGAGGTAGGTATAGGACAGATGTTAGGGGTAGATTCTTTACTCAGCAAGTTGTGAGTTCATGGAATGCCCTGCCAGTAGCAGTGGTGGACTCTGTCTCTTTATGGGCATTTAAACGGGCATTGGATAGGCATAGGGAGGATAGTGGGCTAGTGTAGGTTAGGTGGGCTTGGGTCGGCGCAACATCGAGGCCCGAAGGGCCTGTACTGCGCTGTATTTTTCTATGTTCTATGAAAGTATCCTACACTCCAAGTGCTAGTCATTTGCTTGCCTGAAATCATCACTAGTGTATTCTATTCACAGGTTTCTGTTGTACTACTTATCTGGATATCCCTGTTGCGTGACATACTGAGATACACATTTTTAACATTTCCTAGACCTATATGAACTCTCAGGGGACCGCAGGATTTTATTTTCTTTCTTCATTTTGTGGGATGTGGGCGTTGTTGGCTGGGCCAGCATCTATTGCCTGTCCCAAGTTGCCCCATGAGAAGGTGGGGGTGAGCTGCCTTCTTGAACTGCTGTAGGTTGATCCATAATGCCATTAGGGAGGAAATTCCAGGATTTTGACCTAGTAACAATGAAGGAGTGGCGATATATTTCCAAGTCAGGATGGTGAGTGGCTTGGAGGGGAACCTTCAGAGGGTGGTGTTCCCATGTAGCTGATGCACTTGTCCTTCTGTATGGAAGTGGTCATGGGTTTGGAAGGTGCTGTCTGAGGATCTTTGAATTTCTGCAGTGCATTTGTAGATGGTACACACTGCTGCTACTGAGCATTGGTGTTGGAGGGAGTGGATGCTTGTGGATGTGGTGCCAATCAAGCCAACTGCTTTGTCCTGGATGGTGTCAAGCTTCTTGAGTAGTGTTGGAGCTGCCCCCATCCAGGCAAGTGGGGAGTATTCTATCACACTCCTGACTTGTGCCTTTTTGGTGGTGGTCAGGCTTTGGGGAGTCAGGAGGGGAGTTAGTTGCTGCAGTATTCCTAACTTCTGATCTGCTCTTGTAGTCACTGTTTATTTGGTGAGTCCAGTGCGTTTCTGGTCAATGATAACTCCCAAGATGTTGATAGTGGGGGATTCAGTGATGCTGCCACTGTTGAATATCAAGGAGTGGTGGTTAGATGGTGGTCATTGTCTGACATTTGTGTGGTGCTGGAATGTTATCAGGGCCCATTGCTCTTGCAGTATCTAGTGTCTCCACCTGTTTCTCCTTATCAAATGGAGTGAATCGAATCAGCTGAAGATTGGTATCTGTAGTGCTGATGACCACTGGAAGAGGCTGGGATGGATCATCCACTCAGCACTTCTGGCTGAACGTTGCTGTGAAAGCTTCAGCCATATCTTTTGCACTGCTGTGCTGGGCTCCTCCATCGTTGAGGATGGGGATATTTGTGGAGCCTCCAGCTGTTGTTTAATCGTCCAGCACCATTCATGACTGAGTGTGGCAGGACTGCAGAGCTTAGATTTGATTTATCGTTTGTGGGATCGCTTAGCTCTTATTAGCAACTTTGCGGACAATACAAAGACTGGTGGAGTTGCAGATAGTGAGGAGGACTGTCAGAAGATACAGCAGGATATAGATCAGTTGGAGGCAGGGGCAGAAAAATGGCAGATGGAGTTTAATCTGGACAAATGTGAGGGTCATGCTTTTTCAAAGGTCAAGTACAGTTGGAAATTATACAGTGAATGGCAGAACCCTTAGGAGTATTGGTGTGCAGAGGGATCTGGATGTGTGGGTTCACAGATCACTGAAGGTGACAGTGCAGTTTGATAAAGGGCCTATGGCATGCTAGACTTGAATGGAAGGGGCATTGAGTATAAGGATAGACATGCTGCAGTTTTATAGAACTTTAGTTAGGACATATTTGGAATATTGTGTACAGTTCTGGTCACCACATTACCAGAAGGATGTGGATGCTTTGGAGAGGGTACAGAAAAGGTTTACCAGGATACTGCTTGGTATGGTATAGCTATGAAGAAAGGTTGGATAGACTGGGTTTGTTTTCACTAGAACACAGGAGGTTGAGGGGTGACTGATAGCAGTTCATAAGATTGTGAATGGCACAGATAGAGTGGAAAATATGAGGCGTTTTCCCTGGGTGGAGGGGTTGATTACCAGCGGATACAGTATCAAGGTGGGGGAGGAGAGTTTAAAAGAGATGTGCGAGGCAGGTTTTTCACACAAAGGGTAATGATTACGTGGAACATGCTGCCAGAGGTAGTGATGGACGCAAATACAATAGCAGCATTCAAGAAGCACCTGGACAAATCCATGAATAGGAAGGAAATAGAGGGACATGGATCCTGTAAGTGAAGACAGTTTTAGTATGGAAGGGCAGAATGTGTCGGTGCAGTCTTGGAGGGATGAAATGCCATGCTGTTTTGTTCCTTGTTCCTGGTAGTATAGATTCCCATTCCCGCAGCACCCCAAGGAGGATTTGATAATTGAGAATCTGTAATACTTCTTGTTCAACCTCCATTTTCACCATTCCACTATTGGTGGCTGTGCCTTTAGCTGCCTAGAGTTTCCCTGCTAAAGTCCACCTGTTTGATCAACGTTTTGGTCAGCGATCCTAATACCTCATGAAGTGGTTGAAATGGCTGACTGCTATTATGAAGCATCTTCGAATAGAATAGTCTTTATTGTCACGTGCACTTGAATAAGTGCAGTGAAAAGTTTGTATTGTCACCTTTCTGCACCATCTTAGGTACAGATACTTTTAAGTGTTTGTTACAGAATTCAGAGAGGCTTTAAAAAAAGACTCTCATAGCAATACAAAGTTTTAAAAAGTACTTGACTTACTCAAAGTCCAGAATAAGAATAAAAATATCTGTAAAAGTACTCATATTGTAGTCTTTCTCATTCCAGTTTGTGCCCTCTGGACATCAGAACATGAGGCTTGGCTGCCTCCAGGGCTCAGACTGCCCTCCATCTCCTCCTGGGTAGGGTCGTCTCAGAAATTAAAAGTTGGGTTGGGGAGGCAGGGGGGAATAAAAACTGCAGAAAAGAGGCAATGAAAAGGAAAAGGACCTGGCAAGCAGAGGAGCTGCAGCTGGACGCTGACTAATGTTAAAGGTGCAGGATAAATACAAAGTGTCATAATTTGTTCCTCAACCCAACTTGACCAATTTGGAAAAATTGCTAAGAGGGATGATTGGCTTCGAGATCCCATCATTAAGGGTCCTGCTTTCCTGATATGTCGAGCAATGTAATTCACTGTATCAATCCAGAATGCTGCACTCAGTTTCTTGATTTTAAAGAATCTTAGAGGTTTGGTATAAGACAAATAGGCATGTGTGTCATCAATAACACCTACTTCCTTTTCTTGCCACTTCTAGAAAACGATCCTTGAAGAAAATTATCAGAAAGCAGAGGCAGAGTTGGCTAAACTCGACGACCTGATTGAGCATGTCAGACTAGTAAGTTACAGAGAAATGGTGGTTAATGATGGTAATGCTATCATTGGTTTTGAGGCGGGTAGGGTAGTGGTCCAAAGGACTTAAGAAGCTTTCGGTATCAGTCCCCTAAGAGGATTCAAATGATATCTCTCTCATCTCATCTCTGGTAGTCTTTGCTGTTGCACCCTGTCTTTTGATGTTCCCTGTTGCCAGAATTGTCCTTGGGCTCACAGTTACATTAACAGTGGGATTCGGGAAACTGAGTTGTCAACAGATCTGGAAATGGTGCCTCTATATGGAAATGTAAAATAACCCAGAAGATCAAAGGATTTCAGGATTTACACAGAGCTTTTAATGTGTTTGCTCCATGGAGTGGAACAGTTCAAGGCGGCAGCTCACCTTCTTGAGGGCATTTGGGGATGAGAAGTAGAGGGTGGCTTCACCAGCATTGCCCACTTCCTCTGAAAAAATATTTTCAAAAATGCCATTGGGGTGGTCCTAAGAGCTTCACATCCAGAGAGATTACTTTTGTGTGGGCACCAACATAGGCCAGAGCGTCAGCCATCCTTGCACAATAAGATCTTGTGAACAATAATGAGTTTGATGATTCGTTAATCTGATTTTTAGTTGAGGTCAACTGATAGTGAGAAAACTGGAACCTTTTGACCATTTTCCCGACAGAGAACTTGAGGGTGAACAATAGGTACATCCATATAATAGCATTGGGTAAGATAGAAAAAGTGCCTCAGTAATATTATGTAGATCAGATTCCAATGAGCTGGTTTTGGAGTTCATTCCTTATACACTATCTTGATATTTGATAATACCTGTTGTCTATTTTTGTTAAATAAATCCCTGATCCTCTATCTGACTGAACTGAGAGGTGTGTAGTTGTGTGTAGTTGTGAGGACAGGCTGCCTAAGGCACTAAGTTCTTCAAGGCCAGGGTTTTACCACTAGTACTGCTGCTTATGGTCTTCTCACCAAAAGCCTTTGTTTCAAGATGGTGAGAGAATGTTTCTTCTAAACAATCACTGTTCTTTCCACATCACTGCCTGTTTCACCTCAGCAAGTAGGTGACAGCCATTTGCTGGCTAATTTCTCAGAATGTTCCTGATCATTCAGATTCAACCTGACCGGGTTAAAATTTAAACAAAGCCAAGTTAATCATCATCATTGGTACATTGTCTATGGCAATGCCTCAACGAGGAGTCCACTTGCCAGTCAATCTGCACTTTCCATGCAGTTAAAATCGATATTCTTGCAGATTAGTGCAAAACAGAAAGGTTTGATGTTCTTTGGAGGGTCTGTGCAGACTGAGGGCTAATTGGCCTTTTTCCACACTATAGGGATTCTATAATTTGTTAGAAAATAAAATTTATTTCTGAAAGTAAGTGGTATCTGATTAACATGTAAATTATAATCCAGAAGCAGAACAAGTTTCCTTTTAATTTCAACACAAACATACTCAAAGCGCAAGAAAGACTCTTACATTTTCATATGGGCAAAAGAAAAATATCCTGTTTGATTATTGGTCTGGAAATAAAACAATAGAATTTGCCAAACACTGTCTCAGTCCACTGGGTTTCTTGCTGATAGCAGTGGGCAGGTGGAGGGTCTTCCAAGTCAGCTTGGGTTCAGATGGATAACGTGGTGGTTTTGAGTCTTTAGAAAGTAATGATAGTTCAGCTTCCAAGGGTTTATAACATTGTCAAAATGCTGACATGTTGAAACTATCTGGTTCCTAATTACTTCAACCAGGAGACAGACTAGCAAGTTTAATACAAGTTTGGAAGATTTTTCTTCCTTCTAACTCAGTGTTTTGGAATCAGAAACCAAGAAACCAGAAAAGTATGCTAGTCGGTCATCACAGAAGGCCCATAAATCCGGGTATTCCAGAAATAGGGGTAACAAAGCCTCTCTCTTACCTCGAAGATATTTGCTTGCCTATTTTTTTCTAATTCACTTGACAGGGAGT
This sequence comes from Hemiscyllium ocellatum, assembly GCF_020745735.1. Classification (NCBI taxonomy): domain Eukaryota; kingdom Metazoa; phylum Chordata; class Chondrichthyes; order Orectolobiformes; family Hemiscylliidae; genus Hemiscyllium; species Hemiscyllium ocellatum. The sequence goes on along the minus strand of NC_083431.1, from coordinate 3,297,609 downwards.
TACAATAATGGACTAGAATCTCTTGGTTTAACAATGGTTCTAGAACATTGCAACTATGATTTGACTATTTGGCAGCAGGGTGGCTCAATGGTTAGCACAGCTGCCTCGCAGCACTAGGGTCCCAGGTTCAATTCCAGCCTTGGATGACAGTCTGTGTGGAGTTTGCACATTCTCCCTGTGTCTGTGTGGGTTTCCTCCAGGTGCTCTGGTTTCCTCCCACAGTCCAAAGATGTGCAGGTCAGGCCATGCTAAATTGTCCCATAATGTTAGGTGCATTTGTCAGAGGGAAATGGGTCTGGGTTACTCTTTGGAGGACTTGTTGGGCTGAAGGGCCTGTTTCCACACTGTAGGGAATCTAATCTACTTGCTATTATCTTGGGTCGGTGGGGCTGATGGACCTACTCCTGCTGCTTTTCCTTTCAAGTGAGATTAAGTGCTTAACTGTTCAGAGTGAGACTTACACCAATGATCTCCTGATTTAAAGGGAAATCTGGATGTTACTGCAACCAGGTTCAGGCCCTGCGCTGATTATAGGGGCTTCCTGGGGCCAGGAGAATGACTGAAAGACACAATCTTGTTGGAGTTTGTTGATCTAATTATGTAAAATGTATGTGATCTTATCAAACGTGGGTCATGAGGGCTAAGGGAGAATTGGGAGTTCCCAGGGTAGTGACTGAATTACCTACTTTACATAGAAAAGGACTGAAATTAGAATTCAATTAACGTGGTAACTTCTGCTCTCAGTCTGAGATTCCCATCTCAATGGAGCCACAGTAAAATGAAAAGATACTAAAAGGTCTTTTGCCTGAAATTCAAATCCTTCGTTTAGTTTTGGATATTGCTTCAGCTGGCTTGCATCTCTTCTTTTTTTAAAATATTTTTCCTTTTTCCTTGCTCAGATTTCACTTTGTTTTTCTGTATTGCAGGTTCTCCTGTCAGTGCCCAATGTTGTTGCAAGCTCAGTAGAGCTGAGGGGTCTCCTGCTTGATCTTGGAGAAGATATAGAAGCATAGAGGTGGTGTTTCACCCACTGATCACTTGGAGGGGAAAGGAATGAACAGTGGTTGCAGTAAGGAGTGACACATAGGGTAAAGTTATGGTGACATTTTCTGACTCAGTAATAATATATTCATTTTCTGGGACCAATCCTCTGTACACGAGTGTCATACGTTCAAGTCAGTTGTCATCTTTGAAACATCTGGAACTATGGGGAGCCCAGGTGTTTTGGCTGAAAATCAAAGTTGACTGGCCAATCCATCAATCTATCCTTTTTCTCCTGTGGTATAAATTGTTGTTATTGTTTAAAGTTGGCATTCTTATGTTTGTCTTGATCAGCAGAAGAGACACACAATTTAGCCACATGTCTCTGTTCAGCAAGATTCAAGTTCTGTATTGCAAAACATAGATCTTCATTGTGTACCTCTGATTCAATTCATGCTTCGAAGTACCAAAACCCCTGCAAACTGTGTAAATGGCAAGCAAAGTATTATTTATAAATAAAAGGTGGAACTTCTGGTTGATGTGATTTGTCTAATTGCTGTTTATACTGCATGTTGTTCTGCAACAATTCATTTTCTAGTGCCACTGGTTCAGACTAGATCTACTTTTCACTTTTTCTCACTAACCTATAATCCCTTCCTGTGACTAAATATTAATTCTTTTTCTGTCTCTGGAAGAACATTTTCAGTGTCAAACAAAACTGCACAACAACATCCATGAGATCAATCACTGAAGGAACTGGTCATACAGTATCTGCTGTGGACAGTATTGGCTCAAATGCCGTTCATTTAAGAATTTCTCTCTTTCTTGAGGTTTTGTTCAGTTTTGCATTTAGGACTTCACTTTCCAGCATTAGTTAGCAGGTAAACAAGTAGTTTGTTTGCAATAGTTACAGATTTAGCTAGGTGACTGGTTAGAACTAGTAATTGTGTCAGTAGAAGTGATTCAGCTCCATTGAGTTATTGTCAGCATTAGTATAGGAATCTTTTGTTAATGTGGACTATTACAGGTACAGAATTCACTACAGTAGTCACAAGGAACCTGTCCAAATGTAAACAAATACTAATTGAAATGAATCTTTTAACTAGATTCTAAAAGAGAGAATATAGTTACAATCATGGCAAGGCAGCAATTCCTGCGCCATTTAAAATTTCTGGACACTTCCTGTGGGATCACATGTACAGGGAGGGTCTCCGACAATGTGAGACAGAGATTAGAGTTTCAAATTTGAGGGCACCTGGAATCACTGTGAAGTAGGAATTTCCTGGATTTTACATTATAGCAGGTTTGCCCCAGTGGAGTCTCCTGGGAGAGCAGGAAGTGGAGGAGTCTTCAGAATGTGTGCCACTTCTAAACTGGTGTCCCGCACTGGAAAGTAACAGCATCTTAAAACAGTCCTATCCAGACCTAGCACTGATCAACCGATGCTTCTGTAACAACCATAATGAGTCTACTGCATAGTGTCTACATCCCTACTGCCTGGAAGAAGGACACCATGGGTCATACAGAATTTTCTGAAGAGTGATGCAGAAATGTTGACATGTTTGAGAGGCTGATGACAGAACTTCCATTTATGGAACATTGGGACATCTTCTGGTTGTGAACACAGTGCTTCCAGCCACTTTAGATGCTTTTAACAGCTGAAAATTAACAATTGCCACCTAGCCCATGGATTATGCTGCATCTCTTATTACTTGAAAAGAAATGACTGTCATCATAGTTCAATTTTATGGCTTACAGAGCAAGGTATTAATTTCTGGAAATTGATTCTTTTCTTTCCCCTTTGAAAAGGTTCCCTGAAGAGTTCTCTATTCTCAGAACAGTGTCATCCATATTACCGTCAATCCACCAAATCAACATTTCAAGTAGTGCAGCCACCAAAGGAACTTTGACTTAATTGGTTTCTGAACAGAGATATTTTCTAATTTCTCAGACACGGTGCCACCTGAGCCCTCTATTTTAAAACTTGCTGAAGAAGGACATGGCCTATTTAACTCAAACTACTTTAAAATCTATCAAAACCAAGATGTCCCTCTATCACACTCCTTATCTTTAACAGACACTCTCCCTTCCTCCTGTGATCTACCAATTTCGATAAACCCTGGTTGTTTTGTCAACTAACTATACATTGATTAAATTGCGGCCTCACCTGATCACAGCATAGCCAGCCTCAGTTTTCAATGTAGGTTTCCTTCAAATTGCAAGAGAGACTTGCTTTTTTGAAGTGTAGATTCTATTGTAATGCAGGGAAACACAAGACAGCAAAGATCCTGCAAACAGCAATGTAGGAGCTCATTACTGCAGATGTTGGAATCTGTACTGAAAACAACAAAGGCCGGAGATCACACCAGATCAGTCGGCATTCGTGGGGGGTGGGGGTGGGGGGAGAGTGAGCAAGCTAACGTCTCAATGACTTCTTCAGAGCTGAAGTGAAGTGTGGAAGGGACTGGTATAGTTTTTTTGAGAGAGGGGAACATGGGAGATAGAGGGTGTAGGGTGCTACTGGAGAAAAGGGTTTTATAGTTTGGATTAAATTATTAGAATGTGAGAATGGCAGAACAATCATGTGTCTAACTGCCTGACTGGAAAGGACAGACCGTCCTCTTTTGGGGGTTTGGGGGGGGTGGATGGGGATTGTTCAGGTCTCTGGTCGAGGGCAAAGCCGAGAACACTCAGACCATTCTGGTGGGGAATGGAGGTGTAGAGGGATTGGACATCCATGTTGAACAGGAGACAGTTAGGGGCAGGGAACTGGAAATTGTCAATGTGGTGGAGGGCTTCAGAGGAATCACTCCTCCACCCACCCCAGTGGGACTGTGTACTTTCCACTCAGCCAGTTAGAGACACTATTGTTCTGGTATTCTCACATTCTGATCACTTAATCTGATCTATCAACACCTTTTCTCCAGCAGCACCCTACACCCATCCCCCACACTCTTCATTATGTGCGCTCTCCTCCCAAAAACTATAGCATAAGTGCTGTCCCCTCCACAATTCACTTCAGCTCTGAGCATGAGTCATCTGGACTGGGAAAGTTAGCTTACTGTCTCTCCATGGATGCTGTCTGATCCACTGTGATCTCCAGCATTTGTTGTTTCCCGCAAACAGCAACATTGCTTAAGAGATTAATATTTTCTAAGGCACCCAAGAACATGAGGAGGACCTTGATTCAATGTCTCAACTGAAAAGTATTACCTCTGACAGTGCAACATTCCTTCAGTTCCACATTGAAATGTCAGGCTGGATCATGCCTTTAAGTGGGACTTGGACCCACAACTTTCTAACTCTGAACTGAAAATGATATCCACCGACACATAGTTGACAACTGTTGATTAATTTAAAGCACTAAAACCTTTGAGTTGTACACAGGTGTCATCGTGGAGATTGTCACCACCACCAGTTGTAGCCTTTAGTTGTTGCATGACTCTTGACTGAGTCCCTTATCTGGATCCACTCTGCCTTCTCTCCCGCGCATGTTTTATGTTTTTCATCAGCTATGGATATGGGGTAGGCCATTTAACTGTAAGATGAGGAAACATTTATTTACCTAGACAGTAGTGAGCCTGTCACGTTCTCTGCCACGGAAGGTGGCTGAGGCCAAAGCATTGAATGTTTTCAAGGAGTTAGAAATAGTTCTTCAAACTAAAGAGATCAAAAAGTGTGGTAGAAATACAGAATAGGGCAGTGTGTCTGATCATATTTCTGTCTCAGGGAGGGCTAAATGACATACTCCTATTTTATTTCAGTGGTGTCTAATCCCAGGAAGACACAATGTCCTAAAGTACCATGTCACAGTGACTGGTACACTCTGTTGCATAATGAATATTTAACTCAAGCCTCAGGGGATTTAGCACTGCAGTGGATCTTTTGCTGTAGAGAGTAGGGTGGAGAATGTGGGGCATTTATAAATCAAGCTGGACTTCGGTGCACGGTGAAAATGATGTACTTTTAGAAAACTAAGAAAATACAATAGACAATAGGTGCAGGAGTAAGCCATTCAGCCCTTCGAGCCAGCACCACCATTCAATGTTATCATGGCTGATCATTCCTAATCAGTATCTGCTTCCTGCCTTATCTCTATAACCCTTGATTCCACTATCTTTGAGAGCTCTATCCAACTCTTTCTTAAATGAATCCAGAGACTGGGCCTCCATTGCCCTCTGGGGTAGAGCATTCCACACAGCCACCACTCTCTGGGTGAAGAAGTTTCTCCTTATCTCTGTCCTAAATGGTCTACCCCGTATTTTTAAGCTGTGACCTCTGGTTCAGCACTCACCTCATCTGCGGAAACATGTTTCCTGCTGCCAGGGTGTCCAAAAATACCTTTCCAATTAACTTGTTTGAGGATGTTATGACACACACAAGTCTTATAGGAGTAGGAAAGACTTGAACTTGGGCCTCCTTGATAACAGATAGGGACACTACTAATGCACTACAGGAACCACTAAAATGTTTCTTTTTCACCACAACATGGCAATGAATCTCATTTCATAATGTACCCTTTACTATCTAATCACTTCATTATTTTCACCATAAATATATACTGATTCAATAAAGATTTACACATTGGATTCATGCACCTACTTTACCAAGTGTCTCCAGGTACCTCAACTTTATACATTTCCCTAAACATACATTGTCCCAGTTAATTTGGTTTAATCCACAACTCTTTCATTGAAAAATGTCAATAATAGAGATAGGAAGAGAAGTCCTGGGGCAGTGCACTGAACTGCAAGTAATAAAATAAACCAGACTAAATACAAGAGTGAACAAAACAATGTCAGATTAAACACTGCAAATAAGCATAAAGTATTGCATGTGGGAAGAAAATTAGGACAAGTCAGGGAATCCATCAATGGTGCAAAAATTACAAAGTATAGGAATGGAAGAGATTGAGGAGTCTCTGTCAACAATCAATGTGTCCAACCGATGCACAATAACAATCAGCAAGATATTTTTGAATGCCACAGCTAAAAATAGATGTATTCTAGATTATCTGAGTTACGTGTCATTATTGTCACTCACTGGACAGAAGCAGGTTATGCAGCTTTTCAAGGCCATCTCAATTCTCTGTAGAGTAATTTAGTCAGTCCCATTCCCAATGGCTCCCTTTAAGTGCAGGCACTCCAAGGTTTGATGCATGGCGAGAAGTGTCAGTACACTAATCATAACATTGACCTTAGAGACCCATGCAGCCGAAAAGAAAATTAGAGTGAATGCTGCCTATTTCTCTGTTTAACCCACACATCCTGCCTCAAGTGTATTGATCAATTTTCCAGTTGTGGCCTAACAGAGCTCCATGAAGGATCAGCTTAACCTACCTACTTTTTATACTCAATGTCTTTAGTGGTTTAGCCCAAGATTTCACATACTTTGCTAATTTCTCTCAATATTTCCTGCTATTTTTGCACATGGACCCCAGATTCCAGTGTGATGAAGATTATCGCATTAAAGCACACCTCTAAATTTATCTGTCGCTTGATCACATATCCATATTTTATTGCAATCGATTTCTATCATCCTCTCTCTGGCACACTTCCAAGTTTAATGTAATCGTAAATTACAAAATTTTACTCTGTATTCCAATATATCAAAAAAAAGGAACCCCACTGTCAATCATGCCCAAAATGATAAACAATCATTTTCTGTTTCTGGCCTTAAGCCACATATTTATCCAAGCTGATTCTCCTATTTTTTTTAAGATTACTTACAGTGTGGAAACAGGCCCTTCAGCCCAACAAGTCCACACCGACCCATTCCCCTACATTTACCCCTTCGCCTAACACTACAGGCAATTTAGCATAGCCAATTCACCTTGCTGCACATTTTTAGACTGTGGGAGGAAACCCATGCAGACATGGGGAGAATGTGCAAACTCCACACTGACAGTCGCCTGAGGCAGGAATTGAACCTGGGTCTCTGACGCTGTGAGGCAGCAGTGCTTGCCACCGTACCGCCCTGAGCATAAAAGTTTGTTTCCAAGGTTTTTATGTGGCTCTTTATGAAACTATTTCCAAAAATGCATGTAAACAAGTTGTTTCTTTCTTTTCCTTTACCAAAAATGTAATTATTCAAGTATTTGCAATTTGGATACGACAAAGAACTGTGGATACTATACTCATGGAGAGGGCTAGGAGCAGACGGTATGGGAAAGTATTTAATTCAGGGAGGGAGAATAACAATGCTATTAGTCAGGAACTGGGGAGCATAAACTGAGAACAGATGTTCTCGGGGAAATGCACAACAGAAATGTGGAGGTTGTTTAGGAAGTGCTTACTGATAGTGCCGGACAGGCTTGTCCCACTGAAGCCAGGAAGGGATGGTAGGGTGAAAGAACGTTGGGTGACAAGGGATGTGGAACATCTAGTCAAGAGGAAGAAGGAAGCTTACTTAAGGTTGAGGAGGCAAGGATCAGACAAGGCTTTAGAGGGTTACAAGGTAATCAGGTAGGAACTGAAGAATGGACTTTAGAGAACTGGAAGAGGGCATGAAAAAGCCTTGGTGGGTAGGATTTAAGAAACCCTGAAGGCATTCTACACTAATGTGAAGAACAGGAGGATGGCCAGAGTGAGGGTAGGGCCAATCAGGGATAGAGGAGGGAACTTGCACCGGGAGTCGGAGGAGTAGGGGAGGTCCTTAATGAATACTTTGCTTCAGTATTCACTACTAAGAGGGACCGTGATGTGTCTGAGGACACCGTCTGAAATGCTTGAACAGGTTGATATTAAGAAGGAGGATGTGCTGATAGATAAATACCCTGGGCCAGATGGGATATACCAAAGGTTACTACAGGAATCAAGAGATGAGATTGCTGTGACTTTGATGATGATCTTTGCGTCCTCACTGTGATTGGAGAGTGGCAAATGTTATTCCCTTGTTCAAGAAAGGGAATAGGGATAATCCTGGGAATTACAGACTAGTCAGTCTCATGTCAGTGGTGGGAAAAGTATTGGAGAGGATTCTGAGAGACAGGATTTATGATTACTTGGAAAACCATAGTTTAATTAGAGATCGTCAGCATGGATTTGTCAGGGGCAGGTCATGCCTCACAAACCTTATTGAACTCTTTAAGGATGTGACAAAACATGTTGATGAAGATAGAGCAGTGGATGTGTTGTACATGGATTTTAGCAAGGCATTTGATAAGGTTCCCCATGGTAGTCTCTTTCAGTAAGTAAGGAAGCATGGGATACAGGGAAGCCTGTCTGTCTGGATACAGAATTGGCTGGCCCATAGAAGACAGAGGGTGGTAGTAGATGGAAAGTATTCAGCCTGGAGCTCAGTGACCAGTGGTGTTCATCAGGGATCAGTTTTGGGACCTCTGTTCTTTTGTGATTTTTATAAATGACTTGGATGAGGAAGTGGAGGGTGGATTAGTAAGTTTGCTGATGACAGGAAGGTTGGTGGAGTGGTGGATAGTGTGGAGGGCTGTTGTAGGTTGCAACGAGACATTGACAAGAGCAGAACTGGGCTGATAGGTGGCAGATGGAGTTCAACCAGGAAAAGTGTGAAGTCATTCACTTTGGAAGGTTGAATTTGAATACAGAATACATGGTTAAAGGCAGGATTCTTGGCAGTGTGGAGAAACAGAGGAATCTTGGGGACCACATCCATAGATCCCTCAAAATTGCCACCCAAGTTGATAGGATTGTTAAGAAGCCGTATGGTGTTTCATTAGCAGGGGTATTGAGTTTAAGAGCCGCGAGGTTATGCTGCAGCTCTATAAAGACCTGATTAGACCACACTTGGAATGTTGTGTTCAGTTCTGGTCATAGATTCATAGAGATGCGTAGCACAGAAACAGACCCTTCAGTCTAACTCGTCCACGCCGATATTCCAGCCCAATCTAGTCCCACCTGCCAGCACCTGGCCCATATCCCATGATGCTGCCTGGACTGGAGGGTATGTCCAATGAAGAAAGGTTGAGGGAACTAGAGCTTTTCTCATTGAAGTGAAGAAGGATGAGAGGTGACTTGACAGAGGTGTACAAGATGACGAGAGGCATCGAGTAGATAGCCAAAGATGTCTTCCCAGGGTGGAAATGTTTATCATGAGGGGGTATAATTTTAAGGTGATTGGAGGAAGGTTTAGGGAGATGTCAGAAATAGGTTCTTTACACAGAGACTGATGGGTGTGTGGAATGTACTGCCAGCAGTGGTGGTAGAATCAGAGACATTGGGTCATTTAAGCGACTCTTGAATGATAGCATAATGAAGGGTACGTAGGTTAGTTTGATCTTAGAGTAGAATAGAAGGCTAGCACAACATTGGGGGCTGAAGGGCCTGTACTGTACTTTTCTATGTTCTTTGGATGCTGGAGATCTGAAACAAAAAAAATGTAATGTTTTGAGTCCAGTGATACTTCTGATGGCAGATCTACTGAATTTCTCCTGCACACTGCTTTTTGTATTTATAATTTGGAGTTGTCATTATCCCTCTGTCAGACAGGGAGTGGATGTTTGGGTGTTGAATGGTTTGAGGGAGTTTGGTGGAATTTTATCCTTGATTTTTTGGCTGCTTTGGTTTCTAAAATGTTTTTCCATGATAGGGAGGAGACTGGCAAGGTCATATTTATTGACTTGCTGAACTGAGTGGCTTGCTTGGCCATTTCAGAGAGCAGTTAGATATCATCCACAGTTGTGAGGGTACTGTTATGTTCAGGTGGGGAATTAGATGGGATGTTTATTCATTCATTGGATGTGAATGTCACTGGCTTTCCCAACATGAATTGTGCATCTCTAAATGCTCAGGGGGCAGTTAAAGTCAATCCCATCACTGTGGTCTAGAGTCACACAGACCAGACCAGGTAAGATTAGATTTCCTACAGTGTGGAAACAAGCCCTTTGGCCCAATAAGTCCACACCAGCCTTCCGAAGAGTAACCCACCCAGAACCATTCCCCTATCCTATATTTACCCTGACTAATGCACCTAACACCATGGATGAACCTAACACTAATGCACCCTTGGATGCTGCCTGACCTGCTGCGCCTTTACAGCAACACATTTTCAGCTCTGATCTCCAGCATCTGCAGTCCTCACTTTCACCTAACACAATGGACAATTTCCCATGGCCAATTCACCTGCACATCTTTGGATTGTTGGAGGAAACTGAAGCACCTGGAGGAAACCCACTCAGACACCAGGAGAATGGTTGGCACAGTGGTTAGCACTGCTGCCTCACAATGCCAGAGCCCTGGGTTCAATTCCTGACTCGGGCAACTGTCTGTGTGGAGTTTGCACATTCTCCCAGTGTCTGTGGGGGTTTCCTCCATATGGGATATAGGTAAAGTACTGTTACTTCTGCAATCATAATTACTTATGCAAGGGAAATGTACTCACATCAGTGTATAATTGTTTCAACTCAAGAGCTGAGTCAACAAGAATGAAAATTATGTGGAGGAAATATATAATTGTTTTTGTATTAGCTAACATGTGAATGCAAGAATGAAACGTGCCTGCTAACAATGTAGACAAATAGATAAGGTGCTGTGAGGATGTAGTTTAAGCCAGATATGCTTGTACAAGCAGTAGTTATAAGCTTCTGTTTCTCACTTTTGCAAAAACACAAAAACAAACCCCAATTAAAACGTCATAAGGCTCAATATGGTTGGGGAAAGGGAGGAAATCACACATGTGGAGGAAGTAGATAATCATGAAGAAGGATATACCTAACAATGGGCCACAGCGGAATGTGGTGAAATGGCCAAGAAAAAACTTGTACTTTGTTATGCACAAGGCCGGATAAGGCAGGAGATAAACAATAGTAATGGGCACCGGGTTTGAAGTAGTGAATCCTATATAACATATGTACTTGCTAAACTCTGTGTGCCAATTCGAGGCACCACACTTGCAAGCGTTAATAAACATACTGATTGCTTCAGATCTTGTCTCGGACTGAAATTATTGAAGTGAGTGAGCTTTGTTTCTCACAATTGGGGGTTCATCCGGGATGTTCTTCCATCGCCGGGGGGAGTGGCTGGCCCTGGACACTGGGAAGACACGTCCCGTTCCCAATTGAGGAGCGGTCTCGTGTCCCGGTTTGTTCCGCTCCCTTGGGTGACTGGTACAAATCCCAAAAAAGAGACATCTGAATCAGACAGTGACAGGAGGTCGATAGAAAATGCGGCAACAAGGGGCCAGGCAACTCTGTGCACAGACCAAGGTAAGAAAACTGACTGTTAAGTATTGCCTTGGTGGCCGGGAAAAGGGGTATTTAATCGCTGAGGGACTGGCGAGGGCCCCGGGAAATGGGGGGTAGGCAGAGTAACTGTCACGGAGTAAAGGAAGAAAAGGTCCCTGGTAACATTCCTCCTGAAAGTCCGTTGGGGAGGATATTGTGGGAATGGACAAGTAACACTTGTACAATGGCAAAAGATAAAAAGAAAATGATTAAATATCGTTGTATTAAATATTGGACCAAAGAATCAATCCTTCACCCGGCTGTCTTCTGGCCAAAGTATGGTTCGGACGAGGATTGGGTATGTCAGTATTTAGATTTGAATGTGAATAAAAAACAACCTTTTAGTCAAGAAGAGGCGGACTATGTGTCCTGTTGGAAGGGCAGCTTGGGAATGATGGTAGTAAAGACAAGGGATTCCCCCTCTGCCCCACCCAGTCCCTGGGATCCTCTTGGCTGCTTGCCCCCTGCTTTACCATAAAATCAGATTAGGTGGACATGGGGGAGGAGGAGCGACAGACAGACGGACAGGGAACGGATGACCCACAAGAGGAGGACGAAGGGGCGGTGGATGGGGATGCTATTGTTCCCGACCCTCAATCCTCAACAAAAGAAAGGGAAGATAAAGTAGATGTGGAGGAGGCCTCCGGAGTATCTAAACCAAAGCCTGAGAGAGAAAAGCAAAAACAACAAAAGGGGAAGAATGTAAAGAGTTATCCCCTTCGGGAGGTACCAATAGGGGACAAAGAGATTGGGTTTGTAAGTGCCCCCCTCACCAGTGGGGAGGTCAGAACATTTAAAAAGGAGATGAAGATCCTGGTTGAGGATCCGGTAGGGTTGTCTGAACAAATTGATCAATTCTTGGGGCCCAGTCTGTATACGTGGACTGAGTTAATGTCTATTTTGAATATAATATTTACTGGGGAAGAAAGGGGACTTACACGAGGAGCATCCATTAAAATATGGGACAGGGAACTTCCCATTGGAGATGGGGATGCTGGACAGGGAGAGTTGAAGTTTCCCCTCAGAGACCCCCCAGTGGGAAAATCAAAACCCAGAGCATAGAGAAGAAAGACCTGATTCTAAAAGGAATAAGAGAGGCAGTTCTGAAGTCGCAGAATTTGACTAAAGCCTTTGAAGTTAGACAGGAGAAAGATGAGACTCCCTCAGTTTCTTGCAAAGATTAAGAGACTCAATGCGGAAATACTCTGGAATGAACCCTGAGGACCCAGTGGCACAGGGTCTTTTGAAAGTACATTTTGTGACAAAGGCATGGCCAGACATACAGAGAAAGATACAGAAGATAGAAAGGTGGAGCAAAAAAACCATTAGATGAATTGTTAAGAGAGGCACAGGAAGTGTTTGTAAAGGGAGAGGATGAGAGACAAAAACAGAAGGTGAAAATGATGGTAGCTGCGGTTGATGAAGTAGTTTAGAAAAGAATGGAACCAATAGTGAGCAACCGGAGCAGCGGGTGGCAGCATGTAGGACAGAGAGGAAGAGGGAGAGGGAGAGGACCAGGGGGAGCATTTGATAGAGGGTTTGGGCGACAGGGGCAGAGATGGAAGTCTCCACAGGCAGGATGCTATTATTGCGGAAAGATAGGGCATTTTAAGCGGGAGTGTCCTGATCTACAAAGGGAAGAAAGGGCAATTCCGCTTATGAATTTTGATAATGAATAGGGGTGTCAGGGGTTCCTGCCCTCGGGGACCCACCAGGAACCCTTGATAAACTTGAAGGTGGGACCCTGTAGGGAAGAGGTAGTCTTCCTAGTAGATACGGGGGGGCAGCACGGTCATCGCTGAATTTTAAACCAAAGAAAGTAGAAATGTCAACACGGTCAATAACTGTTTCCGGGGTAAAAGGGGTGGGATTTACTGTTCCAGTATTTGAACCTATGATGATAGAAGGTCCTCAGGATAGGGTCACAGGGGAACTGTTGTATATCCCTGACATAGGAAGTAACTTACTAGGGAGAGATTTAATTATCCTCTTAGGACTGGAGATTGGAATTCAGGAAAAAGAATTAGTTGTACAAATGGCAATGTTGACAGAGGATGTGGAGAGAGAGATAGACCCTATTGTATGGGCTAGAGAAAGGAATCATGGAAAAATACAGATCCTTCCCCTACAAATACATTTAAAAAGGAAAGGATATGTTGTCTGTGAACGACAATATCCCATTTCCATGGAAGGTAAACGAGGACTGCAGCCAGTAATTGAGGGACATTAGAGATGGACTGTTGGAGCCATGTATGTCTCCTTATAATACCCCAATCCGACCAGTGCGGAAATCTGATGGAACTTATCGTTTGGTGGAGGATTTGAGAACATTAAATCGAATAGTACAAATCAGACACCCAGTGGTGCCAAATCCCTATACGTTATTAAGTAAGATCCCTCATGACCACAAATGGTTTAGTGTGATAGATTTAAAGGATGCCTTTTGGGCTTGGCCCTTGGCGGAGGAAAGTAGGAATTTGTTCGCCTTTGAATGGGAAGACCCCAAGACAGGACGGAAACAGCAATACCAGTGGACCGTGCTCCACCAGGGGTTTACGGAATCTCTGAATTTATTTGGACAGATGTTAGAGCAAATATTGGAGAAATTTAGTAGCCCCAAGGGGACTACCCTGTTGCAGTATGTAGACGACCTCTTAGTAACAGGAAAAAGAAGAGAAAGAGTAGTAGAAGCCACTAACAAATGATTGAATTTCCTGGGTCAGCAGGGACTGCAAGTATCTAAAAATTACAATATGTGGAGCAAGAAGTGAAATACTTGGGACATTTAGTTAGTGAGGGAAAGTGAAAGATAAGCCCTGAACGGATAGAGGGAATAATGGGGATGCCGCTGCCCAGGACTAAACGGGAATTACGTAAATGTTTGGGTCTAACAGGATATTGCAGATTGTGGATTGATTCTTATGCTCAAAAGACCAAGAAATTATATCTCAAACTATTAGAGGAGGAACCAAAGTGTCTAAGCTGGGATGATGAGGAAAAAGAACTAGTTGAGGAACTCAAAAGAGATCTGATCCATGCCCCTGTGTTCGCCTTACTTTCTCTAGATAAACCTTTCCACCTCTTTGCTACCGTGGATAAGGGAGCGGCTTTGGGAGTATTAACCCAGCGGTGGGGAGGAATGAAACAGTCAGTAGCATATCTTTCGAAGCTATTGGATCCAGTATCCCGGGGGTGGCCTGAGTGTATGCAGGCTGTGGCTGCCACTGCACTGTTGGTGGAGGGAAGCAGAAAGCTTACATTTGGGGGAGCCCTAATAGTAAGCACCCCACACCAAGTGAGAATGATCCTAAACCAAAAAGCTGGGTAATGGTTGACAGACTCGCGGGTTCTGAAATATGAGGCAATATTAGTAGAAAATGATGATCTAGTGTTGGTCACGGACAATTGTTTAAATCCAGCTGCCTTTCTTTGGAAAGGGGAAGGAGAATCTCCTCAGAATCCAGAGCATGACTGCCTTGACATTATAGAATACCAAACTAAGGTTCCCATGGACCTGAGAGATGTTCCACTTCATGCAGGAGCCCAACTTTTTATGGATGGATCATCCCGGGTGACTGAAGGGAAAAGACATAATGGGTATGCAGTCAGACGGGACGAAAGGTGGTAGAGGCAGGAAGGTTGCCAGATGGGTGGTCAGCTCAGACCTGCGAACTCTATGCATTGGAAAGAGCCCTTAGGGTGTTAGAAAATAAAGAGGGAACAGTATACACTGACTCTAAATATACATTTGGTGTTGCACACACTTTCGGAAAAATATGGCAGGAAAGAGGACTGATCAATAGCCGGGGGAAGGAATTAGCACCTGAGGAGTTGATTAAACGGGTCTTGGAGTCCCTGTTCCTCCCCTGAGAAATAGCAGTGGTGCATGTAAATGGTCATCAGAAAGGAAATGAACCAGAAGTTAGGGGGGATAGATTAGCCGATGAAGTGGCTAGGGAAGCCGCCCTGAACCCACAAGAAATGGTGATCCATTCCCTAATACCTACTGTCCAAGGTCCTCGGGAAGCTCATACATTTACTGAAAGAGAAGAAAAAGAATTGCAAGATTTAGGGGCTGCAAAAACAGCAGACGGGCATTGGGTGTTACCTGATGGAAGGGAAATCTTAAACAAAATGATGATGCGAGAGATTATGGCTGTCCTACACCAAGGCAGCCACTGGGGAGTACATGCAATGTGTGATTTAGTTCTTAGGGAATATGGATGTAAAGGAATATATACAATTGCTCAACAAATATGTGAGGGATGTATAATATGCAGAAAGGTAAATAAGAAAGTCTTGAGAAAACAGACCCTGGGAGGAAGAGACCCAGGATTGAGACCCTTCCAGAGTATACAAGTAGATTATACTGAACTACCCAGAGTAGGAAGACTAAAATATATGTTGGTCACAGTAGATCATCTATCTGGTTGGGTTGAAGCATGCCCCCTAGCTACCGCCGCTGCGAGTGGGGTGTCTAAAACAATATTGGAGCACATAATTCCCCGCTATGGGTTAGTGAACCTTATAGATTCCGATCAAGGAACTCATTTTACCTCGAAAGTGTTACGGGGGTAATGAAAGCATTAGGAATTTCCTGGGAGTTCCATACTCCATGGCACCCGCCATCATCAGGAAGGGTTGAGAGAATGAACCAAACACTCAAACGACAGCTCTCTAAATTGATAATAGAAACCAGACTCCCTTGGACCAAATGTTTACCTATAGCTCTCTTGCGAGTCCGAACAGCCCCAATGAAAGATTTGGGATTATCCCCCTACGAAATCTTATTTGGATTACCTTATCTGGGAACGAAAGGAGAGTTGCCAATTCCCGAGACTAAGGACTTGTTCTTAAAGAAGTATATACTGGGCTTGTCCTCCTCTTTGTCTTTCCTCAGGCGACAGGGTTTATTGGCACAGACTCCACCCCTTGAATTCACCGTTCATCCCATCCAGCCGGGAGATTGAGTCTTAGTAAAATCATGGGCAGAGGCTAAATTACAGCCGGACTGGGAAGGGCCGTACCAGGCTCTTTTAACTACCGAAACAGCAATAAGGACGACGGGGAAAGGCTGGACTCACTACACTCGGATCAAAGGGCCAGTGGAATCTCCAGTTGAGGAAGACATCTGGACAGCCGAATCAACGCAAGACCCGCTGAAACTCAGGCTAAAGAGTCTTTGAGTAACTGATTATACAGTGGCGACGCGAGCACGGGATTATTTCTGTAGGATTGTATATTAAGTCTTTTTGTGCTTCAGCACATTTTTATTAGAATGTTGGGGATGTTTAGAGTTATGTATCGGGATTTTGTCAAATATCATTTTCATACGTATTATTAACGGTTCCTGAGTCTGGTAATCCACAAGTAATAGACGCTGATGCATGCAGCTTAGTAAGTTGTGGGGATGTGGATAGTCAGAGAGAGTACCGCAGCTCAGAGATACATCTTAAGTCCTATGGGGATGACCTTGGGGATGGTACTTGGTATAATGGTCTCATCACAGTACACCGGACCCTCTTCCGACCTTCTCTCGATCGTCCCAATAAAAAGTGTAACCCAAAATACTTAACGATGAAGAAAACCACATGGCACGAAGCAATTCTGGGGGGGAGGGGGGGGCGGCACTATGAGATACAATTAAATGAAACATTTGGGATAGAAATGAAAGCAAACTGGAATGCTTCCTCAGGCTGTTGTTTTCGAATTAGTGTAGGACAGGGAAAACAGTAGAACTACTGGATAATAAGGTACAACCTTTCACCCCTCCTGATGACCTTATAGTAGTAAAAATTATAGAGGTAAAGGTCTTAAAACAGACCATTGAAATAGAAACTGGATATGGGGATGCAAAAGCCTGGGTTGAATGGGTAAAGCATACTGTAAAAAGTCTGAATAAGAGCAGTTGCTATGCATGTGCCTCCAGTAGGCCAGTGGCCCAGGTGGTTCCCTTTCCACTCGGGTGGAAGCGAGATAGGAAGGGCATGAAATGTATGATAGCCCTGTACCAGGATGAGACTGCATGGAATGATAGGAACTGTACCTCCCTATCTCTGATGTTCCCTCCCTTAGAGAAGAAAGATTCAAAAGCCCCACCCCCCCACGTTTCCAGCCGCAGTCGGAAATCACACGTCGTGTGCGTAGACGAGGTACAAATCAGTCTAGAGACTTGGGGGAGCTGAAATTTTGTACAGAGATTATGAATGTCGTCAAAACGGACAAGGGAGGGAACTACTCAGCACTAAAGGTTCCCTGAGCGGATCTGTGGTGGTACTGTGGAGCTGAAAATGTGTTGCTGGTTAAAGCGCAGCAGGTCAGGCAGCATCCAAGGAACAGGAAATTCGACGTTTCGGGCAAAAGCCCTTCATCAGGATGAAGAATGAAAACTATGTGGAGGAAATATGTAATTGTTTTTGTATTAGCTAACATGTGAATGCAAGAATGAAACGTGCCTGCTAACAATGTAGACAAATAGATAAGGTGCTGTGAGGATGTAGTTTAAGCCAGATATGCTTGTACAAGCAGTAGTTATAAGCATCTGTTTCTCACTTTTGCAAAAACACAAAAACAAACCCCAATTAAAACGTCATAAGGATCAATATGGTTGGGGAAAGATCTGGTTTCCAGCATCTGCAGTCATTGTTTTTACCTACATGTGGAGGAAGTAGATAATCATGAAGAAGGATATACCTAACAATAGGCCACAGCAGGATGTGGTGAAATGGCCGAGTAAAACTTGTACTTTGTTATGCATAAGGCAAGATATAAACAATAGTAATGGGCACTGGGTTTGGAGTAGTGAATCCTATATAAGATATGTACTTGCTAAACTCTGCGTGCCTTACCTCAGGCACCACGCTTGCAAGTGTATAATAAACATACTGATTGCTTCAGATCTTGTCTTGGACTGAAATTATTGAAGTGAGTGAGCTTTGTTTCTCACATCCGCGTGCTCCAGTTTCCTCCCACAGTCCAAAAATGTGCAGGTTAGGTGAATTGGCCAGGCTAAATTGCCTGTAGTGTTGGGTGAAGGGGTAAATGTAGGGGAATGGGAATGGGTTTGGGTGGGTTAATCTTCGGAGGGTCAGTGTGGACTTGTTGGTCCGAAGGGCCTGTTTCCACACTGTAAGTAATCTAATGTACAAACTCCACACAGATAGTAGTCCAAAGATGGCAGTTTCCTTCCTCAAGGACATTAGTGAACCAACAGTGATTAACATTATCGTGATGTTTTAAAATTTAATTCAAACCCACCCAGTGCCAAAGCAAGAGTCAGACCCAGGTCCCAGGATATTACCTGGGTCTCTGGATTTATTACCGCTGGGTAATAGCACAAGGCCTTCTTATCCTCCAAATACAGCAGGTCAAGGGACGATTCTGTCTGAGACAGTCTGTGAGTTGGTTTATGGGGGTGTAGACACTCCTTGCCCATCTTCCCTGCAGCGGCTCTGGGCGGAGTTTGGGGCCAGTCACGTATCTCTGCGGCATCACAATCGCTTTATGAAGCCAGGGGCGGAGCGTGGAAAACCGCATTCAGGGCTAATCCGGCCGGGCACACGGAGCAGAACCGGAGTTGGAGTGAGAGAAGACCGCAGCTGTGTTGGTGAGAAACAGATTGAAGTGGCGGCCAGAGGCGAAGTCGGGTTAGGGGGTTTCTCACTGAGTTGATGTAGAATTAATTCCTGGTAGTAGACCCCGGTGCTTCAGTCCAGAGTGCTTTCAATGAAATCTTAAATTATTGTTCAAATTATTTTTGCTAAGCGAGGGGATCATTTTAAAATTGTTTACTTTGCCGGGCCGTGGGGTTTTTGATGCTTCAGTTTAAGGTAATAGTTCTTTTTTCTATTTTGTGAATTTTGACTGTAAAGATGAACTAGGCGGCCATTGAACGCAGCGACAGACTCAGCCCGCCTAAGGTCGCCTCCTGCAGTGAAGCCTCTCTCTGTACCTGGCGACCTTACCCCAACTGGGTTATTAGAAACGAGCAAAGCGCTTGATTCACAAGAAACACATCATTAATCAGCGCAGCTTCCTTTCCTCTAGGACCTCCGAACATTGAGTACAGAATGCAAGAGCAAGTACGGGCAAGATTTGCCGAACAGCCTTTTTCTGAAGCTTAGAGTAAATTTCCCTCTACACTGTCTCCATCAAACACTCCCAGGACAGGGACAGCACGGGGTTAGATACAGAGTAAAGCTCCCTCTATCCTGTCCCCATGAAACACACTCAGGACAGGGACAGCACGGGGTAAGATACAGAGTAAAGCTCTCTCTACACTCCCCATGAAACACACTCAGGACAGGGACAGCACGGGTTAGATATACAGTAAAGCTCCTTCTACACTGTCCCCATCAAGCACCCCCCAGAACAGGTAAAGTTCAGGGTCGGGCATCTACTAAGGTGACTTGAGTAAGTTGTATTACTTTCCCATGAAATGGTGAGAACTGCAGATGGTAGAGAGTCAGAATTGGTAAAGTGTTGTGCTGGAAATGGCACAGCAGGGTAGGCAGAATCTGAGGAACAAGAGAGTCGATGTTTCTGATATAACCCTTCATCAGATCTGGGCTCCCTCCCAATTATGGGGTGCCCACTTACTGCCCCAGACAGGTCAATATCCCATGCTGTGCGCTCTCCCTGAGATTATGTGACTGGATTGAGGATGTGTTGCATGAGCTATAGACATTTTTTCAGAAGTACTCGGTTTAAGGAGCCTAAACGTGAGTTTTTTTAACATTTATTTCTGTATTGGATGTGAAGCCCTGTGGACAAATATAACGCGCATTGCTCAGTTACATCTCTTTCCCCATGCTTTCTGGAGTACGTGAGATATAAGTTCCAAGCACCCCAGATTATTACTAATTTCACTCCATGACCTTGAGAATCAGTGAGGAGGACATTGGCTATAGTTACGCCACATGTGATCACTTGCAGCATCGGAACCACACGGATGTCTGCAGTTGCAGAGATCAGGGAGGGTGAAGCCAGATTCGGGTAGATGATGCCTTTTGAATCTAATGTGTTTATCACTGGATTCTTGGTAAGAGACTAGTTTTGAGGCAGTGTTCGGTTAGTTATGATGCAATACTATGAAATGTGTGTTAGAAAGAGACTTTTGTAGGCTGTCTGACCTGCCCAGATTTGTCCAAATGCCTACAATATTACTGATTGTTCAGCTGCCAAATGTCTATATTGTGAAGTTGTCACTTTGATCAGACTGACCAGCGTGGATAACCATTCTGCTTGCTCACCACCCAATTCCCAATTTAAAAGTATTAAATATGCTTGATGTATCCAAAGCTATCTTGGAGATGTTACGCTGAAACTATTCTAGCATTTTACATTATCTGTACACAGTGTAATCTTAATTACCTCAGAAGCTTGGTTATTTATACTGTAGTAAGGTAATAAGTAGAGGCCATTTAGCTCAGTGGCCAAATGGCTTCTGCATGGTTCAGAATCATGTTACGATTTCAGGTTCAATTCCTGTTCCAGCTGCAGTGGGTTTGGGGCTTGTCTCCTTGTCCTGGCCCTGAGAATTGAAGACACTGTCAGAAAAAAACAGGTCATGGAGGATAAGCTCTGGTGTTGGGAACAGTCTTTAAAGAGCACAGTGTGCCTTTGGGTAATATCCATTTGGAACATGGTGGGAACGCAATCCTGAGACTAGGTTCTGCTGCTATGTGTATCGGAGGAGGGGAGAGAAAGACCTTGAGTTACCATCTGTCTTGATTAAAATAACCTAAAGAAAAGAGAGGAATGGGTTTTTTTTGTTTTTCTCTCTCTTATTCTTATACACACACACACACCCCTACACCTGCTTAACTGTGGTAGTGTTTATTTTTCCCCAGCACCCTTGTCGTGTGTGTGCAGGTGTAAGACATAGTGAAGAACAACAAGTGCGGAAATCTTTCTTCCTGGTGGTGTAATATAAATAAAGGAAATACTTGAATGGCCAATGACCAGCAGTGTCCTTCTCAACAAAGGGCAATGCTGTGTGATCAAAAAGGGAAGGGCAGGGATTAAATCAAAATAGACTGGAGGGGGGAATAAAATACTCCATCCCATGTGGTGCTGAGGAATGGATTCTTTCTTTTTTCCTGGCTAATTGTATCTCAACTAGCTGGTACTTCAGATTATTGGTCAATTGTTATATCACTGACTGGGATTTTTGCTGTCTCCTAAATTACAACTGACAACCTTTCAAAACTAACTAATTGGTTATAAAGTTCTTTAGAATCTCTTGAGATTTTCAAGTGTGCTGTGTAATTGCAAATCTATAATTTATACATCCTATAATATTTATTTTAAATTTCACATCAGATTTATAATCTTTACTCAATTTCTTTGTTAGACCCATTGTCCCAACCTACAGCATTTTCATCTGCTATACCGTTTCCCTTTTTTTCATGGGCTTAAATTAGCTGACTTAGCTCATACTTCCAATCACTTAGGTAAATACATCCCAGAGCAGCTGATTTTTTTTTTCTCTCCCCATGTGGGTTTTTGGGCTTGGTGGGCACTTTGCAGTAGGAAGAAGTGGGTACTGCAGATGCTGGAGGTTAGTCAAGATTAGAGTGGTTCTGGAAAAGCACAGCAGGTCAGGCAGCATCCGAGGAGCAGGAAAATCGATGTTTTGGGCAAAAGCCCTTCATCAAGTTGCAGTATGCTGAAACAGCTGCATTTACACATGACCTTTCACTCCTCTGATTTACTCAAACTGTCTCTTCAGCCCTTGATTTTGTTCTTCCCCTCCTCCTATACCTTCTCACTTTGCATTACAAGATGGCTTTCTTCAAATTTATGAAGTGTTGTTTAAAGAGTGTACTGTGTAACACGAGGGTGGAATGATGGTGTGTGCAATTTGAAGAAATTACATGAGGGAATGTTGCTAGAATTTCTTTCTGGTGCTGGTGAAAACTATGATGTCTGATCCAAAGCCTCGAAACGTTAGCTTTTTCTCCATGGATGCTGCTTGACCCAGTGTGATCTCCAGCATTTCTTGTTTCCAGCCTACTAATATTCACTGTGTTTTGACTTGTACTTTAGCTACTGTTGGGCGCAAGGAGGAAAAAGCCAATATATCTTAGCAATGTGCTTTTTGAAGAAGGGGAAAATTGGGATTAAAGATGTGTAATTTGTCCCTGTGTATTTTGTGTTTCTCTTCACTTAAAGTTCCTACCTGGTCCTAGCACTGAATTCCCATCCTTTATCAAGTTTTGTTTCTCATCTGCTCTCACTGACCTCTCCAGGTTCACCTTCAGTAGGGAGGTGGTAACCTTGTGGTATTGTTGTTTGATCATTAGTCAAGACGTCTGGGTAATATCCCAGGTTTGAACCTCATGATGGCAGATGGTGGAATTTGAATTCAATTTTAAACAAAAATCTAGACGTAACCATCTAATGATGATAATGAAACTACTGTCAATTGTTAGGAGAAACCCCTCTGGTTCACTGTTGTCCTTGAGGGAAGAAAACTGTTGTCCTTACCTGGCCTAGTCTAAATATGATTCCAAACCCACAGCAATGAGGTTGACTCTCTATAAGCTTCCAGCCAATGAGAATGGGCAATAAAGTGCTGATCCAGCAAGTGATGCCCACATCCCATGAAGGAGGTTAAAAATAAACGTGTCCTTGAGAAAACAATTACTTGTATTTATGTAGCACTATAAGGTCCTTTTTTTTAAATAGGGGCATTACTAAACAATACTTGACATTCAGGCAAGGGAGAGATAAAAGGGCTATATAAAACTAAAACAAAGAGAATGGTTTTAATAGGAAATACAGGTACAGAGGGAGGGAATTATACAGTTTTTGCCTGGGCAATCTGTCAAAGGATAGAGTGGGGAGCATGGGTGTCTTAGACAGACAGTTTCAGGAGTGAACAAAGCTAGGGATTGGGAGAAGATGAGACCAATGGAGGAATTTGAGTACACAGATGAGAGACTATTGAAATCATCACTTACATCAACAAATGCAGGTGGTGGGTGCATGGGACTTCGTTTAAGTTGGTACATGGGCAGCTGAGTTTTGCAGAATTTCCAGCATAGAAGGGAGGAAGTGTGAGCTTGACCAGAAGTACTTTAATTAGTATTAGGGATAACAATGGCATTTAATAAGGATTTCAGCAGTAAATGAGCAGATGTAGAGAAGGGTGATATTATTATGTAGAAGCAAGCAGTCCAAACAAGGGGGCAGATATGTCAATAGACCTCCCCTGAAGGTTGCTTCAAACTGTTAGTAGCAACTTGCCTTTTGTTCTTAATATCACATTCCCACTGCATTGCTGATCACTGACCTCTCCTTTTTTTTGGCTCCCATCTTAGTTAATATTGTTAATTGTTTTGTGGCCTTTGGTATTGTATTGCGCCCATCAAATAAGTGTAATTATCCCAAAAGTAAAATTTACTTTGACCTTTACCTGTCTGAAGTCCTTGAATGTGTTGTTATCTTTGCCTACACCAATCCCATCTTGTGTCTGAATCCATCTAGTTTGGTTTCTGCCCCATCACAGTACTAACACCGACCTCATCAAAGTAACATTACAGTGACTACAGAAAATTAGCCCGACGTGACTTCTCTGAAGCCTCCGACCCCTTTTAAGATACTTATACTCCCTCAGTCCATTCTTTACAGCATCCTTCCATTGTCTAGGTAAAAGCTATGTAATTCCCTCACTAAATCTATCTTTACTCATGGTAAACTATATAATTCTTCACCATTGTTTTGCTGGGTGGGATGCACTTACTCAATTCCATTCTTATCTATTCATTTTTATAGTCAGAGAATTGTCTCTGATAGCCTTTCTGTCTGCTCCCACTCAATTCTTCTGGAATCCACTGAAACTGCTTTTTGGTGTCCTATTACATTCCATCCATATGTTACCTCTTGTTACGCCTCACTGAGTCAGCGGGTAGGAAATCGAGCCCTTCTAGTCCCAGAGTCCTTACAATAATTAACAATTTTTATAAAAGTAGGGAGCATTTCCAGACTAGTCTGATTTTCAGACCCGGTTTGATAGAAAATATAGGCCAGGTTGTGTAATTAATCAGAAGTGTAGGGGTGCAGAGAGGTTCACTCAGCTGATTCTGAAGTTTTGGTTTGGCTTATGAGGAGAGATGGAGTAGACTGAACCTATATTCATTGCAATTTAGAAGAGTGAAAGGGGATCTTAGAGAAACATAAATTTATGAAGGGGATGGATAAGAGAAGCAGGGAGGTTGTTCACACTGGCGGGTGAAACAATAACGGGGGCAGAGCCTCAAAATAAGGGGGAGCAGATTTAGGACTGGGTTGAGGAGGATCTTTTTCACCCAAAGGATTGTGAATCTGGAATTCCCTGTCTACTAAAGCAGTTGAGGCTTTCTCATTAAATGTTTTTAAGGCAAAGATTTTTGAATAGTAAAGAAATTAATGGTTATGGTGAGTGAGCGGGTAAATGGAGCTGAGTCCACGAAAAGATCAGCCCTGATCTTGTTGAATGGCAGAGGAGGCTCGATGGGCCGGATGGCCTACTCCTGCTCCTAGTTCTTACTTTCTTGTGAAAGTCAGCATACAACTCTGCAGGCTATCCCTGGGTTGTGAAGCAAGCAGTCCAAACAAGGGGGCAGATATGTCAATAGACCTCCCCTGAAGGTTGCTTCAAACTGTGAGTAGCAACTTGCCTTTTGTTCTTTAATTATGGTTCTGTTCTGGAATCCATTCGTAAGCCAACTCCTACATAAGTTAGAACACCATGCAGGACAATATAAAAGAGCTGTTCCTAAGTACAATAAACGTTGTACATCAGATCTTTAAAATGACATCCCTGTATGAGGTTGTGTTTGTAAATTTGATTGCTTCCTGTACCAAAAACTCTAACTCCCCTTTATAAATGTCCCCTCCATACATACACACAGAAATAATGATCATTGGTGTTGTGAAAACTGGGACATCTGGTCAGTGATCTCTGTTTACAGGCCTGCTGAGGTGGGTCTTGGTCGGTGTACCCCAGATGCTTTCACTGGTTTGCAGAGGCATTGGAGTAGATGATTCAAAATGTTACAGCCTACAGCAACCACTGACAGAAAGATAAACTGTTTTTCTTCAGGTTTAAAGTAATGCTTACTGCAGAGAACAAGAGAGCTCCTTAATTGGTGGTGGGGGTTGGGTTAGGAACAAATGGAACAGGGAATAAGGGTTTTCAGAGCAAAAAGCAAAGGGGGATGCTCATGGTAGTACAAAAGAGATTTAGATTTTTTTTAAAAAAGCACTAATGGTAGAAAATAGGTGAGCTTTGCTCAGAACAGTCCCATACAGACAAGTCTCTGTGGAGATGTAATTAAAGTGGAAGACAGAGTTCGTGGTGATTTTGTATTCAAAATGTTAACCATTTTTCATGACAGATGATGAGTTCCTTCAGCCTTTGTTATTATAGAGTCAGAGAGATGTACAGCGCAGAAACAGACCCTTCGGTCCAACTCGTCCACGCTGACCAGATATTCCAACCCAATCTAGTCCCACCTGCCAGCTCCAGGCCCATATCCCTCCAAACCCTTCTGATTCATATACCCATCCAGATGTCTTTTAAATGCTGTAATTGTATCAGCCTCCACCACTTCCTGCACTTACCACCCTGCATGTGAAAAAGTTGCCTCGCAGGTCCTTTTATATCTTTCCCCTCTCACCTTAAACCTGTGCCCTCTAGGTCTGGATTCCCCCATCCCAGGGAAAAGACCTTGTCTATTTATCCTACCCATGCCCCTCATGATTTTATAAACCTTTATAAGGTCACCTCTCAGTCACCAATCTCCAGGGAAAACAACCCCAGCCTATTCAACCTCTCTTTATAGCTCAAACCTTCCAACCCTGGCAACATCCTTGTAAATCTTTTCTGAACCCTTTCAAATTTCACAACATCCTTCCAATAGGAAGGAGACTAGAATTGCAAGCAATATTCCAACAGTGGCCTAACTAATGTCCCATATGGCCACAACATGACTCCCCACTCCCTTACTCGGTGCTCTGACCAATAAAGGAAAGCATATCAAACGTCGTCTTCACTATTCTACTGACCTCCAACTCCACTTTCAAGGAGCTATGAACCTGCACTCCAAGGTCTCTTTGTTCAGCAACACTTCCCAGGACATTAACAATAAGTGTATAAGTCCTGCTCTGATTTGCTTTCCCAAAGTGCAGTACCTCACATTTATCTAAATTAAAATCCATCTGCCATTCCTAAGCCCATTGGCTCATCTGATTGAGATCCCATTGGACTCTGAGGTAACTTTCGCTGTTTACCAGACCTCCAATTTTGGTGTCATCTGAAAACTTACTAAATTATACTTCCTGTGTTCGCATTCAAATCATTTCTATAAATGACAAAAAGCAATGGACCCAGCACCAATTCTTGTGGCACACCAACGGTCACAGGCCTCCAGTCTGAAGAGAAACCCTCCACCACCACCACCCTCTGACTCCTCCCTTTGAGCCAGTTCTGTATCCAAATGGCTAGTTCTCCCTGTATTCAATGAGATCTAACCTTGCTAATCAGTCTCGCTTTGTCGAACTTTGTCGAACACTTTACTGAAGTCCATATAGATCACGTCCACTGCTCTGCCCTCATCAATCCTCTGTTACTTCCTCAAAAAACTCCAAGTTTGTGAGACATGATTTCCCACGCACAAAGCCATGTTAACTATCCTTAATCAGTCCTTGCCTTTCCAAATAGATGTACATCCTCTCCCTCAGGATTCCCTCCAACAACTTGTCGATCACCGAGGTCAGGCTTACTGGTCTATAGTTCCCTGGCTTGTCCTTACCACCTTTCTTAAATAGGGGCCCCACATTAGCCAACCTCCAGTCTTCCGGCACCTCACCTGTCACTATCAATGATATAAAAATCTCAACAAGGGGCTCAGCAATCATTTCCCTAGCTTCCCACAGAGTTCTCAGGTACACCTGATCAGGTCCTGAGGATTTATCCACTTTTATGCATTGTACATAGAACAATACAGTGCAGAACATCAGATCTTCAGCATCTGCAATACTTTTAGTTTTGTATTTGAACCAAGTAGACCCCTTTTTCTTTCTTTCCACACCTACTTTTAGAATTACTTTTGACTTTTTATGTTGTGTGATTTCACCCCTCCAACCACCCCCCCCCAGAGACCTGGGTCATTTCATTCATTCTTTTTTCCCTCTGTTTGAGAAGCTAAGAGCTGTATTATAAAAGGGTTTGGCTGATTGAGATCAGCACAGCTTTACACTTCTTCTCAGTAAATGCAAAAGAATGCCAGGATCTGTGGCAAACTTGTTTTGCAGGAAAAAAAAGGGTAAAGTTTCTGCATGTGTTTATGCTGGTTACCTTTTGAAAATGGATGATCCTTGAGTAGTGAGGGGAAATTTCAGTGCACAAAGCAATGTTTCAGTCTTTGCCAGCAGCACTATGGTGAATGGGAGGGTGAAGGGAACAGAGGACATTAAATTTAAATGAGTGTAATGAATGCAAAAGAAAATCCTATTGTCTAAGTGCTGTGAAAACAGCAATGAACCATTGAGCCCCTTAGCCAAGATGTAACCATTCCAAACTTCATTTTAAGAAATGACAGCCTCACGGTCCTTGTATTCACTTAATTTAAGATGAGACAAAGTTTTGTGCTTACAGATTTTACAGAATGCTAAGGTACAGGGGAAGAAGTTAAATTTGCTTAATTTTCTTTTTAAAAAAAGTTAACCTCACTTTGTATCCTGAGGATGGTGACTCGATATTGGATTACAGTGCCATTGGCCCTCTGCTTTGTCTTCGAACCAGGCAGGCAATACTTATAAAAAGAACTGAAAACTGCTCAGACAGATTTGTTGAAATTACAAATCACCAATCTGAGTGATGATTAAAAGTTATCAAAGATATTAAGGGATATGGGCCAAAGGCAGGTATGTGGAAGTGGGTCATAGATCTGGAGAAAGTAAGGACTGCAGATTAGAGCTGAAAATGTGTTGCTGGAAGGGCTCATGCCTGAAAGGTCAATTCTCCTGCTCCTTGGATGCTGCCTGACCTGCTGCGCTTTGCCAGTAACACAATTTCAGCTCTGGGTCATAGATCAGCCATGATCGAATTGAATGGTAGAATAGGCTTGAGTGGCTGTTCTGTTCCTACGTGTACAACATATCAACAAGCAACAAGAGGAGGCCACTCAAACCTTAGCCTGTTCAGTCATTCAATAAAATCACGGCTGATCTGATTGGAATGTCAACTTAATATTCCTGCATAGCTCCAATAATCTCTCATCTCCTTGGTAAACAACAATTGCCTTCCTCTGCCTTTTAAAAAATATTTAAAGATTCTGTATTCTGCGCCTTTGAAGGGAATTCCAAAGACATTTGATCCTTTTTTTTAAAAAGGAAAACAGGTTTCCTCATCTGTCCTAAATTAGCAATCTATTATTTTTAAACCGTGACCCCTTGTTCTATATTGTCCCACCAAAGAAAATTTATTTCACCAATTGCAGATGCTGAAGATCTGAAACAATAACAGAAATTGCTTAAGAAACTCAGCAAGAAAGTGAAGTTGCAGGTGGATAGGATAGTGAAGAAGGCATTTTGTAAGCTTGCCTTCATTGGTCAGTGCATTGAGTATAGGAGTTGGGAGGTCATGTTGTGGCTGTACAGGTCATTGGTTAGGCCAGTTTTGGAATACTGAATGAAATTCTGGTCTCTCTCCTATAGGAAGGATGTTATGAAACTTGAAAGGGTTCAGGAATTATTTACAAGGATGTTGCTGGGATTGGCTTGTTTGAGTTATGGGGAAAGGCTGACTAGGCTGAGGCTATTTTTTTTCTGGAGTGTCAGAGACTGAGGGGTGACTTTACAGAGACTTCTAAAATCATGAGTGGCATGGATAGGGTGAATAGCCAAGGTCATTTCCCTGGGCTGGGAAAGTCAAAAACTCCAGGGCATAAGTTTAACATGAGAGGAAAAAGATTTAAAAGGGACCTAAGGGCAACCTTTTCAAGCAGAGGGTGGTGCGTGTATGGAATGAGCTGCCAGAGGAAGTGGTGGAGGCTGGTACAATTGCAACACTTAAAAGGCATTTGGATGGGTATATGAATAGGAAGGCTTTAGAGGGATATGGGCCAAATGCTAGCAAATGGGACTAGATTCGTTTAGGATATCTGGTCATCATGGATGAGTTGGACTGAAGGTCTGTGTCCATGCTGTCTAACCATTTGACTCTAAGACTGGCAGTATCTGTGGAGAGAAAGCAGATTAACATTTCAAGTCCAGTGACCTTTCTTCAGAAGTTTAGTCTAGTAAACCCTTTCTGGATTGCTTCCAATGCATTAGTATCTTTCTATAAGTATGATGACCATTACTAGACTCTAGTACTATACAATCTGTGCTTTTCCAGTGTCACACTTTTTGACTGACTCTCCTGATACCCAGATCTCTCTGCATCTCAGCTCTGCAACCTCTTATCGTTTAGATAATGTGTTTTCATATTCCTCTGCCAAAATAAAAGTTGCACATTTTCCCAAATTGTACTCCATTGCCAGATCTTTGCTGATCTCCAATTTTAAGAGTCTGCCTTCCACTTTCAAGAATACAGACCACTTTTTAAATAGTATTATTAGATCATCACAATCATCTAAACTAGAGAAAATAATCCAAATTTGTGGAACTAATCCTTTACTTTAAGCCTTTTTAAACTATGGTATTCTGGTGAATTTGCACTAACGTCCTTGAAGGCCAATATTCTACTTCAGAACTTTTGAATAGATACTCAAAGCTTCACATTGTCTCCTTTTATTTTAATATTGTAATTCCCTTGAGATAAAAGTTAATGTCCCATTAACCTTTTTGATTCCTATTCACACCTTTGCAAAAAGGTAAATGTTCCAGAAATGTTGCTTAAATTTGTAAGTTTTCATCTGAAATTGAGAATATAAATCAAGAGTCCTGACCTATTTCTGCCTCACTCCAATATCAGCTGACACGTTACATTCAAGTTTGGTTGTCACAAGAACTTGAACTTAAATGGTACCAATAAATTTGGGGTAGCTTTTGGGAGATTTAAAGTCTTGATTCTTCGTAGTGATCTCTTGGGAAAGACTGAGAATAATGAGATGAAAGAAAGGCTGTTCCCACAGTCAAATTGGTAAATCAGAGCCTATGATTTTCTTTAACATCTTTCTTACAGTTTTGGTCGTACATATTCGATTAGAAGATGACGTACCAATTTCCCGCACTCACCCCTGCCCAGAAGAAGGAGCTGTCTGAAATAGCTTTGAAGATCACCTGCCCTGGTAAGGGTATCCTAGCTGCTGATGAGTCCGTGGGTGAGTGTCTCCTACCTCTTTTGGTTTCCTATTTTGTGATTTATTGGTTGCAATGACAGCCATGAGGGCTTGGGAGGGTAATGGGGGTTTGTACAACTGAACTAGACTCTGATTCCCACTTTTTCAGTGATGTGTTAACATTTAGTAAAAATTTAACTTCGATGACTACAATAAACATGCTGTACATTTTATGTAGATCCTGTCTTATCAAATAATTGCACAAAGTTAGCTCTGTGTACAGCTGATGGAAAATAGGGGGACCAAAAATACTCAGATAAAGAAAACCTTTTTGCAACCATTGAAAGGGAAACTGTGTTCAAACCTCCAGGTCAAGCACTCCCAAACCCCCACGGGCATGGCTTCTGACTTTGTAAAATTTATTCTATATCCTGAGAAGATGCCAAATAATTTAATTTTTTGTATTAGCTGGGATACGGACTTTTCCGGGTTAGCCAAAAATAGGAAAACATCATCAGCGTAGAGAGTAATTTTGTGCTCTCCCATTTCTACTTTTGGCACCACTATTTCAGGGTCCTTCTGAATTGCCTCTGCCAATGGTTCAATCACTGAGGTAAATAACAGCCTCTCCTGATGCTAACATTATCTGATTTAACGCCGTTCGTAAGAACCGCTGCCACCCACCTAAAGAGTGTTCTAGGACACCAGAAAGGTACGGCTATTCTACCTGATCAACGCCTTTTCCGCATCCAAGGAGACCACCTAACCCAGAATTAATCTTTGCTGGTATACCTGTACTATACTCAGCAACCCCTTGATGTTATTAGAAGAGCCCTTAATGAAGCTCGTCTGGGTTGTCTTTTATAATAGTGTGCAGTACCTCTTCCAATCTCAGGGCCAGCGTCTTTGACAGGACTTAAAAGTCTTCATTCAGCAACGAGATGGGCCTATAAGAGGCACACTCCTCGGTCTTTCCCTTTCTTTAGAATGAGGGAGATATTGGCCTCCCTAAGAGAGGGCGGAAGGCAGTCCTGGTTGTATGAGAGATTATACGTTCCCAGGATTGGATAGCCAACATGTTGATGAACTCCCTGTAGAACTTGCTTGGGAACCCAGTGCTTTGCCATTTTAGAGCTGTCTTAGTGCCTGTTGCACCTCCTGTGTTGTGAGGGTGCATTTAAAAGGGAGCCTTGCTCTGCGGTTATACCAGGAAGGTCCAAATTCTTGAAAAAGGATTCTATTATTGCCATCCCATCCTCGCAGCCCTCTGACCGGTAAAACCCTGCATAAAATTTCAGAAATATGACATTAATCTTTTTCGACTTGAGTGATCGTATCAGTTCTCTCCCTAATGGACAAAATGGCCTGTGAAATAGTTCTTCTTAGCCAGATACCTACCCAGCTTATCCCTTTTCTCAAATAACCTTTGATTTGCAAAGGAGACCTCTCTCTTTGCCTCCTGAATGAGCACTGAATTCAGAACAGCCAGGTGGGCTGTGACCCTCTGCAGCTTGACCACAGTCTGTCGTAATATATCGACTCTGCTGCTTTTAGCCTGACCTTGAGCATCCGTTGCTGCTCACCTCTCTGCCTTTTCCTGGTTGCTGAATATGAGATAATCAAACCCCTTAAGTATGCCTTGGTGGTCTCCCAAAGCACCGACGGATTATTGGCCGTACCCGAATTGATGTCCAGAAGGCACCGGATTCCCTTGTGAGGTATTCTATAAATTTACTATCCTCCAAAAGAAATGCATCCACGCACCAGTGTTGGGTGCCTATTCCATTACCGTTAATCTTGACATCTCCACTCTGCCATATAGTCCAAGATAACAATGTTTCCAATCCTGCAGGATAATGCTGAATCCAAACAGACCAATTGAGTAAAGAACATATCAATTCTCGTGTGGAACTTGTGCAGGTTGGAGTAGAAGATAAAATCCCTACCATTTGGGTGGAGACATCTCCACACATCCACCAACCCCAACTCCCCACATGAGCCACCAACTGTCTGGATCATGGGCAGATACCCAAGAGACCCCTTGGCATCCTATCTACCTCGGGGTCCATGAAACAGTTACAGTCTCCTCCTATGATCATATGGCGCACCCCCAAGAGCCATTAATTTAGAGATTGCATCACTAAAGAATTTAAGGGTGTGTGCTGGGAGACAATGAACATTCGGAATGCAATACTCTTTCCTGCGTATTCAGGCCTTGAGAATAATGAACTGCCTGTATTCATCCTTGATTTATTCTACTATCTGGAATGGGAAGTTCCTTTGTAATAGTATGGCCACTCCACTACTTTTGAAGTTGAAAGAGAAGAATACCTTACCAAATCCTTCCTGCTGCAACTTCAAATGTTCCCTGTCAGTTAAGTGTGTTTCCTGCAGCAAAACGATGTCAACTCTATCCTTTCTAAGGTTTGAAGCAGCTTCTTTCTTGATGTGGAGATGCCAGTGTTGGACTGGGGTGTGTAAAGTTAAAAAATCAGCCAACACCAGGTTATAGTTGACAGCCACCTGATGAAGGAGCGTCGCTCCGAAAGCTAATGCTTCCAATTAGCCCTGTTGGACTATAACCTGGTGTTGGGTGATTTTTGACCTTTTTTCTTTTAATTGGAGAATGGCTCCCTTTCTATATTCCACGAATCACTAGCCATGACAGCACACAGCAGCCTGTGGTCCCCCCCCACCCCAAGACAATCATGGCGTGTTGAGTGGAAAAAACGCAGAATTTATAAAATGTAAAATCTATCCCTACAAATATTACTAACACTAAAAAAACTAACCACTGTGCTTAACTTAACCTAACAAACATATAAGCAACAAATCACTGGAGATTTGCCCCCTCGCCCATAGGGGACATATGTCCCAAACCTTACAGCCATCCTAATTCCTTCCAGCTGAGCCTGCGCCACAGACCCAAGCGATACCAAGGCAAAGAAAACCTATTATTTACACTAATGGGAGTTAACATTGGGCACCCACCCAGTCCCTTCCATACATCAACCCATTCATCTCCCATAAAAGAAATAACCACCCTGCACCATTGTCCATAATTGCCTTTTTTCTGCCCCCGACCCGGATCACTTACTTCAGAGTCCAAAAACTTCCTCACTTTTATTGCCGAGTCAAAATTACAAACTGATTCTCCATGATTAAAGCGCAATCATGGAGTTAAAGGGTACCTCAAACAGTTTTGCATATTCAAGTCTCTTAATTTCTTCTTGATTTAGAGCTTTTTAGATAAAGAATCCCGACAGTGTGGAAACAGGGCCTTTGGCCCAACAAATGCATACCAATCCTCCGAAGAGTAACCCACCCAGGCCCATTCCCATACGTTCACCCCAGACTAATACACTTAACCTACACATCCCTGAACACCATGGGCAATTTCACCTAACCTGTACATTTTTGGATTGTGGAAGAAATCCAGAGCACTCGGAGGAAACCCACGCAGACACTAGGAGAATGTTCAAACTCTCCACAGACAGTCGCCCGAGGCAGGAATACAACCTGAAGCAACAGTGCTAACCACTGAGTCACTGTGCTGCCCCAGTGGTGGGCCAGTGTTGGATTGGGGGGAACAAAGTTTAAAAATTACACAACACCAGGTTATAGTCCAACAGGTTTATTTAGAAGCACTAGCTTGCAGAGTGCTGCTCCTTCATCAGGTGGTTGTGGTGTATAAGATCATCAGAGACAGAATTTAAAGCAAAAGTTTACAGTGTGGTGTAACTGAAATTATATATTGAAAAAGACCTGGATTGTTTATTAGTGCTTCCGAATAAATATAACTGGACTATAACCTGGTGTTGTGTGATTTCTAACAATTTCTTCTTGACTTCATCAAAGGATTTCCTCTTCTTGATTCCGGCCCCAGAGAAGTCTTGTAAAAACATCACTTTCGACCCTTTGTACTGCAGGGCCTGTGAATCTCTTCCCAGTCTTCTGGAAGCTCCCATTGTCAGCTGCTTCTCTTTATAACACTGCAGTTGCACTAGGACCGGGCGGGGGCACTGATCCAATCTGGTTCTGCGCATTGCGATCTGGTAGGTCTGCTCCACATTCACCCGGCCCGACTTGACCTTGAGCACCAGGAGCTGAGGGAGCCACTGTTCCAGGAAGGTAACCAGACCCTTACCTTCCTCACGCTTTGGGAGTCCAACAATCTGTAAGTTCTTCCTCTGACCTCGATTTTCGAAGTTGTCAGCATGATCCAAAAGGGCCCGAACCTGGTTTTCCAATGTTTGGATCCGTTCCTCTGAATTCTCTGGGGCGGTCTCTGGGGTGGTCCTTTTGTTTGGCCGCCTCGACGTGTCGATCCAACACTTGGATCTCCTCGTGCTTTTTTTTAGCATGGCAGAGATCGGTTCTAGCACCGAGTCGATTCTCTCTCTGAGTTTAACAAACTCCGAGACCAGATTCTGTTGGTCCAACCAGTTCAAAGGCACCACTATGGGAGTCTGGGCCACGGCCACGGGTGCATTTTGCGCAGTAGGGGCGTTTCCTGCTTGCTGCAATCCTTTGGCTCCTTTTTATTAGACTTCATCTTATTCCAGTTCATCAGGATCTGAATTTAAAAGCTTCTAGGCACTTTATATGTTATTTTAGTGAACTTGAATGAATTTGGGGTGGGGGTATGGTGAAAACACACCTTACTTGAGTTTTGGTGTGGAGTACCGGCATGGCAGACTTATCAGGTTGCTGCCAACTTGGATCTCCCCAGAGATACACTCTCTTAATCAGAATAGAATATTCCGGGGCTTTGACCTGGTATATTCTCATGCAGTATCCTTCTCCATGGGAATCTATAAAGGGAACTAGTGGCTTGGTGATTGTTATGGATTTTTGTGAACTATGTGGCTTTCTGCTCCTCTTTAAAATAAAAAGAGCCAGTTTTGTATTTTTCTTTTACTTCAGCTAAAAACTGAATATCCTATTGACTTAAGGTTTGAAATGTAAAAAAACATTGGCAAGGGAATTGTAAATTTGCAGAAGATTACACTCCATAGGGGCTATGTTGATCTGCTTGTAATCAGGCAACTTAGAGCTTGGATGATGGACCATAGAGGTAAAAACATGACTGCAGATGCTGGAAACCAGATTCTGTATTAGAGCGGTGCTGGAAAAGCACAGCAGTTCAGGCAGCATCCGAGGAGCAGGAAAATCGACGTTTCGGGCAAAAGCCCTTCATCAGGAATAGAGCAGAGTGCCTGAAGGGTGGAGAGATAAGTGAAAGGAGGGTGGGGGTGGGGAGAAAGTAGCATAGAGTATAGTAGGTGAGTGGGGGTGGGGATGAAGGTGATAGGTCAGGGAGGAGGGTGGAGTGGATAGGTGGAAAGGAAGATAGGCAGGACAAGTCATGGGGATGGTGCTGAGCTGGAAGTTTGGAACTGGGGTGAGGTGGGGGAAGGGGAAATGAGGAAACTGGTGAAGTCCACATTGATGCCCTGGGGTTGAAGTGTTCCGAGGTGGAAGATGAGGCGTTCTTCCTGCAGGTGTTGGGTGGTGAGGGAGCGGCAGTAAAGGAGGCCCAGGACCTCCATGTCCTCGGCTTGAGTGGGAGGGGGAGTTGAAATGTTGGGCCACAGGGCAGTGCAGTTGATTGGTGCGGGTATCCCGGAGATGTTCCCTAAAGCGCTCTGCTAGGAGGCGTCCAGTCTCCCCAACGTAGAGGAGACTGCATCGGGAGCAATGGATACAATAAATGATATTGGTGGATGTGCAGGTAAAACTTTGGATGTGGAAGGCTCCTTTGAGGCCTTGGGAGGAGGTGTGGGTGCAGGTTTTGCAATTCCTGCGGTGGCAGGGGAAGGTGCCAGGACGGGAGAGTGGGTTGTTGGGGGTGTGGACCTGACAAGTTAGTCACTGAGGGAACGGTCTTTGCGGAAGGCAGAAAGAGGTGGGGATGGAAATATATCCCTGGTGGTGGGGTCTGTTTGGAGGTGGCGGAAATGTCGTTGGATGATTTGGTTTATGTGAAGGTTGGTAGGGTGGAAGGTGAGCAGCAGGGGGGGTTCTGTCCTTATTACTGTTGGAGGGTGGGGTCTGAGGGCGGAAGTGCGGGATGTGGACGAGATGTGTTGGAGGGCATCTATAACCATGTGGGAAGGGAAATTGCGGTCTCTAAAGGAGGAGGCCATTTGGTGTGTTCTGTGTGGGAACTGATCCTCCTGGGAGCAGATGATGCGGAGGAATTGGGAATATGGGATGGCATTTTTGCAGGCGGTAGGGTGAAAAGAGGTGTAATCCAGATAGCTGTGGCAGTTGGTGGGTTTGTAAAAACAATGTCGGTCGTCATTAATGGAGATGAAGAGGTCCAGGAAGGGGAGGGAGGTGTCAGATGGTCCAGGCAAATTAAGGTCAGGGTGGAATGTCCGTTCTATGTAGCCAACAAAGAGACAGGCTTAGCATATGGGTGCCCATGGCTACCCCTTTGGTCTGGAGGAAGTGGGAGGATTCAAAGGAGAAATTGTTAAGGGTGAGGACCAGTTCAGTCAACTGAGCGTGTCGGTGGAAGGGTACTGTTGGGGATGTCGGGAGAGGAAGAAATGGAAGGCTTGGAGGCCCTGGTCATGGTGAATGGAGGTGTAGAGGGACTGGATATCCATGGTGAGGATGAGGCGTTGGGGGCCGGGGAAACGGAAGTCTCGGAGGAGGTGGAGGGCATGGGTGGTGTCTCGAACGTTTGTGGGGAGTTCCTGGACTGGGGGGGGATAAGGTAGAGACGAGTTCAGTGGGGCAGGAGCATGCTGAAACAATGGGTCAGCTGGGGTGGTCAGGCTTGTGGATCTTGGGAAAGAGGTAGAACCGGGTGGTGCAGGGTTCCCAGACTGTGGTTGGAAGCTGTGGGTGGGAGATCTCCTGAGGTGATAAGGTTCTGTATGGTCTGAGAGATGATGGTTTGGTGATGGGGGGTGGGGTCATGGTCGAGGGGGCGGTAGGAGGAGGTGTCCTCAAGTTGGTGTCTGGTTTCAGCGGTGTAGAGGTCAGTGTGCCAGACTACCACTGCACCCCCTTTATCTGCTGGCTTGATGGTGAGATTGGGATTGGAGCAGAGAGAGAGTGGAGGGCAGCGTGTTGTGAGGGTGAGTGTTTGGAGTGGGGAGGGGGGTAGACAGGTTGAGGCGGTTAATGTTAACTCTGGTTTGTGTGCTTACAAATACATGACCGTTTCATGTTCAATGTATCAACACAAAGCCTGTACATCTATCACTTTTTTTTAATAAATAGACTGCTGTTCCTTTTCTTAGGGAGCATGGCCAAGCGACTGAACCAGATTGGTGTAGAGAACACTGAGGAAAACCGACGTATCTACCGGCAGATCTTGTTGACTGCTGATGATCGTATCAAAGATTTTATTGGAGGTGTCATCTTCTTTCATGAAACTTTGTACCAGAGCACTGATGATGGGACACCCTTTGTAAATGTGATCAAAGACAAGGACATTGTTGTAGGAATCAAGGTAAATGGTCAGGATTTGTCTTTATCCCTACTCCAATAGGCTGGACTACTCAAAATGGAGCAGTGAAGTTGAGCACTTTTTTTTCTCCTGGGTGTTGGGAGTAGGTCAAGGGATATCAGAACCCTATATTAGTTGTTGTGTACAAATGGTGTACACAGATTTTGGGTTTGAAATTACTGCTTATGGCTGATCAAGAGTTTCAAACATTCACCTTGGGTTGCATGAGACAGATTTTGTGTCTCTACTTATTGATAGTAAATAGAGGTAGAATGTTGTCTATCCAGCTGTGATCTCCAGCATCTGCAGACCTCATTTTTTACTACAAATATTTACTCAGGTTTTGTGATGTATTTTTTTCCCATGTTCTCTTCGTTCAAGGTATAATGATCTTGATGTCTAAAGCTTTCTGGACTGCAGTCTGTTAGAACCGCAGTATCTAAAAGTAGCACTGCAGCATTCAGACAGGTACTTCTCCACATGAAAGGATAAACAATTAAAAGGCAAATCATAATCTGCCAGATTCTAAGTAGTCCTCATTTAGTTTAAAATAAGCTGATTTTCTTCCAGCCTTTACTTTCCATAGCTGTGTTTTGTTTGTAGCATTTAATACTTGAATCTAATTAATGCTGAAATCTCAAAAATAACTATGCATAAAAAGCCCCATTGATATAGTTTGTTTGCCTGAAGTGGAATTTACAGTCTTGCCTGTAGGAACACTAAAACCAAAAGGATATGGCTTAGCAGAACTGAGAACATTTGAAAGTATTCAAAGGAGTACTGCTGGATTAAAAGTCAAGTCCTTTTCAGTTACTTGTCCAAATATTTATTAATAAATATTAAGGTGTCAAATAATTTTGTGCTTCTCTCTCTTTTCCCCCCCCTCATTTGTTTGCATTTCTCTTGTGAAAGACGAGCAATTAGTTGCCAGATCCTAGCTCTCCCTGTAGTGAGCCCCCATCTACCACATGTGTATCTACTTCTGGGAGTGCATAGTTCAGAAACGTAGAGTTACCATGAATCTGAGAAGTAGAGCTGATTCTAGGGAGAACAAATCTGTGATTCTTTTGCTGGGATAAATGACACCGAATCAATGGTATTAACAGTGAAAATTGGCTCACTGATCCAATTTGCTTGAATCAAAACAATACAGTCAACGAAAGCTATGGATGGGCAAAATGTGTCGGTGCAAGCTTGGAAGGCTGAAGGGGTTCTGTTCCTGTGCTGTATTGTTCTTTGTTCTTTTGAAAGTGTTTCCAAGTAGATTATTAAAACTTGAACCTGTTCTGCTATAATGGCAGAACAATGTTTTATCTGTACTTGTCTTTGCTCCATATTCCTCTGACCATATCCAACAAAATCAAATCTAAGATTCTGCTTTCTGCAGTGACTTGGATTGATGAGGATCCCTTCTGTGAAGAACTAGAATAGAAGAATCACAGTCCTACAGCATGGAGACAGGCCCTTTGGCTCAAATTGGTCTGTTCACACTAACCACACTTCCTTGCACTTGGCCCATATCGTTCCAGTCCTTTCCTCTCTGTATTTGTCCGAATGCCTTTTTAAATGTTATTAATGTACCTGCTTCAACCACTTCCGCTAGCAGCTATACATACCGCCCTCTGTATAAACGTTGCCCCTTGGGTTCCCTTTTATTCTTTCCCGTCTAACCTTAAACTGATGCCCTCTAGTCCTCGATTTCCCTAGCCTTGGGGGAAAAAGACTGAGTGCATTCACTCTATTCATGCCTCTCATGATCTTACACACCTCTATAAGATTCCCCCCTCAGTGTCCTACACTGTAAAGAAAAAGGTTCTCATTTGTCCAACCTCTCCCTATAACTCACCCATTGAGTCCAGGCAACATCCTTGTAAATTTCTTCACTCTTTCCAGTTTAATAACATCCCTCCCAAAACAAAGTGACCAAAACTGAACACTAATACTCCAACATCCTGTATAACTGCAACACAGCTCCCCAACTTCTATACTCTGGCCTTCATCAGTCAGGGCACTGTGTCAAAAGCTGCCTTCACTGCCCTGTCTACCTGTGACTCCACTTTCAGAGAACCGTGCACCTGAACTCCAAGGTCTCTCTGTTCCACCACACTCCCTAACACCCTACCATTCACCATGAAAGTCCTGCCTTGATTTGACTTTCCAAAACACAAGACCTCACACTTACTTTAAACTCCAATAGTCATTTCTTGACCCACAACCCAGCTGATCAAGGTCCTGCTGTACTTTCTGATAACCTCCTTCTCTATTCACAATGCCACCTATTTTAGTGTCATCTGCAAACGTACTAATCATGCCTTGTACATTCTCATTCAAATTATTGATTATAAATAACAAACAGCAATGGGCTTGGTACTGACCCCAAAGCACTCCTAGTCACAGGCCTCCAGTCTGACAAGCGTCCTTCCACTATTACCCTCTGCTACTACCATCAAGCCAATTTTGTGTCCAATTTGCCAGCTCGCCCTGGATTCCAGACAATCTAACTTACCATGTGGAACCTTATCAAAGGCCAAACTGAAATACATATAGACTAGATCTACTGCCCTGCCCTTGTCAATCTTCCTGGTCAGTTAGAGTCATAGGGATGTACAGCACAGAAACAGATTCTTTTAGTCCAACTTGTCCATGCTGACCAGATATCCCAACCCAATCTAGT
Organism: Hemiscyllium ocellatum; assembly: GCF_020745735.1. Taxonomy (NCBI): domain Eukaryota; kingdom Metazoa; phylum Chordata; class Chondrichthyes; order Orectolobiformes; family Hemiscylliidae; genus Hemiscyllium; species Hemiscyllium ocellatum. The sequence continues at coordinate 3,257,014 of NC_083431.1, read as the reverse complement.
CCCACCTGCCAACACCGGCCCGTATCTCTCCAAACCCTTCCTATTCATATACCCATCCAGGTGCCTTTTTAAATGTTGCAATTGTACCAGCCACCACTACTTCCTCTGGTAGCTTATTCCATACACATACCACCCTCTGCATGACAACATTGCCCCTTAGGTCTCTATTATATCTTTCTCCTCTCACCCTAAACCTATGCCCTCTAGTTCTGGACTGCACCACCTAGGGAAAAGACCTGTTTATCCTATCCATGCACCTCATGATTTTATAAACCTCTATAAAGTCACGCCTCAATCTCCCACGCTCCAGGGAAAATAGCCCCAGCCTATTCAACCTCTCCCTATAGCTCAAATCCTCCAACCCTGGCAACATCCTTGTAAATCTTCTCCGAATCCTTTCAAATTTCACAACATCCTTCCCGACCAGAATTGCACGCAATATTCCAACAGTGGCCTAACCAATGACCTATACAACTGCAACATGACCTCCCAACTCCTGTACTCAATACTCTGACCAATAAAGGAAAGCATACCAAACACCTTCACTATCCTATCTACCTGCAACTCCACTGTCAAGGAGCTATGAACCTGCATAGCATGGTCTCTGTTCAGGAACACTCCCCAGGACCTTGCCTTGAAGTATAGAAGTCCTGCTAAGATTTGCTTTCCCAGCACCTTGCATTTATCTAAATTAAACTCCATCTGCCAGTCCTCAGCCCATTGGCCCAGCTGATCAAAATCCCATTGTAATCTGAGGTAACCTTCTTCGCTATCCATTGCACCTCCAATTTTGGTGTCATCTGCACACTTACTAAATATACCTATTATGCTCACATCTAAATCATTTTTATAAATGATGAAAAATAGTGGATCCATCATCAATCCTTGTGGCACACTACTGTTCTGTCTCCAAATCGCTAGTTCTCCCTGTATTCCATGAGATCTAACCTTGCTAACCAGTCTCCCATGGAGAATCTTGTCGAGCGCTTTACTGAAGTTCATATAGATCACGTCTACTGCTCTGTCCTCATCAATCCTCTTTGTTGCTTCTTCAAAAAACTCAATCAAGTTTGTGAAACGTGATTTCCCATGCACAAAATCATATTGACTATCCCTAATCTTCATCAAAGAACTCTAACAAATTTATAAGGCATGATCTCCCACTCTCAAAGTCATGCTGACTACATCTAATCAAACCCTGTCTTTCCAAGTGCATGTATATCTTATCCCTTAATCTTCTCCAGTAACTTACCCATCACAGGTGTTAAATGTATTGGTCTATAGTTCCTTGGCTTTTCTTTGCAGCCCTTGAATAATGGCACAACATTCACTGCCCTGTAGTCTTCCAAGACCTTTTCCTGTGGCTAACAATGATGCAAAAATATCAGCCAGGGCCCGCACAATTTCTTCTCTAGCCTCTTGCAGTGTTCTTTGATATATCTGATCAGGACCACAAGATTTATCTTCCTTCATACATTTTAATACATCCAATACCACCTCTACGTGATATAGACTGTCCCCAGGATTTCACCACTAACTTCCCCAAGTCTTCATGTCTTTTTACATGGTAAACACAGGAGAAATATTCATTGAGAACCCCACCTATCTCCTGCAATTCTATACAAAAATGTCCACTTGGTCCTTGAGGGGCCTATTGTCTCTCTAGTTATTCTTTTTCCTTTTAACATACTTAAAGAACCACTTTGGATTCTCCCTCATCTTCTCAGCCAAGGCTATCTTGTGCCCTCTTTTCACCCTCCTGATTTCCTTCTTTAGTAAGCTCCTGTATCCCCTATATACCTCTGAAGATTCCCTTGACCCAGCTTCCTGTACTGAGCGCACCACCTTTTTTTTTTCTGGTCAAAGCCTCAATATCTCTCTTTATCCTGTGTTGCCTATTCCTGCCAACCTTGCACTTCATCCTCACAGAACACATAGACCTTGAACTCTAACTATCTCACTTCTAAAGGCCTCCCACTTGCCAGAGGTCCATTTACCTGCAAACACACTGTCCCAATGAACCCCTGCAAGCTCCTGTCTAATCTCAGCAAAATTCGCCTTGCCCCAATTTAGAACTTGAACGTGTGGACTACTTTTGTTCATCTCTAACTGCCTTAAAATTAATAGAACGATGTTCACCAGTCTCAAAGTGCTCCCCCACAATCATCTTCGTCACCTGTCCTGCCCCAATTCCCAAGTGTAGATTGAGTTTTGCTCCTTCCCAATTAGGACCTTCTGTGGACTGTTTGAGGAGACTTTCCTGAACACACTTAACAAATTCCATCCCATCTAAGCTCTTAACGCTCTGGCAGTCCCAGTCTATGTTAGGAAAATGAAAAATCCCCTACTATGACAACCCTATTGCTCCTGCAAGTCTTTGCAATCTACCTGCATGTTTGTTCCTCTAATTCCCCTTGACTGTTTGGGGGCCTATAGTACAACCCCAATAATGTCACCATCCCCTTCTTATTCCTTAGCTCCAACCACAAAGCCTTACTGGATGATCCATCAGTTATTTCATCTCTAATTAATCTGTGATACTCGCCTTAATCAAAAATGCAACTCCCCCTCCCCTTTTTCCACTACCTGTGTCTCACCAAAAGTACCTGTACCCTGGTACATTAAGCTGCCCGTCCTGTCCCTCCCTTTGCCATATTTCTCTAATGGCTATAATATCCCAGTCCCATGTACCAATCCAGGCCCTGAGTTCATCGGCTTCGCCTGTCAGCCCTTTTGCATTGAAATAAATGCAACTTAATCCAATAGACATTCCTTGTTCCCTGTTGTGTTCCAGTCTGTCTTGTCTCTTCAACTTACTATTTCTGTTTACGGTATCTCCTTCTTGCCTTGCACTTGCCTCCCCGCTGTTGATGTTCCCACCCCCTGCCAATCTAGGTTCAACCCTCCCTTGTAGCATGAGCAAACCTGGCCGCCAAGATATTGTTCCTTCTCCAGTTCAGATGTAACCCAACGAGGTCCTGGTTTTTAACTAATTCCCTAGCTCTCAATAATCACTCTGCAGGACCTCATCCCTATTTCTACCTGTCATTTTTGCCAATATGCACTCTCTGCCTACTCCCTTTGCCTTTCCTCATAGTCGAGTAAAAAGTGAGGTCTGGAGATCAGAGCTGAAAATGTGTTGCTGGTTAAAGCACAGCAGGTTAGGCAGCATCCAAGGAACAGGAAATTTGACGTTTCGGGCCAGAGCCCTTCATCAGGAATGAGGAGAGGTGTGCCAGGCAGGCTAAGATAAAAGGTAGGGAGGAGGGACTTGGGGGAGGGGCGATGGAGATGTGATAGGTGGAAGGAGGTCAAGGTGAGGGTGATAGGCCGGAGTGGGGTGGGGGCGGAGAGGTCAGGAAGAAGATTGCAGGTTAGGAGGGCGGTGCTGAGTTCGAGGGAATCGACTGAGACAAGGTGGGGGGAGGGGAAATGAGGAAACTGAGAAATCTGAGTTCATCCCTTGTGGTTGGAGGGTTCCCAGGCGGAAGATGAGGCGCTCTTCCTCCAACCGTCGTGTTATGTTCTGGCGATGGAGGAGTCCAAGGACCTGCATGTCCTTGGTGGAGTGGGAGGGAGAGTTAAAGTGTTGAGCCACGGGGTGGTTGGGTTGGTTAGTCCGGGCGTCCCAGAGGTGTTCCCTGAAGCGTTCCGCAAGTAGGCGGCCCGTCTCCCCAATATAGAGGAGGCCACATCGGGTGCAGCAGATGCAATAGATGATGTGTACGGAGGTGCAGGTGAATTTGTGGCGGATATGGAAGGATCCCTTGGGGCCTTGGAGAGAAGTAAGGGAGGAGGTGTGGGTGCAAGTTTTGCATTTCCTGCGGTTGCAGGGGAAGGTGCCGGGAGGTTGGGTTGGTGGGGGGTGTGGACCTGACGAGGGAGTCACGAAGGGAATGGTCTTTGCGGAATGCTGATAGGGGAGGGGAGGGAAATATATCCCTGGTGGTGGGGTCCGTTTTGGAGGTGGCAGAAATGACGGCGGATGATACGCTGTATACGGAGGTTGGTGGGGTAGTAGGTGAGAACCAGTGGGGTTCTGTCTTGGTGGCGGTTGGACGGGCGGGGCTCAAGGGCGGAGGAGCGGGAAGTGGAGGAGATGCAGTGGAGCGCATCATCGATCACGTCTGGGGGGAATCTGCGGTCCTTGAAGAAGGAGGCCATCTGGGCTGTACGGTATTGGAACTTTCCTCATAGTCACCCAGCAACTCTCTGCCTGCACCTTAGGTGTGACCACCTCACTAAAACTCAGTCTTGAGACATTTCACACTCATGTGTCACACACCTTTCATCAATCCTGAGTTTGGTTATTACATATCTTTTGAATAATGCACTTGTCAGCCAAAGGGAGGAAAACTCTGAAATAATTGGAACAGTCAACAAGATGGCGTACAAAGTTGTAATGCAGTAAGGTGCGTAATTCTAAAGACAATAATAGAACTATCAAACATTTTGAAGTTAAATATTCTTGAATACTTGGTACAAATTATAAATATTAATTATTCTGTTTTGAAACTTAAGACTTCTTGGACATAAGGTGTTCTGTATTTCCAGGTTGATAAAGGTGTTGTACCCTTGGCAGGAACCAATGGAGAAACTACAACTCAAGGTAAAGATGACATAATATATTTAGGAAGTGGGGATGTAAGGTATAAGATCTGTGATTAGACAGGTGACAGGACATGGAAAGTATGTTGGGGTAATGGAGAAGATGATGTGTTGCTCTGGATGGTATCTAGACTGTATGTAACTTGAACATACTGTAAAGAAGGATGGGACTGGTGCATCGATAAAAGCAGTTACTGTGCAGGACAAAATAAGATTTTATATTGATCACTTGTCAAAAAGACTCTGCCTTTTTCAGTTGCTTGTAATTCCTGGTGTTGTGGATAAATCACCACAATTTCCTGGATGCACTCCGAAGTCATGAGGTCTCCAGAGAGCAGTGGAGCCTGTCAATTATACATGAGTATATGGTTTAAATTTCTTTAAGTTCAGGTTTTTCTTCAGTTCCTGGAAACTTCTCTGAATGCAATGAGGTCATGCATTTGGGCGGTTGCTGTTTCAGAAGAACAGAGAAGATGGTAGAAGAGGCAGGGGTGTGGCATTGTTAATGAACGATAGTATTTCAGCAGCTAAGATAACGTTTGACGACTCATCCACTGAGGTAGTTTGGGCTGAGGTTAGAAATAGGAAAGGAGACGTCACCCTGTTGGGAGTTGTCTGTAGGCCCCCATAGTTCTAGGGGTGTAGAGGATAGGATAGCAAAGATGATTCTCTATAGGAGCAAGAGTAATAGGGTAGTTTGTTATGGGAGTCTTTAACTTCCCCAACATTGACTGGGAATACTATAGTTCAAGTAGTTTACGTGGATCAATTTTTGTTCAATGTGTGCAGGAGGATTTTCTAACACAGCATGTAGACAGGCCAACAAGTGGCAATGCCATATTGGATTTGGTACTGGGGAATGAACCTGGCCAGGTGTTAGATTTGGAGGTAGGTGAGTACTTTGGTGATAGTGACCATAATTTGGTTATGTTTACAATAGCAATGGGCAGGGATAGGTATATACCACAGGGAAAGGCAATTATGATGCGATTGGCAAAATTAAGGTTGCACAGGATGGGGAAGGAAACTACAGGGGATTGGCACACTTGAAATGTGGAGCTTGTTCAAGGAACAGCTACTGCAGGTCTTTGATAAGTACGTACCTATCAGACAGGGAGATAGTTGTTGAGAGAAGGAGTCATGGTTTACTAAAGAAGTTAAAGTTTTTGTCAAGAGGAAGAAGAAGGCTGATGTGAAGATGAGGCATGAAGGCTTAGTTGGGGTGGGGGGGGGGGGTAGTTGAGAGTTATATGTTAGTCCTCTCTTTAGATCTTTCCTGGCTAAGAAGAGCCAGCAGAGGACATGAGAAGTTGTTGGCAGATAGGATCGAGGAAAACCCTAAGGCCTTCTATAGGTATGTCAGGAATAAAAGAATAACTAGAGTAAGATTAGGACCAATTAAAGATAGTAGTGGAAAGTTGTGTGTGGAATCTGAGGACATAGGTCAAGTGCTTAATGAATACTTTTCATCAGTATTCGCATTGGAAAAGGGCAATGTTAGTGAGAATATGGAGATACAGGCTACAAGATGAAATTGAGGTTGACAAACAGGAGGTTTTAGCAATTTTGGAAGATCTGAAAATAGATAAGAACCTCTTGGGCCAGTTGGGATTTATCTTTTGATTCTCTGGGAAGCCAGGGAGGAGATTGCAGAGCCTTTGGCTTTGATCTTTGTCGTTATTGTCAACAGAAGTAGTGCCAGAACGCTGGAGGATAGCAAATGTTGTTCTCTTGTTTAAGAAGGGGAGTTGGAACAACCCTGGTAACTATAGGCCAGTGAGCCTTACTTCAGTTGTGGGTAAGGTATTGGAAAAGGTTAGAAGAGATAAGATTTATAATCAGCTGGAAAGGAATAATTTGATTCTGGATAGTCAACACAGTTTTGTGAAGGGTAGGTTGTGCCTCACTAACCTTATTGAGTTATTTTGAGAAGGTGACAAAACAGGTGGATGAAGGTAAAGCGGTTGATGTGGTGTATGTGGACCTGTAAGGCGTTTGATAAGGTTCTACATGGTAGGCTATTGTACAAAATTAGGAGTTTCGGGATTGAAGGTGATTTTAGTGGTTTGGATCAGAAATTGGCTAGCTGAAAGACGGAGGGTGGTGGGGTTGATGGGAATTGTTCATCATGGAGCTCTCATACCAGTGGTGTGTTGCACGGATCTGTTTTGGGGCCACTGCTGTTGGTCATTTTTATAAATGACCTAGATGAGGGTGTAGAAGGATGGATTAGTAAATTTGCAGATGACACTAAGGTAGGCAGAGTTGTGGAGAGTGCTGAAGAATGTTGTAAGTTATGGGGGACATCGAGAAGATGCAGAGCTGGGCTGAGAAGTGGCAAATGCGGAAAGGTGTGAGTATTTCACTTCGGAAGAAGTAACAGGAATGCAGAGCACCGGGCTAATGGTAAAATTCTTGGCAGTGTAGATGAACAGAGATCTCGGTGTTGAGGTGCGTGAATCCCTGAAAGTTGCCACCCAGGTTGATAAGCTTGTTAAGAAGGCATATGGTGTGTTGGCATTTATTGGTAGGGGGATTTCGGAGCCACAAAGTCATGCTTCAGCTGTACAAGGCAATGGTAAGGCTGCACCTGGAGTATTGCGTGCAGTTCTGGTCACCGCATTATAGGGGATGTGGAAGCTTTGGAAAGGATGTAGAGGAAATTTACTAGGATGTTGCCTGATATGGAAAGAAGGTGTTATGAGGAGACTTAATTGAGACGTATAAGATAATCAGAGGGTTAGATAGGGTGGACAGTGAGAGCCTTTTTCCTCAGATGGTGAAGGCTAACATGAGGGGATATAGCTTTAAATTGAGGGCTGATAGATATAGGACAGATATCAGGGGTAGTTTCTTTACTCAGAGTAGTAGGGACGTGGAATGGCCTACCAGCAGCAGCATAGTAGACTCGTCAACATTAAGGGCATTTAAATGGTCATTGGACATAATATGGATAATAATGCAACAGTGTAGGTTAGGTAGGCATTCAATTAATTTTGCAGGTCAGCACAATATCGAGGGTTGAAGGGCCTGTGCTGCATTGTAACGTTCCTTGTTCTATTACTTTTAATTTGGCTAATTATTAAGAAATCTCAGATAGTCAAGTACTGAAACAGTGATTTAAACTTGATTGTATCTAGCAACCAAGATAGGATCCATCAAGTAAGCAAGTTAAGTCTCACGACTCAATTTGGCTATTATCCGATTTTAATGGTGGAATCTGGCCAGGATTCTACCAACAGTGTCTGTCTCTGGAAGTGTCCAAGGTTCAATCTTTATGCAATGTTGTTGTTTTGAAGTTCTGCTACTGACTTATTTTGGTGTGTAATTCTTCTAGTCCTTCAAGTCCTTATTGATGATTCTTCAAAGTCCTTTCATCCAAATTACTGCAAGTCTACAGCTTGTCTTCTTATCGGAAGTAGCTTCTTTGTTCCTTGTTACATTTTTGCGCATGATAGAGATGGCTCCACTCCTCTTCAGAGATGTGGCTAATTGGTTTCAATTTCTGTATAAGTTTGTCCTCTTATTCCAGGCAGAATTATTGCTGATCCTTTCAAGTATAAGTTTATCTTTTGATTTAATAACTGCTCATGGATTGAATTAAATTCTGAAGTCTGTAATTTCACACTGGAATTCCTAAATGAGCTCAGCTGTAATGCTGACCAAAATCTCCTTTTGGCAAAAGTGAGGATTGCAGATGCTGGAGATCAGTCGAGAGTGTGATGCTGGAAAAGCACAGCACATCAGGTAACGTCTGGTGCTTGGCCAGCAGCACACTCTCGACTAAAGTCCCATTTGAAATTTTCAAATGCCTAGTCTTGCCATGCAGAACCATTCCGAGAGTAAGTTCCTTTATTTCATTCAAACCAAGCTGTATATTCCCTCAAACATTGAGAATATGTTCTACATTTCAGTAACTATGATTATTGTAGTCTGACACATTTTTATTTTTAAAATTCTAATAAAAGAAAAGAACTGGAGATCTGGAATAAAAAAAAACAAAAGTGCTGGGGGAAAAAAAACAGTAGGTCTGGCAACATCTGTGGAGAGAGAAACAGTTAATGTTTAGAGTCTAAGTTATTATAGTGGATTTGTTGTGGATTCAATGGGTTGCCCCAAAACTTTGTTCTCAAATGAAGTAGCAAAAGAAAAATGAGATCAGGAAGAGTACTGACTAGGATTTCCACCTCATCCCAAGATACCATTTCAAGTGCTGTTTTCCAGTCAGGTGAAAGTATTGGCTTCCATTATTGGAGCATTTCTTGTGCGCCAGTCAGTGTAGCCCTCATCCAGAGACCATGAAGATGTCTGACTTCCGATTTCAGCTGAATTGATAGAATTCTATCAGAGTGAAGCTATTTTGCCCTTTTGTGATAATGTTCCAGGAAAGGAGTGTGACAGTTCTGTCAAAAGCTGTGTCCTTCCTTTAAATTATTTCCAAGCTTGTGTACTTGAATTGAAAATTAACTTATTTGGTGTTGAGACTTGGGCTTGCCAATCATGTCTTTCTGTGCCTCAAAGAATACAAAATACCCTAGAATATGTACTTGTTTAAATGTATGATAAATTTATTTGGTGTATTCATACATACTCTTGTCAAATTAATACTGGACAAAAGCAGATTATTGCAGATGCCAGAAGTCTGAAATAAAAATTGAAAATGCTGTAATTATTCAATGGGTTAGACTGCATTTTGTATAAAGAGGAAGTTGAAATATTAAGTCTGTTTTTCTCTCCACAGGCTGCTTGACCAGTTTCCTGCATTTTGTTTTTAAAAAATCTTTTGGTAGACACACTATCATTTTTTTTCTAATTGACCTTTTCAGCGATATTAATACCTACCTCTGGATGAGGTAAGACTTGAACCTGGGCTTCTGGTCCAGGGGAAGGACATATCACTGTGCCACAGGAGGGAACCCATATTAGAGTTTTTAAAGTAACCTACCTATTCTAATCAACATGTTCAGCAATGTTATCACCCACCTCTGGAGCAGGTGGGGCCTGAACTGAAGCTTCTCAGTTCAGGAATAGGGATTCTAACTCTGCATCATAACAGGGCCCCTACGTTATACTTACTCTTGAGGTGTTATCACCTGAACTAAGCCGGCTATCATAAATGGCCTGTTGTCTAGATGCGATGCTTCAGTCATATGCGAATCTTGGTTCAATTGTTGATTCAAGGAGAATGTGAGGACTCCAGATGCTGGAGATCAGAGCTGAAAATGTGTTGCTGGAAAAGCACAGCAGGTCAGGCAGCATCCAAGGACCAGGAGAATCGACATTTCGGGCATAAGCCCTTCTTCAGGAATGAGGAAAGCCTGAAGAAGGGCTTATGCCTGAAACGTCGATTCTCCTGGTCCTTGGATGCTGCCTGACCTGTGCTTTTCCAGCAACACATTTTCAGCTCAATTGTTGATTCTTTGGCTTTAAATGCACTTACGTTACGTACATTTCAATTCCAACCACTGAATAACAGCAGTCAGAAAATGACTAGCCAATGTGTTTTAGTGATGCTGGTTGAGGAATAGCGTCACAAAAGGCACTAGGGAGAACTTCACATTATTGTTACTGGATCATTTTACATTCAGCTGAACAGGTAGGAGGGATCATGATTTAACATATCAGCCAAAATATGGCACCTCTAAATTTGCATTAAATGGTCGGTACTACACTATATGCTTACATCTTTTGAGTTAAGACTTAAACCTTATGTCAGAAAGCACTCGAAGTATTTCAGCCTCATAGCAATTTTATCGTTGCATAAAGGTTTCCTATTTAATTTCAAAGCCCTTATTCAGAAACAATAGAAGAAAGGTACTTGCCTTGATGGTTGTTTAGTATGGTGTTATTTGTTAGTTGCTGCTCAAACAGCAGAATGGAAGTGTTCCAAAGACCTAGCCAGCTGAAGTGATCTCTTAGTTATTTTATTTTTGTTTTGTTTTGCATTGCAGAAGTAAAATCCAAAAAAAACTACTTATAAACATAAGCCTCTGTTGTATCATATTTTTATTCTTGTGGGTACCTGTGTCCAAACTAGACAGTGCCTAATAGCTGATGATATTTGAAACCAAAACAAAGTTGCTGGAGAAACTCTGGATCTGGCAGCATCTGTGGAAAGAAAGCAGAGTTAGCACCGAGTCCAGTGACTCTTCATGAGAACCTGAGTCACTGTATTAAAAGTTAACTCTGCTTTCTTCATACAGTTGCAGACAGTCTTACTGAGCTTCTTCAGCAATGTCTATTTTTGTTTCAGACCTCCACATTCTACGTTTTTTTTATTTTAGACGATGATTTTTTTTTGGTTTTATAGGTCTGGATGGATTGTCGGAGCGTTGTGCTCAGTATAAGAAGGATGGAGCGGACTTTGCAAAGTGGCGTTGTGTTTTGAAGATCACTGACACAACCCCATCCTCCCTTGCTATTGCTGAAAATGCCAATGTCCTGGCACGTTATGCCAGTATCTGCCAGCAGGTGAAGTGAAACAAAATGTACCAAAGTGTAAATGCAGTTGGTGGTTGATAGAATTTGTTTCTAGTTGCCATTAAACACCGAGCTGGTGCAACATTTTCTTTATTTTTCAACCGAGCAAATAATGATCACTAGTTTCCATCCCAGCTCTAATGACAAAGTTTACACCCAGTGTGGGGATAGCTCTACAGATTAGACTCCTGTTTCTGTCCTGAATGAACTAATCTTGGCTACAGCAGTAAAGCAGTTCAGTAACAGGTTCTTGCACATCTGTGACAGAAGGGAAAAAGTTCCAACACAAACAAAATCAGAAATTGCTGGACAATCTCAGCAGGTCTGGCAACATTTATTCCATTTGGAAGAAGGGTCACTGGACCTGATAGGTTATCTCTACTTTCTCTCCACAGAAGCTGTCAGACCTGCTGAGGTTTTCCAGCAGCCACAGTTCTTTGTTTTATTTATTTTGTTTAGGAGAAAATTACATATTACAATCCAAAGATTATTCTGAAAAGTCTCTGACTACATTTCTGAGGATACCATCAGTTGGTCTGTAGTCCACCTCCATGATCGAGTAGCCTACCAAATGCCTAACAGGGTTCGCAAGAGAAGACTGTTTGGGGACGGTACTGGAAGATGTTCATACAAACAAATTGGTGGCTTCAGAAAGCCAAAGTATAAAATAGGGACACAGGGATTAGATTGTTCTAGAGTTTGGATTTGGCTCCAGTTATGATGCTGTGAAAACAAAATACTCTACCCAAGGTATTGGGAAAACACTAATGTAAAAGTTGCATTATTGAGCACACTGGAGATTTTGATTGCTGGAGTGTAGAAGTCTAGATCTCTGCATTGCTTTACTATTTTCCCTCCTTGTATTTTAGAATGGCATTGTTCCCATTGTGGAGCCAGAGATCCTTCCTGATGGTGATCATGATCTGAAGCGATGTCAGTATGTCACAGAAAAGGTTGGTTGGAAAAGAAACTTGTGATTTATTTAGCATCTTCCATTACCTTTTAGTGTTCTAAATAGCTTCAGGAATGGACTTTGTAAAGTGGCGTTGTGTTTTGAAGATCACTGACTTTGCTATTGCTGAAAATGCCAATGTCCTGGCATGTTACGCCAGGATCTAACAACAGGTGAAGTGAAACAAAATGTACCAAAGTATAAATGCAGTTGATGGTTAATCAAATTTGTTTCTAGTTGCCATTACACACCAAGCTTTAATCAATGAAATGGGTTTAAAACATAGTCGTCATTGCAATGTAACACCTTGATAACTGCAACTGCATATTGGCTCTAAAGGGTGTAGCAGGTAAAAGTTAGACAAATGACGTACAAAACTTAATTTACAGTAACAGAAAATAGCAGAAGAATAAATCAAATGTGAAAAAATAAGAGAATTCAAACTCGGCACTTTCAGCATGTAATGCACACCTCCAGGTGTCTGGTTCAAGTCCTTCTGAACTGCAAATGTGTTGCTGGTCAAAGCACAGCAGGCCAGGCAGCATCTCAGGAATAGAGAATTCGACGTTTCGAGCATAAGCCCTTCATCAGGAATAAGTCCTTCTGAACAAGAGGTAAGAACATTACCAGTGGTCCAAGGCAGCATCTTCAATATTTACACATTGCTGAGACAATTAAAGCTAACCAATTGGTGGATACAGCCAACCAATCTCTGGGAAGGATGTAGAAAACGTAAACAGATCATTTCATAAACTTTTGGGGTTATGCTAGGAGCAGTGTTACAGTCAGTAAGAAAGGAGCAGCTGTTGGGCTTGGCTGCATGCTGTTATAGCCTAGGTATTGTTTGACTTGGAGAACTGCTAGTTTATTTGAAATTCATTTCAGCCAGATGGATCAGGAGAACTTCTGCCAACCATGTTCCTACAGCCATCTGAGGAACACTGTCAATAAGAGAAGCTGCATAAAATTAATTTACTGATGTGAGCGAACCGCTGTGCTACTGTGGCTGAATTTCAGTCTTCGACCCCCTGACTGGAGCATACCTTTTGAGGGCAAATCTAATTCACAACCTGAAAATGGGAGCAACACAAATTCCTACCTACTGATCTCTATACCAGAGAACTAAAGGGAAATGCGAAATGAGGAATTCCTCTGTACCATATCTTTCATGATAATGAAGTGCTTGCCTTTTGTTTTTCAGGTGTTGGGTGCAGTTTATAAGGCCTTAAGTGATCACCACATATATCTTGAGGGAACCCTACTGAAGCCCAACATGGTGACAGCAGGATATGCCTGTCCCACCAAGTACAGCCCTGAGGAGGTTGCCATCGCCACAGTCACTGCACTGCGGCGCACTGTACCACCTGCTGTCCCAGGTACATGGATACTGGTTACAGGATTTACTGTAATATGTTTGTTATTTTTGGAACATTCTCTGCTCCTAATTAGTATCAGAATGTTAGTGTGGTTTGAATGATTATTTTTTCCAGCAACCTCAATCTTAACCACACCACCACCACAACTGCACATCTATTGACCAAAAATGGTGACATTGAAATGCTAGAGAGAAAAGTAGCAAATTAGGAGATAGGTATTTATTTTTGGTGGCGTGGAAAGTGGTCATTGTGAATCACATCCGTGCAACTAGCAGTCAACAGACATCTTGTATTAGGTAACTGGCAGAATCGGTATTTACTAGTTTAAACTAGTTTGGCAGGGGGTGGGAAACAGAACGACACATCTGAGAGGGGCATGGTTATAGATGGGGCAGTGACAGGATGTAGTGAATATATTGGGAAGGTTTTTCATGTAATGAAACAAAGGGATTGGTTAAAGTGTGGCTGCTTTAACACGTGGAGTGTCAGAAATAAGAGTGATGAACTTCGAGCATGGATCAGTACGTGGGACTATGATGTTGTGGTTATAATGGAGACGTGGGTTTCACAGGGACAGGAATGGTTGCTAGATATTCCAGGGTTTAGAATGTTTAAAAAGAACAGGGAGGGTGGAAAAAAAGGATGGGGTGTAGCACTGTTAATTAGAGTGTGCATCACAGCCACAGAAACAAAGGTTGTCAAGGAAGATTTGTCTACTGAGTCGATTATGGATGGAAATTAGGAACAGCAAAGGAGCAGCCACCTCCTTGGGAATTTTCTACAGACCTCCTAATAAAAATAGGGAGATTGAAGAACTCCTAGGCTCAGATTTTGGAAAAATGCAGATATAGCAGGGTTGTTGTTGTTATGGGTGATTTCAACTTTCCCAATATTGACTGAAACCTCCTTAGTGCAGACCATTTGGATGGAGCTGTTGCTGTCAGGTGTGTTCAGGAAAGTTCCATTACTCAGTATGTAGACAGGCTGACCAGGGGGAGGCCATTTTGGATTTGGTGCTTTGCAATGAGCCAGGGCAGGTTCCGATCTCGCGGTAGGAGAACACTTTTTGGTGTCAGTGACTATAACTACCTCACATTTACCAAAGCCATGGAGAGGGAAAGTAGCAGTTACCAATGGAAGATATTTAATTGTGGGAAAAAGGGAATTATGATGCTATCCATGTGGAGTTGGGAAATACAGATTGGGAGCAATTGTTCCACAGAAAGGACACAGCAGACATGTGGAGACTGTGTTTAAGGCGCAATTATTGAGAGTGATGCACAAATTTGTTCCTCTGAGACTGGCAAGAAGGGGTAAGATTAAGGAGTCTTGGATGATTAGAACAGAGGAACTTCTCGTCTAAAGGAAGAAGGCAGCTTACGTAAAATGGAGGAAGCGAGGATCTTGCACAGCTTTAGAAGATTACAGGCTTGCTAGAAAGGAGCTCAGAAATGGACTGAGGAGAGTCAGGAGGGGGCATGAAAAAGGCTCAGCAGGAAGGATTAGGGAGAACCCAAAGGCATTTTACTCACATATGAGGAATAAGAGAATGATCAGGGAGAAGGTAGAGCCGGTCAGGGATAGTGTAGGGGACATGTGCATGGAGTCTGTGCAGATAGGGGTGTAAATGAGATTTTGCTTCAGTTTTCACTAAGGAAAAGGACCTTGTTGTGAATGAGAACTTTGAGGAGCTGGGAATTAGGCTTGAACAGATGTGGATTGAAGAAGTTGATGTGCTGGAAAGTTTGGCAAACATTTAAGATTGAGAAGTCCCCAATGCCAGACCAAATTTATCCTAGGTTGCTCTGGGAAGCGAGAAAGGAGGTAGCTAAGCTGCTGGCGAAGATCTTTGTTTCTTCGCTCTCCACAGGAGTCATACTGGAGGATTGGAGGGAGGTGAAAGTTGTTCCTCTTTTCAAGAAGGGTAATAGGGAAATCCCTGGCAATTACAGACTAGTCAGTCTAACGTCTGCGGTCAGCAAGGTTTTGTAAAGAATTCTGAGGGATAGGATTTATGACTTTCGAAAAGCATTGCATGATTAAAGGCCGTCAAATGGCTTTGAGGGGCAGGTCATGTCTGACAAATCTTAGAGTTCATTGAGGAGGTGATGAGACAGGTCGAGCAGTGGAGGTGGTGTATATGGACCTCAGCAAGGCTCATGATAGGTTCGTTCATAAAGTCAGGAGGTATGGGATACAGGGAGATTTGGCTGTCTGGATTCAGAATTGGTTAGCTGACAGAAGGCAGAGAATGGTTATAGATGGAAAGTATTCTGTCTGATGGTGAGTGGTGTCCTGCAGGGCTCTGTGTTTCTTGGGCCTTTGCTCTTTGTAGTTTTTATAAATGACTTGGATGAGGAGATTCAGGGGTGGGTTAGTAAATTTGCCAAAGACACAAAGCTTGGAGGTGCTGTTGATAGTATCGAAGTTATTGCAGGCTGCAGCGTGACCGACAGGGTGCAGAGCTAGGCTGAGAAATGGTAGATGAAGTTCAACCTGGATAAATAGGAAGTGATGCACTTTGAAAGTTCAAACTCAAATGCTGAACATAGGATTAAAGACAGGATTCTTCGCAGTGTGGAGGAACAGCGGGATCTTGGTGTTCAAGTGTATAGATCCCTCAAAATTGCCACCCAAGTGGATAGGTTTGTTAAGAAAGCATATGGTATTTTGGCTTTCGTTAACAGGGGGAGTCGAGCTTAAGAGCTGCGAGGTTTCACTACAGCTCTTCAAGGCCCTGGTGAGAACACACTTGGAATGTTGTGTCCAGTTCTGGTTGCCCTATTATAAGAAAGATACAGAGGGTGCAAAGAAGGTTGCCCAGGATGCTGCCTGGACTGGAAGGTTTGTCATATGAAGAGAGGTTGACCTGATCGAGATATACAAGGTAATGAGAGGCACAGACAGAGTCGATAGCCAGAGACTTTCCCCAAAGCAGGATTGACTGGCACAGGGGGTCATAGCTTTAAGGTGTTAGGAAGAAGGTATAGAGGAGACGTCAGAGGTAGGTTCTTTACGCAGAGAGTTGTGAATGCTTGGAATGAGTTGCCAGTGGAGGTGGTGGAAGTAGTCATTAGGGACATGTAATTTTACTTATTTTACTTTAGATTAGGAACAATCCTCAGGACAACCTCATGAGCCAAGGGGCCTGTTGTGTGCTGTACTTTTCTGTGTTCTATGTTACATGATAAAAAGTTTAAGGAGAAACAAAACCCACATTTCTGCAATGTCATACCAGTCTATCTGAATTAAGGAAGTAAAATACATTATAGAACAACCCTGATTATCCGAATGAGCTGGGAGGGGAGTATACTCTTCAGATAACAAATTGTTTGGATACTGTTTTTAGGGGACCTTTTTGAGATCTTGTTTGGATAATCCAAAATTTGGATAATTGAGATTCGGATAAACGAGGTTGTTCTGTATTTAATTTACGAGGCTTAACATAGTACAAAGAATGGGAGTAAATCCTAAGGATTAGGAGGGTTTTGGGGTTATCTTAAAAAAAAAATGGTAAGAAAAATGGTAAACTGAAGAAAATTGTCTAGTCTTCATTTGTAGGAATCATCATTTAAATGCCAGAGAGAGGAAATAAAGGTATTTAAAATCAGGAGATTAAAAAGTATTAGAGACACTTGATTAGTTTTAAAATCCAGTGAAAAGAACAGTGGTTGCGTAGCCATAGTTTTTCTAAAGTGCTCTAGATTCTGAAATGGTCCCAATAGATTGGAAGTTACCACATGTTATACCACCCATAACTGAGAATAAAGGGAGAAACCAGAAACTACAGTTAGACTTATTATTGGGGAAGTACTGGAATTTCTTAATACATTTAAATCATAGTTTGATCACACAGTTTGTGATTTTAAAGAAGAACAACCTTGTTTGACAAATTCCTTAAAATGTAAGATGTTCAGAAGCGTATGTTTTTAATAGTTCCTTGAAAATGGAGCCCCAGGTAGACAGGATAGTGAAGAAAGCATTTGGTATGCTTGCCTTTATTGGTCAGTATATTGAGTACAGGAGTTGGGAGGTCATGTAGCAGCTGTACAGGACATTGGTTTGGCCCCTTTTGGAATATTTCATGCAATTCTGGTCTCCTTCCTATCAAAAGGATGTTGTGAAACTTGAAAGTGTTCAGAAAAGATTTCCAAGGATGTTGCCAGTGTTGGAGTATTTGAGCAATTGGGGGAGGTTGAATAGGCTGGGACTATTTTCGCTAGAGGTTGGAGGCTGAGGGGTGATCTTGTAGAGGTTTATGAAATGATGAGGGGTGTGGATAGGATAAATAGACAAGGTCTTTTCCCCAATGTAGCACAGTCCAAAATTAGAGAGCATAGGTTTAAGACGAAAGGGGAAAGATTTAACAGGGACCTAAGGGAAAACATTTTCATGCTGAGGCTGGTGGGTGAATGGAATGAACTGCCAGAGGAGGGTTACAACATGTAAAAAGTATCTGGATGGGTATATGAATAGGAAGGGTTTGGAGGGATATGGGCCAAGTGCTCACAAATGGGACTAGATTTACTTAGGATATCTGGTGGGCATGGACAAATCAAACCGAAAGGTTTGTTTCCATGCTGTACATCTCTGTCAGAGAAAGATACCAGAATCTACTGGTTCTATGTGGATTTTGGAAAGAGCTTTCAAAACCGAAATGGATGATACTAAAGAACTAGGAGCAGGCCAAGACCATTCAGCCTTGAGCATGCTCCATCATTTAGTACAATTATGGCTGATGTCATCTCCATCTTAGAGGAAACAAACTGCAGATTCATAACACTTAGACATCATTCCTACTGCTTTTAAATATGCCACCTTGTAGCCTAAAATTATAACCTTGCATGCTAGATTGGCCCCACAAGGGGAGTCATCTGTTCTGCATCTACTTTGTGAATCCTCCTTTAGCACCTTGTATACCTCAACTGGATCTCCTCTAATTCTTCTAGCTTCTTATACTGCTCAACCTTTCCTCATAAAGCAAGCCTTTCTTATCTGGAATTAATCTAGTGAACTTTCTCTGAACTGACTCCAATCCAATTATATACTTTTTAAGGGAACCAAAAGCACAAACCATTCTAGATGTGGTCTCAACAATGTCTTCTACAGTTGTAGCAATACCTCCCCTATTTGTACATGCCATTACTTTTAACACTACATGCTGAAAGTCTATTTGACCCCCTTTTTATTGCATATTGTACCTGCATACTGGTGATCTGTGATTCATGGACGAAGACACCCAGATCCTTTTGTAATGAAACATTTAAGTTTCCCTCCATAATTTGACTTTTTTATACTTCCAACCAAATTGGATAACTTATCCATATTAAACTCCATCTGCCAAACACTGGCATATTCACTTAAAACTATCCATAAAGTTTTTTTTTTTGCAACTTACTTTCCAAACTTTTCTACTATCCTCTGCCATTGTGTCTATACCTCCTAACTCTGCATCCAAGTCATTATCTTAGATTGTAAATAGTTAGGCCTGAAGGCTGGACTCTGTGGCACCCCACTGGTGTAGCGTATAGATGAATGGAATTCTGAAGAACAGGACGTCAGTGGAACTGAAGCCAAAGATCAGCAATGATATCTTTGAAGACTAGAGAAAGCTTAGTGCCATATGGTCGTCTTGAACTCTTTATTTTTAATGTTCATGTGTACTAGTACATTTTTAATTTTTACAGATTCTAAAGACTAGTTGAGCTCTTTTTTTTATCATGTATCACAAGGCTGTAATGACTGGATGTAGATTTGATCGCTGAGCTGAAAGTTTCATTTCCAGACATTTCGTCACCCTACTAGTTAACATCTTCAGTGGGCCTCCAGGCGAAGCACTGTTCATGATTCCTGCTTTCTATTTATATGTTTTGGTTTCTTTGGGTTATAGTCATTTCCTGTGGTGATGTCATTTCCTGTTCTTTTTCTCAGAGGGTGGTAAATGGAATCCAAGTCAGTGTTTGTTGATAGAGTTCCGGTTGGAATGCCATGATTCTAGGAATTCTCGTGCGTGTCTCTGTTTGTTTGGCTTGTCCTAGGATGGATGTGTTGTCCCAGTCGAAGTGGTGTCCTTCCTTATCTGTCCTATACAGCTAACCATTGTGCATCAACTTAAAACAATTTGAAGGGTACAATGATCCTTCAACCTCCACAGCCATACTGAAATTGCATGGCAAGTCAAATTTGATGTCTATGCTTCTGACTTGTTTCTGATTTTTTTCTTTCAGGAGTCACCTTTTTGTCTGGAGGGCAGAGTGAAGAGGAAGCCACCATCCATCTTAATGCTATCAACAAATGTCCATTGCCAAAACCATGGGCACTGACCTTCTCTTTTGGCCGAGCTCTACAAGCCTCCGCATTGAATGCCTGGCGTGGGGAGCAGGATAACCTGCAGGCAGCTCAGGATGAGTTCATGAAGCGTGCGGAGGTATTTGTAATTCCTGGTTTGTTTTGTAGTGCAAGTAGAAGAAACTTCAATACATCATCCTGAGATTTTTGGGACAAAGGTTTTGAGTTAGGTGAGGGAAAGCATCTGGGGCCACCAATCCAGATTCCTAAACAATCACTATGTAGGAACATCTGGATAAATGACTGTACCAGACTTGCATCCAATATTGCACAAATGTTTTTAAATTAGATTTGATAAAGAATGCCTTACTCTCAATCTGTTCTCCTTTGCTGGTAGCATCTGGGATTTGCTTTACAATCCCATCATTAAGTTGCTTTGCTAATACCATTTTTTAATGGAGTAAAATATCTGTGCTTCACAAGAATGCTGTCCAATAAAATTCTATACCAGTTAACAGTTTGAAATTATTAGGGCAGATGACAAAAAGCTTGGTCAAAGCATTTTGAGGAGTTTCTTGGAGAGAGAAAATACCAGAGTGTGCAGTATTGGCAGCTGAAGTCAGACATAATAGTGGAATAATTAAAATAGAGAATACCTGAAATCTAAGTAAAGGATTGGATGAATTGAGAGAGGGAGTGATGAGTTCATGGTGGGATTTGAGACCAATTTTATTGAGATTAAATAACTTGTATTTTTTTTAAGTGGAATTTCTAACCAACCAACGGCAATATCCAAATTACATTAATGTTTTAATACATTTACTATCGCAAACTAAACAACATATCAAACTCAAATAAAACAAAGAACTGCAAATTGCTGGAGAAACGTAGGTTGGCAGCATCTTTGGATAGATAGAAGCAGCACGGCTGATATTTGACTGAATAGTTAATTTTTGTTTGCCGCTAAAGTAAAAATCAAGAAGTTTTCTGAAAAAAAAAAGTCAGGCTCTGAAAGATGAATTGTTTTCTCTGATTGAATGTTTCCCAGTCCTTTTGAAAGTTGTTCCACTCAGCTGGAGTCTTCCAGATCTGACTTTGAAGAGCAAAGCCTGCTTGGCAACTCCTTGTTTCTAAAATCTCCCTCTTGGTTCTCTTTCATTTCCTTTCTAAAACATACTGCTTGATTATTAAGACAAGAGGCCATAGTTTCTCTACAACAGTAGCTGCCCTGTTGTTCAACGCAATAGCAATTGCTAAAATAAAATCAAGAACTGTGGATGCTGGAAACCTGAGAAACTGCTGAAAAAACTCAGTAAGTCTTGCAGCATCTATGAAAAGAAAACAGTTAATGTCTCAGATCCAGTGTCCCTTCAGTTCTTAAATTTGTGTTTATGATGATAATTGCCTTGCATCTCTTTCTCAAAGCAGCTAAACTAGGTATGAAAATTGCCACTTAGTAATTGGCTCCTGCTTTCGGACTTTTTTCTCTCTGCTTCCCCTCCCCCGACATCTCATGGGGGTTTGTCTTCAAACAAGTGTTTGTATGACCTCCACAGCCCCTTTTTCTAAAACATGGTTTCACCTTAAAAGGAGACATTTTAAAGCTACTCTTGCAAACGCTATTCTAAATGTCCAGCACTTGTAACATGAGGTTGAGAACTTTAAAATAAAGATGTAGTCAGACAAGGAGCCACTGTACATAAGGTTGATGATGGCTTTCACATGTATTAGACAAGTGTTCAGGAACTCACATGGCATTAGGGATGTTTTAAATCAATGCAATTTTTTTTGTGTTTATGATTTATTATCTTCCTAAATATTTGTTCTTGATGCTTTATTCACTTTTTATTTAAATAGGTTAACAGTTTGGCTTCACTCGGGCAGTATGAGGCCAGTGGCGAGAGTGACGGTGCAGCTAGCCAATCTCTCTACATAGAAAATCATGCTTACTGAAAGGAATCCACAGGAAAATCCAAATAAAAAGGAATGAAAAAGTTTTAAATTCTCATTCAGCTTCTCGTGATTGACTGATCCACAGCCTCTGCTACCTTGTATATTGTGCCCTCCTGGCCTACATTATTTTGCTGTGTAGCTGAGATTTAACCTTAGGAGTGCTGATAGCAACACAACATGCTCTATACTCTTCTCCCAGGGTTCATGTAGTTTGGCCTTTAATGATACTCCAACAGATTACTGCAATCTTCAATATTACAAGTGCTGTTAATTGCTTCCCTGAAAGATTATAAAGATTGTTTTCAGTGTTAGCTGCCTTGCCCTGATCATCTGGGCTTGTGAACAAAAAGGATATCACTAGTAGATCAGAGCTTATTGCACTTTGCCTCTTCACAATGTTAATGTGTTGCTGTAGCTTCTAAAGCGAGTAATCAACCTAGAAGATGACTGTACACAACATATAGTGGTAACTATAACACACAAGTCTAAATTGATCCAAAGTGCTCTGCATTTTTCTCCCTGCCTCAAAAGAAACCCACTGTTTGTATATTTTTGTGTGAATTCTGAATATTTGAGATTGCGGGGAGCATTGTGTTGTTCAAAAGTATTTTGAGATATATAGTTATTGTACTCACTCCACATCAGGTAAATAGTTATAATAAAGTTATGGAACAAACATTAGTCTTGCTGTCTTAGTATTTTCAAAATGTTTGATTTGTATAGTAATTCTCACCTGTGGTGGAATATTTCTCTACCAATATCACTTTTAAATCTGACCACTCACTCCAGACTCTTATCTCCCCTTTCTAGCCATTTCCTCTTTCTTGCACATTATTTCCTGTCTGTCTCTTGCTCCTTTATCAGCTCCCTCCCTGCAGCACAAAACTGCCTAAATCAATGATATACTCTTCTTGGTGTTGTGCAATGACCCTGCCACACTTGTCCTTGGTGTTCCTTCAACAGAAAAGGAGCTCAACTATATCGAGAACAAAGGCACTCACTAACTTGGTGGATAAGATGCCAGTCAAAAACATTCATTCCTTTCATTAATGTTTTGACTGCACCTTCCAAACCTATCACCTTGTCAACCAAGAAGGACAAGGGAGTAGACACATAGGAACATGTAGCAGCTGTACAGGACATTGGTTTGGCTCCTTTTGGAATATTTCATGCAATTCTGGTCTCCTTCCTATCAGAAGGATGTTGTGAAACTTTTGCCCAAAACGTCGATTTCGCTGCACTTTGGATGCTGCCTGAACTGCTGTGCTCTTCCAGCACCACTAATCATTTATCAACAGGTTGAGTGTTGACCCACTACCTGGGGGAACGTCAGAATGATATCCCTAAGAGAGAGTAAAGGGATGCATTTTCAAGTCAGCTTACTAATTATTTATCTGTGGGCCTTGATTTGGTTACTGAAAAAATTAAGGAGATTGTTTTTTGCTGTTCGTAGTTATCGGAAAGAATATTCATTTCAAGCAATGACGTGGAGGAGCCAGAGGTAGACAAAGTTAAAAATCACACAACACCATGTTATAATCGAACAGGTTTATTTGGAATTACAAGCTTTTGGAGCACTGCTCCTTAGTCGGGTAGCTAGTGGGGTAGGATCACAGGACACAGAATTTGGTCTTTTACTATAAAGTGTCATATTACTGATGTGATGTATTGAACAAACCTAGATTGCTGTTAAGTCATGACACTTTGATCTTTACTATAAATTCTGTGTCCTATGATTTGGCTACCTGATGAAGGAGCAGCGCTCTGAAAGCTTGTACTTCCAAATAAACCTGTTGGACTATAACCTGGTGTTTTGTCTCTTTTACTAATTTTAAGCAAGTTATATATGAAAAGAATAGGGCGCACAGTTTAGAAATCTTTCTCATTTTTGAGAGGAAAGTAAAATTTAATCGAGTACATGAAATTTTCTTTACAGGAGATGGTGGAGTTAAAGGATATTTGGATAAGTAGTGAATAGGAAAGGTTTGGAGTGTTATGTGCCAGGTACAGGCAGTTGGGACTAGTTTAGTTCAGGATTACATTCAGCATGGACTGAAGGGTCTGTTTCTGTGCTATTATGGCCCTATGATTCCAAAATGTGCAAACTCCACACTGCCACCAGAGCCTGGAATTGAACCCAGGTCCCTAGTGCAGTGAGGCAGCAGCATTAACAGTGCTGCCCATGTAACTGTTCCTGGTCTATTTCGACCAGATCCTGCTTTTCCCCAATGCAAAATCTTTTTCTTTTATAGACCAATTTTTTTTTCTTTTCTCTTACAAATCCAAATCATACTGTGTTGTGGTCACTATCACTAAAATGTTCACACACCATCACCACCACTACCTATCTGGCTTCGCTCCCCGGAATTAAATTCAGAATTATGCAGTCCCAATTGGACTATCTAGCCTTTTGGCGAAGATCTCACTGTTAAATCTAGGATCGGTGATTCACCCTGACCAAACCTGCGCTGTACTGGGTAGGAAGATCTGAGAGAGATACAATGTCCTACGTGCAGGACAGGAAGGTGTACACCTCCCTCATCAGCCTGGACCAGGAGAAAGCCTTTGATGGGATGTCACACACGTACATAAAAGATGTTCTTTCCAAAATGGGCTTTGGGGAGGAAATATGCAATTGGACCTGACTGTTCTACACCAACGTTGTCAGTGCAGTCTCTATCAATAGGTGGGAATTAGACAGCTTCCCAGTAGGATCTGGAGTCGGGCAGGGTTGTCCTCTCTCTCTCTCCTGCCTTGTTTGTGTGTTGCACAGAGCCATTTGCCGAGTCCATCAGAAAGGATGCAAACCCGAGAGGGTTGACTATTCCTGGTAGCAGGGACCGACAGGTTAAGTCCTCCCTGAATATGGATGACGTCACCATTTTCTGCTCGGACGCACTGTCCATGCATAGACTCATGTGCATCTGTGACCAGCTCAAACGGGCCTCGGGGGCTAAGGTAAACTGAGGCAAGAGCGAGGCCATGCTCTTTGGGAACTGGGCTGACCAATCCTCGATCCCTTTCACCGTCAGGACTGACCACCTGAAGGTGCTAGCTATTTGGTTCAGAGGGGCTACAGCGTGCACCAAGGCTTGGGAGGAGTGTATCAGTAAAGTGAGGCAGAAACTGGGCAGATGGGAGCAACAGTTGGTCTCCAATGCAGGGAAAAAAACCTGGTCGTTAGGTGTGAGGTTATACGTAGCACAGGTCTGGCCTATTCCCAGAACCTGTGCCGCCGCAGATCAAAGATGGACTGGGTCCGAAGGAACATGATGTATAAATATCTGGGCAACGGGGGAAAAATAAACACACCCAATGCCACTCTCACCTTGATGGCCATCTTGGAGTGTGACTGCATCAAGCTGTGTGTAGATCCCTGGTATGCAAACACCAAGTGTCACTACATACTGAGGTTCTACCTGTCTCCGCTTTTGCGAAGGATGGGCCTGTCCTTGCTGCCACGGAACCCTCCAAATGGTTGGACCATTCCGCATCACCTATCCTTCGTGGAGAAATTTATGAAGCAAAACACCTTTGATCACAAGTCCATCAGGAAGTGGTCAGCACGTAGTGTCCTTGAGACCCTTCAGGAAAAGGAGAGGGTGGATCCTGTTGAACAGTTCCCTGGGCAGAGTGTCAAAGTCATTTGGCAGAATGCCTCATCGCCAGAACTTTCAAACAAGCAACAAGATATGGCTTGGTTGGTGGTGAGAAGGGCTCTGCCAGTGAGATCCTTCATGCTCGCCTGGACTCTCTGCCCCACCGCACGCTGCCCTCAAAGTGGCTGTGGAGTGGACGAGACTGTCACACACCTCCTTCCAGAACGTACCTATGCAAAGGAAGTCTGGAGAGGAATGCAATGGTTTGTCCGAGCAGCTCCGTGACATGGGACTCCGTGCTCTACAGTCTATTCCAGGGGACGCACTCTGAGACGAACATCAACTGTACCTGGAGGATCATCAACTCAGTGAAAGACGCTCTTTGTTCTGCCCAAAACCTGTTGGTCTTCCAGCTGAAGGAGTTGACCCCAACTGAATGTTACGGACTGGCACATTCCAAGGTCCGGGACAGTGTGCTGAGGGACGCGCTGAAGCTTGGGGCAGCTGCCGCCAAGGCACGGTGGGGAAAGACCACTGCGTAAGGTCTGCCTGCCAAAGAAGAACAGGGGCCCACTCAGTAATTGGGCTCTACTGACACCTCAGCTAAACATCTGGATGGTTAATATACAGACTTGTATATACAAATGATTCAGTCTGATCTCTGTATGTAAAGGCACACAATTAATACATACGAATGGCATCACCAACTGTACAGATATCAAAATATTTTTATGAATACCGACCACTCTGATATTTTGCACAGGGGAACGGTTAGCGGAGTTGGCTGGATGGCTGATTTACAATGCATGGCTCAATACCTGTACCACTATCCTGGTGAAGCCACGATTTGGAGGAGCCGTTGTTGGACTGAGGTGGACAAAGTTAAAATTCAGACAGCACCAGGTTATAATCCAACAGGTTCATTTGGAAGCACCAGCTTTCAAAGCACTTTTTCTTCATCAGGACAACAACCAGCACGTGCGGCGGACCCCACAACGCGGGAAATTTGAAGACAGAGGCCCGGATGTTGCCGCCAACCGACGCTGAGCGTTCGCGCCCTGACCTCCGGAAGCTGCCACTCGTCCCGCCTACTCACCCGACGCTTGGTGGATGGGCAGGTCCGTCACGATGCGTTCCATTGGTGGATGTCCTGTCACTCAGACAGTACTTCCGTTGTCAGGGGAGCTCGAGGCAAGATGGCGACGGCGGTGGCAATAACAGCAGCGGCAGAAGGTGCGAGATGGTGTGGGGATTGGGAGCTGGGCATTGCTTTATTCCCCCCCCCCCCCCCTCTCCAAATCACGCGTATCCTTTTTCAGCTCTCATCTCCAGCATCTGCAGTCCTCACTTTCTCCTATCCTGTTATTAACCAGAGCTCAGGCGCGGGCATCTTTCTGTTTGGGTAATATGACCATTTTCCATCAGGACTAACCACAGCAATATCTGAAGCGAATGACGGGTGAGGAGATCCCAAACCGCGTCCAGTGTCTTCAGTGAACCTTTATCTAGTGGTATCAGCTCTTCTCTCCTGTTTCACACCCTTCATGAGTAATAACACCCTATCTGCTCTTGAGGACCTTTTCTTAGAGCAGGAACACTTTATTGCCCTCTCCACTCCACGCCCTGTCGTGTCGTGACATGGAATATACCTTGTTCAAATCCTACTTGGGACCCTCCACAGCCCTTTTTCCAGTACTGATGATATTGTTAGTGTTGATTTCCTCTCATTTGGAATTGGAAAAATGTATCAATTTTCCTTTCGATTTCTCCCTTCACACGATCCGTCTCTGTTTCCATTTCTGGATTAAAAATCACACAAGAAAGGAGAGGTGCTCTGAAAGCTCATGCTTCCAAATAAACCTATTATAAACTGGTGTTGTGTGATTTTTAACTTTGTCCATTTCTCCCACAGTTAAATGAATAAGGAAGCTTATGGGAATGAGAGAGTTGCTGGCTAAGCCAGCATTTCTGGCCCATCCCTAATTGTGTAGACAGCAGTTAACAGTCAACCACATTGCAGTGGGCCAGTAGTCACATATAGACCAGGTAAGGATAGCAGTTTCCATCCCTAAAGGAAGTTAGTGAACCATTTGGGTTTTTCCCCATCAAGCAACAATGGACAGTATCAGACTCTTAATTCCAGATTTTTATTGAATTCAAATGAAGGAGATGTTTGTATGCTCTCCTTTATTGGTCAGGGTACTGAGTGTAGAAGTTGGAAGATCATGCTATGGTTGTACAGGACATTGGTTAGGCTCCTTTTGGACTATTGCATGCAGTTCTGGTCTCCTTCCTACCAGAAGGATGTTGTGTAACTTGAAAGGGTTCAGAAAAGTTTACAAGGTCGTTGCCAGGGTTGGAGGATTTGAGCTATACTGAGGGACTGAATAGGCTGGGGATGTTTTCCTGGCGCGTCAGAGGCTGAGGGGTGACCTTATCGACGTTTATAAAATCATGAGGGGCATGGATAGGATAAATAGACAAAGTCTTTTCTCTGGAGTCGGGGAGTCCAGAACTAGAGGGCATAGGTTTAGGGTGAGAGTGGGGTAACTTTTTCACACAGGGTGATACGGGTATGAATGAGGTGCCAGAGGAAGTATTGGAGACCAGTACAATTGCAACATCTAAAAGGCATTTGGATGAGTATATGAATAGAAAGAGTTTGGAGGGATATGGGCCAGGTGCTGGCAAGTGGGACAAGACTAGGTTGGGATATCTGGTCAGCATAGACAAGTTGAACCGAAGTGTCTGTTTCCATGCTGTACATCTCTATGACTCTATGACCACCATCTGCCTTGGTGGGTTTCCAACTCTGGTTCCTATAACATTATACCTGGGTTTCTGCATCAACAGTCCAATGATAATGCCACTATATCATCACCTTCCCCTATACATCTGTACATCCTCACATCCAGCTTCCTGTAAGGATATCACCCCATTCTCCCAGTTTCTCAGTCTCTGTCACATCTGTTAGGGCGGCACGGTGGCACAGTGGTTAGCACTGCTGCCTCACAGCGCCAGGGACCTGGGTTCAATTCCCGCCTCAGGCGACTGACTGTGTGGAGTTTGCACGTTCTCCCCGTGTCTGCGTGGGTTTCCTCCGGGTGCTCCGGTTTCCTCCCACAGTCCAAAGATGTGCGGATCAGGTGAATTGGCCATGCTAAATTGCCCGTAGTGTTAGGTAAGGGGTAAATGTAGGGGTATGGGTGGGTTGCGCTTCGGCGGGTCGGTGTGGACTTGTTGGGCCGAAGGACCTGTTTCCACACTGTAAGTAATCTAATCTAAACAAATATATATGTTCTAATGATGCCACCTTCTGTTGGGACGGCCTCAGAAATGCTGAAAATGTGTTGCTGGTCATCCTTTTCTTTAATTGATCATACCCTGCCACAATGGTCGGCAGGGCACTTAGCCCTCTTTGACCTATTTCCCAAATTTCTGCTTTCCCTTCCTTCCAACAATAATGCTCAGGCTCCCTAGTGCTCACTTACCATCTAACCATATATGCATCTAAAAGGACTGTAAGCCTCCATTTATGTCACCTTCAACAAGATGCCACAACCAGGTACATTCCCCTTTCCTCTATTTTGCAGGAATCAGTCCTTCTGAGGCACTCTAGTATACTCCTCCATTCCCATAGCATCTTCCCATGCAATTGTTTGTCTGTTTACCTCCTCCCTCCTCACAATCTAAGGCCCAGGGCATCCAGGTGAAGCAGCTATTTATCTGTACTTCATTAAATCTAATTGCTGTTTTCACTGTTCACAATGTTGAGAAGATGGAATGCAGACTGGGTGACTGCTTTGCAGAGCGGCTATCTGTCTGCAAAAATAACGTGAGTTTCCAGTTGCCTGCCACTTCAGCACACCACCATGTTTCCTTGCCAACACTTCTGTTCACACACCTGTTGTCGTGTTCCAGTGAGCCTTAGTGCAAATTTGAGAAACAATATCTCATTTTCTGCTTGGGGACCAGAAGCCTCTAAGTTTGGGAGAAGACTTATAGCTCGTTGTTGTGGTTCTGTTCACAGAAGCGCTTCACAGGAGGCTCCCAAGCACTGAGGATGTCACCTAGACAGGGAACGAAACGTCTGCAACACAAATTCCCAGCTCGGTGAACAGAACCACAACAACGAGCTATAAGTCTTCTCCCAAACTTAGAGGCTTCTGGTCCCCAAGCAGAAAATGAGATATTGTTTCAATATCATTATGTTTCAATAAGATTCAACATCAAATTTGATAACTTTATAGCCTGATTCAACTTTCTGTATTTTTAACCCACCCCACGCCTGGCTCTGTTAATGACATAATTGCTTTTTAGGAGTCACCGGTTCTCATACTGTGTGATTGCATGAATTGCATTCAGCACAGCTCACTCATTTTCTCACTCTTAACTCTTCTCACGTATTCAGCTTTTCCTCTACCTGATCTGCTATCTGTAATCCCCTTGTTTACCTATCCCATTTAAATTCTCTCTCTGTGCTGTCTCCACCAATCTGCTCACCTTTCATTGAGTCATAGTTATACAGCACAAAACAGACCCTTCAATCCAACCAGACGGTGCTGATCATAATCCCAGACTAAATACCCACCTGCACTTGGCTCCTATCCCTCCAAATATTTATTATTCATGACTTTTCAGCATAACTGTATTCTCATCTATCACTTCCTCTGGAAGTTCATTCCACACACTAACCTCTGTCAAAATAATTGCCCTGCTGTTTTGTTAAAATCTTTCTCCTCTCAAAAATATAGCTAGGCGATAGTGAGAACTGCAGATGCTGGAGATTAAAGTTGAGAGTGTTGAGCTGGAAAAGCACAGCAGATCACACAGCATCCTAGGAGCAGGAAAATGAACGGTTTTTTTGCTCCTCGGATACTGCCTGACCTGTTGTGCTTTTTCAGCACTACACTCTTGACTTAAAAATATAGCGAGGAGAAAGTGAGGTCTGCAGATGCTGGAGATCAGAGCTGAAAAGCTGTTGCGGGAAAAGCGCAGCAGGTCAGGCAGCATCCAAGGAGCAGGAGAATCGACGTTTTGGGCATGAGCCCTTCCTGAAGAAGGGCTCATGCCCGAAACGTCGATTCTCCTGCTCCTTGGATGCTGCCTGACCTGCTGCGCTTTTCCAACAACACATTTTCAGCAGTTAAAAATATAGCCCCTAATCTTGAAATCCCCCCCACCCGAGGGGAAAGAACTTACCATTCACTTTATTTGTACTGTTTTGAATTTAAAGATATGTACTGTACCTTTAAGAGAGAGAGAATGCTGTTCTGAACTGAGAGCTTACAAGTATACATGACTGGATGGCAATCCAAGATTGCACTGAAAAATTGAAAATATGTAACATTTGGCTGTGAAATGGATACCTGAGTTTTGTTTAAAGATCTAGGACACTAATCACCAAGTGTTTAAATCTGCTGGATCTTTTGTACCCCAAATTGATTCAGATCTGTCTAAACCTGTTTAAATCCCAGATAAGCCTCCAATCTGTTATGTCACGGAGGCGAACCCTTTGTTAATTAAACCAAACACCCAGAAAAGCTTGCCTCTCCACATAATCTGTTAAACTACGATTGACAGAACTCCTAGGTTCCACTATTTAAAGAAAATAACATCAATTTATTTTTTAACTCTAAAAGTGAGCATTAAACAACAACTATTCACAACTCTAAGCCCCACTTACTCTTAACTGCTTATTATCTGCTTCCAACGCTATAACAATGTGCTGTTCCATTTAAGACAGTTATTAAAATTACATCAACTTAATTTTCAAAATCTCAGTTGTTGTCTTTGTTTGTCTTCATTCTTCTGGCTGAGCATCTTCCTGGGTGGTCATCTCTTTTTACTATGTGTATGTTTCACATGAATAGATAATGTTTCCTAATTTCTTGAAGTGCAAGATGTTAGATGGGCAATTCGCTCTTTCTACGGCATATGCTCTCTAATCAATTTGCAGAATGTTGGCATTCTTATACACCCAACATCAGATCATCTCATTGGTTGTTGTTGGCAAAACAATAAATCCGAACTCGATTGGGTTTTAGTGTCCTCGGGCATAATTTAAACTGTTTAGTTACATTTGAATTGTTGTCAAAACAGCAGTCAAAACTCAGGTATTCATTTCACAGCAAAATTTTGGATATTTTCCACTCTGGGACTGCCATCCAGGCATAACGCAGGTACTTAGAGTCATAGAGATGTGCAGCACGGAGACAGACCCTTCAATCCAACTTGCCCATGCCAACCAGCTGTCTCATCCCAATATAGTCCCACCTGCCAGCACCTGGCCCATATCCCTCCAAACCCCTCCTATTCATATACCCATCTAGATGTCTTTTAGCCTCCACCACTTCCTCTGGCAACTCATTAAGTTTGCAGGTCAGAACGGCGTTCTTTTTCTCTTCAAGGTACAGTAAGCACCTACAAATTCATAACAATATCCCTCACAATTTTATAAACTTTTATAAAGGCATCCCTGAACCTCCTATACACCCCCAACTCCTATTCAGCTTCAGCATAAATTTCACTTTTCCTAGCTACTAACCATTCTGATGAAGAGTTACTGGACTCAGTGTTAACTCTGATTCCTTCCAGCAGATCCTGCCAGACCTGTTGAGTTTCTCCAGCAATTTCTGTCATGACACGTCATTTTTTTTTAGCACAGCCACCCTGTTTTCATCCACTTGAAGCTCCAATTATCACCTGCAGTCATTTTTTCTATAGCGTGATGGTCATGTTCTTGTGCACCCTATTCTATATACAATAATTGCACAATACAAATAAGTGTTGGTGATGTGGTCGTGCTATAGCCAACACACAATTTAAAAGTTTTCACTTTAGAAACAGAATCCCCATTTGTCAATTGCCTTACAGCAAATTTGCATTGGTAAAATGCATGATATAGAGAATGACCTGTATCTAGTTTTCTTCACAAACAAAGAAATTGCTGGTGAATCTCTGCAGGTCTGGCAGCAGGTGTGGAGAGAGGTATTGAGTTAATATTTCAAGAATGATAGACTTCAGAATCTTTTTTAATTTCTGATTTCCAATGTGCAGCTTTTATTATAGCTGATTAGGCTATTGTGGCTCCTGATTATCGGATGTGACGAGATTTGTTGGCTTTGCTCATATTTTAACCAATAGGATAGCATTTGTTCTTTACTGATTGG
Organism: Hemiscyllium ocellatum; assembly: GCF_020745735.1. Taxonomy (NCBI): domain Eukaryota; kingdom Metazoa; phylum Chordata; class Chondrichthyes; order Orectolobiformes; family Hemiscylliidae; genus Hemiscyllium; species Hemiscyllium ocellatum. Next base: position 3,224,586 of record NC_083431.1, on the reverse strand, counting down.
CTGCTCACAAGAGTAGTCTCAAGTATTACCGTGTGCAGTTTCAACGCACTGCTGCCCCATAATAAGAACAGCAGTAGCCTGTAGCCATTTGATAAGATCATGACTGACCTTTGACCTTAACTTTATACCTGCACAGTTCCCAAACTTGGCGATTCCCCTGAAGCCCAAAAATCCATTAACATGTTTCTTGACTGTATTCAATGAACTAGCTTCTGCTGTCAGAAGTAGAGAGTTCCAAATATCCAGTGCTCTATGAATGAAGACATTCCTACTTATCTCAGTCTTAATTATCAAACCCTCATTCTGAGACTCTGCCTTCTAGTTCTAGACTTTCTAGCCAAAGGACATAATTTTTCGCTGTTCATCCCGTTAAGCTCCTCAGCATTTTTGTTCATTTCAATCAGATCATCTCTAATTCTGCTAAAATCTGGAGCATAGGACTAATCTTCTGAACCTGTCATAGCACAACCCGTTCACTGCAGAAATTAATGCAATGTACCTTTGTTGAAACAACAGTAGATTATGTATTAATTTTCAAATGGCTTTGTGAAACATGGGCAAAGCTAACGTTATGTTCAATTCTCAAGGACGTGCAGATGGGGCCTCGTATATATCCTCAGGTGGAGTAAATCTGAAGGGATTTTATCCCTAGTAATTATCTCAATCTTAGCATTGAAGGATAGTTGAGAAATTTCAGTTTGCAAATTTTCTTTTATTCTTGCTAAGACTTCCTCTGGAAATAATGGTACTTTGTAGTTAATGTTTTCCGACTCAAGTGCTGAGATTAGCGACTCTCAAGCTGTTTTGTTTCCCCAGAAAAGTCCCGAGGAAAGTACTCAGCCAGCTGCATCACTGTGATTGTGGTATTGGTTGGCCTGCCTCTTTGGTGGAAGACAACAGAGACATATCGTGCCTCGCTGCCTTACAGTCAGATCAGTGAACTAGACATTCTCTTGGTAAGTGTTTCAATGGCAGTACATTGGGCTTTGTCATATTGTAAGATGTGAATGTGCAATTTCCTGACAAGGCACTGATGAACGAACACCAATATTCAATGGATAGCACCTCACCTCTGAATCAAAAGGTTCTGGGTTCAAGTCATAATCCAGAAACCTGGTGTACTCTCAGGGAGTGCTGTATGTTGAAGGTGCTGTTTATCAGATGAGGACGTGTCTTTACTTTATAAGATTCCCATAACAGTATGTTGAAGATGAGCAACTGAGATTTTCCTGCTGCCACGGCCAATATTTCTCTTCATTGATGCCTCTTTAAAAACAGATTATTATCCTTCTTGTTTTGCTGTGTGTGCAAGCTTGATGTGAATAAATTAGCCACTACACCCTGAGCCAGGGGTATATATCAGAGATAGCTCCCCATGGTCAGGCCTTTTTTTGTGGGGATGGGGGCGTCTCCTGGTGAGGAGCAGCACTGGGGCCTGTGATTTCTTTACCTGGTCTTGGTGGATACATATCGAAGATACTTTGTTGACTTTAAAACTGTGTCATATTCTGTGCTAAGAAAGATGTTTTTGAAATATGTCTTTTTACCTTTTTCTGGTTAATGGCGTGTGTTTGAATTGTTCTTGGCGCACTGGATGTGACTCCATTTGCTATACAATACTGGGAACTGATAGTGAAGGTGTTTATTTGCAGACATTAAAGGTGAGCTCTGCTTGTTGCAATTCCACTTGCCTCATAGTAGCTTTTCCAGTTGGCATCTAGATTGTGAATGGAAAGCAGCCATTAGGATGATTGGCGAATGTTTGAACTGGCTTGAAGAATGGCTCTGGCACTGTGACCAGAATTAGTTACAAAACTGTAATTGGAATTATTAGACCAATTACACCTGCTGTTATCATATATGTGCATTATTGAGAATACTTTTAGTTTATGGAACATGTATGCATAATGTGAAAGATTGCCTTGACCTTTGCAACCTTGAATCATTGAGTGCAAACATAAGGAGGTCAGTTAGGAAGGGCTGTGGAAAATGATCTTTCCTTTCTACATTTATGCCTTCAGGATGTATCATCATCAAACTGAACCTTGTTCTTACTCCATCTTTACACACAACTTCCATCAGAAAGCAATCAACTTGTTACTTTTTCTCTCATGACCCTGATGGTAATCAAGTCCCATTATTCCACAAACTGTCACAAATATATAAATGACCAAATCAGTCACTAAAAGTTTATAGAGAACACTACAGTACTGCATAAGCCCTTCGACCCTCTATGTTGTTTTGGCCTTTTATCCTACTCTAAGATCAGACAACCTACATACCCTTCCTTGGATTATCTTCCATGTGCCTATCCAAGAGTTGCTTAAATGTCCCTGACTCTGCTATTACTGCTGGCAATGCATTCCACACACCCAGCATTCTGAATAAAGAACCTATTTCTGACATCTCCCCTAAACTTTCCTCCAGTTAACCAAAATTATGCCCCCTCATGGTAGACATTTGCACCATGGGAAAAAGTCTCTGTCCATTCTATCTATGCCTCTCATCATCTTCGATGTCTCGATCAAGTCACCTTTCATCCTTCTTCACTCTAGTAAGGAAAGCCCTTGCTCCCTTAACCTTTCTTCATAACACATACCCTCCAGTCCAGGCAGCATCCTGGTAAATCTGCACCCTCTCTAAAGCTTCCACATCTTTCCTATAATGAGCTGACCAGAACTGAACACAACATTCCATGTGTGGGTCTAACCAGGGCACTCTGAGCTGCAGCATAAGCTTGCAGTTCTTAAACCCAATCCCCTGCTAATGAAAGCCAACACACCATACCCCTTCTTTGAAGTGGCAACTTTGAGGGATCCAAGAATATGGACCCCAAGATCCCTCTGTCCCTTCACACTGCCAAGAATCCTGCCTTTAATCCTGTATTCTGCATTCAAATTCAACCTTCCAAAGTGAACTATTTCACTCTTTTCCAGGTTGAACTCCTTGCCACTTAGCCCAGTTCTGCATCATGTCAATGTCTCATTGCAACCTACAACAGCCCTCCACACTATCCAAAACTCCACCAATCTTTGTATCATTGGCAAACATGTTAACCTACCCTTCCATTTCCTCATCCAGGCTGAATACTTTCCATCTACTACCACCCTCTGTCTTCTATGGGCCAGCCAATTCTGTATCCAGACAGGCTTCCCTATATCCCATACTTCCTTACTTTCCGAAAGAGACTACCATGGTGAACCTTATCAAATGCCTTGCTGAAATCTATGTACACCACATCCACTGCTCTACCTTCATCAACATGTTTTGTCACATCCTCAAAGAATTCAATAAGGTTTGTGAGGCATGACCTGCCCCTCTCAAAGCCATGCTGACTATCTCTCATCAAATTATGATTTTCCAATTATCATAAATCCTCTCTCTCAGAATCCTCTCCAATGTTTTGCCCCCCCATTGACGCAAGATTGACTGGTCTGTGATCCCCTAGATTAAAAAGTGAGGTCTGCAGATGCTGGAGATCAGAGCTGAAAATGTGTTGCTGGTTAAAGCGCAGCGGGTCAGGCAGCATCCAAGGAACAGGAAATTCGACATTTCAGGCCAAAGCCATTCATCAGGAATGAGGAAAGTGTGTCCAGCACTAGATTAACCCTATTTCCTCTCTTGAAGAAAGGAATGACATTTGCCACCCTCAAGTCATCGGGCATGGCTTCAGTGGACAATGAGGACGCAAAGATCATCGCTGAACGCACAGCAATGTTTTCCATTGCTTCCTGTAGTAACCTAGGGTGTATCCCATAAGGATGGATGGGTGTATCCCATCAGGAACCCTTTCTGGACACACCTGACAAAAACTGCTCCATCCAAACTATTTGAAGTAAATAGGTTCCAATCAATATTAGGGAAATTAAAGTCACTTGTGACAATGACCCTGTTGTTTCTGCACCATTCCAAAATCTGCCTCCCAATCTTCTCCTCTGTGCCTCTGTTGCTACTGGGGAAGCCAGTAGAAAATGCCTAAATAAAGTGACTGCTCCTTTCCTGTTTCTGACTTCCGTCCATACTGATTCTGTAGGACGATCTCCCTTTCTGCAGCTATGATGCTATCCCTGATTAGCAATGTCACTCCTCCACCTCTTTTACCTCCGTCCCCCGCCCTAACAATTCCTTGTGAAACATCCAAACCCCAGAACATCCAACAGCCATTTCTGTCCCTGTGATATCCATGGCCACAGCATCATAGTTCCAAGTACTCTTATTCCTGATTCTCCTTGCATTAAAATATACACACTTCAACCCATCACACTTGACTACACCTTTGTCCTATCAAATGCCTATTCCTCCTCACAGACTCTCTGCACGCTGTATCTGGCTGTTTACTGCCTACGCCATCATCTGATCTGCAGCTCATATTCCCACCCCCCGCCAATCTAGTTTAAACCTTCCTCAAAGATCTTGCAAACCTCCCACTGTGATATTGGTGCCCTCCAGTTCTTATACAGGTCCCACCCTCCCCAGAAGGTGTCCCAACGATCCACATATCTGAAACGCCGTCCTACATCAGCCCCTGCAGCCATGTGTTCATCTGCACTCGCTCTCCAGTCCTAGCCTCACTGGCACATGGCACCGATAGCAATCCTAAGATCACTATTCTGCTCGTCCTGCCTTCTAGCTTCCAACCTAACTCCTTATATTCTCTTTTCAGGTCCCTCATCCCTTTCCCTACCTATGTCATTGATGCCGATGTGTTCCACGACCTCTGGCTGCTCTCCCTCCCCCTTAAGAATCCTGTATACTCGATCCAAGACATCCCTGACCCTAGCATCCAAGAGGCAACACACCATCCGGGCGTCTTGCTCATGGCTACAGAATCTTTTGTTTGTTCCTCTCACCATTGAATCTCCTATCACTATTGCACCTCTCTTCTTCCCCCCTTTCCCTTCTGAGCTAGATTCAGGCTCAGTGCCAGAAACCTGGCCACTGTGGCTTTCCCCTGGTAGGTCATTGTCCCCAACAGCATCCAAAATGGTATACTTATTATTGAAGGGAATGGCCACAGTGGGTCCCAATGCTGTCTGCATATCCCATTTTCCCCCTCCTGATGGTCACCCAGCCACCTTTAATTTAGGTGTGCCTACCTCCCTATAACTCCTCTCTACTACCCTGTCAGCCTCCCAAATGATCTGAAGTTCATCCATTCCTTAACGTGGTCTGTTAGGGAGTTGAATGCACTTCTTGCGAAGTCAGCAGGGACACCATTGGTGACTCTGACCTCCCACATGCTGCAAGAAGAGCATGAAACTGCCCTAGTCTCCTTCCTCTCTGCTCTAAATTATCAAGAGAAATTGAATAAATTAGCTATAGCCCATATATTGATTTTTCCTAACTTTGACTACTGTCGAGGACAAAAGAAACTCATAAGATTTCATCAATAAACCAAAAATAGAAATGTATTTATTGTAAACAAATTTAACCTTTAATAAGTGGCAAAACAAGTTTTTAACTCGTAATATTCAAACTTAAACTAAAGATAAAGTCACCGTAGTTTTAGAGGACCATAGGGCTGCTCTCTCATTAGAGAGAGAGAGAGATATAGTGGTTAAACATGAGTGAGACCATACCTTGGATGAGGAGAGAAGCTAAGAACAAGACTCCTTCACGGTATCTCAGTGTGTAGAACCCACGATGTTGCCGTTTGTCTGCCTAGCAAACAATCTGTCCAGCCAATCGAAATTGCAGATTCCCTAAAGACCCCTTTAAACCCAAGCACTGACACATTAATTCGAAAGTAGAACAGACAAGACAAACAGCTGTGCAGGTATATCATCGGTAGAAAACTTAAACCAAAAGGAACAAGTTTCTTTGAATCAAGAGTCCAAACTACAGGGGTGAAACAAGCTGACTTTCTCACAGCTCTTTTGGTTTTTGGCAATGTTTGTTGCCATATAGTTGTTACATTTTTGTTGACTGTAGTGTAAGACAAGATTTGGTAAGTTGGACCTAGGTCGTTGATTAAGTTAGTTTTTTTTGTAGAGTCCCAGAGAAAGAGAGACCCGTGAATGCTTACAAACTTTCTGGAGTTCTGAGTCAACTTCCTTCCCAGGTCTGTTACAAACTAGTTTCAAACCAAAGGCACTTGGTGCTAGCTTGTTTCTGTCAAGTGTTGAATCCAGTTTCTCCAAAAGATTCTCCTCAGCATACAGATGGTCAGTGCAGACCAAGGGTCAAACCTGATATTTTCTAAGGATAAGTCAGGATGCAACTATGCAATGCATGCATGTACTTAATATGGCAGTTAGTGTTCCTAACTGCTGTGCCTGGGTAATGCGATAGAAAATTAAACTCTCTTCTGTCTGATGTCACTCTCTGTGCAGTGATATGAAAGTCCCTTCTGTGTGGCAAGGTGTTTTAGTCCTTAAGGAGCACCATCTGAAGAGGCTACATTTCAGATCAGGTGCTAAGCCAAGGCCTCACTATCGTAGAACATAAAACATCGAACAATACAGCACAGAACAGGCCCTTCGGCCCACAATGTTGTGCCGAACATTTGTCCTAGCTTAAGCACCTATCCATATACCTATCTAATTGCCGCTTAAAGATTATCAATGATTCTGACTGCCATTCCCATAGGCAGCGCATTCCATGCCCCCACCACTCTCTGGGTAAAGAACCTACCCCTGACATTCCCCCCTATACCTTCCACCCTTCACCTTAAATTTATGTCCCCAAAAAACACTCTGTTGTACCCGGGGAAAAAAGTCTCTGACTGTCTACTCTATCTATTCCCCTGATCATCTTATAAACCTCTATCAAGTCACCCCTCATCCTTCGCTGTTCCAATGAGAAAAGGCCTAGCACTCTCAACCTATCCTCGTACTAACTATTCTCCATTCCAGGCAACATCCTGGTAAATCTCCTCTGCACCCTCTCCAAAGCTTCCACATCTTTCCTAAAATGAAGCGACCAGAACTGCACACAGTACTCCAAATGTGGCCTTACCAAGGTCCGGTACAGCTGCAACATCACCTCACGACTCTTGACTTCAATCCTTCTGCTAATGAACTCTAATACACCATAGGCCTTCTTACAAGCTCTATCCACCTGAGTGGCAACTTTCAAAGATCTATGAACATAGACCCCAAGATCCCTCTGCTCCACCACCTTACTAAGAACTCTACCGTTAACCCTGTATTCCACATTCTTATTTGTCCTTCTAAAATGGACAACCTCACACTTGACAGGATTGAACTCCGTCTGCCACTCCTCAGCCCAGCTCTGCATCATATCTAAGTACCTTTGCAGCAGACAACAGCCCTCCTCACTATCCACAACTCCACCAATCTTTGTATCGTCTACAAATTTACTGACCCACCCTTCGACTCCCTCTTCCAAGTCATTAATAAAAATTATAAACAGCAGAGGACCCAGAACTGATCCCTGTGGAACTCCACTTGTAACTGGGCCCCAGGCTGAATATTTACCATCTGCCACTACTCTCTGACTTGGACTGGTTAGCTAGTTCTCTTTCCAACTGGCCAAACTTCCCACTATCCCATGCTTCCTGACTTTCCGCATAAACCTACCAAATGCCTTACTAAAATCCATGTACACTACATCCACTGCTCTACCCTCATCCACATGCTTGGTCACCTCCTCAAAGAATTCAATAAGACTTGTAAGGCAAGACCTACCCCTCACAAATCTGTGCTGGCTGTCCCTAATCAAGCAGTGTCTGTCCAGATACTCATAAATCCTATCCCTCAGTACCCTTTCCATTACTTTGCCTACCACGCAAGTAGGACTAACTGGCCTGTAATTCCCGGGGTTATCCCTATTCCCTTTTTTGAACAGGGGCACAACATTCGCCACTCTCTAGTCCCCTGGCATCACCCCCATTGACAGTGAAGACGAAAAGATCATTGCCATCGGCTCTGCAATTTTCTCTCTTGCTTCCCACATAATCCTAGGATATATCCCGTCAGGCCCGGGGGACTTGTCTATCCTCAAGTTTTTCAAAATGCCCATCACATCTTCCTTCCTAACAAGTATCTCCTCTAGTTTACCAGTCTGTTTCATACTCTCCTGTTCAACAATAAAGTCCCTCTCATTTGTAAATACTGAGTAATTACTCCTGTCTCTTCCGACTCAATACACAGTCTCCCACTACTGTCCTTGATCGGACCTATCCTCATTTTCGTCATTCTCATGTTTCTCACATACGCATAAAAGGTCTTGGGGTTATCCTTGATCCTACCCGCCAAAGATTTTTCATGCCCTCTCTTAGCTCTCCTAATCCCTTTCTTCAGCTCCCGCCTGGCTATCCTGTATCCCTCCAATGCTCTGTCTGAACCTTGTTTCCTCAACCTTATGTAAGCCTCCTTACAAGACATTCAACCTCCCTCGTCAACCAAGGTTCCCTCACACGACCATCTCTTTCCTGATTGATAGGTACATACATATCAAGGACACGTCATATCTGTTCCTTAAAAAAGTTCCACATTTCAACGACATCCTTCCTTGACAGCCTGTGCTCCCTATGTATGCTCCTCAGATCCTGTCTTGCAGCATCGTACTTACCCTTCCCCCAATTGTAAAACCTACCCTGTTGCACGCACCTATGTCTCTCCATAACCAAGGTGAAAGTCACAGAATTGTGGTCACCATTACCAAAATGCTCACCCACTAACAAGCCCATCACTTGTCCCGGTTCGTTACCAAGCACCAAATCCAATATGGCCTCCCCTCTGGTCGGACAATCTACATACTGAGTTAGAAAAGTTTCCTGGACACACTGCACAAACACCACCCCATCCAGTCTACTTGATCTAAAGAGCTTACAATCAATATTTGGGAAGTTGAAATCGCCCATGAGTACTACTCTGTGGCTTCTGCACCTTTCCAAAATCTGTTTCCCAATCTGTTTCTCCACATCTCTGCTGCTATTGGGGGGCCTATAGTAAACACTCAACAAGTGTTCACGTAGATGTAGAACACACCATAGTATTATTCAAGTAAGATCAGGAGGAGTTCTTCCCAACATCCTGGTCACAGTTGATGTGATTTCAATTTGTGGGATTTTCCTGTATATATATTGACAGCAGTGTTTTCCTGCATTACAAAAGGGGCTGAAAAAGTGGAGGATTGTACTTTTTTCTACAGGTTATCAAGTTAAGTTGTCCACATCCTTAGATTTTGTTTAATGGAACCTTGTGACTTTTTTTGCAGCTTGACATTAGTGTACCAGTGGAGGTGGTCTTCACAAGAGGCACATTGACGGCAGAACAACAGAAAAGGCTGCTGCCACAGACTCAGTTTAGCCAGAAACTGAATCAGCTAGATGGTGAGTAAATACAACAGTAAACTTAAAACGGTGGCTTCTCATTTTATATGCTGATTGCAATAGTGCTGATGTTTGAACAAGTAAAGAAATGTTTTTCCCCACACCAATATGTTATCCTTTTCATATTATTGTGCTGTGCAAATAAGATAAACAACTTTGATTTCATGGTTTGTGCTGAGATTAATTGATCACAGTAAGATACAGTAATAAAGCATAATGGTTGATATTTTAAAAATTCACTCATGGGACATAGGCGTTACTGGCTGGCCAGCATTTATTACCCATCTCTAGATGCCTTTGAACTGATTGACTTGTTAGTCCATTTCAGAGGGCAGTGGAGAGTCAACCACATTGATGTGGATCTGGAGTCAGGCTAGACCAGGTGAGGATGTCAGATTTCTGTCCTTGAAGGACATTAGTGAACTAGGTGGGATTTTTCTGGCAATCAACAATGGTTTTGTGGTTAACAGTAGATTCTTAATTCCAGATTTTTATTGAATGCAAGTTCCACCGTCCATCATGGCAGGATTCGAACCCAGGTCCCTAGAATGTTAGCAGAATTTCTCAATTAATAGTCCAGCGATTATACTACTAGGCCATCAGTTCCTCCAGGATCTTGGTGTTTGTCAAGGGTTTTGCCCCATATCACCATCCAGCAAGTCCTGGTTGGGATGTGCACATATTTGCTCTTCAAGTGTTGATAGCCACAGATTCAGTAGTGTGATCTCTGTTCAAACTCATTTGTAAACTCAAAGCCAAGACTGGTCAGCAACTGTTTTCACTGGGAATGCTGAGGATTACTAGAGAGAAAACATGAACAAAATAAATGTAAAGAGATTCTATTTTATGCTATTGGCGCTAAAAATCCGTTGATACTGTTCTCCCACGTTAGTATATAGTTAATGTAGTGCTCCCTGTGGGTCATTACACTCAATGCATAAATTGAACCCGAACATTAAGATTGGCAATTGTGTTGCTAAATCACTGTCTAGTCAGCTTTGCTTCTTGTACAAATTCTGTTTCATGTGTAGTTTTGTAAAGTTTAAGTCCTTCTACTGTTTCTCTCTCAGGTAAAACAGGCTTCAAGTATAGGTATGAGAAGACATATAGAGCTGCTACTGGTATTGAACAAGATGCAATAATGGGTGAAAATGTGGAAGGTAAAAAATTGCTGCTGCATGCCTTTTCTATATTGAATTTACTCCTGTCTTATCTGTTGCACTTGCCTCAAAGCCAAGTGAATCCTCTTTGATTACATGGATACTGAGAGGATAAATTGAGGATTAAAAGTCCAAGTTACAACTGTGACAGGCCAGCTGCAGTCAGTTGTTGGAAGATCTTTGGGAGTGATTTAGGGAGATGACTGGTGTCTCTGGCAATATGCCTTTCCCCACTGAGCTGATGCTGTGGTTTACATTGATTAAGATTTAAGAACTTGTGACCAGAACTGTCCATCATCATGTGAGGCCTATCCTAAACCTTAAAAGTATTGTGAGGACCCACTTTCAGGGTCTGTATTATCTTTGTCATTCTGATCTCATTTCACCAAGCTTGCTTTAGAGCACTGGTCTGGGAAGTATATTGCAGCATTGAAACCCTCCATCTGCCTATATAATACAGCCGTTTATTCCCTGGTTTCTTCTAATGAAAACCAATAGTTTCAGTCTTCCTAATATTTATTTGGAGGAAATTTCTGCTCGTCCGTTATTGGCTAGTTGAAGGGACCATGGAAGAAATAGTGATATTGTGTTGTCAGCATATATTAGGAATCTGTTTTGGGTGACATGACTGAGGGCTATTATGCGTTTAAAAAGGTAGAAGGAGCCCCAGGATACATCCTTAGCAACTCCAGAGAGAACAGAGCAAAAAGAACCTGACCAGGTATCAACCTACATGAATCTTATTTAAATATTATCCGTTGTGCACGCTGATTTTCACTGGCTCTTTGTCTGACTACATCAATTTCCAAATCCTTATCCTTTATTTTAAATCACTGTATGGCCTCATCCTTCCCAATTTCTGTAATTCCCCCAAACCTTTAAGCCTTTGAGATGTCTCTGTTTTTCTAATTCTGCCTCTTGAGTATCCCTGATTTTAATAACTATGTCATTAGCAGTGTGCTTTCAACTGCCATGACTTTAAGCACTGGATTTCCCTCCCTATCATTGTTCTCTTTTTGAGATGATCCTTTAAACCTTTGATAATCTGGGCTTGACTTCTCATGCTGTGGCTTGTTACAAATATTTCATTTATATTGCTCTTGTTAAGCACTTTGGGATTTATTTTAAGTAAGTTGAAAAATGTAATTTGTTGTATAGTATAGTGGAAGCTCAAAATAAAATCTCCTTGAAAGGATGTTTCTTTCACCACCATTGCATTTTCCATCTCCACCTTTGTTCCAACCCACCTACTGCCAAACCTTCCTTCTGTGCCTTTATGCCTGGATATTGCACTATTCCAATGTTCTCTTGGCTAAGTTATCCTCCATCCTACATAGATGTAATCAAAAAGTTTGATGCTGGTATGTCTCCTGCTCACTCATCACCCCTGATAATCCTGACTTACTTTGACTCCTAGCTACCACATGCTGTAAATTTCGATTTCCCATCCTATGAAGTGCCTTGGATCTAAATAAATATTAGTTGTTGATGTTAAAATCTCTTTCTGGCCTTATCCCACTGTGTCACTGTGACCTCTACAAACTCCTAGAGCAGGAAATCGGGTTAATTAGATCCAGGATTGGTTGAAGGGTGTTTTTGGGACTGGAAGCTTGGGTCTATTGAGATTCCACAGTGTTCAGTGACAGGGCTCTTGATGTTTGTGGTGTGCTTAATGATTTAGACATGAATGTAGGCGGGTTGGTCAGTGAGGTCGTGGGTAATACAAATATTGGTGGGTGGTAATAGTGAGGAGGATAACCTAAGTTTATGGGCATCTGAAAAGAGAAACAACTGGATCAAGATTCATTTAGGGCTTAGCTGTTACCTTAATCTCAACTGTTGTGTTGTAATTTGAACTCATATTAGTCCAGGCCTGTATAAATTAACCACTTATTCCACAGTGCACACTTAGAGAAGTGTTGTCTGCAGCCCGGGAAATACATGTAGTCCACCTGTACTCCAGCTTCTACAAAGCAGGACGAACAGAATAGTGTTCTCTGGTTTACTACTGGTGCCACGAGATGGCGAGGTGAGGAACAGGGAGCGGGCGCAGCGTAATACGTGGCTGCACAGCTGGTGTAGGAGGGAGGGCTTCAGATATGTAGATAATTGGGATGCCTTCTGGGGAAGGTGGGACCTGTACAAGAAGGATGGGTTGCATCTGAACTGGAAGGGGACCAATGTCCTGGGTGGAAGGTTTGCTCGAGTAGTTCGAGAGGGTTTAAACTAGTATGGCAGGGGGGTGGGAACCTGTGCTGTATACCGGAGGTGACAGTTGATGCAGATGAGGCAATAGCAAGAGGTAGACCAGCTAGTGGGAAGGATTTTCCTGGCAAGGGACCAAGGTATCAGTTAAAGTGTGTTTGCTTTAACGCAAGGAGTATCAGGAATAAAAGTGATGAGCTTAGAGCATGGATCAGTACCTGGTGCTATGATGTTGTGGCCATAACAGAGACATGGGTTTCTCAGGGGCAGGAATGGTTGCTGGATGTTCCAGGGTTTAGAACATTTAAAAAGAATAGGGAGGGGGGAAAAAGAGGAGGGGGTGTAGCACTACTAATCAGAGAGGGTATCACAGCTACAGAAGCTTCCATTGTCGAGGAAGATCTGTCTACTGAGTCAGTATGGGTGGAAATTAGGAACAGCAAGGGAGCAGTCACCTCGTTAGGGGTTTACTACAGGCCCCCAGTAGCAGCAGGGAGATGGAAGAAAGCGTAGGTCGGCAGATTTTGGAAAAGTGTGGACATAGTAGGGTTGTTGTAATGGGTGACTTTAACTTTCCCAATATTAGATTACTTACAGTGTAGAAACAGGCCCTTCGGCCCAACAAGTCCACACTGACCCGCTGAAGCGTAACCCACCCATACCCTTACATTTACCCCTTACCTAACACTACGAGCAGTTTAACATGGCCAATTCACTTGACCCGCACATCTTTGGACTGTGGGAGGAAACCGGAGCACCCGGAGGAAACCCTCGCAGACACGGGGAGAACGTGCAAACTCCACACAGTCAGTCGCCTGAGGCGGGAATTGAACTCGGGTCTCTGGCGCTGTGAGGCAGCAGTGCTAACCACTGTGCCACCATGCCGCCCACAAATTGATTGGAACCTCCTTCGAGCAGAAGATTTGAATGGAGCTGTGTTTGTAAGGTGTGATCAGGAGGGTTTCCTAACTCAGTACGTTGACAGGCCGACGAGGGGAGAGGCCATTCTAGACTTAGTGCTTGGAAACGAGCCGGGCAGGTATCAGATCTTGTGGTGGGAGAGCATTTTGGTGATAGTGACCACAACTGCCTCACATTCTATATAGCAATGGAGCAGGAGAGGATTAGGCAAAATGGGAGGATATTTAATTGGGGAAGAGGAAACTATGATGCGATTAGACATGAGTTAGGAAGCATGGATTGGAAGCAATTGTTCTATCTTAAAGGCACTATAGACGTGTGGAGATTGTTTAAGGAACAGTTGTTGCAAGTGATGAATAAATATGTCTCTCTGAGACAGGCAAGAAGTGGTAAGATAAAGGAACCTTGGAAGACGAGAGCGGTGGATCTTCTCGTCCAAAGGAAGAAGGTAGCTTACGTAAGGTGGAGGAAGCTCGGGTCAAGCTCAGCTCTACAGGATTACAGGCAGGCGAGGAAGGAGCTTAAAAATGGTCTGAGGAGAGCCAGGAGGGGGCACGAGAAAGGCTTGGCAGAACGGATTAGGGAGAACACAAAGGCAGTTTACATTTATGTGAGGAATAAGAGAATGGTCAAAGAAAGAGTAGGGCCGATCAGGGATAGCATAGGGAATTTGTGTGTGGAGTCTGAGGAGGTAGGGGAAGCCCTAAATGAGTTTTTTGCTTCTGTCTTTACAAAAGAAACGAACTTTGTTCTGAATGAAATCTTTGAAGAGCAGGTGTGCATGCTGGAATGGATAGAGATAGAGGAAGCTGATGTGCTGAAAATTTTGTCAAACATTAAAATTGACAAGTCGCCTGGCCCGGACCAGATTTGTCCTCGGCTGCTTTGGGAAACAAGAAATGTAATTGCTTCGCCACTTGCGAAGATCTTTTCATCCTCGCTCTCCAATGGAGTCGTACCTGAGGACTGGAGAGAGGCAAATGTAATTCCTCTCTTCAAGAAAGGAAATAGGGAAATCCCCGGCAATTACAGACCAGTAAGTCTCACGTCTGTCGTCTGCAAGGTGAGGGATAGGATTTATATCTGGAAGAGCATGGCTTGATTAAGTGCAGTCAACATGGCTTTGTGAGGGGCAGGTCATGCCTCACAAACCTTATCGAGTTCTTTGAGGATGTGACTAGAAAAGTTGATGAGGGTCAAGCTGTGGATGTGGTGTACATGGGCTTCAGCAAGGTATTTGATAAGGTTTCCCATGGTAGGCTCATTCAGAAGGTCAGGAGGAATGGGATTCAGGGGAACATAGATGTCTAGATACAGAATTGGCTGGCCAACAGAAGACAGCAAGTGGTAGTGGAAGGAAAATATTCTGCCTGGAAGCCTGTGGTGAGTGGTGTTCCACAGGGCTCTGTCCTTGGGCCTCTATTGTTTGCATTTTTATTAATGATTTGGATGAGGGGATTGAAGGATGGGTCAGCAAGTTTGCAGATGACACAAAGGTTGGAAGTGTCGTTGACAGTATAGAGGGCTGTTATAGGCTGCAGCGGGACATTGACAGGATGCAGAGATGGGCTGAGAGGTGGCAGATGGAGTTCAACCTGGAGAAATGCGAGGTGATGCATTTTGGAAGGTCGAATTTGAAAGCTGAGTACAGGATTAAGGATTGGATTCTTGGCAGTGTGGAGGAACAGAGGGATCTTGGGGTGCAGGTACATAGATTCCTTAAAATGGCCACCCAAGTGGACAGGGTTGTTAAGAAAGCATATGGTGTTTTGGCTTTCATTAACAGGGGGATTGAGTTTAAGAGTCGTGACATCTTGTTGCAGCTTTATAACACTTTGGTTAGAGCGCACTTGGAATACTGCGTCCAGCTCTGGTCGCTCTATTGTAGGAAAGATGTGGATGCTTTGGAGAGAGTTCAGAGGAGGTTTACCAGGATGCTGCCTGGACTGGAGGGCTTATCTTATGAGGAGAGGTTGACTGAGCTCGGACTTTTTTCATTGGAGAAAAGGAGGAGGAGAGGGGACCTAATTGAGGTATACAAGATAATGAGAGGCATAGATAGAATCGATAGCCAGAGACTCTTTCCCAGGGCAAAAATGGCTAAAACGAGGGGCCATAGTTTTAAGCTGGTTGGAGGAAAGTATAGAGAGGATGTCAGAGGCGGATTCTTTACACAGAGAGTTGTGAGAGCATGGAATGCGTTGCCAGCAGCAGTTGTGGAGGCAGGGTTCATTGGGGACATTTAAGAGACTCCTGAACATTCATATGGTCACAGAAATTTGAGGGTGCACACATGAGGATCAGTGATCGGTACAACATGGTGGGCTGGAGGATCTGTTCTGTGCTGTACTGCTCTATGTTCTATGTTCTAAATATTAATCAACTATCCATCTTGTTCAGCTCAGCTGATTGCTCACAAATGTTCATTTTAGTTGTGCAATAGTAATGAATTGGTTCTGTTCTTTTTGTTTTCTGATCCATCCCAGCTCCTCTTTCCTGAAGGTGATGCATTTCTATGAAGCACAACCCTTGGACTTGAAACTCCTTTAAACATGCTAGGTTGCTCACTTGAGAATCAAAAACAGGCAATATGACTGTAGGGGAGGGCATCACCTGAAGGTGACTATTAAAATTCTTTCAAGATTGTGATTCATAATGAGAGTGGCAGCCTGATTCGACTTTTCAATATCCCTCTCTTGGGGAATTTCTCTCTCAAGATTTCTTAATTTTTTTTTCTTTATCCCTATTTCTCTTGCTTTCTTTATTTCACAGGGCTAACTCTGTTATTATTTTTCCTGTCCAACCTGCAATCTGCTTATTCAGAAAAGCAGATCAGATATTAAGACTGCCATGTTTTTCTTCATAGGGCTCTGTTTTGAAAAGTCTTTTTCTGACTGTGTCATTCATTTCAAAAGTAGAGATTCCCTTTCTAATCTAAATCCTTTTCTCTTCTATTTCAGTGACTGTTGTCACGCTGTCCCGAGTTTATGAGAGCTTGATAGGATCTGTGGTGATATACGTTGTGCCTGCTGATTCCCAGCTTTTTCCGCAAGAGGTCACTGTTTACATTGGGAAACACAGGGCTGCCTTTCTGCGCTCACCTGTGACTAGATCTCATACTGTGGTGGAGGTACTTCAGGACATTGACGACTATGTGGAAGATATCCTGCAAACAATGTCCTTCACTGATGACATGGTGGTTGCAGCATTGTCTAGTCGCTTTCCTTCAGGAACGTTTGGCACTGACACCTTCACAGACAGCATGACAGCTTTTAAATCTAGTCTTGGTAAGAATTTTCCCTTTTGTATTGTTTGGTGCTCTGCTTCTCTTCCTATCACTCCTGAAGTTATGGACTGTCATTGGAAGATAGTTTTATTGTTTGCAACCATGCTCTAATATCTTGCCTGAGAATGTAATCAGTAGATTTGAGCCTAGACAGAAATGAGAGCAATTTAAAACTGACTTGTGAGATGAACTAACTGTGGAATTCAATGGTGGATATAAATCCTATTAGATATTTTGTAACGTGGTGTTGCACCTAATCCTGTTAGCTTATTAATTGGTAAGTTGGGTTAAAACTCCCCCAATATCTTAACAAGGACTTTGACTGGGATGTATCACAGCTGAATCCAATCTGTCCTTCTTTGACATTCACATACACAAGCAAACTGGGTGCAGAGCAGGAGCCTAAGCTGATATCCCCCTCTTTGTGCTTGGGAAGCAGAAAGCAATTGTAGCCTTTCTCCTGAACCAACCAAGAATAAAACAGCATATGTGCCACCCTCACTTGAGATCCCATATGCATACTGGAACTATGCACAATTTCCCTTGGATCCTCCCCTCTAATCTCTCAACAATGCTCATAGCTGATGGAGTGATCATTCAGATATCTTACAGCTTAAATATTTTAATATTTATTTCAAAACTTGGTGTAGAGGAGCATTCTGCAAATCACAACATTGCTGCATGTATGTTAATCTTAGCTCTGAGAATTACCCTGCCCTCATCTGTTAAATAATTGTAGTGTTCTTCATATTAAATAATAAACAGACCAGGTTTATCAACTAGTGTATAAAGCAGTATTAAATACCCTCAATACCACAATCAGTGTTTGTTTTAATGATGCACATTAGTTTCTGTTTTGATGAACTGTACTCTTTTCAATCTCCATGTAGGATATGACATCACTTTCAGTTTGTTGAATCCTGATCCCAAATCCCACAACACTTGTTGGGACATTGAACAAGCAGTGAATAATTATGTGCAACCCTTCCTGGACAAGATGTCAGTATTCGCTAACTTTTCTGTTGACTCTCAGGTAATGTTGAGTTGAAAAGATTGTTTCTTAAACTGAAAGAACTGGGCAGAAGAGTGAATCCCTTTCACCAGGACACCATCAAGTGTAAAATAATTAGAGAAGGAAAACAAAGTAAATCAACAGGAAAGAGAATTTTACACAGTGCCACTCATAAGATCAGAATACCCTAAAGCTCACTTGAAGTGAAAGATTGCAGCCAATTTGCATACAGCACATTGTCACAAGTAGTATTGACGCAGGTGACTAGATTATATGTTTGATGTGTTGGTTTAGGGATTCCTGTTGGCCAGTTATGTGTGGTAATGCTGTGGAACCTGTTCCATCCACCTGAGCAGAACCTCAACTAGCATCCCATCCTGAAGACTTTAGACCACAGAGAGTCCAGCACTTACTTAGGGACTGATCTGCTGACAGGACAACACTCCTTAAGTATCATCCATCCAATAATGTTGCTCTCTGACAGTTCAGCAATTCTTATATACTGACTCTCCTATAGTGCAGTGCTCCCTAAATATTTATCTTGGACAGTTGACCTCAACCAAATATTGCAGACTGGCATATTCCAAGGTTCAGGGGTATGTGCTGGGGGACACAGGAAAGCTTGGGGCAGCTGCCAAAGTAGAGTAGAGAAAGTTTGTCATCTAAGTTCTTTCTGCCAAAATACAACAAGGGTCCATGCAGTTATCAGATCCTCTCTTTGTCTCAATGTATAAAAATAGTGTCCTGCATGAGTAGGAAATGCCTTTTAGTTTTTTAACTCCGGGAACTTCAAATTCTAGTGTTTTTGTTCTTTATATGCAAAGACTGTACAGAACTACTTTAGGTACAATGGGACTGACCCATTGTCTCAGCATGCTGCTGCCCCACTGAACTCATCTCTACCTACCTCAACACTGTCCTATTCCCCTCTAGTCCAGGAGCTCCCCACATATGTTCGAGACACCACCCATGCCCTCCACCTCCTCCAAGGCTTCCGTTTCCCCGGTCCCCAACGCCTCATCTCACCATGAATATCCAGTCCCTCTACACCTCCATCCGCCATGACCAGGGCCTCCAAGCCCTCCATTTCTTCCTCTCCCGACATCCCAACAGTACCCTTCCACCGACACACTCATTCATTTGGCCGAACTCGTCCTCACCCTTAACAACTTCCTCTTTAAATCCTCCCACTTTCTCCAGTCCAAAGGGGTAGCCATGGGCACCCGCATGGGCCCCAGCTATGCCTGTCTCTTTGTTGGCTACGTAGAACAGTCCATCTTCCGTAATTACACCGGCACCACTCCCCACCTCTTCCTCCGCTACATTGATGACTGCATTGGCGCCACCTTGTGCTCCCGTGAGGAGGTTGAGCAATTCATTAACTTCACCAATATATTCCATCTGACCTTAAATTTACCTGGACCATCTCTGACACCTCCCTCCCTTTCCTGGACCTCTCCATCTCCATTAATGATGACCGACTTGACACCAACATTTTTACAAACCCACCGACTCCCACAGCTACCTGGATTACACCTCTTCCCATCCTTCCCGCCCCATTCCCAATTCCTCCGCCTCTGCTGTATCTGCTCCCAGGAGGACCAGTTCCACCACAGAACACACCAGATGACCTCCTTCTTTAGAGATTGCGATTTCCCTTCCCATGTGGTTAAAGATGCCCTCCAACGCATCTCGTCACATCCCACACCTTCGCACTCAGACCCCACGCCTCCAACCCTAACAAGGACAGAACGCCCCTGGTGCTCACCTTCCACCCTACCAACCTTCGCATAAACCAAATCATCCGCTGACATTTCTGCCACCTCCAAACAGATCCCACCACCAGGGATATATTCCCCCCCCACCCCTTTCCGCCTTCCGCAAAGACCGTTCCCTTCGTGACTACCTGGTCAGGTCCACGCCCCCCAACAACCCACCCTCCCATCCTGGCACCTTCCCCTACCACTGCAGGAATTGCAAAACCTGTGCCCACACCTCCTCCCTCACCTCCATTCAAGGCCCCAAAAGAGCCTTCCACATCCATCAAAGTTTTACCCGCACATCCACCAATATCATTTATTGTATCCGTTGCTCCCGATGGGGTCTCCTCTACATTGGGGAGACTGGACACCTCCTAGCAGAGGCTTTATGGAACATTTCCGAGACACCGTACCAGTCAACTACACCGCCCCGTGGCCCACCATTTCAACTCCCCCTCCCACTCAGCTGAGGACATGAAGGTCCTGGGCCTCCTTCACCGCCGCTCCCTCACCACCCAACGCCTGGAGGAAGAATGCCTCATCTTCTACCTTGGAACACTTCAACCCCAGGGACTTCACCAGTTTCCTCATTTCCCTTTCCCCCACCTCATCCCAGCTCCAAACTTCCAACTGAGCACTGTCCCCATGACTTGTCTTACTTGCTTATCTTCCTTTCCACCTATCCACTCCACCCTCCTCCCTGACCTATCACCTTCATCCCCTCTCCCACTTACCTATTGTACTCTATGCTACTTTCTCCCCACCCTCACCCTCACCCTCTCTCTCTCTCTCCTCTCATTTATCTTTCCACCCTTCAGGCACTCTGCCTGTATTCCTGATGAAGGGCTTTTGCCCGAAACGTCGATTTTACTGCTCCTTGGATGCTGCCTGAACTGCTGTTCTTTTCCAGCGCCACTCTAATCAAGAACTATTTTAGTACCTGTGTTGTACATAAAGATAATTTTTTATGAATAAAGTATCTTTTTGCAATTTTTTTTAGACAGTAGCATTTCTTCAGACTGATTCTCTAACAGAATTATGCTCTCTTAGTGCTAATCCTCTGACGTCATGGTGCTCTGGATGTAGGTTTGCTCGCTGAGCTGGAAGGTTCATTTTCAGACGTTTTGTCGCCATACTGGGTAACTTCTTCCGTGGACTTCCGGAGAAGCACTGTTGATGATTCCTGCTTTCTATTTATATATTTGGGATTCTTTGGGTTGGTGATGTCATTTCCAATAGTGATGTTATTTCCTGTTCTTTTTCTTGGGGTGAGAATTCAGGTCCAAGTCCATGTGTTTGTTAATAGAGTCCAACTAGAATTCTGTTAACAAACACAGCCACTTGGACCCGATTTCCCAACCCCTGAGAAAAAGAACAGGAAATGACGTCACTGTAGAAAATGGCATCACCACAGGAAATGACATCACCAACTCAAAGACACCCAAATGTATAAATAGAAAGCAGGAATCATCAGCTGTGGTTCATCCGGAGGCCCACTGAAGATGTTACTTAGTATGGTGGCGAAACATCTGAAAATGAACCTTCCAGCTCAATGAGCAAACCTATATTCAGAACCTTAACCTGAGCTATAAACCTTCTCAAAACTTGCTATCACGGTGCTCTTTCAGTATTGACTGTCCAAATGGGCTCCACTCCCTTGGCACACACTCTCTACCAGTTCAGTTCTTGCTTAGTATTTTCCTCAGTGCAGTGCTGTCTCAGTACTGACCCTCTGACAGTATGGTACTCCCTGAGTACTGATACTATGACAGTGCAGTGCTCTGTCAGCTCTGACCCTCCAACTGTGCAGTGCTCCCTCAGGACTGACAATAACAGCATGATACTCCCTTAGTAGTGTCCCTCTGATAGCATGGTACTCCCTCAATACTGACCCTCTGACTGTTGCACTCTGTCAACACTGACCTTCTGACCGTGCGATGCTTACTCAGCACTACACTAGAAGTGTCAGTCTACATTATTTAACTCTCTCGGCAACTTGCTATCTATCCAAAATCTGTCTGACTCAGCCTTGAAGCTTTTGATGTTCCAGCCTTCACTGTGCTCTTGGCAAGAAATCTCCAAAGAGTAATGACCTTCTGTGAGAAAATATAGCTCTTCATTTGCATCTTAGTTTTCAGACTCTGTTCTCTGTTTCTAGATTCCTCTATGAGGGGAAATGTTCTCCCAGTATCCACCCCGTTAACCTCCTTCACCATGTTATACATTTCATTATCTAAGGTCATTTCTCATTTTTCTAAACCCCAATTTCTACACACCCATCCTGGTCAACCTTTACTTCTGAGCCAACACTTTCATTCTGGAAATAAGACTGTGAATCTTTTCATGAATAGTTTCCAATGCAAGAATATTCTTCCTTAAATAGACAGCCTAAATCCATGTGTAGTAGCTCAGATGTAGTCTCACCAGGGCCCTTTGCAGTCGTAGTGAGACTTCCTCCTTTAATACTCTAATCCCCTTGCAATAAAGGTGATGGTCTATTTTCCTTTTTTATTAGTTGATGGATTAGGTAGAAGTGCTTAGTGAAACCTGTTGGTAATGGCCCCTATCATTTAAGGTAGGGAAATCGTTTCATAAGTAGGATTTGAACCTGGTAAAAGATCACTAAAGTTGTCCACGTGACAATTATATCTTTAAGCATTGCCACAGTGAAATTTAGAGTGTTTGGTCGAGTGCATTTTGGATGATTAGCAGCACAGTTAAACTATTGTTACTGATTCTCTGTTATTCCAACCTCTGCCTGAGCTGAGACTCATGACTAACCCCAGCTCTCTCTTTACAGATACTGTATTATGCAGTTCTTGGTGTATCACCACGCTACAATAAAACCTCTTCAAGCTTTACTTTGAATGAGGATAGCTTGCCCCATGTGATCAATCCGGTCGAAGCCAAACTGGGTAAGAATCTCCATCTATTATAGCGATGATTCTACAGCCAAAAGGTGAACCAGTCTCATCTCATTATGTCAATCTGGAACATGCTGTGTAATAGGTTCATGATATAGAAGCAGAATTAGGCTATTTGGCCCATTGAAAATGCTCCATCATTTGATCATGGCTGATATGCTCCTCACCCCCATTTTCCTGCCTTCTACCCATATCCTTGCAATCCCATTACCTCTAACTCCTCAAATTTACTCACTGATAGGGCAGTGGAAGCTGATTTGATGGTAATTTTGAAAAGGGAATTGAATTAGTATTTGAAAAGTAACATTTTTCTGGACTGTGATGAAAGAACTGAGAAAATTAGATGAAGCATTTAACACCTTCAAAGAGCTGGTGTAGGTACAGTGGGCCAAATGGCCTCTGGTTCTGTGACTTACCTGCTGTCACCATGCAGCACTGGTTGTTGTGGTTCCAGGTTTCTAGTATTTACACTTCTCCCTGTGTTTATTTCTGTATTGGCTGAAAATCAGTATAAAACCCAACATTGTAGCATATTGTATGTCAATTCCATCTGAGATGTGGTTTTACCAAACCAGTTATCAATCCCTGTAGAGTGAGTGATTGGTGCTTATTCCCAAAGTGAATGTAACTTTCTATGTCTTTATTTTTATTGGTTAGCCACCAGATGGAGAAACTTGCCATGAAAATACATGACAGGCTGCTGTGACTCTTGACTGTCACAAGGCTCCTGTAGACCTGTGTGTGTGGCATTACTGTCACATTGAATCTGGAAACTGCCCTCTGACTGCCTGGAAGCTCTTGTATCAGTGGATCAGAGTCATAGCTAAAATACAAATTGGGATACCGAGCAGTAACTTGCAGAGGTTTACTGTTTAGCATCACTGGTTGATTGTTTTGAATGGGAAGAATTTTCATCATCTGAATCAGAATCATTTGGTGTTGTCACTGCTGTGGTTGTTGCTGTGGATGGGGTTGCAACAGTAACAGCTGGATATTTAGTGGTTGCTTAGAAAACTGGAATTCTTTATTTCTTGCTGTGCACAACCTTAAGTTTCTAATATCGTGTTGGTCAAGAATTTGGGTGCTGAGTTTATGAAGGGCACTTCCTGTAGTGTCTTTTGTACATGTCATTGCCAGTGACTCCTAGACTGGTTTCGGCACCTTCCTCATTTACCTTCCCTATCCAATTGTACTTGGTTCTGAGGCTGAGTCATGCTGTTGTGGGGAGGCAATGAGCAGAGGGCCGTGTGCCGCAGGGGGCTTACTCTTTGTGAAAATGATTATAATTTAGGATGCAGCTCAGTTACAGATAATGGGTGGCTTACATAGAAATGGGAAAGAGTGATAACTAGGGAAAACACTTCAAGGTTGCTTACAATACAGAAGTATTGCTGGAATACAGCCTTGGTTTGTGGCTGAGTTAACAAAGTATGTGGATTAGTAAAGAAACACATTTAGTGTAATTGAATTCAGTGGGGACATAGAGCCTGCGTGGAATAAATGAGTTCACATCTCTTGTGTAAACTCTTTTTGCTGCCTGGATACATGTCAAACATTTTATTTTAAGCAACTGCTTTTTTTTAAAGAGAAGAAACTCTTTGACAACATGTACCACGTGCAGTAATTCCAGCCCCACTTTGGATGTGTTCACTGTGTGTCTTGCCTCGGTGGCTAGGCTGGGCACAGCAGGCTTGCTTTCTCCTCAGTAGAAGGCTGTTCAGTCTCTCTAATTTGTTCTGGCATTTGGAGAGATCATGTCTGATATTTAACCTACCTCCATTTACCCTCCTTGACTTTGTTTTCTTTTATACCTTTGTCTTTTAAAAATCACAACAAAGAAAAGTACATCCGGAGTTTGGAAAACAAATTCTCGAGTGCTGCCAAAAATCTTGGTCCACAAATTACTGTCTCCAAAACAGTGCTTATGTTTCAGCCAGCATCAGACACCCTCTGTACAGTGTTAGACATACGAGTTTTTAAACAGACCACTATCCCCCGGTTGACTTAGATCAAGACTTTCAGAAACTTGGAAGAGTTTTATTGTAAATCTACAATTTAGCGCAAACACCTCCCTTCTGGATCTGTTTCCTCTCCAGGAGTCAACTCCCCACTGCACCAGAGCCTAATTTTATTTGTAAACCCTCCACAAATCACCCAATTAAATAACTGCATGATTAAACGGATTTTAAAATATTTTCTAATGAACATGTTATTACATTGGAGGAAGTGGGACTTGGGCTGTGGCTGATGGTTCACAGGCAGGGACACTGCCACTGCACCACAACAGCACAGTTGATTAGTCCAGTATTTGGTGAGGCATTGAGCAACTCAAACCAGAGGCTTTTCATTTCAATCTCCAGGCTCTGCTTGTTAGGAGTTTGCGGAGACTATAGTCTTGAGAAGGAGGAATTAGGCAAAGCTGCTGCTTCTGATCACTGTCCTGTGCATTCCTGCTGGAAAATGCATTTCAGTGAATATTTGAAAGGGGAGGTAATGGCCTAGTAGTATTACCACTGGACTATGAATCCAGGAACTCAGCTAATGGTTTGGTGATCCGGTTTCAAATCCCACCACAGCAGATGGTGAAATTTGCATTCAATAAAGAATCTGAAATTAAGGATCTAATGATGACCGTGAAGCCATTGTTGATTGTCGGAAGTACCGATCTGAATTCATTAATCTGTCCTTACCTGGTCTGCCTACATCTGTCTCCAGACCTACAGCAACTTTGAGTCTTAACTGCCCTCTAGGCAATTATGGCTGGGAAATAAATGCTGGCCTAGCCAGACGTATCTGCATCCCATGAGTGAATAAAAAAAATGCTTCGTATTGATGTCTTGCATTACTCATTATGCAGACAGGTATTGCTTCAAGTTGGACAGCCAGCCAATGAACAAGGAAGGTATGTGACATCCATTAAAGTAAAAGCAAAATGTTGCTGACAATCTGAAATAAAAACAGTGCAGGAAATTTTCAATATGTCTTGCATAGTCTATGGGGAGAGAAACAAAATTCATGTTTCAAGTTTCATATGACTTTTCTGTACTGCAGCACTTTCTTTGGACTCTGAACATGTATTCTGTTTCTCTCCCCTCAGATGCTACCAGACCTTATGATTTCTTTTTCACCCAGCTCTTTGTTTTATACCTTAAAATTAAATTCAGTCTCAGGGTGGAACCTGGTGACACAGCTGTGATGGGAGGAATGTCCTGGTACTCAAGCCCCACAATTCTGGCTCATCATTAGAGTAAATGTTTTGGTTCAGTCTCCAAAACTGCCAATGTTTCTTTTTTGTACTGTTATCCAGAATAACAGACTTTCACCAGATCCCAATTTCTATAACTCATGCCCCATCTCTGTGCCAATGTGTCCACCAACATTTGCCAGCTTTGTTGGCCCTAGACCTACAGAAGAACCTCGTGGGTTAAGTTGGTGCTGCATCCACCTCTAGTTAAGTGTGTTCAACAATTGCTATCTGATTATTGCTGGTGGCTTTGTGAACATTAATCCTCTGCCAGACGTAAACTCATGAATAAATTGATTGGAGTTGGGACTGAATGAGTCGTATGTAAACCACTATCTTTGGAATCTCGAGACTATGTTATGCAATGTTGCAAAAATAAACTGACTGCTGGAGTTTTCATCCAAGTCAGAATGTGTCTTTGTTTTAAGAAAGAGAGAATTTGTAGTTTTATGGATATAGTTTTTATAGTTTCAGTCTCAGCATGTAACATAGTGATGTGTAGTCAATGATGCACTTTCAGGCGTTGTCATTGTTGCAATGCAGAGAAATGTTTAATTCCTGAAGCCGGGCTTCAGTGTTTATGTAAATACAGAGGTCAAAGCTGCTAAGTGCATGATACAGTGCCACCTGTGTGACATCTGCTGAACCTTGGATTGGAGTTGAGGTACTAATAGGACATGAGATCCTAGTCTACAGGCAAGTGGAGAATGATTCACTCTGGACTGAATTCTCTCAAAGTAGGTAGTGTAGAAGTAGCTTTATCAAGTATCTAATCCCATGCAGTACCTGTCCTGGGAGTGTTTGATAGAGACAATGGGATAGAACTTTAATCTGTATCTTTAAGAAACGCAAAAGAACTGTGAATGCTATAAATCAGAAACAAAAACAGAAATTGCTGGAAAAACTCAACATTGTCTGGCAGTGTCTGTTAAGAGAAATCATAGTTCATGTTCGGGTCCGGTGATCCTCCTTCAGAACCGGCTTCAGTTCTAAATGGTTTACATTGTAACCTTGGACTGTGGCCCCTGGTTCTGGAATCCCCCATCATTGGAACTCTCTTCATACATCAGTTTCGCTATCCCAGGAATCAGTCTGGTAAACTTTCACTGTATTCCCTCAAAAGCAAGAATGTACTTCCTCAGATAATGACACCAAAGCTGCATGTAGTATACCAGGTGTGGTTTCACTAAGGCCCTGTATAATTGCAGCAAGACATCCCTCCCTGTTCTCGAATCATGCTTCTATGAAGATCAGTGAACCATTTGCCTTCTTTACCAAATCGATGCTTATCTTCAGCAGCCAGTGTGCAAGAACATCCTGATCTCGTTGCGAATTTCCCTATCTTAATTTATAACCATTCAGATGATAATCTGCTCTCTTGTTTTTGCTGCCGAAGCAATAATCTTATTTATCCTCAATATATTCCTCAGTTTGTCCAATTTATAACGAAGTATCTCTGCATCCTCCTCACGGTTACCCTCCCACCCAGATTTGTGTCGTATGCAAATTTAGTGATATTATTTAGCTTTATCATCTAAATTATAAATATTTATTGTGAATAGCTGTGGTCCTGCAATATTGATTGCCCTCGAAAAAGACCCATTTATTCCTATTTTCTGTTTCCTGTTTGCCAACCAGTTCACTATCCATTTCAATACACTACCCTAATCCCACATGCTTTAAGTTTACACACTAATCTCTTGTATCAGACTTTGTTGAAAACCTTTTAACAATCTAAATAAACCATACCCACCAGCTCCTCTTCATCAATTCTAAGAGTTAAATCCTCAAAGAATTCTAATAACTAGCCATTTGGATACAGAACTGGCTCAAAAGTAGAAGACAGAGGGTGGTGGTGGAGGGTTGTTTTTCAGACTGGAGGCCTGTGACCAGTGGAGTGCCACAAGGATCGGTGCTAGGTCCACTACTTTTTATCATTTACATAAATGATTTGGATGCGAGCATAAGAGGTACAGATAGTAAGTTTGTAGATGATGCCAAAATTGGAGGTGTAGTGGACAGCGAAGAGGGTTACCTCAGATTACAACAGGATCTTGACCAGATGGGCCATTGGGCTGAGAAGCGGCAGATGGAGTTTAATTCAGATAAATGCAAGGTGCTGCATTTTGGGAAAGCGAATCTTAGCAGGACTTATACACTTAATGGTAAGGTCCTAGGGAATGTTGCTGAACAAAGAGACGTTGGAGTGCAGGTTCATAGCTCCTTGAAAGTGGAGCCGCAGGTAGATCGGATAGTGAAGAAGGCATTTGGTATGCTTTCCTTTATTGGTCAGAGTATTGAGTACAGGAGTTGGGAGGTCATGTTGCGGTTGTACAGGACATTGGTTAGGCCACTGTTGGAATATTGCGTGCAATTCTGGTCTCCTTACTATCGGAAAGATGTTGTGAAATTTGAAAGGATTTACAAGGATGTTGCCAGGGTTGGAGAATTTGAGCTATAGGGAGAGGCTGAACAGTTGGGGCTGTTTTCCCTGGAGCGTCGGAGGCTGTGGGGTGACCTTATATAGTTTTATAAAATCATGTGGGGCATGGATAGGATAAACAGACATGGTCTTTTCCCAGAACTAGAGGGCATAGTTTTAGGGTGAGAGGGGAAAGATATAAAAGAGACCTAAGGGGCAACTTTTTCATGCAGAGGGTAGTACGTGTATGGGATGAGTTGCCAGAGGAAGTGGTGGAGGCTGGTACAATTGCAACATTTAAGATGCATTTGGATGGGTATGTGAATAGGAAGGGTTTGCAGGGATGTGGGCAGGGTGCTGTCAGGTGGGACTAGATTGGGTTGGGATATCTGGTCGGCATGGACGGGTTGGACCAAAGGGTCTGTTTCCATGCTATACATCTCTATCACTCTAATAGATTTATCAACCATGACTTCCTTTGTGTAAATCCATGCTGACTGTCTGATGCTGCCACTGTTTTCCAACTGCTCAGTTATTAAATCTTTTATAATGGACTCTAGCATTTTTCTCACCACTAATGACAGGCTGGCTGGTTTTCTCCTTGTCAGCCTTCTTAAACAGAGGGGCTGCTTTAGCTACCTTCCAAGCTGTAGGAGTTGTTCCAGACTCTCTAGAATCTTGGAAGATGACCGCTAATGCATCCACCATTTCTATGGCACTTTCTTTTTTAGTATTTTGGATGTCGAAGAAGTTTGGAGAAAGCTAAATGCTGTCTTTTCAAATATTTATCCCTAAGTCAACATAACATTTTCTTTAAAATACAAGAGATCTGGAAATTTTGTTCAGTTTGTGTTTGTGGGATCTTCATATTCACTGGTTGCTGTATGTCCTACATTGCAACAGTAACTAAAATTACAATGTACCTAATTGACTGTGAAGCACTTTAAGATATTCTACCTTTCATGATCTCAACATACGAGTTCAGTCTTTTTCTCTGTCATGCCTTCTCTTTTCTCTTTTTTCCTTTTCTCCCTTCTTCCTTCCCTTTAGATCCTTCCTCTGAAATTCTTCCCTTCTAACTGAGGAAAATGAATAGACATCAGTTTTCTCTCTCAGAAAGAGATGCATGTAACCAAATCCATCAGATTCCTAACAGTGTGCATTGAATATTAAAATGTAATGATTTTGAAGGGAAGAAAATTACAATATATTAACATAAGAGGATTTTGACTAGGATGTACACTGTACATGGAGGGAAGGCTGGAGTCAGTGATGAGGACAGGAAGACTACCAAACCCACATGAAATTCAACTTTTTTTTTTGTTGTTCCTAGGGTCCAACGTTGCTTCAAGCTACCCTGTTTTAAATTTTCTTCTTTACGTTCCTGAATATTCACACTCTCCACTGTATATCCGTGACAGCGATGGATCTCCCGTTGAATCAAACACTTTTCACAGCTCCCGCTGGGGAGGAATCATGGTAATGACAGAATATCCTTGAAAGAAAAATATTCTTGTATTTATCAAGCTGTATTCCAACCAATGTTTGACAAACAAATATCCTGAAGTGTGCTAATTGTCCTATGTAGCATAATGCAGCATGCATTATGCATGCAAGTTCTGACCAAGTGGTAAGGAGAGGAGTAAACTTTTTTTTAATATAGTGGTTAGCTTAGGGAGGAATATTGGTTTGGACACCAGAAAAACTGTCATGGGTCTTTGACTGTTTCGGAGATTAAGTGAATGTTAGACAGGGCTGAGTCAAGTGTCACATTGGATGAATGGTATTGCTGACTGTACCTCACACACTCTGTGCTAGGTTGGGTGTCACTCTAGATTATAAATTTACATCCTGTTTTCAAATTAGGTTAGTGGTTTTGGTTACTTAGTTCTTGCCAAACATAGTTAGACCCATCATAAATCAGAGCTGAAGCTTAGTGGGATGGAGAACTGCAAAATGTATGAAAAGACAACAGAAAATGCTAAAATTAAATGGGAATGTCAAAGATTATGTAAAATAGTTTAGTCAATTTGGAAAGAAAATTCCTTTCCGATTTGTGTCAGGCTGTTGCCATTTGCTTTCTGTACCCAGGGATATTGGTTGCAGCCAGATAATTATCTAATTTCTGTTTGAACTATTGTTATGAATCCAGATTAAGCAGTCACCCTGGCCTCTATAGGAGGAAAAAACCTTAAGACCTAATGTAGTGTATCCAAACACAGTTTAAAACCTCTCATGGTCCCTAGCCTCTCAAGCTTAAAATGTCTACCTCCACAGATACATTTAGTCCATCAAACTAAGTCACCCCGAAGTTTATTTCTCTAAGCTCTTGGAAGCTAAAGATCAGTTTAGAAAATATTTAAAACTAGTCTACTAATGTCAATACCAGCCTTCTAATCTTTACCTTTTTTTTGTTACTTGTGCATGCAGTGAGTGCAGTGCTGTCTTTTTAGAGTCTTGAGTCTTTCTCTGCCCATATAGAATGTCCATCAGCTCAGTAGTTTTAGATTTAGATTAGACTTACAGTGTGGAAACAGGCCCTTCGGCCCAACAAGTCCACACCGACCCGCCGAAGCGCAACCCACCCATACCCCTACATTTACCCCTTACCTAACACTACGGGCAATTTAGCTTAGCCAATTCACCTGACCCGCACATCTTTGGACTGTGGGAGGAAACCGGAGCACCCGGAGGAAACCCACGCAGACACGGGGAGAACGTGCAAACTCCACACAGTCAGTCGCCTGAGTCGGGAGTTGAACCCGGGTCTACAGGCGCTGTGAGGCAGCAGTGCTAACCACTGTGCCACCGTGCCGCCCACCAGTTGTCACTGACCCATATAATTAGCCCTAAATTGAAAACCTATCAACAGACAGTCTCTGGGCAAAATTGCCCTGAGCGAACATGTGCACACATAGAGACACACGCACAGGCACACACACCTGATAAATCCAGCAGTCCTCCCCCACTGTTTGAACAAGACAACATTGTTTGTGCAACTCACAATGGGACGTCAGAAAATAGGGTGTAGGCCATTCATCCCCTTGAATCTGTGCCATCATTCAATGACCTCATTGCTGACCCATGCCAGTAATGAGTTTCAGCAATTTGTTTTAAAACTGCAGTGTCACCTTCCAAATGTTCTCGCTGAGAATTGTGTTGGGGGAGTGGGGGAAGCTTCGTAGATATTAGTTGGTCTACAGTCCAAGCTGTTCTTCCATCAAGTCTTAATGTCAATAGATTATTTGACCTTGAAGGTCATCACATTCAAGCTCAAATTCTGTTCTCTTCTGTCCTGTCCACAGTGATACACTTGCCAGCTGGCATCATTAAGTCTTTAGCAGAAATCATGGCTGATACCCACTTGCCTCTAGCCTGGAACCACAGTAACCAGTTTTGACTTGCCCACCTCTTCAATGCAGTTGAGGATGGAATTGGCTTTTTTGCTAACTGGCCCATTTGTGAACTTCTGCCAATATTTTCGGAGAAATTGCCCTGTGATCTTTTGCTTTACGTAATACTAGTTTGTGAGTAGGCCATTCAGCTTGTTGATCTTGCTCCGCTATTCAATTAGGTGATGTTTGATCATCATCTTTTATGCCAATTTCCCATACTATCTCCAAGCCATTGATGTTATTTGTCTTTATAAATCTAGTGACTTCTATTTAGAAAATGCTTAGTGATTTTACTTCCACAGTGCTCTGAGTAGAGAATTCCAAAGATTGACCATCCTATAAGTGAGGACATTCCTCCTCATCTTAATCAAAATAGGCCAACCCCTTATTTTGAGTTTTTGGCCCCTGGTTATGGACTTGCCAGCCAGCAACAACATTCTATTGATATCTAGATTAGATTACTTACAATGTAGAAACAGGCCCTCCGGCCCAACAAGTCCACACCGACCCGCCGAAGCGCAACCCACCCATACCCCTCCATTTACCCCTTACCTAACACTGTGGGCAATTTAGCATGGCCAATTCACCTGACCCGCACATCTTTGGACTGTGGGAGGAAACCGGAGCACCCGGAGGAAACCCACGCAGACACGGGGAGAACGTGCAAACTCCACACAGTCTGTTGCCTGAGTCGGGAATTGAACCCAGGTCTCAGGTGCTGTGAGGCAGCAGTGCTAACCACTGTGCCACCGTGCCGCCCACAACTTTGTCATGCCCTGGTAAAACTTTGTAACTTTCAAAGTGATCTCTCTTATTCTTCAAATCTCTACAAAATAAGATTTAGCTTTTTCAGTCTGTCTTCCTAAGCCTATGCCAGAGATTAATTTGGTGACTTCTGATGCACTCCCTGTAGAGAAAGTATATCTTTCCTTAGTTCAGGAGACCAAAATTGAGTACTGCTGGTGAGATCTCAGCAAGACATCTTCACTTGCGTATGTAAATCCACATATGTTGAACATGTTGTTTACCTTCCTAATTGGTTTTTGTGCTGCATGTTGGCTTTCACTGACTACGAATAAGGGCACCCAATCCAGGATTCTCTGAAGCGTCCTTGCATAATAATTTACATTTTCACCTCATTTTGTGTCATCAAGTTTGGGAATATTATTACATTTATCCTTTGTGTAAGTTGTGAACAACACTGATCTTTGCAGTAGACAAAAAGTGTGACACTGGAAAACCACAGCTGGTCAGGCAGCATCAGAAGAGCAGGAGAGTCGATATTGCGAGCATAGGCTCTTCATTAGGGATGTGATCTTTGCTGTACCCCATTAGTAATAGTTTATTCCTAGTTTATTTTGTTCATTAATCAATTCTCAAACTGTACTAGTATATTACTCACATCATACCAAACCCATGCTCTATTTGCTAACAACCTCTGTTACTTCTCAATAGCCTTCTGAAAATCAAACTACACCACGTGTATCTTTATCTGTGCTGAAATAATATCCACAAAAACCTGTCAACATGATTTCCTTTTCATAAATCCATGTTGACTATGCTCAATCACATCAATGTTTTCTATTTTTTATCTTTTTTTTTATTAATTTATGGATTGTGGATGCTGCTGGCCATGTCAGCATTTATTACCCATCTCTAATTGCCTAATTAAATGTTAACCACATTGTTGTGGGTCTGGAGTCAAACGTAGGCCAACCAGTTAAGGAAGGCAGATTCCTGTCCTAAAGAACATTACTGAACCTGATGGTTTTTTTTCTGACAATTGATAATGGTTTTGTGGTTATAATTAGACTATAAATTCCAGATACTTATTGAATTCAAATTCCACTCTCTGCCATAGCAGGATTTGAACTTGGGTACCCAGAACATTACCAAGATATCTAGATTAGAACATTACAGCACTGTACAACCCCTTCGGCCCTCAATACTGCGCTGATCTGTGAAACCAATCTGAAGCCCATCTAACCTACACTATTCCATTATCATCCATATGTTTATCCAATGAAGATTAATAATCTAGTGATCATACCACTAGGCCGTCACCTCCCCTGAAGCCAATATGTGTGTGCTTCTCAATTCCACTCCCATTATCTCCCTTCTTAAATAGTGGGTTACTTATCCAGTCTGCAGGAGCCTTTTTAATGTTGAATGAGTTAGCTGTTCATACAGCTTTCCTTGCAACCAGCATCCTTGAGTTGCAATCATTCTGAGCTATCTCTTTTCTGTAACATTCTTAGCATTGGTCCCCATGGCATCAACCTGAAGATTTGGCAATGCGTAATGTGCATGCCTGCACCTCCAAAGGAATGCATTAGTCTCAAGGAGTTCACTGCAATCCTAATTTTATAGATAGCAACCTCAAAGCAGCATCCATAGCGACATCTGTTGCCCGTCGTTCTAGCAACAGTATCCATAGCAACATAGCTTCTCGACCACTCCTTAGTGCTTGTCTTTGCACATCACTGCTGAAAATAGCATAATGTTTAATTTCCTGTTTTTCTAAAGAGGATTTCCATGTAGGCAGATTTCATAAGTCTGTGGTGATTTACTGTATCTAGTATTTGACCCACTCTAACAAACTGAATTTATAACAGTAGTTTTATAGATTTCATACTGATATCATGAATGACACCAAAATAAATAACAAAAAGAACTTTATTTACAAATAAATAGTGAGAAATCAATTTACAGTTAACTCTTTCTGCCCGAGTATTCTCCTGTTGTGTTTTAAGTGTGTGTGCTTATTCTTTCTCTGGCTGTTTGTCTTGCAGTGACCCTTGTTTTTCATCAGCAATAAGTACACTATCCAATTTTAATTTCATCACAGTGAAAAGAAACCTCGTTTTGCTGAAAACAACATTCATTGCATTGTTGTAGCATATGGCATGGTGGCACAGTGGTTAGCACTGCTGCCTCACAGCGCCAGAGACCCGGGTTCAATTCCCGCCTCAGGCGACTGACTGTGTGGAGTTTGCACGTTCTCCCCGTGTCTGCGTGGGTTTCCTCTGGGTGCTCCGGTTTCCTCCCACAATCCAAAGATGTGTGGTTCAGGTGAATTGGCCATGCTAAATTGCCCGTAGTGTTAGGTAAGGAGTAAATGTAGGGGTAGGGGTATGGGTGGGTTGCGCTTCGGCGGGTCGGTGTGGACTTGTTGGGCCGAAGGGCCTATTTCCACACTGTAAGTAATCTAATCTAATCTAACCTGTCGGGGCATCAAAACTCTAGGATCACTTTGTGTTAACACAGGACTTTTTTTTCTTTAGTTGATTATTATCTTGGAATAACTTCCTTACAAATTAGCACGAGGCCTTTACTTACCGTCTTAATCATGAAGAGCCTAGGGGATCAAACAGAAGACTTTTCTGAGTTTCTTGACTCTGGAAGTTGGAAGGATAACTACAGACTATTGTGGCTAAGCATACAAACCAGGCCTAGTATTACAAAGCAAGAGTAACCAGTAATTACATATTGAGCTACACAGCCTCACTGATATACATAAATCACAGAATCACTCCTGCACTTGAAATTAGGTCTGAAATAAGCTTTTTGGTTAATCTTATGTGGTGGCTAGCTGTCAATCTACCATGTAGCCCATGAACCACCACATCACTGTTACCATAACATCAAAACATTGTACAGGACTTCCAAAAACCTTTTGAAGATAAACTGAAGCTGAGGAAGCTAAACATGTATCTCTCCAACTTGACAGTTTGACATTCCATAATGTTACAAAATTTGAGAGGCTTCCTGTTTGTGCTGAACCTGTTTCCTATGTTGTTGCAACATTGTTGCCATCATTGCTTGATTGCCAGTTTTACCTTGCGTTTCATGCTGTCGAAACATTTAAAAATGACGGGCAGGAAAAGATGCACTGCTGCATCAAGCTTGTCCCCCATTCCTGATGGTCAGAGCACTGTAACACTTCCAAACACCCCAACCACTTCCATCATGTGATCAGCTGGGAGACACGAGAAAAGGCGATAAGATCAACCCAAGCTCAAGGAAATGATGTGTTTTGGGAAGTTCCCCTCTAACCCCCTCAACTGATTTAAATCAGTCCGGGAGATCAGACGGACCAAGTGTCCATTTTGCTTTACTCTCAGACCTCTGGAAGTTGGTGTTCCAAAGATGCACTTGCCTCCACCACTGAATGGGCAATGTGTGTTTCAAAGATTCATGACTCTGAGAGAAAATAAAATGGGAGACCCCTTAATATCACATCATGTCCCCTAGTTCCATTAATCTTTGATGAATGCTTCTCAGTTGCTGGAGTTGAACCAAGAATTGATGCAGGCAATTGCATGGAATCTACATTTCTACTGGCAGACAGGATGAAGCAGTTGAAGCTCAACTCAGGAATGAATTGGTTGCTGAGGTTTTGCTTCACATGATTCAGCCTGATCAAGTGGCTGCTTTAAGGCAAAGCTTTTGTTTGTACAGTGCCTTTTTATAATCTCAGAGCATTCCAAAGTACTTCACAGCCAGCTAAGTGTGTTACTCAAAAAGTATAGTCAATGTGGTCACAGACATGGTGGCTATTTTATGTGAAGTAAATTCCCATAAGTAGTGGTCTGAAAATGGCCAGATAATGTATCGCAGCGTTGCTATTTGAGGGTTAATGTTGGCCAGAATAGGACCATGAAGTTAGTGATAATCAAATGAAAGAGTAACACTATCAAAAAGATGGCCTTGATGTCTCTAGTGTTCAGTGAAAGAAGTTTTGATTGATTCATCCCTTATATTGTACAGCAAGGTGATGTGATCTCAGGAAAATATGACAAATATGCTTGCAGCATGGCATAACAGGACATGAAGAAAAAAGCTATCAGTTGCTACATTTACAATTGGCATACTATAATCTGCAGACAATAATGTGTTTAGTTTGGTTTCCTCTATAGAATATGAATTAATGTAATGTTTCTTGTCTGCCCTGTCTCTCTAGGCAGTACTCTCAACTCCAAAACCTAATAGTGTAGGTTCGGATTATTTCCTGAGAGTTGAACCTAAAATCCAGGATAATGCTTCCAGTTTGCACTGTTAAAAATGCTGTCTTCCAGATGAAGTGTTAAACTGAGGTAGCTGTGTAGCCCCCGGATGGACAGCGCAATTAGGGACGGGCAATAAATCTGGGGCCTTGCCAGTGTTACTTGCATACAAAAGAATTCAAAATAAAAGCTATAAAAGATCCCATGGCATGATGCCATGAAAGTGGAAAAACTCAGTATTTAACCAAAATCACTACAGCAGATAATTTGTTCATTATTTCTTTGCTGTTTGTGAAAGCTTGTCTCAAATTGGCTGCCATGTTTTCTACATTACAGCAGTAACTGCATTTCCAAAATACATAATTGTTTATCGAGGTGAAAAAATGCAAGTCCTTTCAATCTTTATCCATAGTTTATGAATATATTAAGATTATATGCATTTACGAATGTGGTTTAGGATAAGTAATAATTCTGTTCTCAGGTTTTGAAGGGTTTCTATTTCATTAACATTTTAACCTTGTTTTCTAATTAGATTTACAATGTGGATCACCAGCAATTGAATGAGACTCTGCTGCCAGTATCAGTCAACATAGACATGGCTCGCGTGATGGAGGTGTTTCTGACTCAGCTGCGGTAAGACATAAGAAAGAATTTGCATATCCACAGCATCTTTCACCATCTCAGGACACTCCCAAAGCGCTTTAGAGTCAATTAAGTACTTTTGCAAGATAATCATTGTTGTAATGTAAGAAATGGGGCAATGAAATTGTGCCCAGCAAGCTCTGGTAAACAGTAATGTCATAGTGAACAGGCTATCTGATTATAATTGGTTTGAGCAACATATAGCCACCACAATACTCTGGAAAACTCCTGTGTTCCTGTTGAATATTGGCCATGGAGCCTTTGTTAGCACCCTAAAGGGCAGGCAGGTGTCAGTAGTTTGGAGCACCAGCTTTTGTTTTAGTTCTCAAATGTTTGGAGTGGGAGCCTATAGCCTGAGATTGCTACCAACTGAGCCACTGCATGCCTGAAACCCTCCGCTGAGGAGGGGATTGATGCTAATTGGTCTAATTATTGTTCATTTTGTGGGATGTGGGTATCACTGGCTGGTCAGTATTTATTGCCCATCCCTAGTTGCCCTTGAGAAGGTGGTGGTAAGCTGCCTTCTTGAACTACTGCAACTACTTCAACCTGCTGTGGGTTGACCCATAATGCCATTAGGGAGGATATTCCCAGATTTTGACCCAGCAACAGTGAAGGATTTGTTTCCAAGCCAGGATGGTGAGAGGAGCTTGAAGGTGGTGGTGCTCCCATGTATCTGCTTCAAGATGGGAGCGGTTGTGGGTTTGGAAGGTGTTGTCTGAGGATCCTTGATGAATTTCTGCAGTGCATCTTGTAGATGGTACACATTGCTGCTACTGAGCGTCAGTATTCCTAGTCTCTGACCTGTTCTTGTAGCAACTGTGTTTATGTGATGAGTCCAGTTGAGTTTCTGGTCAATGATAACCCCCCTAGGATGTTGATGGTGAGGAATTCAATGATGGTAACACCTTTGAATGTCGAGGGGCAGTAGTTAGGTTGTCTGTTATTGTAGATGGTCACTGCCTGACATTTGTGTGACGTGACTGTTACTTGCCACTTGTCAGCCCAAGCCTGAATGTTGTCCAGATCTTGTTATACTGAAGAAACCAGGTGTAGAATAGTTAGTCTTTGCTGCCATCACTGTCTGGCAGACTGTCTGCTTGACGAGCGAATTGCCTACCTATAGAGTCATAGAGATGTAAAGCACGGAAACAGACCCTTCGGTCCAACCTGTCCATGCCGACCAGATATCCCAACCCAATCTAGTCCCACCTGCCAGCACCCGGCCCATATCCCTCCAAACCCTTCCTATTCATATACCCATCCAGATGCCTCTTAAGTGTTGTAATTGTACCAGCCTCCACCACTTCCTCTGGCAGCTCATTCCATACACGTACCACCCTCTGTGTGAAAAAGTTGCCCTTTAGGTCTCTTTTATATCTTTCCCCTCTCACCCTAAACCTATGCCCTCTAGTTCTGGACTCCCCAACCCCAGGGAAAAGACTTTGTCTATTTATCCTATCCATGACCCTCATAATTTTGTAAACCTCTATAAGGTCACCCCTCAGCCTCCGAAGTTCCAGGGAAAGCAGCCCCAGCCTGTTCAGCCTCTCCCTGTAGCTCAGATCCTCCAACCCTGGCAACATCCTTGTAAATCTTTTCTGAACCCGTTCAAGTTTCACAACATCTTTCCGATAGGAAGGAGACCAGAATTGCGCGCAATATTCCAACAGTAGCCTAACCAATGTCCTGTACAACTGCAACATGACCTCCCAACTCCTGTACTCAATATTCTGACCAATAAAGGAAAGCATACCAAACGCCTTCTTCACTATCCTATCTACCTGTGACTCCACTTTCAAGGAGCTATGAACCTGCACTCCAACGTCTCTTTTTTCAGCAACACTCCCTAGGACCTTACCATTAAGTGTATAAGTCCTGCTAAGATTTGCTTTCCCAAAATGCAGCACCTCGCATTTATCTGAATTAAACTCCATCTGCCACTTCTCAGCCCATTGGCCCATCTGGTCCA
Source organism: Hemiscyllium ocellatum (assembly GCF_020745735.1). Taxonomy (NCBI): domain Eukaryota; kingdom Metazoa; phylum Chordata; class Chondrichthyes; order Orectolobiformes; family Hemiscylliidae; genus Hemiscyllium; species Hemiscyllium ocellatum. The sequence continues at coordinate 3,185,339 of NC_083431.1, read as the reverse complement.
AATCCTGTTGTAATCCTCTTCGCTGTCCACTACACTCCAGTCTTGGTGTCATCTACAAACTTACTAACTGTACCTTTTATGCTCGCATCCAAATCATTTCTATAAATGACAAAAAGTAGAGAGCCCAGCACCGATCCTTGTGGCACTCCACTGGTCACAGGCCTCCAGTCTGAAAAACAACCCTCCACCACCACCCTCTGTCTTCTACCTTTGAGCCAGTTTTGTATCCAAATGGCTAGTTCTCCCTATATCCCATGAGATATAACCTTGCTAACCAGTTTCCCATGGGGAACCTTGTCGAATGCCTTACTGAAGTCCATGTAGACTACATCTACTGCTCTGCCCTCATCAATCTTCTTTGTTACATCTTCAAAAATCTCAATCAAGTTTGTACTATTCACTTGAAAGAGGACAGTAGCATGTTGCTATTTTCTTGTAGAGTCAGTTTTGGAATTAAAATATTAGCATTTTGTTTTCTGCAAGCTGGATTTTCGCATCCTTACCAGCTGAGGTCACCATGAAGGCTGCACCTTCTCAAGCTAGTCCCTCACCTGAGGCATAGGGACCTTTGCAGTGGTGAGAATGCAAAGCCACCAGATGGCGTGATTAAGTTGAAGAACTGATCATTTGAGGAGAACTTGCATCAGCACATGATGCAGAAAAGATTAAAAGGTTTTATTCGTCAGGTGAGGTGAAAGTTAGAGGTCCTGTTGGTCCATAAATCCTGATCTGGACCATGTGGGCCGAATGGCTTGTTTCTGTGCTGAACATTCTAATGGAAGGCATAAAATAAATCATTCAAAAAGATGAAATTTGCTCATTGTCCCAAAAACTTAATTGTGATACACAAGCATTGACCTGCAATGAGATGTTAAAATACAGGCTGCCTATCCCTCACCCCACAAATGTCAGGCAATGACCATCAACAATAACAGACAACCTAACCACCGCTCCTCAACATTCAAAGGTGTTACCATCATTGAATACCTCACTATTAATATCCTGGAGGTTATCATTGACCAGAAACTCAACTGGACTCGTCACATAAACACAGTCGTTACAAGAGCAGGTCAGAGGCTAGGAATACTGACGCTCAGTAGCAGCAATGTGTACCATCTACAAGAGGTACTGCAGGAATTCATCAATGTAGAGAAAGGCAGCACTAGTCTTGCAGCAGGGGCTTTGGTTATGCATACATCAAGTGAGATCTCGGATTAATTCTCTCATATAACTCTTTGAACTGCGAAGTTTCTAGTTGCACAGACAATTTCTTTGATTAGTTTGCATACTTGCTCATTTTCCTTTACTCTCTACCTCTCCTGACAGGTTACTGTTGGGCATACAGAAAGTACAGCCCCCTTCTCAATCCCTTGTCCAAAGTCCCGGGAACATGATTGCCACTGACTGGGAAATTGACCGCCTGCTCTGGGTGAGAACAGTGGAAAATATTGCCACTGCAACAAACACACTGACCTCCTTAGCTCAGCTCCTCGATGAAATTGGAAACATTGTGATTAATGATAACATCGCCTCTGAGGTGAGTGTGAGCCAAATAAACTTTTGTTTTTCAGATGTTTCTCCTTCCTCTCAAGAAGGCATCATCACTTTGCTACACTGTAGTTACATAGGTGCATAGAATAGAATAATGGAAAGCTTATATTAGAGAAGGAAACCATTTGACTTTTATTGTCTGTTCCAGTCTACAGCAAGAACAATTGCTCTAGTCTCACTCCCCTAGCACTTCCCCATAATCCTGCAAATCTTTTACTTTTAAACAATTATCCAATTCCCCTTTGGTAACAGTTACTGAATTTGATAGAAGTAGGAGTTGATTTTGAAAGCTCAAAAGGTGCTGATCCCTTTTCAGCAAAGGGGTCAATGTATGGGGTCATCAATCAACAAGGAATGTAGGAGAGGAAGATAATGGCAAATGAAAATAACTTTCCAAGTTCAAAAATAAATAATAAGGAATTTTGGCAAAGTAAATGAGGCAAGCATGTTTCCATTGGCAAAAGCTGGGAACCAGTGGAAAAAGACTGTCATTTGTCATTTTTATAAATGACTTAGACGCAGGCATAGGTGGATGGGTTAGTAAGTTTGCAGATGACACTAAAATCGGTGGAGTAGTGGACATTGTAGAAGAATGTTGCAGGTTGCAGGGAGACTTGGATAAACTGTAGAATTGAGCTGAGAAGTGGCAAAGGGAGTTCAATGCAGATAAATGTGAGGTGATTCACTTTGGGAAGAATAACAGGAAGGCAGAATACTGGGTCAGTGGAAAGATTCTTGGTCGTGTGGATGTGCAGAGGGATCTTGATGTCCATGAACATAGATCCCTGAAAGTTTCCAGCCAAGTTGATAGTGCTGTTAAGAAGGCATACAGTGTGTTAGGTTTTATTGGTAGAGGGATTGAGTTCCGGAGCCGTAGTGTCATGCTGCAATTATACAAAACGCTAGTGCGGCCGCACTTGGAATATTGTATACAATTCTGGTCGCCCCATTACAGGAAGGATGTGAAAGCATTGGAAAAGGTGCAGAGGAGATTTACCAGGATGTTGCCCAGTCTGGAGGGAAGGTCTTATGAGGAAAGACTGAGAGACTCGGGTCTGTTCTCATTGGAAAGAAGAAGCTTAAGAGGGGATTTAATAGAGACATACAAAATGATCAGAGGATTAGATAGGGTAGACAGTGAAAGTCTTCTTCCTAGGATATTGACATCAGCTTGTATGAGGGTGCATAATTACAAATTGAAGGCTGATTGACTTAAGACAGATGTCAGAGGCAGGTTCTTTACTCAAAGAATGGTAAGGGCATGGAATGCCCTACCTGCCAATGTAATCAACTCAGCTACATTAGGGAGATTTAAACAATCCTTGGATAAGCACATGGATGTTGAGATAGTGTAGGGGGATGGGCTTAGATCAGTTCACAGGTCAGCGCAACATCGAGAGCTGAAGGGCCTGTTCTGTGCTGTATTTTTCTATGTTCTAAGACAATGTATTTTCAAAAGAATCAGAGGAGGTAGGAGGAGAACAGTTGGTTATTACAAATCAGAATGCACTGCTGGAAAGAGGGATAAAAACAGATTCAATAGCACCCATAAAGGAATTGGACACACATTTGAGAAGGAAGGTTTATAAAGATTAGGGATGTGGGATTAATTGAACAGCTCTTTCGAAGAACTGGGACAGGTCAATGAATAGTTGAGCTTTGTGATGATGGGTAGGCTATGTTTACTTAAATTTTAATGCCATTTCTTTCCCAAGTAGGGTCTTTTAGTTTACTTGTGTTTTCGCTTGTTTATCCAACGCTCTTTCTCTCTCCATCTCTCTTCCTCTGTCTTCACAGGTATACAGTGCCCTAGCCTCTGTTCAACAATCGCTTCAGGAGCTGGAGGCTGGAAGACTGTTGTCAGCTTTTCAGGCCAGCAAAAAAAGCATCACTTCATCTGAGAGAGCTTTCTTTGATCCGTCTCTCCTCCACCTCCTGTACTTCCCAGATGATCAGAAGTTTGCCATTTATATCCCCTTGTTTCTGCCAATGTGTGTCCCCATTATGCTGTCCCTATTAAAAACTGCCAAGGATTTTAAATGGAGAAAGAAGGTGGATTGAAATGGTGAAGTGGTAATGAGCAATTGATGGCTCCCCATGGACTTAAGATATCTCAATTATGAAAGAATATTGGATAGTAGGTCTCAAAAGATTTGTAAATGTTTTGGATTTCATTCAGTTTAATTTATTGGAAGTTCTTGCCCTCTTTCCTGACTGCATGATGGACTGGAGTTCTACAGATACTTGCAGCCAGAATAGGCCAGCATACACTGGACTCATGAGTGATTGGTGTATGAAGTGAATCTTGGGCAATGTTGATGCCTCAGTTTTATGCACATCTTCATACAGTAAATGGGGATACTAAATATGAACATATCTGACATCTCAGAATTTATGTCTGCACTGCTTTTCCTACTGATTTTCATGTAAAATAATTCATAGGGAAAGTCTGCAAGTTTGTTGATGTAGCTTTCCAACCAATTGTTGAAATGTTCAAAAACCAATAAAACGAGACATTAATTTGAAGGTTAAATCATTTCCTGTTATCTGATCATTCCCTCTTCTGGTGTTCTCCCTCCCCCTCCTCTTTCGTTCTTGCAGAGTGTGTCTATTCCCACTATCCCCCACAACTTCTGATTTTTCACCCCTTCTATCTCACCATATATCTATGGCTCTCTACTTTTCCCATGTGTATCATTTGTTACTCTGCCATTTTTAATCTCTCACCACAATGGTAACCTCCCCACTAAGCCACTACCTTCCCTAGCTTGCAGTGTTCCAGTCCACCTTTTTCCCCTTTCTATCCTGACCATCTCTACCCAATTCCTTGATGTGCTGATGTAAGCTCTTCAATTACTGTGGGGCGTTGTAAATGTTATGTTCTATCTTGTAAGTGTACCTTTGTGTTGCTGTGTTTAATCAATTCATCACTAATGTATCCTGCTTCATGATGTGTACGATTGTAGGGTCTGACCACAGTAATTAAATATGATGACAAGTGTTATGATTTATAAATAAAACTTACCATTTTACCTTGGTGGGGTCCCAGACAGAATAGTGTGTCCAGTTTTGATCACATGGTGGATAAATATTATGACTTTGGAAAGGCTGAAAAAGAGAGCTACTAGATGTACTTCCTGTCTTGCTCACTATACTAATACAACAACAAAGTTGTGCAGAAGCTGGAAACTTCGGTTTTGATGAAAGGTCATCAGTGTTCAATGATTTCTACTCTGGTAGTGAACTAATTACCTCTTCTCTCTCTAGAAGTAATACCAGATCCACTGAATATTTCCAACATTTTGTTTATTTTTCAAATTTCCTGCATTGGCAGTATTTTGCTTTTATTTTAGTAAACCAGATAACCTCAGACCTGGGTCTATATTCTGTTAAGAAGCTATAGTGTCAGGTATTTTGCTCAAGGTTTAAAAGCAATAAAGGTCTGTGTAGGCTAATTACTTTAACTGGTTAGATTAATGAAGACTAGAAGTCACGATTGTAGTCTAAGGGCAGGACTAGATTGGATTCTTGTTTTTCTAGGCAACAGTAAAGGTGTGGGACAGAATGCTGGCTCCTGAGGTGACTACTAATTTACCGAATTCCTTCAAGCAAGAGCTGACCTGGTGCTGACTGGAGTGAAGATCACTTAATAAGAGGTACGTAACCTGCTGGATTAATCAGGGTCTACTAATTTCTTGGATTAATTTTGGTCACGTAATGGCTGTCTAGAAAAGCTTTCCAGATTGATTTTCCTAAATTATCTTGGTTCCTGCCAGTTTTACCACTTCTCCCAGAAGATTATGTGCCTCTGGATGGTTGTGGCGTATCTGTATTGTGGTACATAATGACTATGTGGGACAGGTTAGATGGATCAATGAGCCTTTTGCATTTCTTGTTTATGTGTTTTTGTTTTATTTGGTACAGTTCCATAGCACCTGTCGGAATGTTTGCAGAGGACTGTTTAAAATTTTGAGTATGAAGACAGAATTCCCACCTCCAAATATTGTACTCATTTAGTGCCTTTGCTAGGGCAACGTGAGCCACGCAGACAGTAAAAGTGAATACAGCTGTCTTTGCAAGCTTCTGTTCTAATATATTACAGTCTGTTCAATAAGGCTTCTTCAGCAGCAGCTCCCAAATATGAAGTTTTTGCCACCTCAAGGAGAAGGGCAGCAAATGCTTGGGACCACCACTAGCTCCACATTTCAAACCAAGCCACACATCATATTGACTTTGCTGTTCCTTTAATATGACTGTTCACTTTTTTTGTAAATATTGTAATCCACTGCATTTTACCTGCAATAACCACACTCCAGTACACGTCTTACCTAAGATGGTTTCTTTATTTTAGATGAGGTATTAAACATGTTAAACTTACTTTTCTGTAAGGTAGACACAAAAGATTCCTTGATACTAATCTTAAAAGATAAGTGGTCTCCTCATTTATCCTTCCATCAAAATCAGTAAAATGAATTAGCATGAACCCGTCAAATTGTTGGAGCTTGCTGCATGCAAACTGGCTTCTGTTTCAAAAATTACGACTGTGTTTGGACTTCAAAATGATTTCTTTCACTTTGGACTGACCTGAGAGTGGTGAATGCTGCTGTAGAATTACAGTCTTTTTTTTAATATGAAGCGCAGCAACATTACTATGGCAAATTCAGTGCCAAATATAACTATAGGATGTGCTTTACCCAGGATACACTCCCTGCTGTACACCTATAGGGATAACTACTGCCTGTGTATAAATTAGACGATTCTGTTTTAGCTGGGGTAGTTCCACTCCTGTTAGTAGGCTCCTTTTTTGGAATCTCTACTTGTACATAAAACAATCATCTTTCATCAAATCAATGTGTCAAAATTGCCACAGAAACCTCAAGCTGGCCAGCAGTGTACTCTCAAAATATGTCACAAGAAGACTATTTGGTAGTAGTAAATTCTGGATAAGGACAGACTTAGTCAAGGGAGAAAATGGTAACAGACCACATTAGTTTACACTTCAAGTTGGAGTATCAGTTCCAGCTTTCTGCCAATTGTATTTTTTTCCCCAGGAAACCTTGTGTGGGCATATAGATGAAATCCTATTTCTCTACTCGCCATAATATTGTGACCTTTGTCATTCATCATCCTGTCACACTAATGCCATTATATACAGAGAGGTGAGTGACCCTGTAGGGATTGAGTTAACAAATGTGTGGAATGAAGCAGAGTGGAATTCTACATTGTGGATGTAGGAGTGAGAAATCACTCACTCACTACCCAGAAGCCTAATTTGTTGCAATGCTGGTGGAATCCTTGGAAGCAGGCACCTTGCTCTGCTTTTGACTCAGAGTTATGTATCCATGGCCGAAGGCATTTGGTGAAAATGCCATATTGTTATGAGGTGATGACAAATTTCCTGAAGGCTCAATGTGTAAGGACCAAGTGCTATGGTACTGAGAGAGATACAAAGTAACCTCAGTTTCCCTGACTACAGAAAAGGGTGTTTAGCTGAGCTGTAATGTGTGGAAATTAGATAAGAATTGATTTGATTTAGGGATAGTTATAGGTAAGGACACTTTATACAGTGCCATCGAATTTTTAATATCCCCACAGGCAACAGTTTAACATTTTGTCCAAATTGCAGCATACCTGACAAAACAGCACCTCCTCAGAACTGCAGGAGTGTCAGACTACATTTCACACAAATGTTATGATATGGGACCTTCCTATTCAGACAATCTAACCCGGACTACCAGCAGCTGAGTGAAACTGAGACCCCCACAATCTGGATAAAGTTAAACACAAATATTTCTATGAAAGCAACTCTTCAGGATTGAGATGATGCATATTTTTGTTGGCGAAGGGTATGAATAGATACTTAAACAAAGATGGCTAATTTCTGATCAGTGAATGGTAGAACAGGCTTGAGGGGCTGAATGACCTACTCCTAATTCTAAAAGCTGGAATGTTGAACAAGATATTAACCTTTTTTATTCTTAGACTTTTTGTCATGCTTATTACAGAGATAAGCAATACATGCTGCAGAGCTATGCTTCACTTCAACATACAAATCTGATATGAGTGTTGTTTTAAAGTGATGGACACGTGCAAAGGTGAAATAAAGGAAAGCATTTCTACGTTATAGGTGGTTATGATCTGGAATGCTCTGCAGAAAGGGTGGTAGATTCCATAATGGCTTTCCAAAGGGAATTAGCTAAACACTCAAAGGATGAAAATTGGCAGGGCTGTGCGGAAAAAGGATGGGAAAGTGAAACCAGCTGAATTGTATTTGCAGAGAGCCAACGTGGACTTGATTAGCTGACTAGCCTTCTTCTGTGCAGTAGTCATTCTGCTCTACTGCTCTGTTGAACAGTCTGAAACAAGTATGATGTACAGGTTAGGTAAATTGGCCATGCTAAGTTGCCCATAGTGCTCAGCGATATGTAGGTTAGGTACATTGATCGGGGTAAATATAGGGCAGGGAAATGGGTCTGGGTGGGTTACTCTCCGGAGAGTCGGTGTGGACTTGTTGGGCCAAAGGGCCTGTTTCCACACTAGGGATTATATAATTCTATGATTGGGATTATTTGCTCTTGGATCTAGTTTGAGATCCTTTATGACACTGTAACTGAGATTTCAGACCTTTGTTTCCTGACATGTGACTGTCAGACATTTCTGGTGAGAAATGAAAGTTCAAAGGGAAAAACAGACCATACAGGGTTAAGTCAGAAGGGTAAAGATAGTATCAAACTTAAAAGGTGTATAATTGTGCAAAATTGGCGGGTCCAAATAATTGACATAAATGCACATAAAAAAGCATAGATTGACAAAAAGATTAAAAGGAGGAAAAAGTTAGGATGAATGAGTGCTAGAAATACAAAAATAGGAGATTCCACAGATATTGAAAAAGGAAAGAAGCTAATAACAGTTGATCCAATCGAAAGTGAGTCTGGGGAATTAAAAATGTAAAATGTTGACATGGCAGATGAATCAAACTGATGTCTTCACAGTAGAAAATATGAAGACCAAAAGTTCTAAACCAGGAAATGGATGGGAGAGAAGAACTGAAAAAAAACGTGAAGTGGTACAGAACAAATATATCAACACTGATAAATCCCCAGATCTTGATGGACTTTTTCATAGGATCTTAAAAGAAGTAGCTCTTGAGACAGTTGATGCAGTGGCTTTAATGTTTCGAAATTCCTTAGGTACTTGGAACGTTGCACTAAATTGGAAAGCAGCAAATAAAATACTTATTCAAGAACACTGGGAGACACAAAATAATAAACTAGGATCAGTTAGCTTAACAGCTGCCTAAGGGAAGATATTTAGTGCTGTAATTAAAGACATTATAGCAGGACACTTGGAAAGTTCAAAGTAATTAGGCAAATCCAACATGGTTTTATGAAAAGAAAACCAAGTTTGACCAATTTATTGGCACTCATTGTGGAAGCAATGTGCTCTGGACAAAGGAAATTGGTGGACTGGATTTCCAGAAGGCATTTGATAAGTTGCCACATCAAAGTATATTATGAAAGCTAAAAGTTTATGATGTCCATAGTAACATATTGGCATGGATAGAAGATTGGCTGACAAACAGGAAACTCGTTATAGTTTTCTGGTTGGCAAGTATCAGATGGTGTGCCACGCAAATCAGTGTCAGGCTTCAACTTTTTAGGTTAGGGTAAAGGAACCAAAGATATGGTTGCTAAATTTGTTGAAGCGATAAAAATAGTTAGGAAAGTTAAGTGAAAATCAGGATACAAAGTAAACTAGTTAAGTGAATGGGCAAATCTCCAACACATAGGAAAGTGAAATTATCTGTTTTGGCAACAAAATAGAAAGCAGCATATTATTGAAAAGATAGATTGCAGAGCCACAGGGGTCTGGGGTATCAAGGTGTATGAATCACAAAATTCAACATACAGGTACTGCAAGTAATTAGGAAAGCTCATAGAATTATTATTTTTGCAAGGAAAATTGAATGATATAAAATACAAAAGTGTGGAAATTATATTTCAGTTTGGAGTACTGGTCTCTTTGTTTAGGGAAGGATGTAAATGCATTGGAAGAAATTCAAAGATTGGGATGGACAGTAGGGATGGGTGATGGTGGACAGCCAAGACTTAAATCCGTTGGGGTTTAGAAGAGTTGGAGATGATTTGATTGAAACAAGATCCTGAGAGGTGTTGATAAAGTAAATATAGAGAGATATTTCCTCTTCTGGGAGTATCTAGAACTAGGAGATGCAGTTTTAAAAACATAGTTAAAAATCACACAACACCAAGTTATAGTCCAGCAGGTTTAATTGGAAGCACACTAGCTTTCGGAGCGATGCTCCTTCATCAGGTGATAGTGGAGGGCTCAATCCTAACAATAGAATTTATAGCAAAAATTTACAGTGTGATGTAACTGAAATTATACATTGAAAAATTGATTGTCTGTTAAGCCTTTCATCTGTTATAATAGTGATAGTTTCACTTTTTTCATGTTTAAATCACAAAACCTTTTTATATAAAAAAGTTGCATTCTCGGATTAGCTGTTAACAATGGTGGTAGTTAGACAATATGTTGAAGGTGTTGGCCCCCTGTGTTCTCTGTCTATGCCATGATGTTTAGATTGATTCTGATCTAAAAAGTGAGATAACAGAGTTTTACATAAATTCGTGCAGTTTTTGAGCTCAGAGTTCTACATGAATGCATGCAGTTTTTGAGCAAAGTACAAAAGCTACGACAACGGATGAATGGGCACTGCACAACAATCAACGGGCAGGAGGGTTCCCTCCCAGTTGGGGAACACTTCAGTGGTCCAGGACGTTCAGCCTCGGACCTTCGGGTGACCATCCTCCAAGACAGACTTCAGGACAGGCAGCAGCAAAAAGTGGCCGAGCAGAGGCTGATAGCTAAGTTCAATACCCATAGGGAGGGCCTCAATCAGGACCTTGGGTTCATGTCACATTACAGGTGACCACCATTGCACTATACATACGCACACAGATACTCCTACACACACGTATACACAGACACGCACACAGATACCCATATACACCCTTACAGACACACACACTCCCACACTCACACATGCACACCCTCCCAGACTTAAGACATTCTGCACTCACTACTCACACACATGCACTTTCTCACACTCTCAACCCCCAATCCAGACAGACAAAGACCCACATGCACACACACATTTTGTGAGGTGAATTTGTACTTGCAGGGTTACATTGTAATTTGCTCAAAAACTGCATGCATTCATGTAGAACTCTGAGCTCAAAAACTGCACGAATTTATGTAAAAGTCTGTTATCTCACTTTTTAGATCAGAATCAATCTAAACATCATGGCATAGACAGAGAACACAGGGGGCCAACACCTTCAACATATTGTCTAGCTATCACCATTGTTAGCAGCTAACCCGAGAATGCAACTTTTTGTAAAAAAGAAGGTTTTGTGATTTAAACATGAAAGAAGTGAAACTATCACTATTATAACAGATGAAAGGCTTAACAGACAATCAATTTTTCAGTGTATAATTTCAGTTACATCACACTGTAAATTTTTGCTATAAATTCTGTTGTTAGGATTGAGCCCTCCACTATCACCTGATGAAGTAGCGTTGCTCCGAAAGCTAGTGTGCTTCCAATTAAACCTGTTGGACTATAACCTGGTGTTGTGATTTTTAACTTTGTACACCCCAGTTCAACACCGACATCTCCAAATCTCAAAAACATAGGATTGTCCATTGTAGGTAGATAAGGAGAATTTTGTTCTCCAATTCTAACCAATCTCTCTTCATAACTAATAAACCCTCCAGCCCAGTAAATCTCCTTTGCACCCTCTCTAGTGCAGTTATTTGACATCTATCCTTCATTGCAAATGGACAGGACAAATCATGGAAGACTTTGATTGTGCCACAGTCTACCTCTTTAAAAATGTCAGTAGTTGGTCTATTCCAACAGCCTGCTGAACTGTTCCAACCATTTGTGTCTCAGCTGTGTCTGAATTTTCCACAGTAGCGATGTGGAATTTGTCCATTTTCAGATTGAATAGAGTTGAAGAGCTTTTTTTAAGTTGTAGGAGTCTGCATATTGTAATTCTTTAGCTTCCTTTTCCCACAATTATTTTGGAAGAAATGCAGTTGTCTGTGAACATTGCTTTTCAGGTCTCAGAACTAATCTCTTGGCGATGCAGGTTGGATTACTCTGCCACTGCATGTATGCTTCAACATAGAACATTACAGTGCAGTACAGGCCCTTCGGCCCTCGATATTGCATCAACTTGTGGAACCAATCTGAAGCCTATCTATCCTACATTATTCCATGTTCATCATGTGTTTATCCAATGACCATTTAAATACCCATTTGGCGAGTCTGTTGCAGGCAGTGAGTTCCACGCCCCTACTGCTCTGAGTAAAGAAACTACCTGTCCTATATCTATCACCCTGCAATTTAAAGCTATGTCCCCTCGTGCTAGCCATCACCATCTGAGAAAAAAAGCTCTCCCTGTCCACCCTATCTAACCATCTGATTATATATCTCAATTAAGTCACCTCTCAATCTTCTTCTCTTTTACAAAAGCAGCCTCAAGTCCCTCACCTTTTCCTGATAAGACCTCCCTTCCATACCAGGTGGCAATATCCTAGTAAATCTCCACTGAACCCTTTCCAAAGCTTCCATATACTTTCTATAATGCGGTGACCAGAACTATACACAATATCCCAAGTGCATCCACGCCAGAGTTTTGTGCAGCTGCAGCATGACCACATGGCCCTGAAATTCAATCCCTCTACCAATAAAGGCTAACACACCATATACCTTCTTAACAACCCTATCAACTTGGGTGGCAACTTTCAGGGATCTATGTACATGGACACCAAGAATCTCTCTGCTCATCTACACTGCCAATAATCTTACCATTTGCCTAGTACTCTGCATTCCTGTTGCTCCTTCCAAAGTGAATCATCTCACACTTTTCTGCATTGAACTCCATTTGCCACCTCTCAGCCCAGCTCTGAAGCTTATCTATGGCTCTCTGTAACCTGCAATATCCTTCAGCACTATCCACAATTCCAGTGACCTTAGTGTCATCTGCAAATTTATTAATCCATTCTTCTACACCCTCATCCAGGTCATTTATAAAAATGACAAACATCAGTGGCCCCAAAACAGATCCTTGTGGTACACCACTAGTAACTGAACTCCAGGATGAACATTTCCCATCAACCACTACTCTCTGTCATCTTTCAGCTCGCCAATTTCTGATTCAAACCACTAAATCACCCTCAATCCCATGCCTCCATATTTTGTGCAATAGCCTACAGTGGGAAACCTTATCAAATGCCTCACTGAAATCCATATACACCATTGCAGCTGTTTTACCCTCATCCACCTGTTTGGTCACCTCCTTAAAGAACTCAATAAGGTTTATGAGGCACAACCTACCCTTCACAAAACAGTGTTGACTAGCCCTAATTAACATATTCCTCTTGTTAAGGACTAGGCCAGGCCACTCAAAACATTCTTGAGCAGGTAACCCAGATCATAAAACTTTGCAATTTGTTTCGGTAAGTGTACAGTGAAAATGATCCGGATTAAGTTAGCTAGGTTGACTACTAGGTTTTAAATCAGATAGAAATTTATTCACACAATTACACAATGAAACATAAAGAACAGAATAAAGAAGGCCTACAGAACTCCAGTCTATCTAAACTAGACTTAACAATGCTGTTCCAAATATACACAACAGTCCCAAAAAGCAAACCCCCTTAAAAAACAGTCAAATGAAACAGATGCTTACAGGTTGAAGTTAGAAGGGCAGAGAGAGAGAGAAAGCCTGTTTCCACTCAGCTCACTGTTGAACTCCTAACTAGTTCCGGATTGAACTGCTCAGCTAGAGAGATGACCACTCCCCTTTCATTATACAGGTCACCTCTAAAACACAACCACTTTGGCCTGAAGTCTCATCTGTTTACATATAAACAAAAAGGCCTCTCAGTACCAAATCAGTCTAATCAGAACCAGGATCTGGTTTATGACCCCTCTGAAAAAAAGCCAAGGACATAGTATCCTTGAGAAAAGGAACAACTTTTTTTAAAAAAGGTACCAGCTTTGCGATAGGGTTTGGAGGGATATGGGCCAGGTGCTGGCAGGTGGGACTGGATTGGTTTGGGATATCTGGTTAGCATGGATGGGTTGGACTGAAGGGTCTGTTTCCATGCTGTACATCTCTATGACTCTCAATCCTATCCAACACTTCTGAAGTAAGGCTCACAGGTCTATAATTACCAGGATTGTCTCTACTCCCTTCTTGAACAAGGGAACAACATTTGCTATCCAGTCTTCTGGCACTATTCCTGTAGATAATGATGACAAAAAGATCAAAGCCTCCCTGGCTTCCCAGATAATCCTAGGATAAATCCCATCCAGCCCAGGGGATTTATCTATTTTCACACTTTCCAGAATTATTTATTTTTGACCTGCAGGATTTACAAGATGTTTCCTAAGTTTCATCAAATCAATCCCTGATGCATTTATCTCTTCAGCCCAAGAAATGTTTGCTGTTTCACTGAAGATGTATTTAAATCTATCCTATTTCTCAACAGTCTCCATTGAAGTATGTGCCAGCTTTGAGCTTTTCACCAATTCTATTACTGGTTACATTAAGCCATGTTACTCAATTCAGCCACACTGAAAGGATCTCTGATAGCTTTTGGTCAGCTGTGCTGAGTTGGAATAATTTGCAAATTGAGAATTGCACTGATAGGTCTGTGATCAGTATACCATTCAATACCCTGTACTGAACAGGTGCTCCCTACAATGGTACAGAGAACCCTTAAGACTGAAAACTTCGGCTGCAGTGGATGACTGTTACATCTTTTGAGCCTTTTCATGGTGTTCTTGCTGCACTTTTCTGGCTTGCTGCTACTCGGACAGTCATTGTGTGTGCAAGACAGGCATCTCAGAAACTCACTGATACTTACAGCACCAGTAATATCCTGGAGCATTGCCAGTGTGTTATCAGACAAAATTTGACATGGACACGAGGAGATATTGGGGCCAAACGCCCAGAGAAGCAGGCCTAAAGCATCTTCAAGGACGCATAGGAGTTTAGTGAGGGCATTCTACAGTTTGGGGCACGGGAAGCTGAAGGCACAGTGATGGAGTGATTAAAATTAAAGACACCAGAATTGGAAGAATATCGAGATCCTGTCAGGGTCAGAGGTGGAAGAAGTTAGAAATAGGAAGGGATTGGAGCACACAGATGAGGATTTTGAAGACCAGGGTGAGCTGTAATGGTCCGGCGGTATCTGTAGAGTGAGAAACACTTAACATTTCCCGTTCAACATGACTCCTCATCGAGCCTGATAACTCCAGTTCCAAAAAAAAGGGTCACGTGAGGCTGGAAAGATTAACTCGGTTTCATATCCAGACGCTGTTCCAGAGTTTTGTGTTTTTAAAAAAAAATTTCAGGTCTTAAGCGTCTTCAATATTTTGCTTTTATCTTAAAATCTAAGGGTGTCTGGATCACGGGCAGAAGGGGGTGAACAACAGTCGCTGGCGAGCTGAGTGCTGTTTGAGGTGAAGTTTACAAATACAGTACTATACAAGGTTAGGGACTGGTCCTTGCCAAATGCTTTCCCGACAGGCTAGTGCCCGGTAGTGGGAGCTCTGGTTTAATGGAGACCCGGGCCCAGATTAGGCTGCTTGAACTGCCAGACTCCATAGTCTTGCATATTAATATCAGCCATCCTTGCAACACGCCACTATTTATTTATTATATATTCAAAACTGCAGCTCATGTTATTTAAAAATATAAATACGGTAAAACATGAATTAACGAGGGTTTGTTTTTGAATGAATTTGCTGCTCAGGTATTGTAAACGGATTGTACCATTGCTTCAGAAAGGAGGGGGAAATGGTAGGAGAGAAGGGGGTAACGATGTGGGGTTTGGAAGCTTGGAGGGGTAAATTCCCCCCAGCCAGATTATTGGTGGATTGTGATGTTATGAATGGGTTGTTTCGGGAGAGGAAAGAGTGAGGAAGAGTCTATTCGGAGTGGTGGGTGATTGTGTGTGTCCCCTGAATGTGGGTGGTGCAGTCCGCACTGGATACATTGTAACGGTTTGATTTCCGCTCCAGGTAAAGAGCGGATCTCGCGGCGGCGGCAGCAAGAGCCTTGGCTCCGGGCAGGGAGCCGGAGAGACATGAGCTTTTCTGGCACCAAAGCCCTGAGCAGCAGCGCCAAGAACCAGGACACGGTTGGCATGAAGGTGAAGAAGGCGCCGCCGAGCGAGGGGCTCTCGGCTACCACCGAGGAGGAGCTGCTGAAGAAGGAAACTGTGACCCCCGAGGACGTGCTGGGGCTGCAGAAGATCACCCAGAGTGAGTAGAGCCTCTTAAAAGGGACAGCTGAACATTACCACGGCAAAGAGAGGAGCTAGAGGGAGACGGGAACGGAGCTTCAGGGTCCCCAAAGCTGGGTAGCCAGAGCTGGGGGGAGAGAAGGGCTCAGAGCCCCCTCACCCCAGAACCAGCCGCCCACAGAAGTCGGGTACAGGAGCTGAGGAACCATCACAGCCAGGTATCGGTGTGGTGGAGAGTAGGGGCAGTCCTTCAGGAGATTGTGTTACTGTAGGTAGGGATAGGCATGGGGACATAGAGTCTAGGGAGGTTCTCCCAGGACCCAACAACCTCAGGGGTTGAGATCTGACAGGCTGTACAGAAGGTGTTGGGAACACAAATCCCTCTCAGTTTGAAAGGGCAAATACTAGAACCAAAGAGTGGCACAAGCCTATAGATAGCCTAGATCCAGACAAATGAAGCAGAGGGCAATGAGGAGGAGGAAGTAAGTCAGGCAGAATTTACATCCTCTGGTTCTGTACAATCAGCTCACGTACTCGTTCATAGCGAGTATCTGGGGGTCAAAAGTGAAAGGAATGGGACCTGAGCAGTGCCCCAGCGATTTGAGCTGAAGGAGCTGCCTCCAAAAGCAGATGCACTTTTAAACAGAGTGAGAGTAACTCTGTCCCAATAAATTACATTTGATAAATGCGTTTGTTCCTGTTCCAACTGCCAGTTAGAATCATGCAAAGGAAGGTCAAACTGTCTGTACTGTGATGTCACCTAACAAGTATTATTTTTCAAATGTTACATTATTTAATGTTAGCTTTACTCTTCATGCAAGTTCCAGTTTTCCTTGTAGCAAGCTTTCCAGTACCTTGAATATATAAAGTTGCAATTAATTTATTAAAAGTGAGGCTTCGGGAACAAATCCAGCATTTGAGGAATGAAGAGGTGTTATAGACATTGGGAAAATGTGCCGTTTGCTTTTTCATCCAATGGTTGTATGAAGTTAGATCGAAACCATAGGATTTGGGTCCACTCCATCTCTTGTGCCAGAGACGTTGATACAGTGAATATCTAGAAAATCTTAGAAAAGGTGTACCCTTCATCGTTGTTAACACTGGGCCTGACCTTCTGATTTACAGCATTGTTGCAATCCTTAAATTTGTGGGAGTTTTTGATTTCTTTGTCTAGATCTGTGCATTAATTGTGTTTTCTGTCCTCTGTTGTCAGCTATGATTTGTAACTCAAGAACCTAGCAGAGAGTTCTTTAATCCTGATGTGGGTCTTTTACCCAATTCTTGGCAATATGGTGAACAAGGAGCTCCCAACAACTCAATTTAAAATGGAAGTATTCAATTCCATAGCTGGAGCTTTGTTTATCAGAATCCATGTATTCCCAATCAGATAACGTCCAGAGTTGTGATTGATTCTGTATCTGTGTGGTTCTGTCAGGGCTGTCAGTGTCAGAACCACACAGTTTGCAGTAATTCCTATCAAAATTGGGAAAGCAGTATTTGTTAATCCTACCTGCTTTCCATCTCCTACACAGGCCATTTGGTGGCTTCTAGAAACTGATGTTCTCAATAGTCCCATTCCAACACACTGCAGTTAATTGGAAAACAAGGTCCCAGATGAGAATTGGCATTTTCTACCTCACTTACCATGCAGGAGTTTTTGATAATTTTAAGCAACCTGTTTGGACGTGTTATAGTGCACCTTTGGGCAGGTGGGTCTTGAATCCAGAGCTCTTGGACTAGAGTAGATACAGTACCACTGAGCCTCAAGATCCTGTGAAAGTGTTTTATCCTTGGATTGAAGATCGCTAGATGAATGCTTGGTTGATTAATACTTGGTGCTGTGACACCAACTGTGTGTCATGTCAATGCCCCTTGCCTTATTATTTAGATGGCATGTCAGGTCATGGGATATTTTGGCTATTGCTTCCCTATGTTATGGTTTAGTCCTTTTAAAGGAAAGTGTATTCACTCTACCTTTTTTAACACCAAAAATGGCCATCAGTGCTTAGTTTGCTATTTGTGCATGTTTCCTCAGGGTGACCTTTATAGGGATTTAAAATCATGAGGGGTATGGATAGGATGAATAGCCAAAGTTGCCTTTTCCCAGGGGTAGAGGAATCCAAAACTGGAAGGCATACATTGAAGGTGAGAAGGGAAAGATCTGAAAGGGGCCTAAAGGCAACTTTTTCGTGCAGATGATGGTGCGTGTATGGATTGACCTGCCAGAGGCTGGTAAAATTACATTTAAAAGGCATTTGGATGGGTATATGAATAGGAATGATTCAGAGGGATTTGCACCAAATGCTGGCAGATGGGGCTAGGTCAGATTTGGGTATCTGATCAGCATGGTTGATTGCACTGAAGGGTCTGTTTCCATGATATACATCTCTACGACTGTTCAAGTAAGTAATTTGTTAGTTTGCTTCAGTAGTTGGTACGAATCTCACACTCGCTGATTTGGGAATACCCTAATTCTAAGTCAGGTTGTCTTTTAAGAAAACTTCAAGATCTGTCAATGAGACTAATAGCTTAGAAATGCAAGTGAGAGGTTAGAAACTATCTTGTTCAAGTCAAGTAAAATGAATACATGATTTCACAGTACTGTTATGGCATAGTTGGAGGCCATTTGGCCCATCATGCCTACACCTGAACTATTACATAGTGCCAATTTGGGGATACATGATTTTCTTTTTTACTGTACCATGGAGAGAAGATTGAAGTGTGTGAGTTCAACTGTAATTGATGTCTTAATGTTCACTTCCACTGAGAAGGAGCACAGTATATCAAGACAGTTCAATAAGTGCTTGCCATCTCTGCTTTTTGGAGAGATTGAAAAGACACAAGCACCTGATTCAGGTGACAGCGAGTCAATAAGGTGACATGCTCAGGTTCTGCTCCAAGTAAAACTGAGACCGCATTGCGGGAAAGAATTGACACAATCTGAGAAGGTTTCTGTGGAAGGGCTGAATTTGCAATATTGGGATTTGCTACAATGTAGTGAATTAAACTTCCAAACTCTATCCCTTTGGAAAGAAAAAAAATACAACGATCAACAAAATTTTAGAACTCATGCTGCAAAGTTATGTCCTTTGTACTTGGAATATTTTGAGCTGTCTAGCAATGAGGACAGGCCAAGTGGAACAGGTCTGTCCCTGTATAACTTTGGGGTACAGTACTGGTGGGGGCAAGTCTGTCGCTGTGTAACACTGGGTGACAGTACTGGTGGGGACAGGTCTGTCAATGTGTAGCAAGTACAGTACTGGTGGGACAGATCTGATACAACACTGGGATACAGTATATGGCAGATAAGTCTGTCACTGACACTGGATGCAGTAATGGTGAAGACACATCTGTCACTGTATAACACTGGGTTACTCTGAATTGCCACAATTTTTTTTCTGTATTCTTTTGATGTCAATGTGACTAGCACTGACTGACATCACATCCTTGAGCCATGGTTTGAAATGAATATTTTGAAACAGGTGAATGATTTTGAATTATTTACCTGTGCCTGCGTCTCAGTCGTGAGTACATCAAGTTTCTTGCGATATGAGGAGCAACAGATTGATTCAGTGATGTCATACTGCAAGCTGTTCATTTCCACACAATGATTTGTAAACTTTCCTGATGGAACTTCTAATTCCCTCTAAGGAATAATGTCAGACATTCCTTCACATCTTATGATTAATCGGCTGAAAGTATTTCCCTAATGTAGTTTTGTGGTTAGAGTGACAGTCAGCATCAATCACAACAGAATGAATCTCCTATTGTATCTTTGCTCCACAAGCGTATTCTCCAACGTCCCCATGTAACATTCAGTGTCTCCTTTAATTCCTCTTTCCTTAATGTGCTTATCTCCATTCGTTTTAGTCCTCACAATGGATTCTGCATTGTAACCTCGATTGATATAGGTGATTCTCCAGTATTCCACGTGGTGATACCTTGAAATTAAAACTCTCAATTTTAGAAACTCCTGTAAAAAAAGCTAAAGGTTCAATGTGAGTTTTAAGAAGTGTCATGATGGAACAGCATTGTAGATTTTTTTTAAAAAAACTATTCTCCTATCAACTTATTCAGAAAAGTTATTCCACAATTCCGGGCGGCACGGTGGCTCAGTGGTTAGCACTGCTGCCCCACAGCACCAGGGTCCTGGGTTCAATTCCCGCCTGTCTGTGTGGAGTTTGCACATCCTCCCCGTGTCTGAATGGGTTTCCTCTGGGAGCTCCGGTTTCCCCCCACAGTCCAAAGATGTGCCGGTCACGTGAATTGGCCATGCTAAATTGCCACAGTGTTAGGTGTGTTAGTCAGGAGTAAATGTAGGGTTGGGGAATGGATTTGGGTGGGTTTCTCTTCGGAGGGGCAGTGTGGATTTGTTGGGCCAAAGGGCCTGCTTTCACACTGTAGAGAATCTAACTGAAATCTCTGAAACCAATGAAACTTGAACTTGGGTCTCCTGGCTCTAAGGTAGGGATATACCATTGTGCTACAAGAGGCAGTGTTGTTGAATACAGGGGTAATGTGTGAACAGGACTTGGTGTAAGTTAGGGTGCAAGCAGCAAAAGTTTCAAGTGAGCTGCTGTTCAGGAAGTTGGGACGGATGGATACACCAGGAGACCACTCGAAGAGTTAATTCAACAGCTACCTTGATTAATTGCTTTGAATATTGTTGACTCTGTGGTAGTGGTTATTTAGAAGTTGAGTATATGAAATACTAAGCATGTTTAACACTGAAGCCAGTGGTTAATTTTCTGAAATGTCCAAGGTTGTGCAGGTTAGATGGCTTGACCATGCTAAATTGTCTAGTATCCAGGAATGTGCAGGCTCGATGAATTAGTCTTGGGAAATGCAGGGTGACAGGGATACAGTAAGGGGTACATCAGGGTGGATGGTCTCTGAAGGATCTGTATGGACTTGATGGGCTGAATGGCTGGCTTCCACACTGTAGGGATTCTGAGATTCGATTATCTGAATTTCATCAAACTTGTGCTGACTTCAGAGACAATTTTCTTACATATTATAAAGGACAGAATACAGCACATTTGGGCCTTTCAGCCTAACTGGTCCATACTGAAGTCTGTGCTCCTCACAAGCCTCCATACACCAGATTTTAGTCCCACCTGTCAGTACATAATTTTGTTCATTTCTTCCTCATGTATTTAGATTTCCCTGAAATGCATTGACACAATTCCCTCATTAATTCTCTCACAAATCCTTATCGCAATGAATACCACATTTCCATCACTTTCTGGCTAAAGAGGTTTCTCCTGAATTCATGAGATTCATCAGGTCCCTCACTGTGCTGATTACCAATTCATTCTGCTATTGGTTGTTCCTCTTGGTCTATGTCAAGTTCCTTTCCACAGGGCAAGTTTTCTCTTTTCCTATTGGTCTGGAGTAGGCACATGTCTCCAACACTTCTAACTCCCTCCATTTGGAGCTGAACATTGAACTAATTGTGAAAGGGATAAGTCAAAAAAGGAAAAACCCTTTCTGACAATATCCAGATAATGTTTCGCAAGTATTCATTTCACTGCTGCATTGTTGGGTGTATTGCAAGCCAAACTCTACACGTCATGATTCCACTAGCAGTGACAGTAGGATAGGACCTCAGTCTGGTGATAAGATGGAGTTATAGTCAGAACATTGAGAACAACACAGTCCCATCTTTATAGACACCACCTGTCCTGTTCCAGTCTGAAGCTCTTATCGAGTGGTATAGCACACAAGATGACCATTTGGCTCATCATCCCTTTATGAATGAGCTATAGTATTTGCCCCATTTCCCAACAGTATCCACAGGCTTGCATTTTTTTCCTTTTCAAATACTTATCCAACTAACTTTTGAAATCTCCTGATGAATCTGCTTACAAGGCAGCCATTTTACCATAACCTACTGCATGGAAATTTCTCCTTTTTTTTAAAATTAGATTACTTACAGTGTGGAATCAGGCCCTTCAGCCCAACAAGTCCACACCGACCCTCTGAAGAGTAACCCAATTCACCTAACCTGCACATCTTTGGACTGTGGGAGGAAACCAGAACAAACCCATGCTGACACGGGGAGAATGTGCAAACTCCACACAGGCAGTTGCCTGAGGCGGGAATTGAACTGGGGTCTCTGGTGCTGTGAGGTAACAGTGCTAACCAATGTGCCGCCCACTGGTTCATTTACTAATGATCTTCAAACTGTGCCCTCTAGTTACTGATCCTCTTGACACTGAAAACAATTTATCTTATTTACTTTAGCAAAACATTTCATGAGTTTGAACACTTCTATTAAACCCCTTAATCAAGTTGCTGCTGGAGGGAGAGCATTCTAAGCCTTTCCACCTAACTGATGGCTCTCACCCTGACAGCATCCAAGTAAATCTCTTCAAGGCTTTCACATTCTCCTGAAAGAGTAGTGACTGGAATTGAACACTCTCCTCCAGCAGAGGTTTTACCAGTGTGTTGTAAAGGTTTAGTACAATTTCCTTACTTTTGTACTCTGCATCTATTCATAAAACACAAACTCTCTAGTTAAATAATTATCTTTATCCTGAACTTGCTCACCATGACTTCTTTTTTTCCCCAAGTTTCTATCTGTGTTTTAAACAGCTACAAGGACAGGAACTTCCTGTATGTAATCAAAGTGGATATGTGGCCATGTTGAACAATAGCCTGGTGTTGTCCATGTTTGTCAGGACAGTGGCACAGTGCCTGTGTTACTGGAATAATATTCCTGAGAGTCAATTCTGTGTGTAGCACTTTGAGAGTTTGGTCGCAATTAGGAACATAAAGCCAGTAAAAATGAAAACGAAATGTTGGATTGTTGCAAAAACCCAATGGTTCATAACTCCTTTTAAGGAAAGGAAACCAACCATCTCTATCTGGTCTCGGGTTAAATGTGCCTCCAATAGGATTGACTGTGATCTTGTGGCAAACTAAGCTGTCACTTCTCCAGAGTCGGTTGGCCACACCTCCCAAAGCATCAACACTTCAATCTTCTCCACAGCTGGATGGATTGTTTATCTGCAACTGAGCCTTTTAGACTCTCAAAATCTAGACTGACAGGAACAGGGATCCCCCCCACCCCACCCCGGCAGGCTCTTGCTGGCCAGAAAGCAACTCCATGCTGTCCCTGGCGGTTCATCCAAATGATCATGATGTTGTAGAGAGTGATATCAAAGCAGAGCGCCAGTCCTGTCTACAATGACTGCAGTTCACTGGGTTACTTTTATTCTACATAGGGTGATGACTTACCAGCATTTAAAAGGCACCTGGATAGGTATATGGATAGGGAGGGTTCGGATATGAGCCAAGTGCTGGCAAATGGGACTAGATTAGATTAGGCTATCTAGTCCGAATGGACGAGTTGGACCAAAGGGTCTGTTTCAGTGCTGTATATCCCTGATTGGCATTCTCTCTCCCTCAACCCTGAGATCAGCGCTCCTGACAGCTGAATGTGAGCTATTAGAGAAAAGCTTCCCTGTTGTGGTTCAGTGGTAGTGTCCTTACCCCTGAACCAGGAGGCATGGGTTAAAAAGTCCCACCTGCTCCAGAGATATGTAATAACATCTCTGAACAGGTTGATTAGGAAAATAGGTTAAATTTTTAAAAAATTGAAAATTAGAAAGAGTTTTCTGACAGTTGAAGCCTGTGTTGGTCACACAGTACAGTACAGCATGAGCTTTTATTCTGGAGGAATGTTTAGTTGGACGGGGCTACTTGGGATCAATGAGAGAACCCTCCAGAGGTACCTGCCAACCTTGATCTTCGCCATGTTTGTTCATTTCGATGCCTGATTGCATGATGATGGGAGAGAAAGAGATAGGGAGGGGGGATCGTTACGGTGAACAGAAGGTAATATTGAGTTAAGCAGAGTCCCTGTCTGTGTAAGGGGCTACATTTTAATCAGGATTAAAAAAAACACACACAGGAATACTGATGAGCGACTCACTGAAGTGGCAAAAATAAACCTTTCCTTGTTGAACTGGGAAGATTGAGCAGCGTTTTGGAATGTGAGCAGAATGCAAACTAGTCTGCAGCCACTGTCAGAATACTAAAAGCATGCTGACTGATGGCTGGTTAAAGGCAAAGTCGACTTGCATTTCTATCTGTTTTTTTCTCATTTCCCAAATACTCCAACATGCAAAGTGCGGTCTTTGACCACATAGGACATTGCAGCCATTTGGGCACAACAAGATCCCAGAAGCAGCAAAATAATGTTTCAATTCACAAAGGACTAGGTGGGTAACAGGGCAACAGGAGCACAGCAAGTAGTGGAGATCTGAAAACACAGAATGCTGGAGAAACTCAGCAGGTCTGGCAGCATTTGTGGAGAGAGAAACAGTTCATATTTCAAATCCAATGTGACTGTTCTGCAGAGGAGAAGTGATCTGGAGGGCTTTGAGAAGGCAACCCATTAATCATCACTTTCTCAGTGCAAACCAGGGAGGGGGGCAATAATTGCTAATCATGTCGGCAATACCGATGTCCCTGGATGAATTTAAATAATGCTCAGCTGGTCTGGCAGCACCTTGGAGAGAAAGCAGAGTGAATGTTTCGGGTCCAGTGACCTTTCTTCTGAAACTCCGTAGATAATCAATACTCCTTGTCCTGATCTTGCCCACCGCAATTTTTTTAAAACTGTGTTTCAACAGCTTTAAGGACAGGAACTTCCTGCATGTTGCAAGACCGGATATGTGGCCATATTGGGCAACAGCCTGCTGTTGTCCATGTTTGAAGATCCAGTGCCACAATGGTGATGTCATTGGAACAATAATCCAGGGAATGTAAATTCTATCCCAATGTGGCACTTTGAGTTTTGGTTTTAATTGGAAATGTGAAGCCAGTAAAAAAGGAAATGAAACTTTTGGTTTGTTGCAAAAACCCAATGGTTCATAACTCCTTTTTAGGAAGGGAAACAGGCCATCTTTGTCTGGTCTAGGGTTAGATATGCCTCCAATGAGATTCATGATATGGAGGTGCTGGTGTTGGATTGGGGTGGACAACATTAGAAGTCACATGATAGCAGGTTATATTCAGCAGGTTTATTTGAAATCACAAGTTTTTGGAGCACTGCTCCTTCATCAAGTGAAGGATCTTAACCAGGTGTCATGTGACTTCTGACCTTGTCCAATGGGGTTGACCCTTGTAGAATCTGCTCTGTTGCTGTCCCTAGGGTCTATGGCAGCATGTCCCAAGAATTAATTCTGGGTTTTCAGTGCTTCATTTTAAAAAAGAACTGCGGATGCTGAAAATCTGAAACAAAGAGCAGCATTGACTTCTGAAGAGCATCTACACAGACCCAGCACACGACCCTCTCTCTGTATTTAGCGTGGTGAATCCACCTATAACCCGCACATCTTTGGTCTGTGGGAGGACACGTACACATTGTAGAAAACCCCACAGACACGGGGAGAATATTGCCAACTCCACACAGTCAGCCACCCGAGGCTGGAGTTGAGCCCAGATCACTGGCACTGAGAGACAGCAGTGAGAACCACTGTGTTAGTGTGTTACCCCTGAATGTAGAAAACAACAGAACAGGTGGATTTGGGAGGTTTTATACATCGATCATAAAAGCTAGCATCCAAATTCAATGGATAATAGGGAAGGCGAATGGATTTTTTTATTTCAAAGGGAATGGAGGATATGAATAAGAATATGCAAGGCCCTATTTATGAACAATTTTGGTCTCCCTGCCTAAGGACAAATATACTGGTGTTGAAGGGCTGTCTTTTGAGGTGAGATCGAATATGTTGGGCCTGTACTCATTGGAATGTAGAAGAATGAGAGGTGGCCTTATTGACACAGACAAGATTCTTGGAGGGGCTTTTCAGCACCGATGCTGAGAGTTACCTTCCCCTTGTAACAGAGTCGAGGGCTGAAGCCTCCGAATAAAGGGTTGCATATTTAAACACAAATGAAGAATTTTCTTCTTTGAGGGGAGTGAATCTGTGGAATCCTTTACTGCAAAGGGCTGTTGAGGTTGGGTCATTGAGTATGTCAAGACTGAGATAGACCCTCCTCGTGAGTAAGGGAATCAGAGTTTTGAGGCAAGAACAGCAGAGTGGATTTGAAGATTATCAGATGAGCCGTGATCTGTGAATGTTTTTATTCAATCATGCTAGACCAGCATTTATTACACGTCCTGAATAGCCCAGCGGGGAGTTCAGAGTCCACCCCATTGCTGTTGGTTTGGAGTCATGTGTGGACAAGACCTGGGTCTTCAGTCTAGTGATAATGCTACTAGGCCATTCTCTCCCCATTAATGGAGAGGCAGCAGATTCAATGAACTGAATGACTTATTTCTTCTCCTAAGCTTTATGATCTTAATTATTTGGAGGTGGGACCAATTGTATGATTTACTGATTTACAAATTTACAAATAACCAAAAACTTGGTGAGAATGAAAGCTGTGAAGGGGTTACAGGGATTTAGACAGGCTGGGCTGAGTGCGTTAGAACCTGGCACGTGGGATATAATGTGGATAGGTGTACTCAGAACAAAGATGCAGAATATTTCTTCAATGTTGGCAGGTGGGAAGTGTTCATTTGCAAATGGCCTTCGGTGTCCATGTTCATTCGAGCGTTCTTGTGAGACTGTAGAAATGGCTCCACCATTGACCCAGGAGTCCAGAGATGTGTAATAACATTTCTAAATAGGTTGAGAAATATACATGTTTATCAATTATTGAAAGCAAGCATACAGATGCAGCAGACAGTTTAGGGAGCGGATAGCATTTTGGTGTTCAGCACAACAAGATTTGAGTGTAGGAGGAAAGCAGTCTTGCTCCATTTGTACAGA
Source organism: Hemiscyllium ocellatum (assembly GCF_020745735.1). Taxonomy (NCBI): domain Eukaryota; kingdom Metazoa; phylum Chordata; class Chondrichthyes; order Orectolobiformes; family Hemiscylliidae; genus Hemiscyllium; species Hemiscyllium ocellatum. The sequence goes on along the minus strand of NC_083431.1, from coordinate 3,158,652 downwards.
ATAATTGAGACTCCACCTGGAGTACTGTAAGCAGCTCTGGTCACATGCCTTAAGCACAGATGGTGTTGCCGTAAAAGGAATGCAGCAGAGTTAACCAGCCTGACCCCTGGATTGCTGGGGCTGTCCTTTGAGCAGAGCTTTGGAAAATTAGGCTTGTATTCTCTGGAATATAAAAGATAGAGATGGGATCTCATAAAAACGTAGAAGGTTCTTAAAGGATATACAGGGTGGATGTAGGAAGGGTATTACCTCTACCTGGGACACCCAGAACCAGGGGACACAGTCTCAGAATAAAAGGCAAGCCATTGAGGACTGAGATGTGGAGGAATGCCTTCACTCAAGGTGATGAATGTTTGGAAATCTCTTCCAGAGAGTGATGAGAGCTCAGTCATTAAGTTTGTTCAAGCCAGAAACTGATAGATTTCTAGTTACTAATAACATTGAGGGTTATGGGAAAATGATGTTGAGATGGATGATCAGCCGTGAATGTTTTGTGTGAAGCTTGAGGGGCTGAATGGCCTACGCTTGTTCCAAGTTCCTTTGGTAACAACAATGACTGCAGATGCTGGAAACCAGATTCTGGATTAGAGTAGTGCTCTGTGATAAGGTCATAGCAAATCTTCCCATGTTCCTGTTTTCAGAATGACTCTTCCCTCCTGAAAAGACCAAATCCAAATCTACGTAATTTAGGATTAGTGTGAACTCAGGGATCCAATAAAATGATAATGAGTAACTGCTGCAAATAAGAGCAGCGGCAAGATGATGCTCCTGAGTATCAAAGCAACGAGCAGACGCATTGACATAAACTGATTATATCTCTGACTCTCAGAATAGAAAGAGAGGTGGGGGATTATCCTCCGTTCTGGGCTTCTCTCTGGCTTGGCATTTATGTTGCAGATTTGAAATACATCAGGTGGCTTCCAAGTTGCACTGTCTCTGTGTGTGACTTCTACATAACACATCCCTCTCTCACAACCTCACTATAAACCCAGAATCTGCTTGTTATCGGCAGGAAAAATACCTTCTGAAGGGAAGTGGATCTACATTTACATTTTTGCTCATAAAATGCAGCATCATATTATTATTTCACCCAAAGGGCAGACCCCTCCAAACTGGAATAGTGAGATAGAATTTTAAAGATGACAAACTTAAAAATCTACTAGGGAGTACTGAACTATGACAAGTCAGCGCTAAGCCAGCGTTGCGTTGTCAGGGGGTCAGCACTGAGGGAATGCCACGCTGTTGGAGGGCCAACACTGAGGGAGCACCACATTGTCAGAGGGTCGGTGCTGAGGGAGCACCACACTGTTCAGAGGGTCAGTGCTGAGGGAGTGCCACCCTGTCAGAGGTTAGTGCTGGGGTAGTGCCGCCCTATCGGAGGGCCAGCGCTGAGGGAGCACCGTGCTGTCGGAGGGTCAGCACTGAGTGTCAGTATTGAAGCCATTGAACTGTAATCACTGTTGAAGTGGAGGAAACTGTTCAAAGTTGTTCAAAATTGTGGCAGCTGTTTTGCACATCTCAAGATTCCACAAACTGCATCAGACCTCCTGTCTCTAAGGAAGCTAGTGCAATCACCTCAATTGCAGTTCTCACATTGCTATTAAAAGGCCGAGGTTGGATCAAGGCTGTTCATAATCTGTAAGGGTGTTATAAATAGCAAGTGCTTATCTCTAAGATTACTCTGTTCCTGTTCTGTATCAGGCTGCTATCTTTTTGGCAAGACTGGTGGTCCATGCTGAGATGTTGGTCAAGTTTTAACCCCTGCGGTCTGGCTGGAGGGCCAAGTCCAAACTGAAAGGTTCCCACATTTCCCTTAATATACAAACATGGAAAATAGGAGCGGGAATGGGCTATTCGGCCTTTCCAGCCTGCACTGCCATTCCATATGATCATACAACTCAATGGCCTTTTCCCATTTTCTCCTTATCTTTTGATTACTTTAACTCTAAGTGCTAGATCCAACTCCTCCTCAAAATCATACAAGGTTTTGACTTTGACTGTTTTTTGTGGCAGAGAATACCTCCTGTTCATCACTCTCTGGGTGAAAATATTTCTCCTCCTCTCAGTCCTTCCTGGTTTACCCCTTATCCTTAGTCTATGAACCCGTTATAGAAAACATCATTCTTGCAACTGAGAGAGATAGAAAGTAGGAGTAGTGATGAGGGCATGTGGGTATTGTTGATCGTGTGGGTAATGTTGATTGTTTAAAAATTGGTAGATACTTGAGGTATTTGCATCACTATCAGCGAAGGTACCTGAGGTGTGAAATGAGGTGAAAAATGCCATCATAAATGGATATGAGCCAGTGCCAGAAGCTCAAGACAACATTGTCAGAATCTAAGGAGGGAACCTGGTCAAACATAGGGGGAGTTTGAAAGCATCAAACGAAGTAACTTTGATAGGTGCATAAGGGCATTGAAAGTTGATCAGTCTTATGACGCTCTTAGACTGTTATTTTGGAGGAATTCAAAAATTCACTTCCTGAAATAGTGAGAACTCATGGAAGAGCTTGGAGTTAAAATGGCAAGATTAGCGGTGGGAATAGCTGGTGATTGAGTTGGTTCATAAATCAAAGTTTGGTTTTCAACATTAATTTCAATCTGTGAGGGATAGAAACAGGGGAGAAGAGAAATCCTCTGTTGGTAAGGGAAAAGGAGATCTCATTGAAGATAGTAAAGATAGTTTACCCCAGGGTAGAAAGGAGACCTGAGAGGGGGAAAGAGAAGGAAAAAAGCTTGGATGTTTTCGCTGCAATAAAGTAGGACACATGAAGTCACAGTGTTGGTGGGTTAGAAAAAGCACAGGGAAGACAGATACAGGAAAACAGGATAAACCAGTGGGGTTTATTGAAGCAATAAAGGAGGCTAAAGAACTGCAGAAGAATGTACAGATTGGTCAGGGCTTGGTAAATAAGTACCAGATTACTTTAAGGAGTTTACCTGTGTGGGCAAGGATTACCTGTGTACCAGGAATAGGAGGTAAGGAAATTAAAATTACAGGATACAGGAGCAAGATGAGAGATGTGCAGGTATTTTTTGGGAAGAAGCTGAAAATGTGTTGCTGGAAAAGCGCAGCAGGTTAGGCAGCATCCAAGGAGCAGGAGAATCGACGTTTCGGGCATGAGCCCTTCTTCAACTCTGATATCCAGCATCTGCAGTCCTCACTTTCTCCTGTATTTGGGAAGAAGTATTGCCAGAAAAGGTGGGAATATGTGAAATCTATAGTGAGAAGAATAGTGTTCCATTTTTTTCAGGCGAGATTGGAGAGTCCAGTGAAAAATGGTGATAGGAGTAATTGAGAAATTCTTTGTTCCAGAGATACAGTATATTCTCGGGAATAAGATAGCTGAATCACAGGTGAGAATGATGCATGTGGAAATCAGGCAAATGAGATGTTACAGGAAATATATCCTGGGCTTTTTCCTGACTCTGTGATAACAAGTTCATAATGCCACCCGGTTGAAACAGGAGGAGAAATTAAAAAATAAAGATGAGGAAGCTAAGTTCAAAATTGAGAAACAATGTTGGTCAAATACTTGAGAAAAAAAAACAAGAAGGTGGAGGACAAAGTGGATATTTTTAGTAAGAGAGGTTAGTTGAATTACAACAAGTTGAAAAAATAAAAGCAATTGTAGCAAAAACCATTCACAGAGGAAGAATTTGAGTGTATCCCATGATGTTACTATTGTAAAACTGAATTCTTGAGGAGGAGAGTGAAACTATTACATATTCAGGCAGGCGAGAAATGGGCAGAAGTTCATCAAGTTATATTATTGGTGCATTATAGAAATGAGATGAGTGGACCACTGAAATTAATTAAGGAAAACTTGGTAAGTCAGAGGTCAGAGACCACATGTTTGGACTGCGTCAAATTTTAGGGAATGGTTTAATAGAGTGGGTGAGTTGGCTAGACAGCATTTGAAAATAGCACAGCATATGAAGAAACAGGAAGCAACAAGAAATAAAATTTGTAGTTTCACTGGAGGAGATAAAGTGTTACTGCAGTGGTAGCCGATCTTTTAAAGGCAACGTTTAGTGGGCCTTAGGTAAAAACAATGACTGCACATGCTGGAAACAAGAATCTAGATTAGAGTGGTGCTAGAAAAGCACAGCTGTTCAGGCAGCATCCGAGGAGCAGGAACATCGACGTTTCGGGCAAAAGCCCTTCATCAGGAATAGAAAGAAAATTGAGTGAGGTGAATTACTTGATAATAGACAATAGGTGCAGGAATAGGCCATTCAGCCCTTCGAGCCTGCACTGCCATTCAATGTTGTCATGGCTGATCATTCCTAATCAGTATCTGCTTTCTGCCTTATCTCCATAACCCTTGATTCCACTATCTTTGAGAGCTCTATCCAACTCTTTCTGAAATGAATCCAGAGACTGGGCCTCCACTGCCCTCTGGGGCAGAGCATTCCACACAGCCACCACTCTCTGGGTGAAGAAGTTTCTCCTCATCTCTGTCCTAAATGGTCTACCCCGTATTTTTAAGCTGTGTCCTCTGGTTCTGCACTCACCCATTAGCGGAAACATGTTTCCTGCTGCCAGAGTGTCCAATCCTTTCATAATCTTATATGTCTCAATCAGATCCCCTCTCAGTCTTCTAAACTCAAGGGTATACAAGCCCAGTCACTTCAGTCTTTCAGTGTAAGGTAATCCCTCCATTCCAGGAATTGACCTTGTGAACCTACTCTGCACTCCCTCAATAGCCAGAATGTCTTTCCTCAAATTTGGAGACCAGAACTGCACACAGCACTCCAGGTGTGGTCTCACCAGGGCCCTGTAGCTGCAAAAGAACCTCTTTGCTTCTATACTCAATTCCTCTTGTTACGAAGGCCAGCATGCTATTAGCCTTCTTCACTACCTGCTGTACCTGCATGCTTGCCTTCATTGACTGGTGTACAAGGACACCCAGACCTCTCTGTACTGCCCTTTTACCTAAATTAATTCCATTGAGGTAGTAATCTGCCTTCCTGTTCTTGCCACCAAAGTGGATAACCATACATTTATCCACATTAAACTGCATTTGCCATGCATCTGCCCACTCACCTAACTTGTCCAGGTCACCCTATAATCTCCTAACATCCTCATCACATTTCACCCTGCCACCCAGCTTTGTGTCATCAGCAAATTTGCTAATGTTATTGCTGATACCATCTTCAATATCATTAACATTATATTGTAAAAAGCTGCGGTCCCAGCACGGATCTCTGCGGTACCCCACTGGTCACTGTCTGCCATTCCGAAATGGAGCCGTTTATCACTACCCTTTGTTTCCTATCAGCCAACCAATTTTCAATCCAGTCTCGTACTTTGCCCCCAATACCATACTAAGTTTACTCATAACCTCCTATGTGCGACTTTATCAAAAACTTTCTGAAAGTCCAGGTACACTACATCTACTGGATCTCCCTCGTCCATCTTCAGAGTTACATCCTCAAAAAATTCAAGAAAATTAGTCAAGCACGATTTCCCCTTCATAAATCCATGCTGACTCTGTCCTATCCTGTTACTACTATCCAGATGTGCCGTAATCTCATCCTTTATAATAGACTCCAGCATCTTTCCCACCACTGAAGTTAGACTAACTGGTCTATAATTTCCTGCTTTCTCTCTCCCACCTTTCTTAAAACGTGGTATAACATTAGCCACCCTCCAATCCTCAGGAACCGATCCCGAATCTATCAAACTCTGGAAAATAATCACCAGCGCATCCAAGATTTCCCGAGCCACCTCCTTCAGTACCCTGGGATGTAGACCATCAGGACCCGGGGACTTATCAACCTTCAGACCTAACAGTCTCTCCAACACCAATTCCTGGCAAATATAAATTCCCTTCAGTTCAGGTCCTTCAGTCACTGTTACCTCAGGGAGATTGCTTGTGTCTTCCCCAGTGAACACAGATCTGAAGTACCCATTTAATTCTTCTGCCATTTCTTTGTTCCCTGTAATATTTTCCCTTGTTTCTGTCTTCAAGGGCCCAATTTTAATCCTAACCATTTTTTTGCCTTGCACATACTTAAAAAAGCTTTTACTATCCTCCTTTATATTTTTGGCCAGTTTACCTTCGTACCTCATTTTTCCTCTGCGTGTTTCCTTCTTAGTAATCCTCTGTTATTCTTTAAAAGCTTCCCAGTCCTCTGTTTTCCCACTTATCCTTGCTATGTTATACTTTTTCTCTTTGAACTTTATATGTTTCTTAACTTCCCTCGTCAGCCACCGCCGCCCATGCCTCCTCCTGGGATCTTTCTTCCTTTTAGAAATGAACTAATGCTGCAACTTCTGCATTATACACAGAAATATCCGCCATTGTTCCACCATGGTCATCCCTGCTAAGGTATTGCACCATTGAACTTTGGCCAGCTCCTCCCTCATAGCTCCATAGTTCCCTTTATTCAAAAGAAGTGCTGTCACTTCTGACTGTACCCTCTCCCTCTCAAATTGCAGATTGAAGCTTATTGTATTATGGTCACTACTTCCCAATGGCTCCTTCACTTCGAGGTCTCTGACCAAATCTGGTTCATTTCACAATACCAGATCCAGAATTGCCTTCTCCCTGGTCGGCTCCAGCACCAGCTGCTCTAAGAATCCACCTCTGAGGCACTCCACAAAGTCTCTTTCTTGAGGTCCAATACCATCCTGATTCTCCCAGTCTACCTGCATGTTAAAATCTCCCATAACAACTGTAGTAACATCTTTACCACAGGCTAATTTCAGCTCCTGATTCAACTTACATCCGACATCCTGAGTACTGTGTGGGGACCTGTAGATGACTCCCAAGAGGATCTTTTTACCTTTAGTATTTCGCAGCTCTATCCACACTGACTCTACATCCCCTGACTCTAGGTCCCCCCGCGCAAGGGACTGAATATCCTCCCTTACCAACAGGAATGCCAGATAGAAAGAAATCTGAGTGTATCCTGCAAATGTGCTCAAATGGTATTTTGATCGGGAAGGCAAGCAAGAGGAGAACGTGTTACTGGTTACAACAGAGAGGGAAGAACCAAGTTCAGATAAATTTGAATTTGATATTCCTCAAATTAAAAAGCCAAGTTTCTGAGGAAGGGTCACTCAACTCTGATATCTCACCGTAGCTAGTGCCAGATCTGCTGAGTTTTTCCAGCAATTTGTTTTTTGATTTATTGTTGTCATGTGTATCTAAGTATAGTGGAAAGTTTTGTTTGGCAAGCAGTCCAGGCAGATCAGAGCAAACCAGGACATACAGATCTAAGACAGAGTGAGGCACACAGGGTTACAGCTGCACAGGAGGTGCAGGAAGCACGATCAACATTAGATTTGAAATTAGACAGGTCCATTATGCAGTCTAATAACAGCGGGGAAGAAGCTGTTCTTGAATCTGTAGGTGCATGTGTTCAATCTTCTGTATCTTCACTTGTGTCCATACACATGGACAATGAAGAATACCAGGTGAAAGCAATGACTGCAGATGCTGGAAACCAGATTCTGGATCAGTGGTGCTGGAAGAGCACAGCAGTTCATGCAGCATCCAACGAGCAGCAAACTGCTGTGCTCTTCCAGCACCACTGATCCAGATTGAAGGATACCAATTCGACTGAGACAACGTATCCATCCTAGGACAAACCAAACACAGATGTGCACTGGGAGTTCTGGAAGCCTGGCACTCAACCCGGAACTCCATTAACAAGCTCATGGATTTAGATCTCATACACCAATTACTGAGAAACAGAACCAGCAACAAAACTGGAAATGACACCACCAAGTAAAAAGTGAGGTCTGCAGATGTTGGAGATCAGAGCTGAAAATGTGTTGCTGGTTAAAGCACAGCAGGTCAGGCAGCATCCAAGGAACAGGAAATTCGACGTTTTGGGCCGGAGCCCTTCATCATTCCTGATGAACGGCTCTGGCCCGAAACGTCGAATTTCCTGCTCCTTGGATGCTGCCTGACCTGCTGTGCTTTAACCAGCAACACACTGACACCACCAAACCTAGCAGATCAACACCCACGAATACAAGTGGGACAGAACACCAACACTTCACCGGAGGTACACTGATGATCATACCTAGTACGGTGATGAAACGTCTGCAAACAAACTTAACAGCTCAGCGAGCAAGACAACCAGCTCATCGACAACCTGAGCTACAAATCTTCTCAAATATTATACATCTTCTGCCAACTGGAAGAGAGCATTACGGGGTGGGAAAGGTTTTGATGATGGTGGCTGCCTTTCCATGGCAACAAGTGTAGGCGGAGTCAATGGATGGAAACTGAAAATGTGTTGCTGGAAAAGCGCAGCAGGTCAGGCAGCATCCAAGGAGCAGGAGAATCGACGTTTCGGGCATGAGCCCTTCTTCAGGAAGCCAGAAACGTCGATTCTCCTGCTCCTTGGATGCTGCCTGACCTGCTGCGCTTTTCCAGCAACACATTTTCAGCTCGGATCTCCAGCATCTGCAGTCCTCACTTGCTCCTCAATGGATGGAAGGTTAGCATCTGTGATGGTCTGGGCTATGCACGCAACTCTCTGTAGTTTCTGGTCCTGAGCAGAGCAGTTGCCACACCAAGGCGTTATGTATCCGGATAGAATGCTTTCTGTAGAGCATCTGTAAATGTTAATGAGGGTCCTTATGGACATGCCGTATTTCCTAAGCCACTTGAGGACGAAGAAACGTTGTTGTGCTTCCTTGACTGTTGCATTTACGCAGGAAGTCGAGGACAGATTGTTGGTAGTTGTCACTCTGAGGAACTTGATACTCTCAACCCTGTTTAACAAACTAAATTGGATAATAAGAAAACTCTCAAATTGAGCTTTAAGGAAAATTGAAAAGATGTGAGAAAGTTATTCCAATCATGTGGAGAGATGTGTGCGAATAAGCTGGGAAGTAATAACATTATTGCACATGATGTAGATACAGGAAATGCTGATCATGTTAAGTAACATCCTTAGACTTAACCCTCTAAAATTAGCATTGGTTCAAAAATCAATTGAAAGCATGTTCAAAGACAATATAATCAGTGAGTTTCAGGGAATAGAGCTCACCCATACTAATAGTACCAAAACCCCGATGATACCCAATGCCTATTTATCTGTTACTGCAAAGTCAATGCAGTGACAAAATCTGATTTTTATCCTTTTCCACAGCTGGAAAACCATGGACGGCATGGTGGCTCAGTGGTTAGCGCCGCTGCCTCACAGCACCAGGGTCCTAGATTCGATTCCAACCTCGGGTGACTGTGTGGAGTTTGCACATTCTCCCTGGATCTGCGTGGATTTCCTCCAGGTGCTCCAGTTTCCTCCCACAGTCCAAAGATGTGCAGGTTAGGTGAATTGGCCATGCTAAATTGTCCATAGTGTTAGGTGCATTAGTCAGAGGGAAATGGGTCTGGGTGGGTCACTCTTCGGAGGGTCGGTGTGGACTTGTTTGGCCGAAGGGCCTGTGTCCCCACTGCAGAGAATCTAATCTAATCTAATCTATATTGAGAAGGTGGGACAAGTAACTTATATTTCAAAGCTGTATTTAAAGGATAATGGCTGGTACCTTTTATCCAAGAGAGCAAAGGAAATTTTGGCTTTTATGACTTTCCCGATTTAAACTCATACCATTTGGTATGAAAAATGCACTTGCTACTTTTCAAATATGAACTAATAAAATCATTTTGGTATTACCCAATTGTGTGTGGGTGTACATAGACGATCAGATGATTTTTGGTCACACATGGAGCATCTATCAGAATTGTTCGATTGCCTTCAGAAGGCAGGTTTGGTGATAAACCTGGCTAAACATGAGGTCACAAAAACCAAATCATATTCCTAGGCCATATCTTTGGACGTGGCCAAATGGCCCCACAGGATGCGAAAACAAAGGTTATTGGGGAATTTCCGATTGAAGAGGGAAATACTACAATTTCTGGGACTGAATGGTTTTTATCGGAGGTTCATACCAAATATCAGCAATGTGGTTGCTCCACTGACTGACTTGTTAAAGAAATGCAAAATGTTTCAGTGGGCTGCAGACTGTCAGAAGGCATTTGACAGCCTGAAAGCTGTTTAACCACTGACCCAGAGTTAGCCACACCTAATTACCCAAAGCATTTCAAAGTGGCTATCTATGCACGGATGTGGGTGTTGGCGCTATATTCTTGCAAGAAGCTGACAAGAATGTAGAAAGATCTACTGGGTATTTTCCAGAACGTTGAATATTCATCAGCAGAAATATTCCACAATTGAGAAAGAGACTTTGAGTTTGGTATTGACACTGCAACATTTAAACATTTATGTTGCTAGTAATGTGTCTGAGACAATTGTAAATACTGATCATAGCCCCTTGAAGGTTTTGGAGAAGTTTAAAGATAAGAATAGAATGTTTAGATGGCATTTATTGTTACAACCATTTAAATTGAAAATTATACACGTGGCAGGATGAGAGAATGTAATTGCAATCGCGTTGTCACAACTTTGAACAAGGAAGACTGAGGTGTTTGGGAGGTGAAATGGATTGTAATGAACTGTGGTAGTGAACATTTCAATGCTTTATATATATATATATAAAAAAAGTAGAAAACTTTTAGAGTAAGGCCTAAGGTTTTTCAAAAAAATCCTTCCATATTGACGGTTTTATTTTTTGAAGTTAGAACAACAGAAGCAGCATGACTGGGTGGAGTCAGGATCCCACAGATTTCAGTAGTTGGGGTTTGAAGTTGGTTGTGAAAGCTGCTACATCTCTTTCAGCCACAGCAAAAAGTTGGAGTTGTGTCTTGGCCAGGATTTCCTCTTGGTGTTCTTTACTCTGGGACGGGTGAAGTATCATATAAGACAAACTATTTTATTGAATTTCCCTTTGTCAAGGATGTACTTATGGGATGTTACTGTATCAGCACAGTTGATGTTTAGTAGTTAAATAATCTATTATTCTGTGAAGTTTTCCAATATTGTCTAAAAGTTACATCAATTCTTTTTTGTTTGTATTTTAACTGGGTCTAAGAATAAAGTGTGCTTTGCTTAAAGCCAAGTAGCATGACCAATTGAATTACAGCTGGAACACAGCTTCTTATACTTGCCTTTAAATCAAATAAAGGTTAGGGTCTGGGCTATCTCCTTAACATATTTTAAGGGGATTTGCTATGGTCTATAAGACCCCTCAATCTATCGGCAATCGGGTAATAGTCTTGACTTCCTGTATTTGCTCTCAAAGTGGATAACTTCATATTTATCCACATTAGATTGCATTTGTCACTCATTCACCTCACTCATATCACACTCAATGAAACAGCAACCCAGAAAAACTCTGAAACCAATTGTGATTAAGAAGAGAGTTGAACCATGCAATTGGTCCATTGAGAATGTTCTTGATCCATGTTGATTTGGTGCACCCTATCACCTCTTCAACTGATTCCCAGGCCTTTTTGCCTCAAGGATCCTAACATCAGTTCAAATGATAACCTGTTCATCTGCCTTAGCAATAAATTCCAGATATTAATCAGTGCTGAGGGAACGCCCATTATCAGCGGGTCAGTGCTGAGGGAACGCCGCACTGTCGGAGGATGCAATATGTAGATGCAGGTTTGCTCGCTGAGCTGTAAGGTTCATTTTCAAACGTTTCGTCACGATACTAGGTAGCATCTTCAGTGAGCTTCCGGATGAAGGACTGCTGATGTTTCCTGCTCCTTCCTTTGGTAGGACACAGTTCAGATGGCCAGCGATCAGCTGTGAATTCCAGCTGGTGTTTTTTTGTGGCTACATTGTGAATAGAAGTAGCAGCCCGCTCAGTCCGTTCCACCTGCCCTGAGCTAGGCATGCTCAGATTAATGGCAGTGATCCTCTGGAACATACTGTGAGCTATTGATTCATCTTGTGGGCTAGATCAAAGGTGAAGCTGAAGAGTAATATTAATAATTTATTTTACTGCTCCATTTAAAGGGACTGACTCAGAGTCTGTCTCAGCCATTCAGTTGTGAGACCCTGGTGGGTGTGGTACTTTGATCAAAGGACCAAGCCGCCCTCCCCTCCACCACCACCAATGCATGACCTTTGACACTGACCCGCATGTCCCAAGTGTGTGTAGGGCCCTGATGGTTATGATTTATCTTCTGATTTCAGTACCAGACATTGTGTACATTTGATTTGTAATTGTGAAGGTATTAATCTAATAGGTTATTAATTAATGTTGTTCTGTCTTCCTAGCTCATTCCTGTCTCTTTCTAATAAGCTGTTGAACTAAAGACTCTTTAAAAGCACAGAGGGGTGCCATTTAGCCCATCGCCATTGTCCTGGCCATTTGGCTGATGCAGTCTGCTATGCTGCACATTGTAATGTGCACAGTCTTTGAGCCCTTGAGCTGTTGCTGGTTCACATCGTTTTCTGCACTTCCTTTAAAATATACAATTTTATTTGCCTCAGACTCCAGCAGCAATGCATTCCTTAAAATGATAGATGAATTTACTGAGGTCTCCATCTCTGGTGGGGGGAGTCCACAACAAAGGGACATAATCTTGAAATTAGATTGAGGCATTTACACACGGTGTTAGTACAAATCTGTTATCGATTGGCATTGAGCGCGAATATTAAAGATTATAATGGTGAGTTAAGGAACAATCAGTCATGATCTGATTGTACGAAGGAAGAGACTCAAGGCAACGAATGAATTATATTATCCCTACAGTGTGGAAGCAGGTCATTCGGCCCATCAAGTCCACACTGATTCTCTGCAGAGCAACCTACCCAGACCCACCCCGTTAACCAACCCTGTAACCCTGCATTTCCTGAGTCCCTGCAGCTGTGAGGCAGCAGCGCTAACCACTGAGACACCGTACTGCCTCAAGTGGCCTCCTCTGATTCCTGTTTTTAGCGGATCTATGACTGTTCTTTGCAAGAGAAGGTCACTGCCAGTGCATTGTAAACTATGCTTACTTGGGTGAATGTGCAAGATATCACCACGATGATTACATGAAGGCTTGTCCTCAGGACCCTGACCAGTGCTAACCCCATAAACAATGGCACTGAAACAGGTCGTCTGCTCAGCTGTCTCATCCTCATTCATGAGAACTTACTGTTTGTAAACTATCTGCTGCATTTCCTAATGGAGCATACTCTTTAAAGAAATGTACTTAACATAGAACATAGAAAAATACAGCGCAGTACAGACCCTTCAGCCCTCGATGTTGCGCCGATCCAAGCCCACCTAACCTGCAGTAGCCCACTTTCCTCCATATGTCTATCCAATGCCTGTTTAAATGCCCATAAAGAGGGAGAGTCCACCACTGTTACTGGCAGGGCATTCCATGAACTCACGACTCGCTGAGTAAAGAATCTACCCCTAACGTCTGTCCTATACCTACCACCCCTTAATTTAAAGCTATGCCCCCTTGTAATATCTGACTCCATATGTGGAAAAAGGTTCTCATGGTCAACCCTATCTAAACCCCTAATCATCTTGTACACCTCTATCAAGTCATCCCTAAACCTTCTTTTCTCCAATGAAAACAGCCCCAAGTGCCTCAGCCTTTCCTCATACGATCTTCCTACCATACCAGGCAACATCCTGGTAAACCTCCTCTGCACCCGTTCCAGTGCCTCCACATCCTTCCTATAGTATGGCGACCAAAACTGCACACAATACTCCAGATGCGGCCGCACCAGAGTCTTATACAACTGCAACATTACCTCAGGACTCCGGAACTCAATTCCTCTACCAATAAAAGCCAGTACACCATAGGCCTTGTTCACAGCACTATTTACCTGGGTGGCAACTTCATTGACCATAAAAGATTTTGGGATGTCCTGAAGCCATGCAAGGTGCTATAGAAATTAAGCTGACTCTTTTCCAGCTTTATTGGGAGATGGTTGACTCGAGCTTTAAGTGTCAACTACAGAAAACCAAATGGGACTCCTGATCCTGGTAGAGCTGCTACACTGTTACAGCTACAACACAAACTTAGGTCGTCATACAATCTCATTATCTCCTCTCAATCTGCTCGCTGTTTCAGTTTAAGTAGGGAATCAGTGTAGGACACCTGACATGAAATCAGCCCTCCCCTTTCAGTACTCACACTGAGTACACACACAGCTCCCCTTTCCTCCATGAATAGTCAAATGCTCAGTGAAATTCCAGGAAACCTGGCTTTTGTGGCTTGTGCTGGAGAAGGTAGCAAAGAGTACAATAGATGTGGGGGTGGGGATGGAGGTGATAGATTAGAGAAGAGGGTGGGGGAAGGTAGCAAAGAGTTTATGGAGGCAAGCAAACGTGGTTGTGGTAGCGAGTCTGTTCCAGTACATGGTCGAAGAGCTTCAGGGCAGAGGAGATGACCTGGAGAAGATTGCAGGTCAGATGGTGAGTTCCAAAGTAGCCCTTTAGTTCCCCCGGGAGTACACCCTGCAATGATAAACCAGAGCGGCAATCCACAGTCCTCGGCCTCTTATCCGGCAGTTTAGTGTTTCCGGGTGAGCTGGATTGTCAAGGCAGTTTGACAGTGCAGGCCCTGCCTTGTCCATCATTCCTCCCAACAATAGCGTGCAATTATATGGTGCCTGGGCACTACGCCTCAGCAAGGATTGTGTCCAGGGTAACGCATGGCAGCTAGCAGGTTTTGTTGGTCACCTACCATTCACTGTTATGAAGAAGATTGTGGTGAACTACTTGAGATGTTAAGAGGTCAGAGGCTAGAAATCCTGCAGCGAGTAACTCCCCTCCTGACTCCCCAAAGCCTGTCCACCATCTACAAGGTACAAGGAAGGAGTGTAATGGAATACTCCCCACTTGCCTGGAGGAGTGTAGCTCCAACAAGAAGCTCGACACCATCTAGGACAAAGCAGCCACTTGGTTGGCACCACATCCACAAACATCCAGCAGTGTGTACTATGTTCACCAAGGCTCAATTCAGAATGTCACCATCTTGAATGAACATACACATCACCCGAAGCTAGAAATAAATCCAGTAAACATTCACTCCCCACCATCACCGATACTCAGGAACAGTGTACACCTAACATGCGCTGCAAAGATTCACCAAAGATCCTCGGGCACCACCTTCCAAACTCACGACCACTTCAATCTAGAAGGACAAGGGCAGCAGATACATGGGAACACTATCCCTTGCAAGTTCCCCTCCAAGTCACTCACCGTCCTAACGTGGAAATATATTGCCATTTCTTCAGTGCTTTTGGGAGAAAATCCTGGAATTCCCTCTCTAATGGCGTTGTGGGTCAACCTACAACACATGGACTGCAGTAGTTCAAGAAGGCAGCTCACCCCCACCTTCCCAAGGGGCAACTAGGGACGACCAACATTGAGAGGTCCGATCAACAGCCATTGCTTAAAAGTCATTTGAACTTTAGCATCCAGTCATGCCTAAAGTTCCTTCGCAAACTCCCGTAATGTGTAGAAATTTGTCATCAACGTCTCGAATCATTGTGACACTTTGTGTGTACCATGAAACACCAAGCAGCTGAGATTCAGCTGCTGCCCCAGGCTGTAAGGTGGTCACAGCTGGGTTACTGTGGGCCCAGCAGCAAACACAATGCCCTTTTACTTGGTGGTGTTGGCAGAGTTTGAAACAGTCTGGGCTAGTACTAGGACAGAGAGAAAAAGACTTCAGGACCATTTGGGACAGGTGTGAAAGGGGCAATCTTTAAGGACAAAATAATCACGTTGTTTTGGTTATTTACTAAGAAGATTCCAGCTGCCATTTGCATGTTTTGTTTTCCCTAACCTCCACAATCTCAATTATTCCAACCTTCTTGTGACCTATCTCCCACCTTCCATCCTTAAAATTCTACACCTCACTTCTTCCTGCACCAACATAAGCTGCTAGACTGGTAACAGGGAGTGGTTTAGTTTCAAACATTTCAACCAATGAAACAGCAGCTTAACTAGGGAAAATAAATGAGGATATGAGAGGCAGCCAGTTGGAATCTAAAACAGAAACTAGTTTCTTTTTCACGTCATGTTTATTATCTTAGGAGCACTTTGGAAATTGTATTGGGAACATCAAATGCTGGAGATCACAGCGAGTCAGGCAGCATTACTGAGAGAGAGCAAACTAACATTTTGAGTCGAGATGCCTCTTCATCAGAGCTGCAGAGTTTCGATGATGAGTCATCTTGACTGGAGACGTTAGCTTGCTGTCTCTCCATGGATGCTGCCTGAGCCACAGTGATCTCCAGCATTTGATGTTTTCGGTACAGATTCCAGCATCTGCAGTAATTTGCTCCTGAGCTTTGGGAATTGATTGATACGATGTTAAATTTGCAATAGATTGAGAAAGTAATTCCCCTAGCCCCCAAGACTTTGCCAAACTGTACTTAACTTTTGGGACAAAGGCTAAACATCATGGAAAGTAAAGGCAGTGTGTTACATATGGAAGTACTGGAGCTTCTGTCCTAAGGTTGCAGAAAGGGTATTAAAAACTAACTAACACTAATTCCCACAGTCCCTGGTCTGTGCTGACCCTGCACCACCACTGAGAGCTGAACATTTACAGAACACCAGATTGAGGCAAAAACACAGAAATTTACTATAAAGTAGTATGGACTTGGCTCAATGTGACAACCTAGTTTGCTTGATTTGACTAGTTACCAAAAGTAAAACTGAAGGATTAGAAGTAGACTCCAAATTCCCTGCCACAGAAGGTTGTGGAGACCGATCACTAAATATATTCCAGTCAGATACATGTTTATATTTTATAGGCACCAAGGGGTATGTGGAGAAGTGGGGATTTGCAGATTTTGTCAGTGATCTGGAGAAGCCAGCAGTCCATCCTCACATGACCTTTTTCAACTCAGTCCTCCCTCTCTGCTTCACATCCTCAAGTCTTCATAGACCTTAGACTTCCTACAGCGTGGAAGTAGGCCATTCGACCCATCAAGTAATCTAATCTAATCTAAAGTCCACAATGGCCCTCTGAGAAGCATCCTACCCATACCCACCCCCTACCCTATCCCTGTAACCCTGCATTTCTCGTGGCTAACCCACCTAGCCTGCACATCCCTGGACACTATGGGACAATTTCCCATGGCCAATCCATTCTAACCTGCACATCTTTGGATGGTGAGAAAAAACTGGAGAGCACAGAGGAAACCAACACAAGCAGTTGCCTGAGGATGGAATTGAGCCATAGTCCCAATGTAGGCAACCATGCCGAAATAGTCACGCCCATTGAAGACTCACTCTGTCAAGATGTAGGAAAGGTGATTGACAATCTGAGGAAAAACAGGTCTAGCGCTGTCAAAATCTCCAATTTTCTTGCATATTGTTGGAGAATCTGCAATTACCAACTGCGAAGCTTTGAAGCATTTTTGATAGACAGTTCGATCTGCCAAGAAATACACGGATTGTTTCACATGGTTTCTACTGACACCTCAAACAGAAAATGAAGTGAGTGTTCATCCTCGAGAGGATAGGAATGAGGGGCTAATAGACAATAAGGAAATGGCAGTTTAAATAAACAGATATTTGCTTCTGTCTTCACTATCGAGGATTCAAAACCTATTCCAACAATAGGTATAAATTAGGAGGTGGAAGGGAGAGAGGTATTTGATGAAATTGCAATCGCTAGGTAAGAGGCACTGAAAACACTGATGGAAATAAGGGCTGACAAGTGCCTGGGGCTTGATGCACTTCATTCTAGGGACTTTGTTCAGAGAATGTGGGTGTTACTAGGACCCATATTTTTGTCCAAAACAGAACTGACTGAAGGGGGTGACCTGATAGAAATCTTCAGTTAAGGAAGATGTAGAGTCATGCTGTAGCATCTCACTCAGGCACCTTCCACTGCATCATCCAAACCCATGACCACTTCCATCTAGAAGGACAAAGGCAGCAGATACATGGAAACACCAATCCCTGTAAGTTTCCATCCAAGCCACTTACCATCCTGACTTGGAAATATAGCATAGAATATCCTTCACTGTCGAGGGTACTCCAGTACAGGAGGGCAGTGAAACATTTTTACAATGGCTGTCTCTTAGGTACAGGAACCAGTATACAAATCTTGGATACAAAAGAGGAATAAAGGGAAAAGTAGAATTACTAAAAGTGTTAAAAAAAATTAGTAATAAGATAGTTACAACATTGTTAAAGGGTTTACATTACAGTCCAGTAAAGGATTTCAAATAGCAGCAGCTCAGTGCATGGTCTGACTGCCCATGCCAGGCCGTAATCCAGCAACCATCCCATTCTGCTCCAGTCCTCTCTGCACTGGCACTCAGACAGACCGTTCCAGGACTCCCTTCCCCCTCTCCCTGCTCTGGGACGCCCTTCCCCCTCTCCCTGCTCCGGTTCTCCCTTCCTCTTCTTCCTGCTCCGGTTCGCCCTTCCCCCTCTCCCTGCTCCTTTGCTCTCTCCCCTCTCACGGACCACCTCCTCCTCCCTCTCCCTCCTCATTGATCCCCGCCCCCGCCTTCCTCATGGACTCCTTTCCCCTCTCCCCGCTCGCATTCACCCAAAAACAGAGAGAAAAGAAAGAAAGAAACTCAACAAGTGGAGCTGAGGAGCTCTGAATGGAACATCCTAATCTGCCACCATCTTGCTGGAAATATCTCGCCGTTCCTTCACTGTTGCTGTGTTAAAATCCTGGAACTGCAGCAGTTGAAGAAGATAGCTCATTACCCCCTTCTCTAAGAGCAGTTATGGATGGGTAACAAATATTGGCCAAGATATTAACATGAGCTGTTGATGGAGTGTCTTGTTCTAATTGGTAAGCTGTAACAGGTTGCATTTCTCAGGGGTCTGTCTAGGCAGTTTCTTGGCTTTTTACAATTTACGTCCATGATTTCGAAGGGTGGTGTGGAGCCGTGGTGGTGAAATTGGTAAATGACACCGAGATAAGTCAGAAAGTATATTGTGAAGAAGATGCAGGGTTGCAGACAGATATTAATAGTTTGAGTGAGTCGGTAAAACACGTGCAGATGGAGTACAATGTGCGAAAACGTGAGGTTATTCACTTTAGCAGGAAAAATGATTTTAAAAGTATTACTTAAATGGAGTACAGTTGAAGAATTCTAATTATACAAAGGGATGTAGATGTTCCAGTGTGTGAGTCACAAAAAGTTAGTCTGCCAGTAAAGCAAGTAATTCCTTAAATATTGTGTACAGTTTTGGTCTCCTTATTTCAGGAATACTGTGATCCAATGGATGGTAATGCTGTTCAGTCAGATTCCAGAGTCAAAACTGGTTTAATTGAACACGTTTTATTTTTGTAATCTGGTTGCCATGGTGTCTGTCACTTAACATCGACAATGAGAGCCTTGTGTCACTCTCTACAAAGAGTTGCCCAAAACAAAACAAGGAGAAAGCAAAGTTATTTATACATAAAGTTTGAAAAGATCACACCATAAACTGTGAAAGGAAACATTAAATCAAGTAAAATAAAAGATACAGTCTTTACAAAAGTCTGTCTTTGCTCATTTTTTCCAGTAGCTCTCTGACTCTGTAAAAACAAACAGATCAGATATTCACAGAACTGAAAACCGAAAACCCAACTCACTCTACTTTGGAATCCAGTTTCTAAACGATAAAGGACAGTAATGTTTCAGGAAAGATGTAAATACACGAAGTGGTCTGCTGGATTGATGGCTGGGTGAACAGGTTGTCTCAGGACCTGGGCGTGTTTCCACTGAAGGTTAGAGGGGTGAGGGGGAGACTTATTGAAGTAAGTCAGATGCTGAATGCTTTTGACAAGGTGGATGTAGAAAGTCTAAGGAGAGCACTGTTTTCCAGATGAGGTGTTGCCCTTCAGGGGCAGAGATGAGAATTGTTTTCTGCGAGTTGTCTGCCACTTTTGCCTTCTGAGCCAGAGAATTCCATCAAGGTCAGGTTATTGAATATTTTTAAGATGAGGGTAGATGGAATCTTGTTAGGAAGGAATCAAAGGTCACCTGGGCTAGACGGGCATGTGGAATTCAGAACACAAACTGATTATGATCTTACTGAATGGCGGAGCAGGCCTACACCTAGTTCACACTTGTGCTTCTGTGTCATCCCTGCCCCCTCCCTGTCCCGGGCTACAATCCTCCAAGAAAGCAATCCTCCATTTCTGGACTCTTGCAGGTCCTCGGTTTTAACCACTGCTCCGTGAGACAACACTTTTGGCTGGCTTCTCTGTAAGCTCAGAATTCTCTCGGTAAACCTCTCTACCTTGAGTTGTGGTTTAAGATGACCTAGTGTCCATTTTTCTGTGTTCAGGATCCTGTGAAGTGGCCAAAGATAGTTCACTGTATTAAAGGTGATGTACAATTGCTGAAATGTTCCTGGCTTTGTTATTTCAGTGGCTGGGTTGTAGATCCTCGTTATCGATATCCTGAGCCCACTTCGTGGGGGTGGTGATGGGGTGGGAGGGGTAGTCAGTGAAAGACCTCTGAGATTAAACAAACCGAGTGAAGTGGGGATTTGGGGAGACTGGGCTTTTAGAAGAGACTGAGTTGCCTCAGAGTCTTGGGGCTGGAGGGGCCTGAGGGGGAGACTGACTTTAGGTTTTTCTTACTTTCACCTTGCCTGTGATGTCGTCTTCTGTCTACTATCTCTCGGATTGAGATTTATAAAATAATTTGTATCCATTCTCCCCCTCATTAACAGAGGACTATGTCTGTGTTTCTTCCCCAGATTATTTATGTGCTCCTGAAGACAACGTTTACAATATCGATTTCACACGGTTCAAAATCCGGGACATGGAATCAGGCGCCATCTTATTCGAAATCACCAAACCACCTTCCTCCGGTGGGTCAAAGGGATATCCTGGTGGTCATTACACGCACCGATCCCACATGAGACCTCATTAAGACAAGGGCCTCTGCAGTTGTGAGGCCCGGCCCAGTGTATGGGGAAACGGGGAGACTCTCTGCTGATATCCACAGCCTAGTTGTATGGGGTTCTAAGCACGTGCTGATCTTTAAGATGTTTTGAACCGATCATCAGGGCTCAGTTGCTGTCTCCACTTTCCCTCCCTCCCCTTTGCCCCCACTCCCTGCTGCCTTTCCTTCCTCCCTCAGTCCCATGCCCTGTCTTACTCTCTCTCATCCCCTCCCCCTTCCCCTCTCTCTGTCCCCCAGGAGCTTTTGATTTGAGGTGTAAATCTGCTAACAGATTTGACAACACTTCTCGTGCTCCTCCCCCCAAATCCCCCCACACATTTCCATTTCCGTTTGATGTTGGGGGAATTAATTGTTTTCCACTGAACTGCCAGTGTTTCTGTTTCAGACCGTGACCAAGGAGATAAGAAAGAGGTGGACAGCAACGCTGGGCGGTTTGTACGCTACCAGTTCACTCCAGCCTTCCTTCGCCTCCGACAAGTTGGAGCCACGTAGGTTCATGGGGGTGGAATGGTGGAAGCGGTGGGGGCTGAGCCTGGGTTGGGAGGGATGAGTTGTTCCAGCTAACCTACAGGCCCTGGGTAGTTGGATAAGGGACACTAGAGGCACTAACTGCATCTAAAGCTCTGCCTCCCAATGCACACACTTACCTGAAAAGACTGAGTGCAGGGGGAGGCTTAATAATTCACCTGTGATGGTTAACAGTTAGGAGTCCCCCACTGGCTGGTGGTGTGTAACTGACTCTGACTAGATATAGCCTTTCCAGACTAAGGTGTGGCTGTATCTAGACTCTCCTGTTTCAATCCTCTACATGACCCTGCTCCAGGAAATATCTACAGGAGTTCTTCAGGATACTGTCCTTGGCCCAAACCATCTTCAGCTGCTTCATCAATGACCTTCCCTCCATCATAAGTTCAGAAATGGGCGCATTTGCTGATGGTTGCATAATATTTAAGGAAAGATATGATTTCATTGGATGCAGTTCAGAGAATGTTCCCTAGGATGTTCCTGGAGAGAGAGTTGCCTTATGAGTGATGGTTAAACAGGTTAGGACTGTACTCACTGGAGTTTAAAAGAATGAGAGGTGATCTCATTGAAACATTGAGGATTCTTAAGGAGCTTGACCAGGTCAATGCTGAGAGGATGTTTCTCCTCTTAGGAGAGACTCTGACCAAAGGGCATATTCTCAGAATAAAGGGGCACCAGTTTAAGACTGAGCTGGGGAGGAATGTCTTCTCCCAGAGGGTTGTGTGTCTTTGGAACTCCCTGCCACAGAGCGCTGTGGGGGCAGAGTCCATGTGGATATTTAAGGCTGAGACGGACATTCCTGATCATTTGTGGAATCAAGGAGTACAGGGTAAGGGCAGGAAAGTGGATCTGGAATATCGGATCAGTTGTGGTTTTTTTTGAATGGTGGAGCAGGTTTGAGGGTCCAAACAGTCTACTCCTGTTTCTGTTTATGATCTTATGGTCACAATGTTCGGCACCATTTGTGTCCTTCTCAGTTACTGAAGCAGTCCGTGTCCAAATGCAGCAAGGCTTAAATAATGTCCGGGTTTGAGGCTGGCACACTGTGAGTAACGTTCCTGCCTTACTAATGTTATAATGAAGCCCCACCAATCACACCTTTTGTAAAAACATGTTGAATCAAACACCAAAATGACCAGTTGCTTCTCTTTTGTCCTGGTCTCCAAAATCAAAGTGACAATCACCAGGTTCCTTTAAGGAACTCAAAATAATCTGTTTATTAGGAATGCAATGTTTTAAAAAGCAAGTGGCAAGTACTGGCTAAGCTGTGATCTGGAATTAAACAAAATCCTCTTAATTGCCCACCCAGATGCACACATACAACAAAAACAAGACAAATCTCTGCAGAGATGATTTTTGAGAAAAAAAACAAATGCTCTTGGTCAGGGGTCTGGGAACTAAGGATAGAATATGATCATTTCCTGTCAGTCAAACCAAACTGTTACTGACCATAAACTGATGGTAATTGTCCCATTGTTATTGCAGACCATCTCTAAAGCATGGTCACCGTCCAGCTGTGCTGGCTATTTGAATCATAGAATCCCTACAGTGTGGAAGCAGGCCATTCAGCCCATCAAATCCACACCGACCTTCCAAACAGCATCCCACCCCGACTCCTTTCCCTTGGCTAATCCACCTAGCCTGCACACTATCTGCAATTCAGCGTGGCCAATCCACCCTAACCTGCACATCTTTGGACTGAGAGAAGAAACCGGAGCACCAGGAGGAAACCCATGCAGACACTGGGAGAATGTGCAAACTCCACACAGACGGTTGCCTGAGGCTGGAATCGAACCTGGGTCATTGGCGCTGTGAGGCAGCAGTGCTAGTCACTGTGCTACACCTTACTGCAACGTGTCTCATAGATGGTACACACTGCTGCCACTGTGCATTGGTGATGAAGGGAGTGAAAGTTGAAGGTGGCAGACATAATGCGAGTGAAGCGGCTGCTTTGTCCTGGATGCTGTCAAACTTCCTGAGTGTTGGAGCTGCCCCCCATCCAGGGCAAGTGGGGAGTATTCCATCACACTCCTGACTTGTGCCTTGTAGATGGTGGGACAGGCTTTGGGGAGTCAATAGACAATAGGTGCAGGAGTAGGCCATTCGGCCTTTCGAACCAGCACCACCATTCATTATGATCATGGCTGATCATCCACAACCAGTATCCTGTTCCTGCCTTATCCCCATAACCCTTGATCCCACTATCTCTAAGAGCTCTATCCATCTCTTTCAGGAGTGAATTACTTGCTGCAAGATACCTAACCTCTGATTTGTTCCTGTAGCTGATTTATTTATATGGCTGTTCCTAATCAGTTTTTGGTCAATGGTTATCCCCAGGATAATAGTGGAAGATTCAGTGACGGTCACGCCAACGAGTGCCAAAGGGTGATGGTTAGATTCTCTCTTAGTAAAGATGGTCATTCCCTGCCATTTGTGTGACGCGAATGTTACTTGTCACTCATCACCCCAAGCCTGAATATTGGGGTCGAGAGTGTGTTGCTGGGAAAGGGCAACACGCCAGGCAGCATCTGAGGAGCAGGAAAATTGACATTTCAGGCATAAGCCCTTCATCAGGAATGAGGCTTGTCTGGATATTGTCCAGATCTTGTTGAACATGGAGTATCTGAGGAGTCCCGAATGGTGAATATCTCCACTCCTGACTTCATGATGGAGGGAAGGCATTTGATGAAGCAGCTGAAGATGGTTGGGCTGAGGACACTATCCTGAGGAACTCCTGCAGAGATCTCCTGGAGATGAGATGACTGACCCCCGATAACCACAACCATCTTCCTATGTGCCAGGTATGACTCCATCCATAGGAGAGTGTGCCCCCTATACCCATTGATTCCAGTTTGGCCAGGTCACCCTGTATGCTCCTCCAATCCGCCCTCAAAGTCTCTCCCCATGCCGCCTGGAGTTAAGCTCTTCTGTCCAGTTCTTAATTTCCTAAAGTGGGGAAATACCTTGGCATCATCCATCCTGTTGTTACCTCAATGTTTTACATTTCAATAAGTTACCTCCTCATTCTGTAAGCTCCAATGAGTATAGGCCTAAGTGACTCCGCTTTTCTCATAAGACAACCTTTTCATTCCAGGAATTAGTCTCATGTGTACCCTCTTTAAGCTGCAAGGACACCCTTTCTTTAATTTCTCATAATTGTATTCTTGTTTTACTTTTTTCACTCATGGGACATGGGTGTTACTGTCTCAGCAGCATTTATTGCCTGTCCCTCACTGCCATTGAACTGAGTGCCTGGCTAGGTCGTTTCAGAGGGTGGCTGAGAGCCAACCACACTGCTGTGGGTCTGGAGTCACATGTAGGCCAGACTGGGTGAGGACGGATGATTTCCTCCTGAAGACCACAGAACTAGATGGGTTTTTTGGACAGCTGCAAATGTGTTGCTGGTCAAAGCACAGCAGGCCAGGCAGCATCTCAGGAATAGAGAATTCGACGTTTCGAGCATAGGACAGTCATTCATGGTGTTCAGTAGATGCATAATTACAGATATTTTGTTGAAGTCAAATTCCACCATCAGCTGTGGCAGGATTTGAACCCAGAACATTACCTGGGTCTCTGGATTAATAGTCTCACCAATATACCATGAACCCATCACCTCCCCTATTGTTTGACAGTGCGACGCTCCCTCAGCACTGACCCTCTGACAGTGCGGCACTCCCTCAGCACTGACCCTCTGACAGTGCGGCACTCCCTCAGCACTGACCCTGTCAATACTGCTGTGAAGTGAGCCTGGATTATGGGGCTCTAGTCAATGTGATGGGATTCGATTAGAAACAGCCTTGAGGCCAGTGTGTACTGACCACTGAGCCAGCATTGGTGTTGTGTGACAGATGGGTCTAACCATGGTATAGATAACAATCATGGCTGCCTTCTCTCTGTAGGGTGGAGTTCACAGTGGGCGATAAACCCATTAACAGCTTCCGAATGATCGAGAGACACTATTTCCGGGACCAGCTGTTGAAGAGCTTTGACTTTGAGTTTGGTTTCTGCATCCCCAGCAGCAAGAACACGTGTGAGCACATCTACGAGTTCCCGCAGCTCTCTGAGGAGCTTAGTGAGTATGGCAAGACGTGGGGCAGCTCAACAGACTGATGTTAAAGTCTTCGCTGTAGGTTACTGCGGGGTGGCAGGGTCCCCTGTGCTGCTGCAGCAGTAAGTTCACACACTGGTCTAATCTACACAAGCCCATTGGCCTGTCCACTTATTAACCTCCTCCATTCTGCTCACAGAGTTCTGCTGGAGAATTGACCATTCAGCCCCTTGCTGGATTTATACTGTGACTCTATTTACCCTCCTTGGTTTGATAACCCTTTGAACCCTGCTCCAACCGAAATCTCTCCCTCTCAGTTTGAAGTTTTGAATTGAGCCATCAGCTTCTTTAATATTTCAGATCCAGGTTTCCACTCCCCTCTGTGTGAACTGGCACA
Source organism: Hemiscyllium ocellatum (assembly GCF_020745735.1). Classification (NCBI taxonomy): domain Eukaryota; kingdom Metazoa; phylum Chordata; class Chondrichthyes; order Orectolobiformes; family Hemiscylliidae; genus Hemiscyllium; species Hemiscyllium ocellatum. The sequence goes on along the minus strand of NC_083431.1, from coordinate 3,132,902 downwards.
GCATGTACCCCTCATTCTGGGAGCAATTCATCCCACCCCCAAAAAAACAGAGGAAAGAGATTCTCTCAGATATTGCCATTACATCAGGGCCTTTTCCCTTCACTGATTTGGAAGTTGTAAATGTAGCCCTTGGGAAGGTAAACAGTGCAGCGCTGAACAAAGTCCATTGAAGGTCTCATTAGCAGTGGGTGCCACTGTGCCAGGTCAACCCTCTCGGTTCTCTCTCTCGGTGTTGTGGGTTTTTTATTTTATTCACAAGCTGGCTAGGCTAGCAATTATTGCAGGTAAAAGTCAACCCCATTGCTGTGGGTCTGGAGTCACATGTTGGCCAGACTGGGTGAGAATGCCAGTTTCTTCCCCTACAGGGCATCAGTGAACCAGATGGGGTTTTTTTCCTAACAGTTGTCAAGAGTTTCATTGCAAATTAAGAGTCTAATGATGACAATGTTTAAAAATCCGATTCCAATGCCACTATCTCCTACAGTGGGATTTGAACCCAGGCCTCCAGAATATTACCTGGATCTCTGCATTATCAGTCTAGTGATAATACCACGAGGCCATTGCCTGGCCAGGCTAATCACTCTATCTATGCCTCTCATAATTTTATAAACCTCTGTAAGATCACCCTTGAGCCTCCAAAAGTCCAGGAAAAGCAGCTCCAGCCTATTCAGCCTCTCCATATAGTTCAAACCCTTCATCAGTAAACCTCACTAAAATATCTGGTCATCATTTGTGGGATCTTCCTCTACGCACATTAGCTGCTGCCTTTCTATTATAGCAGTGACTGAATATGAACTGTACTTAATTGACAGTGACAGGAGGTTCAATCACATCCAGTCAACTGCATAGTTCTTTCCTTGTCTGTATCTTAATTTCAAACCAATCCATATCCAACAACCTGCTCTGAAAGATCTGCTCATGGTTTGATAGTATTGACAAATGCTTCTACAGCAATTTACAACATTCTTAAAAATGAAAAATTTCCCAAGTGTCAATGAATCCTTTAAGCCTTCCAGTATCCCAATCTGCAATTCTTTCTTGGGGAAAACCTCCATGTGTGTTTTTGTGACGTTGTTTACCCTTCAGTGCCAGAGGTAATGACTGTGAAGTGAACCCCTCGAGCTGATTTGACGTTGCCAGTTGTGGTCTGGCACAGCTGCTTGAGAAGGGCACTGCCAGAAAGTTCAACTGTTAGAGGCTGTGTGAAGGGTGAGAGGACAGACCCAGGGCTGGGTGGGGCTCGATGGGACCCCTGGCCTGCTGTGTTCTGGGAGGAGGGCCTAAGGTGCAAAATAAGTCCAAGCTCATTGATCTTCTTTCCTTTCTCTCTCTTCCTCCCGACCACCCACCCAGTTCAGGAAATGGTCACACGACCGTACCAGACTCAGTCAGACAGTTTCTACTTTGTGGATAACAAGCTGGTGATGCACAACAAGGCCGACTATGCCTATGGGAACGGACCTTGAGAAGGCGGCCAGCTCCGTGCTGCTTCCGACTCCGTAGCATCGTCCTCGGGGAGCCCGAGCCTGCGGAACGCCAAGAGCATCAGGGAATGTCAGATGGGGAGCCTCTGGTTCAGCTCCTGTCACTCCTAACCCCATTAACCTGTGGTTTCTCACTGCAATCACTGACACCAATCAAAATAACCCTTCAGTGTCGCCCCTTTCATCCTGATCCTTCAATAAATTCACTGTGTTTGAGATCAAGGAGCTGGGGTCCCACAGAGGTGGCAGCTTGAGGAGGACAGTGCCTCCCCATGGCTGCTCAGCCCCCTGAGCTCAAAATGGGACATTACTGTCTGAGGCTAGCGTCCACTCAACATTGATCTCGAGTATCTCCATTTAGACAATCAGGGTGTCTCAGCCTGGACTTTCCCTAAGGATTGGTGTTAATTTCCCAGTGACGTGGTGGGAGTGAGCCTGCGGGTTTCCCTGTTTGCTGTTCTCTGTGTTTCTGTGTTTATCAGCAACTGGACTGGGCCGAGTCTTTAGTGTGTCCCCACTGCCCCCCCAGTGTGACCCGGTTTCTAGTGCTTGACCTTACACATTTGAATTTAAATATTTATTTTTTAAGTAGAACTGGGCGAGGAGAGAAGTCAAATTATTTTAATTTCCCGATCCTTTGTGCTGATTGTTTGTTTTTTTTTGTCAGTCTGTGAGAATTTGTTGAGATTCTGTAAAATTACTTCAAGTTTCTTGCTCTTTATCGTGAAGTTGTTGAGTGTAATGTCACCTGAACGATAGCTCAACATGTATAAAAAGAACTTTGAAAAAGAGAGGAAACCGGTGTTATTTCTGTCTTCACCTGTACCTCAGGGTTGTATTTGATAATGGGAGGTTTTGAATTGGGAGATTTCTCTCCCTCCGTCCAACCCCACACTCTGAACATAAGAAGGTAAGAACTAGGAGCAGGAGTAGGCCATCTTGTCCCTTGAGCCTGCTCCGCCATTTAGCACGCTCGTGACTGATCTTTCTCATGGACTCAGCTCCGCTCACCTGCCTGTTCACCATTATCCTTAATTTCTTTACTGTTCAAAAAATCTGTCTTTGTCTTAAAAACATTCGACAAATTACGTCACCTGCTTCACTGGGCAGGGAATTCCACAGATTCTCCGCCCTCTCGGTCTGGTCTTATGAGGGTCTCATTTAACAATTTTCCATATTTCAGCTGCCACAGCTCCATTTCAACCCACCCCCATCCCACCCTCACACAAACAAACATGAGCTACATTCACAATTGGGCTTACTGTGTTAGATTTTTGGGAACAGCCAAAGCCCCTGTAGCTGTTCTTCACTGAGACTGATAGCAGATTCTGTATTCCTCCCCCCTCCCCCAAAAAAAACTCTGATCTTGCCACCCATGGGTCTGACTAGATTCTCCTGCTCTTGGGAATGTACATTCACAGCCTGCAGAAAATTCCGTGTGGAAAGTGGGTTAAATTAGTCGATAAATTCAGCAGGTTTGGCAGTATTTGCGAAAAGAGAAAACAGAGTTACTATTTCAGATCCAGGGACCCTTCTCATACCGTCAGAGTCGAGAGTGTGGTGCTGGAATAGCACAAGTCTGGGAGCATCTGAGGAGCAAGTGAGTCAATGTTTTGAGCAAAAGCCCTTCATCAGGAGCTTGGGCGAGGCCCAAGGCAGGTGGAGTTGGGGGGGGTGGTGAAGGGAGCTGGGAACACAGGTAGGGGTGATAGTGATAGGTCGGAGAGGAGGGTGGAGTGGATAGATGGGAAGGAAGATGGACTGGTAGAGCAAGTCAAGAGGGCGGTGCCGAGTTGGATCTGGGATGAGGTGGGGAGGGGGTGGAGATGAGGAAACTGGTGAAATCAGCATTGATGCTGTGTGGTTGGAGGGTCCCAAGGCAGAAGATGAGGTGTTCTACCTCCAGACATCGGGTGGCTAGAATTTTGGCGATGGAGGAGGCCCAGGACTTGCATGTCCTTGCTTGCAATGTTGACTCTCCTGCTCCTTGGATGCTGTCTGATCTGCTGTGCTTTTCCAGCACCACAGCTTTTGACTCTGATCTCCAGCATCTGCAAGTCCTCACCTCTTCCCTCTGATACTGCCTGACCTTTTGGATTTCTCCAGCAATTTCTGATTTTGTTCATTTCAGATCTCCAGTTCATTGTTTTGCTAAATTAGTTGAGTTTATCCTCAATGATGGAGTCAGTGAGGGAATCTCTAAACAATGGCTGTAATTAAAATATTTTAAACTAAAGTTTACATACATTGGCTTTGTTTAGCTATAGGAAACTGCAAGATCACCAGAAACATCTGTGACCGATCAACATATCCACAGCTTCCACATGGGAGGCCAATATTCAGAAAAATACTACAAACAAAAAAATTGGGTGGGGGGGGGGGGGGGGGGTGGTGAGGTGACATGGAATTACTGAAAATACTTCAGGACGACCCTGACATTAGACCTGGATTTATTAGCCTAACCATGTCTGTTCTACACAATGGGAGAAAGCGAGGACTGCAGCTGCTGGAGATCAGTCAAACAGCATGGTCCTGGAAAAGCACAGCAGGTCAGGTAGCTTCTGAGGAGCAGGAGAATCGACGTTTTGGGCACAAGCCCTTTGGTCTTGATGAAGGGCTCTTGCCTGAAACGTTGATTCTCCTGCTCGTCAGATGCTGCCTGACCTGCTGTGCTTTTCCAGTTCAACTCTTGTTCTACACAATCTACTGTAAACCCCGTTCACTGCTGAAGGTAAAGACTAAAAGAAGAAATGTTTCAATTGACCTGAGTAAAAGTTGAGAATGTGCTGTTGGTTTCTCACTGGGACCTATGGAGGGAGTGATCCCAAGCCTGGACAGGTAAAAAGTTTGGGAGATTCTACATTGGCTTGAGTGAGAGAGCAAACCCATTCCCTTGGCCCAGTTCTGTCAGGGTTATTTATCTAAGCCACCCCAGGATCTCAGAAACAGGCCCTTGGTCTTTTAACTAATAATCATCATCTGAGATTTCTGGGAATTGATAAAACACTGGAATAGATTTTCTTTTATGGCCAAGCAACACACTGACTGATGTTGGAAGATGTAGTCTACTGCTCCTGAGTGTTGTGTATTCAATTATTCTGCTCTAACAATAAACATTCATCTAAATGTTCTGTGCATACCAAGGCAGTTTATTACCTGCACTTTGGTTCTGCAGTCAATAACTGCTTGCCTTTAATGCTCACTGACCTATCAGCTTGAAATTCCAATAACCAATGAGTCACTGGAAGCCATCTATAAAGTTCACTCTTGCTCTGTGCAGTGGGAGCAGAGTGGAATCTGTATCAAAGGCTGATGCGACTGCAGCTTTTATAGATATGTACACTCAGAAAATAACCCATTGAAATACCCCTCGGTGTATTTATTCAGATTAACAGAGGCATTTATTCTCACTTGTTATGTCCTGAGTTTTGCTTAGTACCAGAATCTGGTTTGATTCTTTGACTCTTCTCCAACTTAAAAGCAGATACAGCTAAAAGTTGCCCATTTTACCTTCAGACTCCTCCCAGGCATAGGTGGCACTTATTGCTTCTGAACTCTACATGAATTCATTCCCATCACAACATCCAGCCATCTGCATCCCTTCCACCCACCCCCCCCCCCCCCACTTTCCTCAAGAATTAAACACAGCCAGTGTTGTTTTAGGCAAACTATCCCTCATCTTTGGAGGGAAACAGAACATCCTTCTATTGGAGAAAGCTCCTAGGGGCATTTTCTTCAACAAATTATCTCTCGCACATTTGTGAAGATTCACTTGCTGTTTCCTCCTTCACCTTACTGTGATACCCACACATGCTACAAACTGTCTGTCTCCAATCCTGTCCCCAGAGCCCACATCTCAACAACAGAAAAAGGAAGCATTACATGTGAGAAACAAGCAATATTGGAAATTCAGAACAGGTCAAAAAGAGCAGAGAGATTAACATTGCAATCAAACTCAATCTCTCATGAAAGCTTCCAGCTGAGGACTTTGTCAGAATGAATTACTGCAGAGGAAGCTCTCTCTGCGTGGATGCTGCCTGACTTGCTGTGATCGCCAACATCTTTTGTTTTCAATAGAGAACTTTGCCTGTGTTTCAGATCCTGAGTCACTTGTGCATTTTCTCATGTTTTCTGTTGTTAATCCTGATAGCCAGCTGGGCAGAAATAGAACTCCACACTGCCTTGGAAAAGGAAAGGAAGAAGTAGCCCTTTAAGATAGCGATGGAGCTGATGGAGGGGGACCAAGCCTATGCTGGGCTTTACACCATAAGGTGCATTAATGCATTTATAGACATGGGGGTGGGGGGTGTTCAGTTGCATGGACATTTATAGGGAAAGTTAGAATAGAGAGGGGCTCAGCAGAGGTTATTAAAGTCTCCAGAACAAGAAATAGGACAGAGAATATGGGAAGAATCAGGAGCTTAACTTCAGGCAACGTGGATACGTGAATAGAGTCATAGAGATGTACAGCATGGAAACAGACCCTTCGGGCCAACTCATCCATGCTGACCAGATAGTAAATCTTTTCTGAACCCTTTCAAGTTTCACGACATCCTTCCAATAGGAAGGATGCAAGAATTCCACGCAATATTCCAAAAGTGGCCTAACCAATGTCCTGTATAGCTGCAACATGACCTCCCAACTCCTGTACTCAATGTTCTGCCTAATAAAGGAAAGCATACCAAACGCCTTCTCCGCTATCCTATCTACCTGTGACTCCACTTTGAAGGAGCTATGAACCTGCACTCCAAGGTCTCTTTGTCCAGCAACACTCCCTAGGACCTTACCATTGAGTGTATCAGTCCTGCTAAGATTTGCTTTCCCAAAATGCAACACTAAACTAAATTGCATCTGTCACTCCTCAGTCCATTGGCCGGTCTGAGGTAATCTTCGCTGTCCACTACACCTCTAATTTTGGTATCATCTGCAAATTTACTAACTATACCTTCTACGTTCACATCCAAATCATTTTTATAAATGACAAAAAGTAGTGGACCCAGCACCGATCCTTGTGGCACCCCACTGGTCACAGGCCTCCAGTTTGAAAAGCAACCCTCCATCATCACCCTCTGTCTTTCACTTTTGAGCCAGTTCTGTATCCAAATGGCTAGTTCTCCCTGTATTCCATGAGATCTAATATTAAACCAGTGTCCAATGGGTCTCAAAAGCCTCACTGAAGTCCATAGTCATGTCTACCACTCTGCCCTCATCAATCCTCTTTGTTACTTCAAAAAACTCAATCAAGTTTGTGAGACATGATTTCCCACGCATAAAGCCATGTTGACTATCTCTAATCAGTCCTTGCCTTTCCAAATACATGTACATCCTGTCCCTCCGGATTCCCTCCAACAACTTGCCCAACACCAATGTCAGGCTCACTGGTCTATAGTTACCTGGCTTGTCCTGACCACCCTTCTTAAACAGTGACACCACGTTTGCCAACCTCCAATCTTCCAGCACCTCACCTGTGACTATCGATGATACAAATATCTCAGCAAGAGGCCCAGCAATCACTTCTCTAGCTTCCTACAGAGTTCTCGGGTATACCTGATCAGGTCCTGGGGATTTATCCAACTTTATTCATTTCAAGACATCCAACACTTCCTCCTCTGTAATCTGGACATTTTGCAAGATGTCACCATCTATTTCCCCACACTATATATATTCCATGTCCTTTTTCACAGTAAACACTGATGCAAAATACTCATTTAGTATCGTCCCCATCTCCTGTGGCTCCACACGAAGGCTGCCTTGCTGATCTTTGAGGGCCTCTATTCTCTCCCTAGTTACCCTTCTGTCCTTAATGAATTTGTAAAAACCCTCTGGCTTCTCCTTAACTCTATTTGATAAAGCTATCTCATGTCCCCTTTTTGCCCTCCTGATTTCCCTCTTAAGTATACTCCTACTTCCTTAATACTCTTCTGAGGATTCACTCGATCTATCCTGTCTGTACCTGACATATGCTTCCTTCTTTTTCTGAACCAAGCCCTCAATTTCTTTAGTCATCCAGCATTCCCTACACCTACCAGCCTTCCCTTTCACCCTGACAGGAATATACTTTCTCTGGGCTCGCGTTATCTCATTTCTGAAGGCTTCCCATTTTATAGCCGTACCTTTACCTGAGAACATCTGCCTCAATCAGCTTTTGAAAGTTCTTGTCTAAAACCGTCAAAATTGGCCTTCCTTCGATTTAGAACTTCAACTTTTAGATCTGGTCTGTCCTTTTCCATCACAATTTTAAAATTATGGTCGCTGGCCCCAAAGTGTTCCCCCACTGACACCTCAGTCACCTGCCCTGCCTTATTTCCCAAGAGTAGGTCAAGTTTTACATCTTCTCTAATAAATGCATCCACATATTGAATCAGAAAATTTTCTTGTACACATTTAACAAATTCTTCTCCATCTAAACCCTTAACACTATGAAAGTTACAGTCTATGTTTGGACAGTTAAAATGCCCTACCATAACCACCTATTATTTGTATAGATAACTGAAATCTCCTAACAAATCTGTTTCTCAATTTCCCTCTGACTATTAGGGGGTCTATAATACAATCCCAATAAAGTGATAATCCCTTTCTTATTTCTCAGTTCCATCCAAATAACTTCCCTGGATGTATTTCCGGGAATATCATCCCTCAGCACAGCTGTAATGCTATCCCTTATCAAAAATGCCACTCCCCATCCTCTCTTGCCTTCCTTTCTGTCCTTCCTGTAGCATTTGTATCCTGGAACACTAAGCCACCAGTCCTGTTCATCCCTGAGCCATGTTTCTGTAATTGTTATGATATCCCAATCCCATGTTCCTAACCATGCCCTGAGTTAATCTGTCTTCCCTGTTAGGCCCCTTGCATTGAAATAAATGCAGTTTAATTAATCAGTCCTACGTTGTTCTCTGCTTTGTCCCTGCCTGCCCTGACTGTTTGACTCACTTCTGTTCTCAACTGTACCAGTCTCAGATTGACCTCTTTCCTCACTATCTCCCTGGGTCCTACCCTCCCACCTTACTAGTTTAAATCCTCCCAAGCAGCTCTAGCAAATCTCCCTGCCAGTATATTAGTCCCCTTCTAATTCAGGTGCAATCCTTCCTTCTTGTACAGGTCACCTCCACCCCAGAAGAGATTCCAATGATCCAAAAATGTGAATCCTTCTCCCATACACCAGACCTCAGCCTTGCACTTATCTGCTCTATCCTCCTACTCCTGCCCTCATTTTTCCCGTCCTCCATCAAATAATTATGAGAAAAGGGGGCAGTCAACGCAGGACTGAGGGTGTTGTACTTAAACATATGCAGCATCCAAACAAGGTAAATGAGCCTGTAATGCAGATTGAAACTGGGAGGTACAACATTTTGGATATCACAGAGATGTGGCTGCAAGGGGATCAGGCGAGGAACTAAACATTCAAAAATATGCTTTCTATCAAAAGGACAGGCAGTTGGTCAGAGGGGACGGGGTTGCCTTGTTAGTAAGGAATGAAATTAATTTGATAGCAAGAAGTGATATAGAGTCAGAATCTGTGTGGGCAGAATTGAGGAACCACAAATGTAAAAAGACCTAGGCGAGAGTTATGTACAGGCTTGCTAGTAGGAGACAGGATGTGGAAAAGAAAATAAATCAGGTCAGAGAAAAGGCAGGTAAGAAAGGCACTATTACAATAAACATGGGGGACTTCAATATGTAGATGGACTGGGAAAATCAGGACGGGCGCGGATCTCAAGAAAAGGAACTCGTGGAATGTCTACAAGATTTTTTTGGAGCTGATTGCGGTTGAGCCCACTAAGGAACAGGCAAATCTGGGTTTGGTGATGTGTAATGAGGCAGACTGGATTAGGGTGAAGGAACCCTGAGGGGACAGTGACCATAGCTGCAAATGTGTTGCTGGTCAAAGCACAGCAGGTTAGGCAGCATAATCCTCCCACTTCCTCCAAACTAAAGGAGTTGCCATGGGCACCCGCATGGGCCCCAGCTATGCCTGCCTCTTCGTAGGATATGTGGAACAGTCCATCTTCCGCAACTACACTGGCACCACCCCCCACCTTTTCCTCCGCTACATCGATGACTGTATCGGCGCTGCCTCGTGCTCCCACGAGGAGGTTGAACAGTTCATCAACTTTACTAACACCTTCCATCCCGACCTGAAATTCACCTGGACTGTCTCAGACTCCTCCCTCCCCTTCCTAGACCTTTCCATTTCTATCTCGGGCGACCGACTCAACACAGACATCTATTATAAACCGACTGACTCCCACAGCTACCTGGACTACACCTCCTCCCACCCTGCCCCCTGTAAAAACGCCATCCCATATTCCCAATTCCTTCGTCTCCGCCGCATCTGCTCCCAGGAGGACCAATTCCAACACCGCACAACCCAGATGGCCTCCTTCTTCAAGGACCGCAGATTCCCCCCAGACGTGATCGACGATGCCCTCCACCGCATCTCCTCCACTTCCCGCTCCTCCGCCCTTGAGCCCCGCTCCTCCAACCGCCACCAAGACAGAACCCCACTGGTTCTCACCTACCACCCCACCAACCTGCGCATACAACGTATTATCCGCCGCCATTTCCGCCACCTCCAAACGGACCCCACCACCAAGGATATATTTCCCTCCCCTCCCCTATCAGCGTTCCGCAAGGACCACTCCCTTCGTGACTCCCTTGTCAGATCCACACCCCCCACCAACCCAACCTCCACCCCCGGCACCTTCCCCTGCAACCGCAGGAAATGTAAAACTTGCGCCCACACCTCCACACTCACTTCCCTCCAAGGCCCCAAGGGATCCTTCCATATCCGCCACAAGTTCACCTGTACCTCCACACACATCATCTATTGCATCCGCTGCACCCGATGTGGCCTCCTCTATATTGGTGAGACAGGCCGCTTACTTGCGGAACGCTTCAGAGAACACCTCTGGGCCGCCCGAACCAACCAACCCAATCACCCCGTGGCTCAACACTTTAACTCCCCCTCCCACTCCACCGAGGACATGCAGGTCCTTGGACTCCTCCACCGGCAGAACACAACTACACGACGGCTGGAGGAGGAGCGCCTCATCTTCCGCCTGGGAACCCTCCAACCACAAGGTATGAATTCAGATTTCTCCAGCTTCCTCATTTCCCCTCCCCCCACCTTGTCTCAGTCGGTTCCCTCAACTCAGCACCGCCCTCCTAACCTGCAATCCTCTTCCTGACCTCTCCGCCCCCACCCCACTCCGGCCTATCACCCTCACCTTGACCTCCTTCCACCTATCCCACCTCCATCGCCCCTCCCCCTAGTCCCTCCTCCCTACCTTTTATCTCAGCCTGCTTGGCTCTCTCTCTCTTATTCCTGATGAAGGGCTTATGCTCGAAACGTCGAATTCTCTATTCCTGAGATGCTGCCTAACCTGCTGTGCTTTGACCAGCAACACATTTGCAGCTGTGATCTCCAGCATCTGCAGACCTCATTTTTTACTCGGGGACAGTGACCATAACATGATAGAATTCACCCTGCAGTTTGAGAGAGAGAAACTGAAATCAGATGCAAGGGTATTACAATTGATTAAAGGTAACCTCAGAGACGTGAGGGAGGAGCTGGCCAGAGGTAATTGGAAGGGAAGATGATGGAACAGCAATGGCAGGAATTTCTGGGCGTAATTGGGAGGCACAGCAGAAATTCATCCCCAGGAAGAAGAAACATACCAAGGGGAGGTAACCCCTTATGGTCTTACATCAAATTAGAAGTGAACCATTCAGCCCATCAAGTCTGCTTCACCATTCAATGAGATCATGGCTAACTTGATAATCCTTAACCCACTTTCCTGCCTTTTCTCTATAATCCTTGATTACCTTATAGATTAAAGACCTCTTTACCACAGCATTGAATAATTTAAGGACGCAGCCCCAATGGCCCTCCTCATCTCTGTCCTAACTGGACAGTCTCCTTACTCTGAGATGTTTTCCTCTGGACCTAGACTCTAACAAGGGAAAACAACCTTTCCACATCTACCTTATCATGTCACATTAAGAATTTATTTCTGTCCTTGTTGGTTTTTAATACAGACAGTAGGAATCTACCAGGCAAATTGTATCTCTAGCTTTACATCACAAATAAAAGCAGTAAAATAGAAAAACCGATTGTTTATGGCAGCAATGGAATGGATGGATTAAATAGCCATCTTCACTTTGTAACTACCCACATATTAACACATTACAAGGAAATTGAAACTAAAATGAAGAGCAGCTTTGAATGTGTCTGAAAGCAGAGGCTTTAACCATTGCAGTATAGAGAGAAATCGCACATTTTACACATTGTCTGAGTTCCTTGGCTAACTACAGGAGACTTGAGTAATCTGTTTCCATATGTATATGCAATAGTAACATTGTGGGTCTAGCAGCAGAAGTGATTAGCTGTGTGTTTTATATTGTGCACATTGCAGTTTATGATGTTTTTAGATCATTATTGCCCACATTTTGATATGAATGCGTTTGTATCTTTAACTAAAGAATTAACCACGTGTCACTGCATCAGGTCACTGCATCAGGTCACCATAAAAGGTCACCGTATCAGGTCACTGTGTCATAACTTCATTCAAATGTTCAAACCCGAAACATGAAAACTGGTGCATTTCAAAATTCTGGCGATACCACAATGGACAAGATCACAGGGAGATCCGGATCACAGTGAAAATGTTCTACTGCTCTTAACCCTCCCTCTTTATCCATCCTCCCAGTGCTCCTACAGGGGTCTTCTGCTCCAGTGTTCCTGCCTCTGGATCAGGAGGTCTGGGTTCAAGTCCCACCTACTCTGGAGATGTTCTATAAGACATTTCAGTCCTCCCCAATTGTATTTTTCTTGCAGTGACCTGTTCCCCCACCCCACCCTCCCCTCCCTCAGCTCCTGCAGCGCCAAAGAAGGATTTTCCATTTCTGTCAAACTGAAACACTCTCACACCTGCACTCATACAGACATGCAGAGAGACACACAAATACATACACAGACACACAATAACACACACACACAGGCAAATATCTGTACATGGTCAAATATAATGGAAGAGGTGGGGCTTGAACCCAGGCTTCCTAACTCTAAGATAGAGATACCACCCCGACACTGCAAGACTCTGCATACAATCACACAGTCTCACATGCACACTGGTAGCACACATGACATTGCATGTGTCATGTAACTGCTCTCAGATGCAGTCACTTAGAGACAATTGACACATGAAATGTCCACAGGTACTGCCAGACAAACAGACAGTGAACAGCAACAGGTATACTAACAGCACACTCTCATACTGCCACACAAGCACGGTCTGATACAGTCAGTTAAGTGTAATGGGATGACTGTATAGTTGAACCATCTGGGTTATTGTATCTACACAGAGTGACAGAGCAGCTATTCCATTTAAATTAAAAAAAAATTCTGTCAAACTACCAGCAGCCATTATACCTTTAAGTTGCTGTGAGAAAGAGTTAAAACAAAAACAAAGAACAAAGAAAATTACAGCCCTTCGGCCCTCCAAGCCTGAGCCGATCCAAATCCACCGTCTAAACCTGTCGCCCAATTCCTAAGCATCTGTATCCCTCTGCTCCCCACCTACTCATGCATCTGTCCAGACGTATCTTAAATGAATCTACCGTGCCTGCTTCTACCACCTCTGCTAGCAACGCGTTCCAGACACCCAACACCCTCTGTGTGAAGTACTTGCCGCGTGTATCCCCCTTAAAGTTTTCACCTCTCACCTTGAAAGCATAACTCTCAGTAATGAATCCTTCACCCTGGGAAAAGCTTATCTCTATTTACCCTGTCTATACCCTTCATGATTTTGTAAACCTCAATCAGGCCCCCCCTCAATCTCCTTTTTTCTAGTGAAAACAAACCTAAGCTACTCAACCTCTCTTCATAGCTAGCACCTTCCATACCAGGCAACATCCTCGTAAACCTTCTCTGCTCCCTCTCCAAAGCACCCACATCCTTTTGCTAATGTGGCGACCAGAACTGTACACAGTATTCTAAATGTGGCTGAACCAAAGTCTTGCACAATTTTAACATGATCTGCCAGCTCTTATACTCCATACCCTGTCCAATGAAGGTAAGCATACCATATGCCTTCTTGACCACTCTATCCACCTGTGCAGCAACCTTCAGTATACAATGGACCTGAACTCCCAGATCTCTCTGCTCATCAACTTTTCCCAAGACTCTTCCGTTTACTGTATAATTCGCTGTAGAATTAGACTTCCCAAAATGCATCACCTCACATTTGCATGGATTGTACTCCATCTGCCACTTCTCTGCCCAACTCTCCAGTCTATCTATGTTCTCCTGTATTCTCTGACAGTCCCTTATGCTTTCTGCAATTCCTCCAATCTTCATGTCATCTGCAAACTTGCTAATCATACCAACAGTGCCCTCTTCCAGATCATTTATGTATATCACAAACAACAGTGGCCCCAGCACTGACCCCTGTGGAACATCACTGGTCACCTTTCTCTATTTCAAAAAACTCCCTTCAGCTACTACTCTCTGTCTCCTGTTGCTCAACCAGTTCTTTATCCACCTAGCTAGAACATCCTGCACACCATATGACTGCATTGTCTCTTTTAGTTTATCATGGAAACCTTATCAAACGCCTTACTAAAGTCCATGTACATGACATCTACAGTCCTTCCTTCATCTATCAACTTGGTCTCTTCCTCAAAGAATACTATTTTAAGGCACAGTCTCCCCCTGCACAAAACCATGTTGCCTATCACTGATAAGCCCATTCTTTTCTAAATATAAATAGATTTTATCCCTCAGTACCTTCTCTAGCAACTTTCCCACCACTGACATCAGGCTCACTGGTCTGTAGTTACCTGGAATATCCCTACTACCCTTCTTGTACATGAGCAACCCTCTTGTCCTCCAGCACCTCACCTGTGTTTAAGGATACTACAAAAATATCTGTCAGGGCCCCAGCTATTTCCTCTCTCGCCTCCCTCAGCAACCCGGGATAGATCCCATCTGGTCCTGGGGATTTGTCCACCTTAATAACCTCTAGCCTACTCAACACATATTCCCTACTTATGTCAACGGGATCCAGAGTAATCAAACTTCTATCTCTAATCTCAATATTCATCATGTCCCTCTCCTCAGTGAACACTGATGCAAATTATTTATTCAGAAACTCACCCATTCTCTCAGGTTCGACACACAGTCTTCCTTCCTTCCTTATCCTTTAGTGGACCAATCCTTTCTCTAGTTACCTGCTTGTTTCTTACATAAGAATAAAAGGCTTTGGGGTTCTTCTTAATTCTGCTCAACATGATAGAGACCATTACAGGAGGAGGTTTGACCGTGTGAGAGAGTGAGAAACGTACGTAGCTATATGGAAATTTCATGTAATGCAACTTAAAAATGATGAGGATTGGGAGCTTAATATACACCATGTTCAGAAAAGATGGGGAAGGGAGGTAGAGAGCGAGGATGGGGTATGGATTAGAGAAGGCAGTGTGGCGTGTGAAAGAGAGGATGGCTTTGGGAGAGTAAGGACAGAATCCATTTGGTTTGAGCAGAGAAGCAAACAGCCTTTGATCATGTTGCTGAGAGAGACTGAAAGAGATACAAGATTGACAGAATGTGATGATAAGGCTGTGCTTGAGGACCTTTAATGATCACATATCAACAACTTATACTTACGTTGCATCTTTAACAAAATAGAACCTAATCAGCCACTTCACAGGAACATTATCAGATAAAATAGGTGACTCGGAGCCACGTAAAGAAATATTAGCTCAGATACCAAAGAGTGTCCCTGGACCAATCAGAGAGGAAACATTGGAAAGAAACTGAATCTGGTTCTGGGCAGTGAGGAGGACCAAACATGGGAGCAGTTGGGTAAGAGTGGTCACTGCATCAGAGGTTTCAAATAGTAATGAACAACAGCAAGGAGCAATGTCAGATTGACCTTCTAAACTGGAAAAGGGTAATGTCACTGGGATAAAAGGGAATCAAGCCAGGATGAAACAGATTCAAACACTGACAGGAAAAAACTGCAATGGAACAATTCATGATCTTTACAGAGAAGATGTTTCATTTATGTGAGTACATTCGAACAAAGCTGAAGTAGGCTCCTTGAATGATGAGGGATCTGGAGAATATGACCAAACTGAAGAAGAGGCTGAATGATTCTCCTCATTGAGCAGAGAATGAGACAAACTGGATAGTTCTACCAGGAGCTGCTTAGACACCGTGATGGTCAAACGGCCTCCTCCTGTGTAATGATTGTATAACGTGATGTCTGGTTGTATATTAATGTTGCCCGCACCTACTCAGTGTTAACTGTGATTCGTGTGAATGCGCTGGATAGCATGTGCTAGATTATTTGCTTCTCCACACAGTGACACCCTTATTGAGAAACAGCCTGCCTGAATCCCAGCAGATTCTTGATGTTGAAGTGCTCGGGGTGCTGTTGTCCCCGAGCTCCTAGTTATACAATTCTTGGTCAGAGCAGTGATGTTGGAGTGAGCTGGACATGGTGTCTACACTGGTTGGTGTAAGTGCTCGTTAGCTAGGGCTCAGTAAGATTCTGCTCCGTACTGCTGCCAGAGCTGCTGACTCCTTTACCATCGGTCAGACAGCAGTTCCACGAGAATGGGAATAATGATGGCCATGGAGAAGACATGGACACTGGCGGATATGGAGTTAAACTCTCATCCTTCAGCACCTCCCACAGATTACCTGTAAATTCAATGAGATGCATTTTGTAAAACAGATTAAATATCCGCCATTTGTAAGATTTGAAACATGAGCTTCACAAACTGAAATCCACCCTATCCTCAATCTTCACTGCCCATTCCAATCCTCACTGCCCTTTCCCAATCCCAATCCTCACTGCCCATTCCCAATCCTCACTGCCCATTCCCAATCCCGATTCTCAGTGCCCATTCCCAATCCCAATTCTCACTGTCCACTCCCAATCCGCATTGCCCATCCCACTACTAATCCTCACTGCCCATTCTGAATCCTCACAGCCCATTCCCAATCCTCACTGCCCATTCCCAATCCTGATCCTCAGTGCCCACTCTCAATCCCAATCCGCACTGCCCACTCCCACTCCACACTGCCCACTCCCAATCCCAATCCAATCTGCCCACTCCCAGTCCCAATCCACACCACCCACACCCAATCCCAATCCACACTGCCCACTCCCAATCCACTCTGCCCACTCACAATCCCAATCCACACTGCCCACTCCCAATCCCAATCCACACTGCCCCCTGCCAATCCCAATCCACACTGCCCACTCCCAATCCCACTCCACACTGCCCACTCCCAATCCCAATCCTCACTGCTCACTCTCAATCCCAATCCACACTGCCCACTCCCAATCCCAATCCACACTCCCCACTCCTAATCCCAATCCACACTGCCCGCTCCCAATCCCAATCCACACTGCCCTCTCCCAATCCCAATCCACTCTGCCCACTCCCAATTCCAATCCAATCTGCCCACTCCCAATCCGCACTGCCCACTCCCAATCCCAATCCACACTGCCCACTCCCAATCCCAATCCACACTGCCCAATCCCACTCCACACTGCCCACTCCCAATCCCAATCCACACTGCCCGCGCCCAATCCCAATCCACACTGCCCTCTCCCAAACCCAATCCACTCTGCCCACTCCCAATTCCAATCCAATCTGCCCACTCCCAATCCGCACTGCCCACTCCCAATCCCAATCCACACTGTCCACTCCCAATCCCAATCCGCACTGTCCAATCCCAATCCGCACTGCCCATTCCCAATCCACACTGCTCACCCCCAATCCCAATCCAGACTGCCCACTCCCAATCCCAATCCACACTGCCCACTCCCAATCTGCACTGCCCACCCCCAATCTACACTGCCCAATCCCAATCCCAATCCACACTGCCCACTCTCAATCCCAATTCGCACTGCCCAATCCCAATCCGCACTGCCCACTCCCAATCCCAATCCGCACTGTCCACTCCCAGTCCCAATCCACACTGCTCACTCCCAATCCCAATCCACACTGCCCTCTCCCAATCCGCACTGTCACCCCCAATCCACACTGCCCACTCCCAATCCCAATCCACACTACCCACTCCCACTCCCAATCCACACAGCCCACTCCCAATCCTAATCCGCACTGCCCACTCCCAATCCCAATCCACACTGCCCCTCCCAATCCACACTGCCCTCTCCAACTCCCAATCCACACTGCCCACTCCCAATCCGCACTGCCCACTCCCAATCCACACTGCCCAATCCCAATCCGCACTGCCCACTCCCAATCCACACTGCCCAATCCCAATCCCAATCCACACTGCCCACTCCCAATCCCAATCCACACTACCCACTCCCACTCCCAATCCACACAGCCCACTCCCAATCCTAATCCGCACTGCCCACTCCCAATCCCAATCCACACTGCCCCTCCCAATCCCAATCTGCACTGCCCACGCCCAATCCACACTGCCCTCTCCAACTCCCAATCCACACTGCCCACTCCCAATCCGCACTGCCCAATCCCAATCCGCACTGCCCACTCCCAATCCACACTGCCCAATCCCAATCCCAATCCACACTGCCCACTCCCAATCCCAATCCACACTGCCCACTCTCAATCCCGATCCACACAGCCCACTCCCAATCCGCACTGCCCACTCCCACTCCCAATCCACACTGCCCAATCCCAATCCGCACTGCCCACTCCCACTCCCAATCCACACTGCCCAATCCCAATCCGCACTGCCCACTCCCACTCCCAATCCACACTGCCCAATCCCAATCCGCACTGCCCACTCCCACTCCCAATCCACACTGCCCAATCCCAATCCGCACTGCCCACTCCCACTCCCAATCCACACTGCCCAATCCCAATCCGCACTGCCCACTCCCAATCCCAATCCACACTGCCCTCTCCCAATCCCAATCCCAATTCCAATCCAATCTGCCCACTCCCAATCCACACTGCCCAATCCCAATCTGCACTGCCCACTCCCACTCCCAATCCACACTGCCCCCTCCCAATCCCAATCCACACTGCCCACTCCCAATCCCAATCCACACTACCCACTCCCACTCCCAATCCACACAGCCCACTCCCAATCCCAATCCACACTACCCACTCCCAATCCCAATCCACTCTGCCACTCCCACTCCCAATCCACACTGCTCAATCCCAATCCACAACACTCACTCACAATCCGCACTGCCCACTCCCACTCCCAATCCACACTGCCCACTCCCAATCCCAATCCACACTGCCCCCTCCCAATCTCAATCCACACTGCCCCCACCCAATCCCAATCCACACTGCCCACTCCCAATCCCAATCCACACTGCCCCCTCCCAATCTCAATCTGCACTGCCCACTCCCAATCCACACTGCCCAATCCCAATCCACACTGCCCAATCCCAATCCACACTTCCCTCTCCCACTCCCAATCCACACTGCCCTCTCCCACTCCCAATCCACACTGCCCAATCCCAATCCGCACTGCCCAATCCCTATCCCAATCCGCACTGCCCAATCCCAATCCCACTCCATACTGCCCACTCCCAATCCCAACCCACACTGCCCACTCCCAATGCACACTGCTCACTCCCAATCCCAATCCGCACTGCCCAATCCCACTCCCAATCAACACTGCCCAATCCCAATCTCAATCCGCACTGCCCACACCCAATCCCAATCCACACTCCCCACTCCCAATTCTAATCTGCACTGCCCAATCCCAATCCCAATCCATACTGCCCACTCCCACTCCCAATCCACACTGCCCACTCCCAATCCACACTGTGCTCTCCCAATCTCAATCCACATTGCCCACTCCCAATCCCAATCCGCACTGCCCACTCCCAACCCTTACTGCCCACTCCCAATCCCAATCCGCACTGCCCAATCCCAATCCCAATCCGCACTGCCCAATCCCAATCCCACTCCACACTGCCCACTCCCAATCCCAACCCACACTGCCCACTCCCAATGCACACTGCTCACTCCCAATCCCAATCCGCACTGCCCAATCCCACTCCCAATCCACACTGCCCAATCCCAATCCGCACTGCCCACTCCGAATCCCAATCCACACTGCCCACTCCCAATCCCAATCTGCACTGCCCACTCCCAACCCGTACTGCCCTCTCCCAATCCCAATCCCAATCCACACTGCCCACTCCCAATCCGCGCTGCCCACTCCCAATCCGCACTGCCCACTCCCACTCCCAATCCACACTGCCTACTCCCAATCCACACTGCCCACTCCCACTCCCAATCCACACTGCCCACTCCCAATCCACACTGTGCTCTCCCAATCTCAATCCACATTGCCCACTCCCAATCCCAATCCACACTGCTCACTCCCAATCCCAACCCACACTGCCCACTCCCAATGCACACTGCTCACTCCCAATCCCAATCCGCACTGCCCAATCCCACTCCCAATCAACACTGCCCAATCCCAATCTCAATCCGCACTGCCCACACCCAATCCCAATCCACACTCCCCACTCCCAATTCTAATCTGCACTGCCCAATCCCAATCCCAATCCATACTGCCATCTCCCAATCCCAATCCACCTGCCCACTCCCAATCCCAATCCATACTGCCCACTCCCAATCCCAATCCACACTGCCCAATCCCACTCCCAATCCATACTGCTGTCTCCCAATCCCAATCCACACTGCCCACTCCCAATCCCAATCCATGCTACCCACTCCCAATCCCAATCCACACTGCCCAATCTCACTGCCAATCCACACTGCCCTCTCCCAATCCCAATTCACACTTCCCACGCCCAATCTCCACTGCTCATTCCCCATCCTCAGCACCCATTCCCCATCCTCAGTGCCTATTCCCAATCCGCTCTGCCCATTCCCGATCCTCAGTGCCCTTTCCCCATCCTCAGTGTCTATTCCCAATCCGCTCTGCCCATTCCCGATCCTCAGTGCCCATTCCCGATCCTCAGTGCCCATTCCCCATCCTCAGTGCCTATTCCCAATTGTAGGAGTCTCCTGGCTGCTAAAACACAGATAAATTGCTAACTTGGCCAAACAGCAAGGGATGCTGGTACGTTGGTCAAGTGAAGCTAAAATCACAAAACCCATACATCAGACACTCTGCCAACACAGCAGCCAGGTACTAATGACATCAGCATATCCTGGACAGACGCCCCATCCACTAAACAAAGGAGTGTTGGCACAGGAAGGCACTGAGTCCTGCTACACAAACAAACATTAGCATGCTATCTAAATAACTGATCATGTTTCAATATATTAAGTGTGCTGCGGTGGATCAGTGGTTAGCACTACTGCGTCACAGCATCAGCGACCCAGGTTTGATTCCAGTCTTGGGCGACTGTCTGTATGGAGTTTGCACACGGGAGATGCAGGGTTACAGGGATAGGGTCCGGGATGGGACACTCTTTGGAGAGTTTACATGGACCTAATGGGCCGAGTGGCCTGCTTCCACACTATAGGGATTCTATGTGTTCTCCATGGTTGGCCAGAACTATAGAAAGTTCCAGAAAACCATCCAAAAAGCTATGAAAAACAGTTAATCTCTTTAATATTCTGGAGGCTTTCCAAAGAGACTAGCATGGCACAAGGCAGAGACCAGGTGACCATCCAGAGACAGAGAGAGAAAATGGAGCCCCATAGTCCCAGAGTCAGAGCAAGAGAGAGAGAGAGTGCGACTGCATTAATCTGCAAGAGACTCAGAAAATATTGCAAGCTAAAAGGGTCAAATAGGATTAGTGACAGTGTTGTTTAGTATTAAAGATTATTGTAATTTGTTTCCTTGTCATGTTGAAACTGTTTCGATTGGTACCAGGTTGTGTTTATAGTGATCTGATTGCTTCAGTATTGTGGGCAAATTCATTCCTAACATTAATTTCTCCACATCTTAGCCCTCAATGGCTGATCCTTAGTCTGAGACTGTGCCCCTTGTTCTAGACTTCCAGTTGGCAGAGGGTAGGGGTCAAGATCTTTTCAACATTGACCATGTCAAACCCTGTAAGGTTTTTTATGCTTTAATGCAATCACCTTGCAGGGTTTTAAACTTCAGGATTCAACGTAGTAAATGTTTCTTTCACTGACTCTAATGCAATATCCTCCCTTAGATAAATTGTGAAGATGTACACAGCACTGCAGTGATGTGGATGGGCAAGTGTTGGGCTGGGGTGGACAAAGTCAGATGTCACATGATACCAGGTTACAGTCCAACAGGTTTATTTGAAATCACAAGCTTTCAGAGCGCCTCTCCTTTGGCAGGTTCCTACAATTCCTCCTGTTATCCCTAATGAGATCAGCTAATTAAAACAGGAATAATCAGCAGAAAATTGACCATCTTACCTTGAAGTTCAAAGTCTACAAGACTGGGATTGAGTGCATCGATGTCTGTGTTGATATCTCCTTCTACAAGGATATCGTGCATATCTTTGATGAGGGAATTCTCTGTGAGCAGTTGGCTGCTGATCTCAGCAATGCTGGCAAGTGGTGCTGTCTGTCCTGGGATGGGGGACTCCTGAGCAGTGTTGCTGTGTGCACTGGGCTGGCCGCGGAGCTGAGGCTGCATTGTTGCATGACCAGAACAGTCCTGGTTCGTGTCTGCCTGCATGCCAGCTTCCCCATATGGATGAAGTTGAGGACTGGGAATTACATGTGGATGTTGGAAGTGTCCCAGACACAGGGAGTGGGAATGATCCTGAACATGCAGCAGAGACGATGGAGCTTGTGGATAGAGAGAAGATGATGTCATCATTGAGGACTTTGTTTGATCAGGTTTTTCTCCAATTAATTTTTCCAGTTCATCTACAAAAAAGAAATTCTGAAATTTATTGTTTACATTCGTACAGCTCCATCAATCACTCTGGGTCACTCCCACAGTGTCCAGTTACTCACCAGTCACTCTGGGTCACTCCCACAGTGTCCAGTTACTCACCGGTCACTCTGGGTCACTCACAGTGTCCAGTTACTCACCGGGCATTCTGGGTCACTCCCACAGTGTCCAGTTACTCACCAGTCACTCTGGGTCACTCACAGTGTCCAGTTACTCATCGGGCATTCTGGGTCACTCTCACAGTGTCCAGTTACTCACCGGTCACTCTGGGTCACTCTCACAGTGTCCAGTTACTCACTGGTCACTCTGGGTCACTCTCACAGTGCCCAGTTACTCACCGGTCACTCTCACAGTGTCCAGTTACTCACTGGTCACTCTGGGTCACTCTCACAGTGCCCAGTTACTCACCGGTCACTCTCACAGTGTCCAGTTACTCACCAGTCACTCTGGGTCACTCCCACAGAGTCCAGTTACTCACCGGTCACTCTGAGTCACTCACAGTGTCCAGTTACTCACCGGTCTCTCTGGGTCACTCTCACAGTGTCCAGTTACTCACTGGGCATTCTGGGTCACTCACAGTGTCCAGTTACTCACCAGTCACTCTGGGTCACTCCCACAGTGTCCAGTTACTCACCGGTCACTCTGGGTCACTCTCACAGTGTCCAGTTACTCACCGGTCACTCTGGGTCACTCACAGTGTCCAGTTACTCACCGGGCATTCTGGGTCACTCTCACAGTGTCCAGTTACTCACCAGTCACTCTGGATCACTCACAGTGTCCAGTTACTCACCAGACATTCTGGGTCACTCTCACAGTGTCCAGTTACTCACCAGTCACTCTGGGTCACTCACAGTGTCCAGTTACTCACCGGTCACTCTGGGTCACTCTCACAGTGTTCAGTTACTCACCGGTCACTCTCACAGTGCCCAGTGATCAGTTAAACATCAAATTAGCTGTAATTTTCAACAGTCTATAATATTTTTGTGTCTGTAACCCTCTGGGACATGCTGAGGTATTGTGAGATAGTATAAACTTGCATGCTTCTCTTTAATTACATCAAACGCAGCAGGCAATGAAGATCTGGAATGAATAGGAAGTGTTGGAAAATTCCAGTTAATTAGGCAATTTTATCCTACACTGGAGTTTTAGATTAGATTACTTACAGTGTGGAAACAGGCCCTTTGGCCCAACAAGTCCACACTGACCCGCCGAAGCACAACCCACTCATACCCCAGTTCTGCCAGGTAAACTCACACCAGAGCCAAAGCAGGCTGTAACAAGCTGTGGGATTGGTCACAATAGCGAGTGTTAAGATTAGAGTGGTGTTTGTAAAGCACAGCTGGTCAAGCATCTTCAAGGAGCAGGAATATTGACATTTCAGGCAGAAGCCCTTGATCAATTTGATTCCTGATGAAGGGCTCCTGCCTGAAACGTCGGTTTCCTGCTCCTTGGATGCTGTGCTTTTCCAGCACCACTCTGATCTTGACTCTGATCTCCAGCATCTGCGAGTCCTCACTTTCACCTGCAATGGCCAGTGGTTCACTGACCGGTTTGCTGCCTTTGCCACTTGCCTGGTTTGGCCATGCACTTTCTCACAGCTCCTGGATCCTTCCTTCGCCACTTCTGCAGCTCTTCCTGCATCTTCTGGATCTTACTGGGGTTCAGGGTCCACAAGCAGCCTTTTCTCGATGTACCTCCAGACTTGTTTTCCACTTTTTCGAAACATTTATTCAGGGACAGGTTGTGTCGCACTGAGTTTTTCCAGCCATCTGGTGCTGTCTGCAATGACATGGGGATAATCTTTATTTCTCCAGGA
This sequence comes from Hemiscyllium ocellatum, assembly GCF_020745735.1. NCBI lineage: Eukaryota > Metazoa > Chordata > Chondrichthyes > Orectolobiformes > Hemiscylliidae > Hemiscyllium > Hemiscyllium ocellatum. Next base: position 3,108,769 of record NC_083431.1, on the reverse strand, counting down.
TAACCCTGCCCCTTGGGGAAGAGTCTTTACCATTTTCGTGCCAGCCATGAGGTAGCTATTTTCCAGCACCTTAGCTCACAGTGTCAGGGTGATCCCAACGTTGTCCTTACTCAAGCTCCCAGCAAGCAAGTGTTATGAAGGTGTTGGTGTGTACTGTACCTTTAGGAGAGAGAGAGGAAGCGAGCAAGGACTGACTGAAAGCACAGTGTGCTGAACAAGGTAACAATGTAATATCTGGTTGACACAATTAGTTGGTGTTATGTTCCTATTTAAATTTAAATTCAGCCAGTTTCAATTATGTCTCAGAGACCAAAATCCAATCGGATTTGAATTTTACTGTTTGGGATGATGTCAAACTAATGAAATTATTTGATGTTTTATGGGTATAACATCGGACATTTTGAACAGTTAGGGGAAGAACAGCAAAGAGCAGCCAAACAAGCAGCAACATAAAGCCAGCCGGATAACTCTCTGAAAGGTACCCGTCCGTCAGACACTTGTGCAGCAAAATCAACCAAGAAAAATCTACAGAGAAAGTTCAACATCCAAAGACTGGGATTGAAAGTGATTTGGCATAACTTTAAGAGGGAACTTATCGGACCAGTATTGGAGGTACAGAATGGGAGGTAAACGACAGGGTTAAGAGAAAGAAGTTGTAAAGAGTTGTTGTTTTAATGTTCTCTTTTGGACTTAAAGAATAAAGTTGTTAATTTTTACTTTCAATAGTGATCTCTGAAATAGTTCTTTTCCTCAAAATTTAACAGGTTACGGCACGAGGTGAGCTTCTCTGTGTGTCAGATTTAAATTAGCAGAGAGGTTTTTCCCCATGTCGTAAAACGTGGGGGCTCGTTGCCAGATTTGGGAATGATTTGGCAGGATTGACACCCCTTGTGGAGGACCCCAAGGAAAATCAGGAAAGTGAGGACTTAAAACAGAAATATCCTGGTATTTTCCCAGATTATGTAGTAACCAAATCTCCCTATCATATGTCACTGCACAAAGCAAGAACTAAAGAGAGGGATGAAGGAGTTGAGGTTCAGTGAGCGAATGCCCTTTTAGATGTAATGGTGCAGGAAAAACCTGAAAAGGCAGAGGGTCAGACAGAAGTGTTTAGTCCTGAAAGACAAATAGATTTGCAACAACAAGACAAAACGTTAAAAAATATTTATGTGGATGCATATTCCAAAAAGGAGGCAGAGAATATTCCAGAGAGTTATTATCTGAAGGATAGAATCCTAAGGTGAAAATGGAGACCACGGCAGATTAGTGCAGAGGAGAATGGGCCGAAGTGCATCAGATTGTGTTGCTGATAGCATACGGACAGGAGGTGTTACGGGCAGCACATGAACTACCTGTAGGAGGTCACTTAGGGATATGAAAGACTCAGGCTAAGGTACAAAAATATTTTTATTGGCCTGGAATGCACCAGGATATGGTTATCTTTTGCCGTAATGTGTCATAAATGCCAAATGGTAGGCAAGGCCACAGGCGGCAATAAAACCAGCACCTCCGTTGCCAATTCCCTCATTTGAAGAACCTTTCACATGGTTTATGATTGGTTGTATAGGTCCCCTCCCAAGAACTAAAAGTGGGAACCAGTATTTGTGAACTATAATGGATGTGTCTACCAGATTTCCAGAAGCAATTTCATTACAGAGTATCAAGGCAGAAAAGGTGGCAGAGGAGTTAGTAGCTTTCTTCATGTGGTGTGTAAAAAGTGAGGTCTGCAGATGCTGGAGATCAGAGCTGAAAATGTGTTGCTGGTCAAAGCACAGCAGGCCAGGCAGCATCCAAGGAACAGGAAATTCGATGCTTCGGGCCAGAGCCCTTCATCAGGAGGGCTTCATGTGGTGTGGGCTGCCCAGCAAGTTTCAGTTGGACCAAGGGTCAAATTTTACTGTTAGGCTATTTAAGGAGGTTATGGATAGCTTAGGTATACAGCACTTTATATCCAGTGTGTATCATCCTGAATCCCAGGGAGCTTTAGAAAGGTGGCATCAGACCCTGAAGACCATGTTGACAGCGTACTGTCAGGGTTACCTCAATAATTGGGATAAAGGTCTCCCGTTATATCTGTTTTCCATTCGAGATGCCCCAAATGAATCTACTCAGTTCACTCCCTTCGAGTTAATATTCGGTCATGAAGTGAGAGGCCTTTTGTAATTAATTAAAGAAAAATTGATAGGACCTAAGTCGAAGATCTCACACTTCGGTTATGTATCTGAAGTAGGGAGAGACTAAATTGAGTAGATAAGTTAGCTAAACAGCATCTAAAGAGAGCAGAGTGTAGAATGAAGTAGGTGGCAGATAAAAGCTCTGAGACTCGGATGTTTTCCCAAGGGGATGATGTGTTAGTACTGTTACCAGAAATAGGAAATCCCTTCAAAGCCAGGTTTAGTAGTCCCTAATAAATTGAGAAAACATTGAATCAGGAGAAATATCTAGTAAAAATGCCAGATAGAGAAAAACAGTTTTGGGTATGTCAACATGTTGAAACCATATTATACTCGAGAGAAAGAACTGGAGAAACAGGTGTTAGTTACTGCCCCGCAGAATGAGAATCAAATCCAGATGATGTGGATTTTGATGTGCCTCAAAATAGATTAAAAAATAAAGACGTCCTTGAGGAATGGAATAAGTTTCAAACCGGACTGCGTTTGAATCAGTGATTCTGCGTGGATTATTGGAAGGTCAACACTGTTACAAATTGGACCTATATCCAATTCCTAGATTGGAGGACTGTATCGAGAAAGTTGGACAAGCCAGTTACACCACCAAGTTGGACTTAATGCATGGTTACTGGCAGTTACCTTTATTAGAGACTGCAAAAAAAAATTCTGTGTTTGTAATCCCAAATGGGCTGTCTCAGTTTAAAGTGACGTCCCTTGGAATGAAGAATGCACCCACCGCTTTCCAAAGACATGAACAGAGTTGTGGCTGGGTTAACAAACTGGGCAGTCTATCTGGACGATGTAGTGATCTTTAGTAATTCCTGGAACGATCACATGGTACAGTTGGCAGAGCTCTTTGAATGACAAGAGAAGCAAAACTGGTGATAAACTTAAATAAAGCTGATTTTGCAAAAGCAGAGGTGACGTTCATGGGACATAATATTGGTCATGGAAGGTTGACCCCACGGAACGCAAAGACGAAGGCCATTGAGGAATTTCCAAGACCGACCTTGAAGAAAGAGGTGCTTTAATCCTTGGACTCCTCCACCGGCAGAACACAACAACACGACGGCTGGAGGAGGAGCGCCTCACCTTCCGCCTGGGAACCCTCCAACCACAAGGTATGAATTCAGATTTCTCCAGTTTCCTCATTTCCCCTCCCCCCACCTTGTCTCAGTCGGTTCCCTCAACTCAGCACCGCCCTCCTAACCTGCAATCCTCTTCCTGACCTCTCCGCCCCCACCCCACTCCGGCCTATCACCCTCACCTTGACCTCCTTCCACCTATCCCACCTCCATCGCCCCTCCCCCTAGTCCCTCCTCCCTACCTTTTATCTTGGCCTGCTTGGCTCTCTCTCTTATTCCTGATGAAGGGCTTATGCTCGAAACGTCGAATTCTCTATTCCTGAGATGCTGCCTAACCTGCTGTGCTTTGACCAGCAACACATTTGCAGCTGTGATCTCCAGCATCTGCAGACCTCATTTTTTACTTTGATTCTTAGGGTTCAGCGGATTCTATCGGACGTTTGTTCCAAACTTCATCAGCTTAATGGCACCGTTAACCAACGTGCTGAAGAAGAACACAAAGGTGCAGTGGACAGAACCATGCCAGGAGGCATTCGACCAGGTGAAAGCCATATTCACCACCAAACCCGTTTTAGCTCCACCAAACGTTTCAGAACCTTTTAAAGTCGCCATTGATGCTAGTGACATAGGAGTTGGAGCTGCACTTCTACAGGACGGTGAGGATGGGATCGAACTGCCAGCTGGTTACTTTTCAAAGAAAATCAACATCCACCAGAGGAAATACTCCACAATCAAAAAAGAACGATTGAGTTTGGTAGTGGCCTTACAGAATTTTAATCTGTATGTCATGAACAATGGGTTGGATCACAATCCTCTCACATTCTTAGAACATTTTAAACACAAGAATATGAGACTATTTCTTTGGAGTTTTACTTTACAGACTTTTAATTTACAAATTGTACATGTTACAATTACAGATCAATTATCGTGGATTTAACTGATATAGATGAGATTGGTATCTATTGAATGCTATATATATGGAGGGAGAAGTTAATATGAACTGAGATTAAGGTTATGTATATGTCATGGTACTGTGGTTAAGGAATAGAGAGAAAAAAAGCCATCTTTTCATTTTGATGGTTCAGTGTTTTCCTAAGGGAGGAGGTGTTATGAAGGTGTTGGTGTTAAGAGAGAGAAAGAGGAAGCCAGCAAGGACTGACTGAAAGCACAGAGTGTGCTGAACAAGATAACAACGTAACATCTGTTTGACACAAATAGGTGGTGCTGTGTTGCTATGGTACAAAAACAAATTCAAATTCGGCCAATCATGGAGTCATAGAGTCATAGAGATGTACAGCATGGAAACAGACTCTTTGGTCCAACCCGTCCATGCCAACTAGATATCCTAATCCAATCTAGTCCCACCTGCCAACAGTCGGCCCATATCCCTCCAAACCCTTCCTATTCATATACCCATCCAAATACCTCTTAAATGTTGCAATTGTACCAGCCTCCACCACTTCCCCTGGTAGCTCATTCCATACACGTACCACCCTCTATGTGAAAAAGTTGCCCCTTAGGTCTCTTTTATATCTTTCCCCTCTCACCCTAAACCTATGACCTCTAGTTCTGGACTTCCCGACCCCAGGGAAAAGACCATGTCTGTTTATCCTATCCATGCCCCACATGATTTTATAAAACTATATAAGGTCACCCCACAGCCTCCGACGCTCCAGGGAAAACAGCCCCAGCCTGTTCAGCCTCTCCCTACAGCTCAAATCCTCCAACCCTGGCAATATCCTTGTAAATCTTTTCTGAACTCTTTCAAGTTTCACAACATCTTTCCGATAGGAAGGAGACCAGAATTGCATGCAATATTCCAACAGTGGCCTAACCAATGTCCTGTACAGCCGCAACGTGACCTCCCAACTCTTGTACTCAATACTCTGACCAATAAAGGAAAGCATACCAAACACCTTCTTCACTATCCTCTTTACCTGCGACTCCACTTTCAAGGAGCAATGAACCTGCACTCCAAGGTTTCTTTGTTCAGTAATACTCCCTATGACTTTATCATTCAGTGTATAAGTCCTGCTGAGATTTGCTTTCCCAAAATGCAGCACCTCACATTTATCTAAATTATACTCCATCTGCCCATTGGCCCATCTGGTCCAGATCCTGTTGTAATCTGAGGTAACCCTCTTCGCTGTCCACCACACCTCCAATTTTGGTGTCATCTGCAAACTTACTAACTGTACCTCCTGTGTTCACATCCAAATCATTTGTGTAAATGACAAAAAGTAGAGGGCCCAGCACTGATCCTTGTGGCACTCCACTGGTCACAGGCCTCCAGTCTGAAAAACAACCCTCCACCACTGCCCTCTGTCCTCTACCTTTGAGCCAGTTCTGTATCCAAATGGCTAGTTCTCCCTGTATTCCGTGAGATCTAACCTTGCTAGTCAGTCTCCCATGGGGAACCTTGTCGAATGCCTTACTGAAGTCCACATAAATCATATCTACTGCTCTGCCCTTATCAATCCTCTTTGTTACTTTTTCCTCAAAAAACTCAATCAAGTTTGTGAGACATGATTTCCCATGCACAAAGCCATGTTGACTATCCCACATCAGTTGTTGCCTTTCCAAATATATGTACATCCTGTCCCTCAGGATTCCCTCCAACAACTTGCCCACCGCCAAGATCAGGCTCACCGGTCTATAGTTCCCTGGCTTGTCTTTAATGTCCTTCTTAAACAGTGGCACCACGTTAGCCAACCTCCAGTCTTCTGGCACCTCACCTGTGACGATCGATGATATAAATATCTCAGCAAGAGGCCCAGCAATCACTTTCCTAGCTTCCCACAGAGTTCTAGGTTAGACCACATCAGGTCCTGGGGATTTATCCACCTTTATGCGTTTCAAGACATCCAGCACTTCCTCCTCTGTAATCTGGACATTTTGCAAGTTGTCACCATCTATTTCCCTACAGTCTGTATCTTCCATATCTTTTTCCACAGTAAATACTGATGCAAAATACTCGTTTAGTATCATTCCTGATGAAGGGCTTATGCTCGAAACGTCGAATTCTCTATTCCTGAGATGCTGCCTAACCTGCTGTGCTTTGACCAGCAACACATTTGCAGCTGTGATCTCCAGCATCTGCAGACCTCATTTTTTACTCGTTTAGTATCTCCCCCATTTTCTGCTGCTCCACACAAAGGCCGCCTTGCTGATCTTTGAGGGGCCCTATTTTCTTCCTGGTTACCCTATTGTCCTTAACGTATTTGCAAAAACCCTTTGGATTCTCCTTAATTCTTTTTGCCCTCCTGATTTCCCTCTTAAGTATACTCCTACTTCCTTTATACTCTTCTAAGGATTCACTCGATCTATCCTGTCTATATCTGTCATATGCTTCCTCCTTTCTCTTAACCAAACCCTCAATTTCTTTAGTCATCCAGCATTCCCTATACCTACCAGCCTTCCCTTTCACCCTGACAGGAATACACTTTCTCTGGATTCTTGTTATCTCATTTCTGAAGGCTTCCCATTTTCTAGCCGTCCCTTTACCTGCGAACATCTGCCTCCAATCAGCTTTTGAAAGTTCTTGCCTAATACCGTCAAAATTGGCCTTTCTTCAATTTAGAACTTCAACTTTTAGGTCTGGTCTATCTTTTTCCATCACTATTTTAAAACAAATAGAATTATGGTCGCTGGTCCCAAAGTGCTCCCCCACTGACACCTCAGTCACCTGCCCTGCCTTATTTCCCAAGAGTAGATCAAGTTTTGCACCTTCTCCAGTAGGTACATCCACATACTGAATCAGAAAATTTTCTTGTGCACACTTAACAAATTCCTCTCCATCTAAACCCTTAACACTATGGCAGTCCCAGTCTATGTTTGGAAAGTTAAAATCCCCTACCATATCCATCCTATTATTCTTACAGAAAACTGAGATCTTCTTACAAATTTGTTTCTCAATTTCCCTCTGATTTTGGGGGTCTATAATATAATCCCAATAAGGTGATCATCCCTTTCTTATTTCTCAGTTCCACCCAAATAACTTCCCTGGATGTATTTCTAGGAATATCCTCCCTCAGCACAGCTGTAATGCTATCCTTTATCAAAAATGCCACTCCCCCTCCTCTCTTGCCTCCCTTTCTATCCTTCCTGCAGCATTTGTATCCTGGAACATTAAGCTGCCAGTCCTGCCCATCCCTGAGCCATGTTTCTGTAATTGCTATGATATTCCAGTCCCATGTTCCTAACCATGCCCTGATTTAATCTCTCTTCCCTGTTAGGCCCCTTGCATTGAAATAACACCTTCAGAACTCTGGGGTGTAGGCCATCTGGTCAGGTTAATTTATCCACCTTCAGAGCTTTCAGCTTCCCCATCACTTTCTCCTTAGTGATGGCCACTGCACTCACCTCTACTCCCTGACTCCCATGACGTTCTGGAATGTGACTTATTCTTCCATTGTGAAAACTGATACTATTCAGTTCCTTCACCATTTCTTCATTTCCCCATTACTACTTCTCCAGCAATGTTTTCCAGCAGTCCACTGTTCAGTCTTGCCCCTCCCTTACCTTTTAGATATTAAAAAAAAACCCTTGCATGTTCTTTTACATTACTAGCCGGCTTAATGGCATGTTTCATTCCCCCCTGACCCCATTGCTTTTCTATTTAGCCTCTGCTGGTTTTAAAGACTTCCCAATTCTCTGACTTCCCATGAGTCTTCACCACCTTGGATGCTTTTCCTTTTGCCTTTATGCTGTCCCTGACTTCCTTTATCAGTCATGGCAGCCTCATTCTCCCCTTAATATGTCTCTTCTTCCTTGGGATGAATTGCTGCGATGCCTCTTGAATTACCCGTGAGAAACTCCTACCATTGCTGATTTCCTATCTCCCCAGCTCGGCTCCCTTCCAAACAACTCTGGCTAGCTCCTCCTCCTTGTCTCTGGACTTACCTTTCCTCAATTATAATACCATTACATCTGATTCCAGCTTCTCTCTCTCAAACTGCAGGCTGAAGTCTGTAGTCACTACACCCCTGGAGTTTCTTCCCCTTCAGCTCCTTAATCCAGTCTTCCTCATTACACATTAACAAATCCCAATTTACCTGTTCCCTGCTGCTGCAGCAGATATGGATATGTGATTTTCCACATCATTATCCAAGTCATTAATAAATAAGTGAATAACTGAGGTCCAAAAAAGATCTGAGTAGGATACCACTGGTCATATCCTGCTAATTTGATTACCCGTCTGGTATCCCCACTTTCTGTCAACTGCCACTCAACCAATTTCCCGACCATGTCAGAAACTTGTCCTCAATTCCCTGGGCTTCTTCAGTGGGTCTTTATCAAATGCCATTTAAACAACATCGATAGGGATTCCTCTGTCCACTGCTTTCGCCACTCTTCAATAAAGACACCACTTGACTATTGCAACTGAACTCTGAGTGCTGACATTTTATAAACGGGATATTTCTGATACCTTTTTGTTACATTAGAGGTGTATAACTACCACAGTATAAAATAGGGATGCTTTACCTTACTGGATAACCTGATCTTCATTAAATAAAGACACTTCAGTTCACATTGTACTTAAGAAGCTGGGGCATTACAGACAGTTTAGGTCGGATTTGTTAGGAAACTGGTACAAATGTCACGACTTAAAAAATTGGGGTCATTGTCATTAGAACAGATACAAATTGTTCTTAGCTACTGAGTGAAAATTGGATGGTCTTATTGTCAGGCATTGTTAATGCAAATCAAAGCAATTGATAAATGTAGCCAATTCTCTTATTCATGCTCTGACCTAAGTTAACTCTTTTTGGAGCAATGCCTTAATTTCAAAATTCCCATCTTTGTTTTCAAACCCTTCCATGGCATCGCCACTCCCTATTTCTGAAATCTCGTCCAGCCTCACAATCTTCTCCAATATCTATTCTCTTCTAAATCTGGACACTTGGATTTCTTTGATTTTAGTCTTTTTCATAATTGGGGAGTGAGCCTCCAGCTGCCTAAGTTCTGGAATTTCCTATCTAACCGTCTCCATCTCTCTCCCTCTCTTGCAGGTCCCACATGGCTCTGTGAGTTGGTTGATAAAGCTGTTGTGAAGCCTCGTTGGATATTTTACCACATTTGAAGCAGGCCATTCAGCCCAACGTCCATGTAACTCACACATCCCCATACTATCTAGCAGGTGCTTTCTCCAGCATGAATTGATGTGGCTTCCACTAAATATCTTTCAGCATTAACCTCAAGTTTTACATTGCAACCATTTCATAATAAGCAAGTTCCTTTTGCTACATCCTGCCATTTTCTTTGTTATGTTTGTTGAAAACATGAACATTGGGGAAATTGGAAAGTTTTTGAGATACTAGTGAATTTTAGGCACATTAAAAACACTCACAACGTATTCACCACAGCATCAGTTCACCTCAGAAGCATCCAAACCAAAAGGTACAAACTCTAGATTTTCTCCAGGTTCACAGAGAAAGAGCTGCTGACACTCAAGAAAGAGCCTTCACAGCAGAAGGAAGTAGCAGCTCAGGGTTTATTCCTCTCCTGGAGAGAGCACTTGTGCTTTACATAAAGAGCAGAAGGAGCTCTTCTCTGTTTGTGTTGAATTTGATCACTAAAAACGTAGTGAATCTTTATATCACATCAGTCAGTGTGGTTTTGTCTTCATCTTCATGGGAATTGAGTATCATCTGCTGGTCAGAATGCTTTACTGCAGTCTGCTCCCAAAACCTCCCTTGCAGCCTTTCCCATCTTGTTAAATCTGAAGCACAACTGCACAAATTGTAACTTCTCAGTATGTGAGCGAGCTGTCATTTCAAGATGTGTCTATGTTGTTTAATGCAATGAAGATGTAGTATTTTGGGTCAGGCAGATGATTTGTGAGCAATATCAGAAAATCACCATGGGATTGAACAATGATTGGTGATTAATTCACATATCACATCGAACAACAATAATATCTGATGCTGAAAGCTGTAGTCCCGAGGCTTTCCAGGTGGCAAAAGCTCTAAACTGGCTTGTATTAAAGAATAGGAATAAATGTATGCTATGTTTAATATAGACAGCAGTGGTTTAAATGGGCCACACTTTCTAGTGCCCTCACACTGGAAAAATGAGTGGGGGAAGTTGCAGTTACTTTCGCACTATCTCCTGACTTACAACATGCCCTGACAATTTACTACAGAGACCGAAATCTTATATAGGAATATTAATAGTGTATCAGCGTGTCACTCTCACCTCTCACACAGATAGTTTGTGATTCAACGGTTGCTTGCATATAAATGTATTTTAGTCAAATACTGATAGAATTCTGCACTGTTGAGGGGTCAGTGCTGAGGGAGTGCTGCACTGTCAGAGGGTCAGTGCTGAGGGAGTGCTGCACTGTCGGAGGGTCAGTGATGAGGGACTGTCGCACTGTCGGAGGGTCAGTGCTGAGGGAGTGCCGCACTGTCGGAGGGTCAGTGCTGAGGGAGTGCCGCACTGTTGGAGGGTCAGTGTTGAGGGAGTACCGCACTGTCGGAGGGTCAGTGCTGAAAGAGTGCCGCACTGTCAGAGGGTCAGTGCTGAGGGAGTGCCTCACTGTCGGAAGGTCAGTGCCGAGGGAGTGCCACTCTGTCGGAGGGTCAGTGCTGAGGGAGTGCTGCACTGTCGGAGGGTCAGTGATGAGGGACTGTCACACTGTGGGAGGGTCAGTGCTGAGGGAGTGCCGCACTGTCGGAGGGTCAGTGCTGTAGGTGCGCTGCACTGTCAGAGGGTCAGTGCTGAGGGAGCGCTGCACTGTCGGAGGGTCAGTGCTGAGGGAGTGCCGCACTGTTGGAGGGTCAGTGTTGAGGGAGTACCGCACTGTCGGAGGGTCAGTGCTGAAAGAGTGCCGCACTGTCAGAGGGTCAGTGCTGAGGGAGTGCCTCACTGTCGGAAGGTCAGTGCTGAGGGAGTGCCGCTCTGTTGGAGGGTCAGTGCTGAAAGAGTGCTGCACTGTCAGAGGGTCAGTGCTGAGGGAGTGCCTCACTGTCGGAGGGTCAGTGCTGAGGGAGTCTCACACTTACGGTGGGTCAGTACCAAGGGAGTGCTGCACCTATGCGTCAGGTAGATAGCACGATAACATCTCTACTTCTTTATGGGGCTAAGGAAATTCAGCATTTCAGGTGAGGGGGAAATTCTTAAAAGGTACCTAAGGGTCAACCTTTTCACACAGAGGGTGGTACGTGTATGGAATGAACTGCCAGAGGAAGTGGTGGAAGCTGGTACAATTACAACATTTAAAAGACATCTGGATGGGTATATGAATAGGAAGGGTTTGGAGGGATATAGGCCAAGTGCTGGCAAATGGGATCAGATTAATTTCCAATATCTGGTCAGCATGGACGAGTTGGACTGTAGGGCGTCCATGCTCTACATCCTTATGACTCTATATCTGTTAAGACTCTAACAAAGTTTTATAGAAGCACCATAGAAGGCAGTCTATCTGGATACATCACAGCTTGGTATGGCAACTACTCTGCTCAAGACCAAAAGAAACTACAGAGCCCAGTCCATCATATAAGCCAACCTTCCACCCATTAACTCCATCTATACTTCTCGTTGCCATGGAAATAATTACAACATATAAGACATCAGAGGGTTAGATAGAATGTACATTGAGAGCCTTTTTCTTCTGATGGCGATGGCTAACACAAGGGGACATAGCTTTAAATTGATAGATATAGGACAGACGTCAGAGGTAATTTCTTTACTCAAGAGAGTAGTAGGGGTGTGGGATGCACTTTCTGCAACAGCAGTAGACGCACCAACTTTAAGGGCATTTAAATGGTCATTGAATAGACATATGGATGAGAATGGAATTGTGTCCGTTAGATGGGATTCAGATTGGTTTCACAGATTGGTGCAACATCAAGGGCCGAAGGGCCTGTACTGTGCTGTAATGTTCTATGTTCTAATACCAAAGACCCCTCCCACCTCAGTTATAATCTCCCCCAACCTCTTCCATCAGGCAGAAGACACAGAAGCTTGAACACATGCACCAACAGATTCAAGAACAGCTTCTTCCCTGCTGTTACTAAACTGAATAATGGACCTCTCTAATTTCAAATCTCATGTGATCTCACTGTGCACCTTCTCTGTAGCTGTAACATTGTATTCCTCGTTCTGCTCTATCACCCTGATGTACTTTGTATAGTATGGGTTGCCTGGACTGCATGCAAACAAAACTTTTCACTGTACCTAGGTACATGTGACAATAATAAATCAAATCAAATAAGATAGGTGTTGAAGGATCTTGCTTGTTGATTATTCCAGGGTATGTCTCCTGAGGGTTTCTGACAACGCAGGGATATGTGAATTTTGTCAACTCTTGGATATCGGAGTGTGCTTTTGAAAGCATTAAAATTACGTTATTGGGTAGAGTTTTAATATTTATTTGAAAGAGAACTTGTTTTGAAAGCTGTTGGTTTTTTGAGGCTTTCTTCGGCCTGTAGTTATCCAGGGAGTGGAGATGAATGACTTCATCAGGAGTGCTGCATTGGTGTTGGTCAGAGGATTGGGGCAGTTGTTGGTCATGAGGAGGTTCAGCTTTCAGATCTTTAACAAGGAGCAAGAAGCAAGAAAAAGGGAACAAGGGGAAAATGTGTGCAACCCTCCCCTTGTTTGATGTGTGAGTTAATGCAGGAACAGCTCAGGAGCTTAATGTCTGAGAAAAGCCCACATAGCCGCTGGTGATTCCAAATGGCTGGTATGAAGCATAAAGCTGCAGACTAAAAGTTTCTTTTGTGTAATAGATTCCTGATACAAGTGGAAGAATCTCACTCCCTCTTATCTCTACATCTGTCAGTGAGATATTACATAATGATTTACCAGGTTATTGCATTAGGTAGCAGCTGCGCTGGATCAGATTTCTTAATTCCTCCTAAATTATAATTACAGGTTTATTTCAGTCTGATCTGAACTCTCTGGTGCACATGGAGACTTGTGATAAACACAAACAAGATCACTACTTCCAAACAGTCAAATTCCTCTCCTACTCCTTCATCTTCTGATAAATAAACTGCCTTTGATATCCTGACCAATCTTGTGTGGTCATGACAGATCTGTTGTTTCTTTATAACCTCTTACAAACAATTACATTGCCATAAGAAATCAACTTAGTTTCTAGAAACAAGTGTTTTGGATTTCACTGTAATTTACAATTAAAAGACGAACTTGGCATCAGACAAATCTTGCCACAAGTGATCCTGAAAGAATTAAGCATATAAAATTGTTACCAGGATCTAACAATCTGAGTAAAGCTGCGGGGACAATCTTTTTTTTAAAAAAAATCATTCATAGGATGTGGGCATCACTGGGTCAGCAACATCGCTGTGGGGTCTGCAGCCAGCTGTAGCAAACAGCAGGTCAGCACGGCAGAGTTCCTTCTCTAAAGGCCAAAAGTGAACTAGATGAGTTTGATTCACTGTCATTTTGTAGTCATCATTGGATTCGTAACTCCAGATATTTATTGAATTCAAATTCCATCATCTGCCGTTTAAACCCATGGCCTCAGAAGATTCAAGGATCTCTGGATTAAGAGTTTAGCACTGATAACCATTAGACTATCACCTTACCTCCTCTGTGCACATTCTGATTATTTAGAAATATTAAAGCTGTTTCATCAAATCAACATTGAATGGGTGGAACGTAGTGTTTTAACCTGAGTGCAACATTTCAGGGAATTCACTTTTAGTGCATTTACAGATTCACTGATCTGCATGTCAGCATCGAATTTCTCTTCCATAATGTTCACCTCTCCTTGCCTGAAGTTATCTCATTCTCCAATGGCTCCTTTCATGTTTGGAAACAGTCACACAGTATTCCAGAGGCCTGGGCAATGAACTGAAGACAGAAGGTCAAATCTCAGCACAGCAGCTGGGAAATGTATATTGAATTCATTAATATCTCAGGGACAAAATAACCAGAGAATAGAATTCCCCCACTGCAGTGGGGAAGTAGGTCACTTGGACCATCAAGTCCACACTGACTCTCTGAAAAGCATCCCACTCAGACCTACCCGATCCCTGTAACATTGCATTTCCCATGGCTAATCTACCTAACCTGCACATCTTTGGACTGTGAGAGGAAACTGGGGCACCCGGTGGGGACTCTCACAGATGTGAGGAGAATATGCAAACTTCACACAGACACTTGTCCAAGAGTGGAATCAAACCTGCGTCCCTCGTGCTATGAGATAATAGTGGCTAACTACTGAGCCACTGTACTGCCCCATGGTGACCCTCAGGTTAAACTGCCTCCAGTCCTCTCTCTCTTGCTCATGAGAGATCAGCCCTATGGTCTGGTGAGAGACTATGGTGACTTTAACTGACATGTGAATCCAGACATACAGCAACTCTCAACATCCCTCTGGAATGGCCAAGTGAATCATTTAGTTCTGACTCAAAATGTTGACTCTTTTCTCTCTACACAGATGCTGCTAGACCTGCTGAGTTTCTCCAGCATTCTCTGTGTTGTTTTCGGGAATCACCCAGTCATATTGAAGATGGCAGCTCATCACAGCCTTCCCAAGTCAATCAGAGTCAGGGAATAAACAGTAATGATCCTTATATCTAATGAACAACAATGAACTATCAAGTTCCAAGTCACTATCTAGCTCTAGGCATTAAGACTTGTTAGCAGTCGAACCGTTATTTTATAGAGTTCTGTTATTAGAGTATAAGTTAGGGTTTACTCATGGGGTAGTCCTGGGTTAACTGCTAAGACATTGAGGAAATGAGAATTCATACTTAAATAGTTAACATACCTTAAAGTAAGGAAAATGTTCAGTCATGAAGTTGTAGATCTCACTCACAGGCAAACTTCCAGCTTTACTGTTCTTCAGTGCCATGAAGATGAGAATGCTATAGAGAGAGAAATGTAGAGAATGTGTTTAATATTTATTAAAGATCAAATTCACATCCCTACCTCGATACAAAATTTTTAAAAAAATTTGCAATTGCTGGAAATCTGAAATGAACGTTGACAATGCTGGGAAATGTTCAGCAGGTCAGGCAGCAGCAGCGAAAAGAGAGAGACAGAGTTTACGGGCAAAATTTTATGAAGCCAAGTGAGTGACATGGGCAGAAATGAGAACAGACATATCCTTGCCTCCAGCCCCATCACATGATGCTGCATCAATCACACAGTGACCAGTTCGTCAGGAGGAAACCTGGCTGTGGAGAAGCCCAGAATTGAAGAGTGTGGTACTGGAAAAGCACAGCCGGTCAGGCAGCATCCGAGGAGCAGGAGATTCGATGTTTCAGGCGTAAGCCCTTCGTCAGGAATGAGGCTTGTGGGCCAAGAGGGCTCGACATGGACATCTCCTACAAACCCACTGACTCCCACAGCTACCTGGACTACACCTTCTCCCACCCTGCCTCCTGTAAAAATGTGATCCCTTATGCCCAATTCCTCCACCTTCATTGCATCTATTCCTAGGAGGACCAATTCCACCACGGAACATCCCAGATGGCCTCCTTCTTCAAAGATCACAATTTCTCCTCCCATGTGGTTGATGATGCCCTCCAGTGCATCCTCTCCACTTCCCTTGAACCCCATCCCTCCAATGCAACAAGGATAGAACCCTCCCCGGTCCCCACACAAACCTCTGTATACATTGCACCAATCCGCGCCATTTCCACCACCTACAAACAGAACCCACCACCAGGGATATAT
Source organism: Hemiscyllium ocellatum (assembly GCF_020745735.1). Lineage (NCBI taxonomy): Eukaryota > Metazoa > Chordata > Chondrichthyes > Orectolobiformes > Hemiscylliidae > Hemiscyllium > Hemiscyllium ocellatum. The sequence continues at coordinate 3,092,856 of NC_083431.1, read as the reverse complement.
TTCCCTCCCCTCCCCCATCAGTATTCTAGAGAGACCATTCCCTCCATGACTCCCTTATCAGATCCATGCCCCCCACCAACCCCCCCCCCCCCCCTCCCGGCACTTTCCCCAGCCACTGTAAGAAATGCAAAACCTGCGCTCACGCCTCACCCCTCACCTCCATCCAAGGCCCCAAAAGATCCTTCCACATTCATCAGAAATTTACCTGTACCTCTACCAATGTCATCTACTGTATCCATTGCACCCGATGTGGTCACCTCTACATCGGGGAGATAGAGTGCCAACTTGTGGATTGTCTCTGGGACACCTGCACCAACCAACCACACTGCCCTGTGGCTGAACACAAAATACCTCTCCCATTCCCCAAGGACATGCAGGTCCTGGGCCTCCTCCATTACCAAACCCTAACCACCTGACGCCTGGAGGAAGAACGCCTCACCTTCTGCCTTAGGACCCTGCAACCACACGAGGTCAATGCCCATTTCACCAGTTTCCTCATCACCCCTCCCCACATCTTATCCAAATGCCAACCTCCCAACTTGACAATGCCCTCTTGACCTGTCTTATCTTCCTTCCCACCTATCCGCTCCAACCTCCCCTCTGACCTATCACCTTCACCCCCACCTCCATCCACCTATTGCACTCTCAGCTACCTTCCCCCTAGCCCCAACCCCCTCCCATTTATCTCTCCACTCCCGAGGCTCCTTCATTCCTGATGAAGGACTTATGCCCAAAACATCAATTCTACTGCTCCTCAGATGCTGTGTTTTTCCAGCACCACACTCTCGACTCTAATCTCCAGCATCTGCAGTCCTCACTTTCTCCTTGGAGGTTGAAGCCTAGAGCAGGCTGATAGTGATGATGTGGCTCAGGGGACACCAACAGCAAGTGGGAGGTTTACCTGGACACGAGCAATAAGATGCTGCTTGGAAAGGGTTTTCCAGAAAAGAAGGTAAAAGTGAAGTGCAGAGGAACTACCACCATCCTGTCAGATCCATCGTGTCCCACTTGCTGTGTGAGAATGAAGGCAGCTCACTACCAAGGGCTTACAGAGAGTCATCCATCAACAATGGGTGAGGAGCACTCACAGATAGCCGCACAGTTTTATAATGATTGCTGATGTACCCTCCTGCAGACTGTCAGCAAAGCTGGGCAGGTCCACTTCCTAAAGCTGGGATTTCCTATCTAAGAAACCTAATGGGAGCTGCATAGGACTGCGCTGGGAGAAAGCAATAACTGACTGGTTCGATTACATGGTCTACAGGGAGAACTAGCCAGTTAGATACAGAACTGGCTTGAAGGTAGAAGACAGAGGGTGGTGGTGGGGGGTTGTTTTTCAGACTGGAGGCTTGTGACCGGAGGTGTACCACAAGGATCGGTGCTGGGTCCACTATGTTTTGTCATTTATAGAAATCATTTGGATCTGAACATAGGAAGTATAATTAGTAAGTCTGCAGATGACACTAAAATTGGAGATGTTGTGGAGAGTAAAGAAGGTTACCTCAGAGTACAACGGGATCTTGATCAGATGGGCCAATGGGTTGAGGAGTGGCAGAGTGTAATTTAGATAAATGCAAGGTGTTGTATTTTGGAAAGGCAAATCACAGCAGTTATACACTTAATGGTAAGGACAGAGGTCCTAGGGAGTGTTGCTGAACAAAGAGACGGTGGAGTGCAGGATCATAGTTCCTTAAAAGTGGAGTGGCAGGTGGATAAGATAGTGAAGAAGGCGTTTGGTATGCCTTCCTTTATTGGTCAGAGGATTGAGTACAGGAGTTGGGAGGTCATGTTGCAGCTGTACAGGACATTGGTTAGGCCACTTTTAGAATACTACGTGCAATTCTGGTCTCCTTCCTAAAGGAAGAATGCTTACAGAAAAGAAGTACAAGGATGTTGCCGGGATTGGAGGGTTGAAATATAAAAACTGGCTGTGTTGGAGGATGAGGGGTGACCTTCTAGAGGTTTATAAAATCATAAAGGGCATGGATTGGGTTATCAGACAAGGTCGTTTTCCTGGAGTGGGGGAGTCCAAAAAATGGGGGGGGTGGTGGTGGTGGTGGTGGTGGGTGGGTGGGATATATGTGTGGGGGGGGGGGGAGGTGTGGGGGGGGGGGAGGTGTGTGGGCGGGTGGGTGGGTGGGTGTGGGGTTGGGTGGTGTGTGTGTGTAGGGTTGGGTGGTATGTGTGTGTGGGGGTGTGTGTGGAGGGTGGGTGGGTGTGGGTTTGGGTGGGGGGGAATGTGTGTGTGTGGGGGTTTGGTGGGTGGGTGTGTGTGGGGTTGGGTGGGGGGAACGTGGGTTTGGGGAGGATGTATGTGTGTTTGTGTGTGTGTGGGCGGTGGTGGGTGGGTGTGGGGTTGGGTGGGGCTGATGTGTGCGTGTTTGTGTGTGTGGGGGCGATGGTGGGTGGGTGTGTGTGGGGTTGGGTGGGGGGAATGTGTGTGTGAGTGGGGGAGAGGGAAGTGTGTGTTTATTTGTGTGTGGGCGGTGGTGGGTGAGTGGGTGTGGGGTTGGGTGGGGGGGAATGTGTGTGTGGGGGTTGGTGGGTGTGGGGCGTGGGTGGGTGTGGGGTTGGGTGGGGGAATGTGTGTCTGTGTGTGGGGGGGGTGTGTTTGTTGGTGTGGGGGGTGTGGGTTGGTGGGTGTGGGGGAATGTGTGTGAATGTGTGGGGGTGGTGGTGGGTGAGTGGGTGTGGGGTTGGGTGGGGGGGAATGTGTGTGTGGGAGTTGGTGGGTGTGGGGCGTGGGTGGGTGTGGGGTTGGGTGGGGGAATGTGTGTCTGTGTGTGGGGGGGGTGTGTGTTTGTTGGTGTGGGGGGGTGTGGGTTGGTGGCTGTGGGGGAATGTGTGTGAATGTGTGGGGGTGGTGGTGGGTGGGTGGGTGTGGGGGGATATGTGTGTTTGTATGTGAGTGTGGGGGGCGATGGTGGGTGGGTGGGTGTGGGGTTGGGGGGGGCTGTGTGTGTTTGTGTGTGGGGGTGTGGGTTGGTGGATATAGGGGATGTGTTTGTGTGTGTGTGTGGGCGGTGCTGGGTGGAGGGGCGGTGTGTGTGTGTGGGGATGGTGGTGGGTGGGTGGGTGTGGGGTCTAGATGGGTGGGATGTGTGTGTGTGTATGTTTGTGTGTGTGTGTTTGTCTGCATGTCCATAATGGCACCTGAAGTTATCTCAATGTCATTACACATGGGAGCATTCAGCCTATCAAGCCAACTCTGCCTTTTGATAAGAGGATGCCTATCTAACTGTGGCCTCAACTCCATTTTCTTTCTTATCATTTATACCTTCAACTCTCTTGTTGATGAAAATCTGCCTCTGTCAGTCTTGAAAATATACAATGACCCAGCCTCAATGCTGTGTGGGGAGGAGAGTTCCCTGAGAGAATAAATCTCTTCTCACCTACAATGGCAGACCTTTTACAGCATTCAGAAATTGTTCCTCCTAGTTCTAAGTTGCCTAAGTGGTTAGGGTATGAATGGCACATAGGAACAGCTTGAAAATACACTCTGGGCACAATCATGGAGTCAGTATTCAGGACCATCATTAAAATTACCTGTACGAGTAAATGGGTTTGGGGTAAAGCAGATGGTGAGATTCCTGGGCAATATGAGATGCATTTCTCTGATAGAGGTACTGATCAGTAGGAGGACAGGCCCTGGGGTAACTGGGAATGCCAGAGTACTGTAAAACAAATACAAATTCACAATCAATCACTTCGGGACTCAATAAAACAATGACTTGAATCTACATGGACCTGTATAATATCGCTCAACAAAATCCTACAGCTTCTTCATTTGCAACAGGTAAATTACTCTGAAACTCCAAACCACCATCAATCCCTTTGTTATCTCCAGATGGCATTATTTAATGAGCCTCCGAGCTAACCTCCACTTGGCCACTTATGCAAGTTTGAAGTTACCTAAACATTTGCGACTCATTTCCTATCTCACTTGAAGTTCTGTTCACCCAAAACTCCTCTCTACTTGCTGACTTACGCTGACTCCCCTTACAGCGATTTTAAAATACTTATTCCTGTTTTCAAATGCCTGTATGTTCTCAGCCCTTCCATCACTAATGTTTCCCAGCCCTGCAATCCTGTCACCTTTTTGCACTCATTTCATTCTCGCCTCATTTGCTTTTAATAACTCTGCCAGTGATTGCTCTGCCTTCACTTTGGGTCCTGAATGCTAGAATTCCCTCCCAAAATCTCTGTCTCTCTAACTCTCTCATCCTTTAAGAAAGACTTGAAACCTACCTCTACCAAAGCAAAAGGTTCACCTGTCTTAATATCTTGGAATATACTTTGGTGTTTCATTTGTTTGCTCATTCTCCTAGGGAGGAGCTTGAGATTGTAATTATGTTAAAGAGCCTTTGGTGCTGGTCTCCCCAGGGTGACTGTACCTGCTGTTGGAGAGTTGGAATGGAGCAGTAGATGGGTTGAGCCTGTGGATGATGGCACAGCAGTTCATGTCCCACCTGCTCAATCCTATGTCCAGGCAGATCGTTACTTTCATACTTGGGATTCGGAATCTGTAAGAAGATAGAGACCACAAGTCTATAAGATAAAGGAGCAGACTTAGGCCATTCAGCCCATCAATTTGATCATGGCTGGCATGCTCCTCAATCCCATTCTCTTGCCTTCTCCACAAGATGTGGTTGAGTCTTAACTGTCCTCTGGGTAATTAGTATGGATAATAAATGCTAGCCTAGCTAGTGACACCCATATCCCATGAACAGGTATTCTTTGACCCTCCCCCAACCAATCAAGAACATATCCATCTCTGTCTTAAAGATACTCAATGATTTGACCTCCACAGCCCTCTGTGGCAATGATTTTCACACATTCACTACCTTCTGGCAGAAGAAATTAATCTTCATCTTAGTTCTAAAGAGTCATTCCTTTACTCTGAGGCTGTGCCCTTGGGTCCCAGTCTCCCCTAGTTGTGGAAACATCTTTATCGCATCCACTCAATCCAGGTCTCTTAGTATTCTGTACATTTCAATGGGAACCCCCCCCCCCATCCTTCTAAACTCCATTGAGACCCAGAGTTCTCAAACGATCTCATATAGGCGAAAGTGAGGACTGCAGATGCTGAAGATCAAAGTCTAGATTAGAATGGTGCTGGAAAAGCACGGCAGGTCAGGCAGTATCCGAGGAGCAGGAAAACCAACGTTTCCTGATGAAAGGCTTTTGCTCAAAACATTGATTTTCCTGCTCCTCAGATGCTGCCTGACCTGCTGTGTTTTTCTAGCACCACTGATCTAGAAGCAATCTAGTTCTGAGGATCATTCCTGTAAACCTTGACTGGACCCTGTCCAAGGCCAGCACATCCTTCCTTAAGTATGGGCCCAACACCGCTCACAATATTCCAAATGCAGTCTGATTAAAACCTGTACAGCCTCAGTAATTCATCCCTGCTCTTGTATTCTAGCTCTCTTCAAATGAATGCTAACATTGCATTTGCCTTCCTAACTTCGAACTGAACCTGCATGTTGACATTAAGAGAATCCTGAATTAGGATTCCTTGGTGCTTCAGATTTCCAAAGTTCTTCCCCAATTAGAAATTGTCCATACCTGTATTCTTCCCACCAAAGTACATAGCCTATAAAGTGGGAAAGTGTGAGGTTATCTGCCACTTCTTTTCCCACTCACCTAACCCATCTAGGTCCTTCTACAACCTCATCGCTTCCTCAACACTGTTCATCCACCAGTTTTTGTGTCATTTATAAATACAGGAACAATACCCTCAGTTCATTTGTCTAGATCATTAGTACATAACGTGAATAGCTGTGGTCCCAGCACTGATCCCTGAGAAACTCTACTAGTCACCAGCTGCCATCCTGAAAAAGACCCCTTTATCCACACCCTGTGCCTTCTGCCAGTCAGCCAATCCTCTATCCATGTCAGTACCTTGTCCCTAACAAGATGGGTTCTTACCTTATTTAGTGGTCTCCCATGTTATTCTTGTCAAAGGCCTTCTTGAAATCCAAACACATCACAGCCAATGGCTCATATTTGTCTACCACAATAAAAACCAGGAATGAAGCATGCAACAGGAGTGGTGGTGTGGCCTGGTGAAAGGGAGAGCTTTTCCCTTGAGGAGCAGGCTAACCAATGGATAATATAATCACTGATGATTCTCTGTATGTTGACAACCTCGAGGTTACAGTAAAATAGGGAGACATCTGTGCTTCCACACAAATACAGGGAGACCTCTGTGCTTCCACACAAATACAGCCCCAAAATGGAGCAATTGAATGATGAGGTCCTGATCAGTTTGCCCTCATCCTTTTCCCAGCACCAACAGGGCCTAGGGGCTACATTGCTGCTTTGAGTGAGTGGATGGACTATAGCATTGCCAGTTAACTAGCACCTGTGAGGCCAGAAAATGATTTGGCATATTCATCCAGTTGGTTTCCCAGTCTAGGAACTGTATCCTGAGGTTGTTTCAAACACTTTCAGATACTACAATGACTCATGCCATCTCATTTTAATCTTTTTTCATTTTCAACTTGTTGCCAAAGTTTCCAAATGTTCTGTGAAATGGACCTTCCTGTAAACTCTTGTCCTCTACCTTTCAGGCATTAAGTGTAAGCAGTGTCAATGAGATGCTCTATCAGCATTTTCACAACAAATCTGCAGTACACCCTGGATCACATTGTGCTGAAGATGTCAATGTTTCACAACAGTATCCGCTGTGAACTAATCATTTCAATCCATTTCCAAATTCTGGGAATGTTACATTTATCCAAAACTGGCTCCGTACTCACCGGGCCATTCTATTTCATTGCATTGACTTTCAATAGATGTTCATTTCTGAGGTGGAGTGTGGAGACAGGTTGAAAATCAGGAGAAACCTCCACTCAAATGAAGAATTGTATTCTTTTAGGTTTATTACATATTCAGAGATGGGAGCAATGCCAAATCTGAGTTTGGGGAGGTGTTCCTGAGGCTGTTAAGGACCTTCTGAGCCCCAACTCCAGGACTATAATTACAAATCACTGGGCAGCAATTCACTGTCTGTAAGCCCAGGCATTTACCGTCAAGTAAAATGTTCTTAATTCCAATGGACTGCAGCTCTTTGACAACATTGAGCCCTCGTTCATTTAGAACCATTCAACATCTAATCTCACCAAATCACATTCAACTGAACCGTAACACGCACAGATAACCACAGCCCTGGGGGATTCCTATCTCTCGCTGTGCCTATCAATGCAGGAGCAGTGCTCATACCCCCATGTGAACGTCTCGAAATGCTCCAGTCCTTCTGCAGGCAAAAAGTGTGCACAGCCAGTGTCAGTGTGTACATTGTGGGTGAGGGTTGGTGTGCCTGACATAAGGTGTGTGACCTTTAACGAGGAACAGGCTGCCCATTGGTAGGGCAACAAAGAGCAGTGTACGTGTGCTGGCGGGAAGATAGGATCTGTCCAGCTAGCCAGTGAAGACGCCTCTATTCTGCTCTTGCCAGACATCAACATCTTCATGACAGTTTAGGCAAGGATAATACATCCTGACACTAATGAATCTTTATGTTTATCTCTGCAACCTCTGGAACAGAGCATCAGGCAAAGGCCAGCCCCAAGGGGCGTTCTCTCAGCTTTACGTCAGGAGGAGCCCCCTGGCACCTCAGTAGATGCTACCTTAGACTTTTGTCCTCATCTCCATCATTGCAAAGACATAGACATTCACCTTTGGTGGGTGTGGACTCAGGGCTCTGACAAACACCATCAGTGGGTTTGCTCTGACTGACAAGATTCTGTGGGATCAGGCATAAGCAACACGGGTTACACACAGCCATCTCACAGTGGAGGGGAATTAGTAACAGCTTGCAGGGTAGTGTCCTAGGCCCAACTATCTTTAGCTACATCATTAATGGCCTTCCCTCCATCATAAGGTCCAAAGTGGGGATGTTCGCTGATGATTGCACCATGTTCAGCACCATTCGTGACTCCTCAGATATTGAAGCAGGCCATGTTTAAATGTAACAAGTTCTGGACAATATCCAGGCTTGGGCTGACAAGTGACAAGTAACATCTTGCAGCACACAAATACCAGGGAATGACCATCACCAATAAGAGACAATCTAACTACTGCTCCTTGATGTTCCATGGTGTACCATCTATTCCTGAGATGCTGCCTAACCTGCTGTGCTTTGACCAGCAACACATTTGCAGCCAGTACCATCACTGAATTCCCCACTACCAGCATCCATAGCCTTCTCCTAAGATTGTCAGCATTAAAACAATGGCTGAAAGCAGTGGGTGCTGTTATGATGTGTCTCCTGACAACATTCCAGCAATAGTCCTGAAGGATTGTGCTCCAGACCTTGTTGCTCCCCCAGCTACGCAGTTCCAGTGCAGATACAACACTGGCATCTACCCAACAATGTGCAAATTGCAGGACAAATCCAACCCGGCCAATTACTGGTCCATCAGTTTATTCTTGATCATCAGTAAAGTGGTGAAAAGGGTTGTCAGCACTATCAGGTGAGATTAGAGTGGTACTGGAAAAGCACAGCAGTTCAGGTAGCATCCGGGGAGCAGGAAAATTGACATTTCGGGCAAAAGCCCTTCTTCAGGAATGTTAATGAGAACATGTAAAGGCCATCTATATAACTGGTATGGTTTTGGTGGTTGATAAATGTCTGTATTTGCTCTGACAGTCAATCATAAATGAGCAGTAAAAGTCTGGTAACTATAAATTGTTCATGATGACTGTTGGACAAGAAACCTGTGTCTCCAAGCATATACTTAAAGAGAATCAGTAATATCTATACCCAAGACAAAGATCACCTCAACAATTGATTGGAGTCACAGCTGGTGCATTGGAAGATGGTTGTGGTTGTTGGGAGTCAGTCATCTTAGCTCCAGGAGATCTCTGCAGGAGTTCCTCAAGGTAGTGTTCTAGGTCCAACCATCTTCAGCTGCTTCATCAGTGACCTTCCTTCCATCATAAGGTCAGTAACGGGGATGGTTGCTGATGATTGCAAAATGTTTAGCACCAGTTCATGACTCCTCAGATACTGAAGACAATATCTAGACTGACACATGGCTAGTAACATTCGTGCCACACAAATGCCAGACAATGACTATTTCCAATAAAGGAGAACCTAACCATTGTTCCTTAAAATTCATTGGTGTTACAATTGTTGAATCCCTAACTCTATTAACACCCTGGAGGTTACCATTAACCAGAATCTGAATTGAACCAGACAGAGAAATACTATAGCCACGAGAACAGGTCAGACACTTGAAATTCTGTGATTAGTAACCAGGCACAAGTCAGGAATGTGATGGAATACTCTTCAAAACACCATCCAGAGAAAGCAGCCAGTTTGATTGGCACCACGTCCTTAAACATCCACTCCCTTCACCATCGACATGCAGTAGCAGCAGTGTGTACCAACAAAAGATGCTCTGCAGAAATTCATGAAGTGTCCTCTGACAGCACTTTCCAAATCCATAATCCCTTCCATCTGGAAGAACAAGGGCAGCAGATACATGGGAACACCACCATCTGAAAGTTCCCCATCAAGCCTCTCACCATTCTGACTCGGAAATATTCGGTGTTGCTAGATCAAAATCCTGGAAATCCCCTCTCGATCTGAACTCGGGGCAATTAGGAGTGGGCAATAAATGCTGGCCCAGATAGAGATGCCCACATCCCATGAACAAATGAACAATAAAGATATGCGTTGCTTCTTTCCTGAGTAAATGTGTCAGGACAGTCAGCTACACTGCAAGTTCCATCTCATCCACATTGTGCAACATTCCAGATGATGTAATTCTTTCTTGTTAAGAGACTCTGGCTGTAAAAAGCCCCTGTTCCACTCTTTCCCTGAATATGCACTTTGCTGTCTTTCCAGGTAACAGGAGCCCGTACAAACACGACTGATATTGAGTCAAAAATGGTTTAAACTTGGACAGGATATCACTGCTTTTATGAAGCACATCAAGCGACTGTGTTTAAGATTTCTTTTGTTTTAATGGGAATTGGATAAGTGTTGAGCTCAAGTCAGTAATAACTTCCTGCATCTGAATGCTTCATTCCGATTACTCATAGTCTGCTGTTTCTAGTCATAACGGAGGATGCCAGACTTAACGTTTATTCAAAAAGTCAGTCACAGGAAGGAGACTTCATGTTACTGAAATTTTGAAGACAAGAGCTAAAATCTTATGATATTATTAAGATTTAGTGTATAGTAGAAGTTGTTACTTCAGTTGTATTGCTACACAAGTACAGTCTGTTGTAATTGTTCGTCTGGTACAGCCATGATGTAGAATGGTGGAGCAGGCTTGAAAAGTTGAAAGGCTGACTCCTCCCCCTTTGTGTTCCTACCACTGACTGTACTCCCTGTAACTCCAGGAAAGTCAAGCATTCTACAACTTAATAATAGCACATCACAATTTAACAGGGCAGTCTTTTTAGCCTGTAATATCAACACATAAGTTAATGTGGGAAATGAATGTCATGCAACTAATCAAAACAAAACAAAGAATTGCAGATACTGAAAATCTGAAGCAAAAATGGAAATTGCAGGGGAAACTCAGCAGGTCTGGCAGCAGCTGTGGAGAGAAGACAGAGTCAATGTTTTAAATGTAGAACCCCCCAGTGAGAGTGTTGCATTGTCAGAGTTGCCATTGTTTTGAATGTAGGCTGTAAGCATCTAAACCAACAAATGCAGAGCTGGAGAAGCACAGCAGGTCAGACAGCATCGGAGGAACAGGAAGGTTGATGCTTCGGACTGGGATCCTTCATCGGACAGATGCTGTTGGACTTTCTGTGCTTCTCCACCTCCACATCTATTGACTCTGGCTTCAATCATCTCTGTCCTTACTGTCTCCACTAAACAGTACCTGCGTTGCTGGAAAAAGATCTCTCTCTATTTCTTCAAGAGCTATGTCAAAGAGCAGAGTCATGTACCTGATGTCCTGGAAAAATGTAATGTTCAACTTTAATTCTTGAGGTTATTTTTATTCACACTGTAATTAGCCCTCAATAAAGTGACCATAATGTTCTGATTCAGAAGTGAGATGGTGCTGTTCACTGAGCCTTGGCTGACACCTCCTGGTCAGAGGTTGGTTAAGGAGGAAGTGCCAGATCTTCTTAAACCAATAACCTGCAAAGGTAAAGTCTACTCACATAGGCCAGGAGCAGCAGGTAGAGAGGTTTGGATATTAAAAGACACAGGATCCTGTCAAACTTTGATATTAAAAGATGAGGAGATATGTACCTCTGAAGGACTATTGCCAGAAAAAGGGACTAGTAATGGGAATTTACAATGAGACAAGGAGTGCTCAATGATGTAGTGTGAGGTTAGAGTGTCCAGTGAAGAGTAGAGAAGTCATGGTAGGAGTACTAGACAATCTCTCAGCTCCAGGAATACAATGTGTCCTTGTTAATGATGTCGCTGGTTCACAGGTTGGAGTGCTGCCTGCTGTTGTTGAAAAGCCAATGGGCACTCAGGCAACTGAACTATTACAGGAAACACATCCTGAATCTTTTCCTGACTGTGTGGTAATGAGGTTACAAAGTCACCAGCTGAAACAGGGAGATCAAACAGTATAGATAAGAATGTTGGAGTGGAATTGGCAGAGACCCTGTTTGAACAGATAGTTGAGATAAAGTAGGAGCAGATAGATGACACAGCAGACATCTTTAGCTCAGATAAATTTATCAAGTTACAGCAGAAAGATGAAAATTTAAAGCAATTGCATCAAAAGGCATACATAGAAAAAGATTCCAAATGTATCCCTGAATGTTATTACCTTAAAAATGATGTCTTAATGAGGAAATGGAGACCATCACATATTCAAGCAGATGAGAAAAAGGCAGAAAATCATCCAAACGTATTACCAGTGGGTACAGAAAGGAGGTCCTCCGAGTGGCACTTGAGCTACCACTTGGAGGTTGTTTAGGAATGAGGAAACCACAGGTCAAAATACAAAGACATTTTTACTGGCCTGGACTGCACAAGGACACAGTTGAATTTTGCCAAATGTGTCATACATGTCAGGTAATTAGAAAACCGCAGGCAATGATAAAACTTGCACATTTAATACCTATTCCTGCATTTGAGGAACCTTTCACAAGAGTCTTGATTGATTGTGTAGGTCCTCCATCTCAAACAAAAAATGGGAATCAGTATTTGTTAACAATAATGGATGTGTTGACTAGATTTCCAGAGTCTGCTCCATTACGCAAGATCACGGCAGAAAGGATTAGAGAGGAATTACACAAATTTTTCACTAGATATGGACTACTGATAGAAATACAATCAGATAAAGGGTCAAACTTCACATCAAAATTATTCAAGGAGGTTATAGACAGCTTAAGAATAAAGCAATTCAAATCGACTGCATACCATCCAGAATCACAGGGATGGTATCAGACATTAAAGACCATGTTGAGGGCTTATAGTCAGGACTATCCAGATGATTGAAATAAGGGAATTCTGTTTGTGCTTTTTGTGATCAGAGACGCACCAGATGGATCAACCAAATTCAGTCCATTTGAATTAGTTTTTGGGTATGAAGTGAGAAGGACCTTTAAAATTGATTAAGGAGAAATTGGTAAGTCAGAATTCAGAGACCGCCTGATTGGACTGTGTGTGAAGTTTTAGGGAACAATTAAAAAGAGCTGGGGAGTTGGTGAGACAGCATTTAAAAGTATTGCAGCTTATAATGAAACAGGAAGCAGACAAGAAATCAAAACTTCACGATTTTGCTAATGGGGATAAGGTATTGGTGTTACTTCCAGTGATAGATGAACCTTTAAGAAAAGATTTAGTAGATCTTATAAAGTCGAAAGGAAATTGAGTGAGGTGAAAGAAAGGAATCTCACAGAGTGTGTCATGTGACTCTGCTCAAAAGGCATTTTGACAGAGAAAGAAAGCAGGAGGAGAATGTGTTAATGATTACAGCACAGAGGGAAAAACCAAGTTCAGATTCTCAATTGGACATTCCTCAAATTAAATTGGACAATGAGGGAGTTGTCAAAAATTGAGATAAATCATTGAATTACCTTCTGGAGGAAAATCTCAATGCCTTGAACGAGTTATTACTGTCACATGGGGAGATATGTGGAAATAAGCTGGGCAGTACTAACCTAATTATGCATGATTTAGATATAGGAGATGCTGTTCCAATTAAGCAACATCCTTATAGGCATAACCCTCTAAAGGTGCACAGGTTCAAAAGGAGATTGAATGCATGTTCCAAAATGACATAACTGAAGTGAGTTACAGTGACTGGAGCTCACCCATAGTCATGGTGCCAAAGCCACATGGTACCCAACAGTTATGTGTGGACTATCGCAAAGTCAGTGCACTTACAAAAACAGATACATATCCAATTCTGCACTTGGAAGACTGTGCTAAAAAGGTGGGACAAGTAACTTTTATTTCTAAGTTGGACTTGCTCAGAGGCTACTGGCAGCTACCTTTGTCAGAAAGAGCAAAAGCAGTCTTAGCTTTCATAGGACTTGTTGGGCCGAAGGGCCTGTTTCCACACTGTAAGTAATCTAATCTAATCTAATCTAAAAAAAACGCCGAATGGACTCTATCGGTTTAAAGTCATGCCATTTGGTATGAAGAATGTACCAACTCCATTTCAGAGAGTAACCAGTAAGATCATTGCCGGATTACCCAATTGTGTAGTTTATATCGATAACCTGGTGATTTTTAGTCACACATGGAAGGAACATTTGCAACGTTTGTCAGACTTGTTTGGTTGACTTTGGAAGGCAGGTTTGGTGATAAACCTGGCTAAAAGTGGATTTGCCAAAGCCCAAGTCACCTTCCTGGACCATGTTATCAGACACAGACTAATGATCCCACAGGATGTAAAAAACAAAAGGTAATTGGGGAGTTTCTCACACCATCGACAATGAGAGCAGTACTACAGTTCCTGGGATTGAGTGGATTTTATTGAGAATTCATACCAAATGTTAGCAGTGCGGCTCCACTCACTGAGTTGCTAAAGAAAAGCAAGAAGTTGAACAGCAGATTGTCAGAGGCAGTTGACAGCCTGAAAGCTGTGTTACCCACTGCCCCAGTATTTGCCAGGCCTAATTACACAAAACTATTCAAGGTATCTATCGATGCCAGTGATGTGGGTGTCGGTGCAGTGTTCTTGCAGGAAGACAACGAGAAGATAAAAAGACCTATTGGGCATTGCTCCAGGAAGCTGAACATTCATCAGCTGAAATACTCAACGGTTGAGAAGGCGACTTTGAGCTTGGTGTTGCAACATTTCAGTGTTTATCATATACACCGATCATCACCCATTGAGGTTTGTAGAGAAATTTAAGGATATATTTCCAGCCTGTTTAGATGGAGCTTGGTGTTACAGCCATTCAGTTTGAACATTGTGCATGTGGCAGGATGAGAAAGTGTAATTGCTGATGCATTGTCAAGACCTGACTGAGAAACGGAGGCTTTCGCTGGTGGGAGGACAACAGACTAACATGGAATGTAGTGGTGCGTGTTTATATGTTTATAGTCAGTGTAATATATTTGTGTGTTTTACAGCACTGACCAGATTTGTAAGGGCTTTTAAAATTTGGCCAATGTTGGATATTGATGGTTCATTTTTTTAAGGGGGTGGAGGTGTGACGAAGAAGTTCCTTCAACAAGGTTAGATTGTCCTTGGTTTGTTTTAGAGAGCTTGTAAGTGACCCATGTGCCGAAAAGTTTGCGTTTGGATGGATTTTAGGCCAATTTATTTACAGCCAACAGATATTGCCTCAGGAAGAATGCTTTCGAGTAAAAAAAACACTTGTATAATGAAAGGGGAGTGGCTAGTTCTTCCAGCTCACTTTTTTTTCTTTGGTTTAGGTTTATTTTAGCAATAGTAGTGAAGAAAGGTGTTGGAAGCAAATCCAGCCTGGTACTCTCTCTCTCTCTCTCTCTCTCCAACTTCTCTCCTGTATGATCTTGTTTGCTTTTTCTTTTATGCCAAGAGGTGTTTATGGGGATTGTTGCAAGTATTTTGGAACAGCGTCATTAAGTTGGGATAGTCCGTTGGGTTTTCAGACAGGATAAGTTATTCCGTATTTCATTTTCTGTTCTTTGTGTTTCATTCAGTAATCTTGTAAATAAGTTCTGTTTTGTTTGAAACTAAGTAGTTTGACCAATTGATCCTCGCCTGGAATATCCACTGTACACCTGCTTAAATCAAATAGCAAAGCTAGTGTCTAGACTACCTTCTTGAAATATTTTGAGGGGTCTGGACTTGTCCATAACACATCACAGATATTTTCCTGAGATATTATTACAGATCTCTGGAGCAGGTGGGACCTGAACCCATTATCACTGTGTCATAATGGCATGGGAAGGAAGGTTAGATATTTCATAATCCCTCTGTTCAGATTTGCTATTATGCATCACGGAAGTAGGCAGGATTTGAACTGAGAACGCCTAGGCCAGGAGGTAGGGACACTACAACTGAACCCTCCTTGATGCATATTGTAAACTATAACTTTATTAGAGTCAGACAGAAATTGGATCATCACACCAGTGCTAGCATCACATGAACATGCCCAGCATTGTGAAAATGACAAACCGAATCACTGGAACTGCAGATAGTGAAGTTGTGCAAATCTTTAATGTCTCATTTCAGGGGTTCGGGGGATAGGGAAATGTAATTAATCAGGAATATCCCAGCATTGGGAGTTTCTGTCAAATGGCCACAAGTAGACAAGCATATGACTGTCACTGGGGATATAGCTGATCACCCAGGGAGAGGAGGGTTTCACATCCGAGTGTGTTAAGTTAAGAACTCACTGTGTGTAGAAGGTGCAGTGGCAATTCCACAGATGAGTGTTGAATGTCACTCTGTTGCTGGTTCAGGAAGGAGTTGTTGTCTAATGATCCTGGAATGTAGTTCATTCTGCTCGATAACACTACACCTGCTCTCAGAACAGCCTGGTTCACCAGAAAACCTAGAGTGAAATAAAGACACAAATCAGTTTTATTTATCGTTTCAGCATTGATTCTTGTCAGCTTTTGCCCTTTTGCCTTCACTTTCAAAAGTATTTATTCCTTTCTTGAACTCATTCCATGAACACCAGGGACTATCTGTCATCTTGTTCAGATAGTTATTATTCAAACTTGAACCTGTGGAAATGTAGTAATAATGTCACTGGACTGGTAACCCAACAGCTCCAGGCTAATGTTCTGGGGACATGGGCTTGAACCCTTCTATGGACAGATGGTGAAATTTGAATTCAGTGATAATCTAGAAGGATCAGCCAGCCTGCACTCTAG
This sequence comes from Hemiscyllium ocellatum, assembly GCF_020745735.1. Lineage (NCBI taxonomy): Eukaryota > Metazoa > Chordata > Chondrichthyes > Orectolobiformes > Hemiscylliidae > Hemiscyllium > Hemiscyllium ocellatum. The sequence continues at coordinate 3,076,595 of NC_083431.1, read as the reverse complement.
TGAATATAATCCTAACTGATCCAACCTATCCTCATACATGAGTCCTGCCATCCCAGCAATCAGCCTGGTAAGCATTCACTGCACTCTCTCTGTAATAAAAAATACTTCCTCAGATAACGACACTAAAACTGCACAATATTCCAGGTGTGCTTTCAACAAGGCCCCTTATAATGCAGCAAGACCTCCCTGCCCCTCTACTTGACTCCATCTGCTCTGAAGGCCAGCATACCATTTGCTTTCTTTACTGCCTGCTGCACCTACAATGCTTACCTTCAACAACTGATGTACAAGGAGACCCAGCTTTCATTGCTGTTCCCCACTCTCAATTTATAGCCATTCAGAAAATAAATTTGCCTTCCAGTGTTTGCTTCCAAAGTGAATAACTTCATATTTATCTCCAGCTGTCATGTATTTGCCCACACACTCAATTTTGTCCAAATCACACTGAAGCTTCTCTGCACCCTTGTTACAGTTCACCCACCCTCCCAGCTTTGTGTCATCTGCAAATTTAGATTTAATTCCCTCATCCAAATCATTTCTATTGTGAATAGCTGGGGTGCTAGCACTAATCCCTGCAGAATTCCACTTTGCACTTCCTGTTATTTGGAAAAAGATCCATTTATTCATACCCTTTGTTTCCTGTCTGCAATCTAGTTCTCTATCCCTGTTAGGACACCTCTCCCAAACTCATGTGCTTTAATTTTACACACTAATCCCTTATATGGGACTTCGCTGAAAGTCTTTGGAAAGTGGTCAAATAAATCACATCCACCGTCTCCCCTTTATTAACTCTACTATGGAGGTGGTGGCTTAGTGGTATTATCACTGGGTTGTTAATCCAGAGACCCAGGAAATATTCTGGGGACCCGGGTTCGGTGTCCATGATCGAAGCAAATGGAATTTTAATTCAACAAAATCTGGAATTAACAATCTAAGGATGACCATAATTTGATTGCCAGGAAAACCTAACGTCAGTGAGGGAAGGAAATTGCCGTCCTTACATAGTCTGGCCTACATATAACTCCAGACCCATAGCTATGTGGTTGTCTCTCAGCTGCCCTCTGAGCAAATTGGGATGGGCAATAAATGTTGGTCCAGCCAGACAGACCCACATCCTGTGAATGAATAAAAAGAATTATATGCTTCAAGCACACCCTGTTCCCTGGCCAACATCGCTATCTCAGCTTGCTGCAGTGCTCCAGAGAAGCTCAGGGCAAGCTGGAAGAACAGCACCTCATTTTCCACTTGGGAACACTGCATCCTTTTGGACCCTACAGAAGCATGAAGGAGGAACTGGGTAGAATTGACTGGGATAGAGGCTGAGTAGGCAAGGCAGTGGAACAGCAGGAGTTTCTGGAAGTAATTAAGGAGTCACAGCAGAGATTCATCCCAAGGAAAAAGAAGCATGGTACAGGGAAGATGAGGCAACCATGGCTAACTAGGGAAGTCAGGGACAGCATAAAAGCAAAAGAGAAAACATATAATGTGGCAGAAAGCAGTGAGAAACCAGAGGATTGGGAAGCTTACAGAGACCAACAGAGAGCAACCGAAAAAGAAGTAAAGGAGGGAGAAGATTAAATAGGAGTGTAAGCTAGCCAGTAATATAAAGGAAGACTATAAGAGTTTCTTTAGACATATAAAAGGCAAAAGAGAGGCAAAAGTGGACATTGGGCTGCTGGAAAATGCGCTGGAGAGATAGCAGTGGGCAAAAAGGCAAATAGCTGAGGAACTGAATAATTACTTTGTGTCAGTCTTCACAGTGGAAGACACAAGTAATACCCCAAAGTTCAAGAGAGTGAGGGGCCAGAGCTGAGTGTAGTGGCCATCACCAAGGAGAAAGTGCTAGAAAAACTGAATAGCCTGATGGTGGATAAATCACCTGGACCAGATGAATTCCATCCCAGAATTCTAAAAAAGATAGCTGAAGAAATAGTGGAGGGATTAGTGGTGATTTTCCAGGAATCGCTAGAATCAGGGAGGTACAAGATGACTGGAATTTCATATTTAAAAAGGGAGTAAGGCAAAAGACATAAATTTACAGACCGATTTTCCTAACCTTGGTCGTGGGTAAGATCCTGGAATCCATTGTGAAGGATGAGATTTTGGAATACTTGGATGTGCATGGTAAAATGGGGCAAAGTCAGTATGGTTTCATCACGGGGAGGTCATGCCTGATAAATCTTCTAGAATTCTTTGAGGAAATAATGAACAGGTTAGACCAAGGAGAGCCAATGGATGTTATCTACCTGGACTTCAGAAGGCCTTTGACAAGGTGTCACACAGAAGGCTACTGAGAAAGATAAGGGTCCGTGGTGTCAGAGGTAAGGTGCTAGCATGGATAGAAGCTTGGCTGTCTGGCAGAAAGCAGGGAGTGGAGATAAAAGGATCCTTCTCAGGATGGCAGCCGGTCATAAGTGGTGTTCCACAAGGCTCAGTGTTGGGACCACAACTTTTCCCTTTAAACATTAATGATCTGGATGAAGGAACTGAGGGTATTCCAGCTAAATTTGCAGAAGATAGAGGGACAGATGGCAGTGAGAAAGCAAGGAGGCTGCAGAAGAATTTGGACAGGTTAGAAGAGTCGGCAAAGAAGTAGCAGATGGAATAGAACGTGGGAAAGTAGGAGGTTACGCACTTTGGCAGGAGGAATAGAGGCATGGACTGTTTTCTAAATGGGGAGAAAGTTCGGAAATCTGAAGTGCAAAGAGACTTGGGAGTTCTAGTCCAGGAATCTCTCAAGGTAACCTTGCAGGGTGAGTCAGTAGTTAGGAAGGCAAATGCAATGATGGCAGTTATTTTGAGAGGACTTGAATATAAAAGCAGGGGTGTACGTCTGAGGCTGTATAAGGCTCTGGTCAGACCACATTTGGAATATTGTGCATGGTTTTGGGCCCCATATCTCAGGAAGGATGGACTGACCCTGGAGCGTGTTCACAGGAGGTTCACGAGAATGGTCCCAGGAATGAAAAGCTTCACATATCAGGAATGTTTGAGGACTCTGGGTCTGTACCTGATGGAGTTTAAAAGGATGAGGGGGGATCCAATTGAAACATACAGAATACTGAATGGCCTGGACAGAGTGGATGTTGGGAAGGTGTTTCCATTGGTAGGAGAGACTAGGACCCGAGGGCACAGCCTTAGAGTAAAAGGAAGACCCTTTTAGAACGGAGATAAGGAGAAACTTCTTCAGCCAGAGAGTGGGGGAACTATGGAATTCACTGCCACAGAAAGCTGTGGGGGCCGGGTCACTGAGTATATTTCAGACTGAGAGAGATAGGTTCTTGACGATCAAGGAATCAAGGGTTAGGGGGAGAAAATGGGAGAATGGGGTTGAGAAACCTTTCAGCCATGATTGAATGGCAGAGCACTTGATGAGCTGAATGGCTTAATTTCTGCTCCTATGTCTTATGGTCATATCATCTCATGAACTGAATATCAAATTCAACAATTTTAGGGCTTGAGACACCTTCTCCCGTATCCTCACCCAACCCCCACACACCAGGCCTTCTTATCACACGGTCTGCTATTACACACTACCCATTGTTAGCCACCAATAGTCCCCATTAACAGCCAATCATTCTCCTTGGCTGACTGTTATCCACTCCTTTGTCCAGCTGTTCTTCTCTCTCTTTAAGCTCTGTCTCCACTTATACTTGACTCCTTAACCCCTCCCCACCTTACGTTCTGCATTAAAAAAAACCTTTTCCTAGCTACTATCATTTGTGAGGAAGGGTCACTAGACCCAACCTGTTAACTGATCTGTCCACAGCTGCTGAGGGACCTGCTGAGTTTTTCCAGCAATTTCTGTTTTTCTTTCTGATTTCCAGCATGCACAGTTCTTTTGGTTTTTATTTTGTAAATCTACATTGACTCTGTCCAATCCTGTCACTGTTTCCCAAGTGCTCAGTAATATATTTTATAATGGACTCTACCGCTATCAGACTCACGGGTCTATAAGCCCTGTGTCTCTGCCTCCCTTCTTAAATAGAGGGGCTAATTCTGACCAAGCTTAGGAACTCTGCCAGAGTCCATAGAATCTTGGAAGATGACCACAAATGTATCCATTATTTCTTGGGCCAATTCCTTAGCTATGCTGGAATAGAGATGATCAGGCTCTGGGATTTATTGGCCTTCACTCCCATCAATATCCCCAACACCATTTACCAACTAATACTGATTTCCTTCGATACCTCTCTCTGACTAGACCTTGCATTGCTAATGTTTTTGGTACATTATTTGTGTCCTCCTTTATGAAGGCAAGACAAAAATATATATTCAATTAGCTTGTCAACTCATTATACCCAATTTTTGGATTAGTGGTGCTGGAAGAGCACAGCAGTTCAGGCAGCATCCAAAGTGCAGCAAAATCAACATCTTGGGCAAAAGCCTTCATCAGGAATAAAGGCAGTGAGCCTGAAGTGTGGAGAGATAAGCTAGAGGAGGGTGGGGGTGGGGAGAAAGCAGCATAGAGTACAATGGGTGAGTGGGGGAGGGGATGAAGGTGATAGGTCAGGGAGGAGGGTGGAGTGGATAGGTGGAAAAGAAGATAGGCAGGTCGGACAAGTCATGGGGACAGTGCTGAGCTGGAAGTTTGGAACTAGGGTGAGGTGGGGGAAGGGAAAATGAGGAAATTGTTGAAGTCCACATTGATGCCCTGGGGTTGAAGTGTTCCGAGGTGGAAGATGAGGCATTCTTCCTCCAGGCGTCTGGTGGTGAGGGAGCGGCGGTGAAGGAGGCCCAGGACCTCCATGTCCTCGGCAGAGTGGGAGGGGGAGTTGAAATATTGGACCACGGGGTGGTGTGGTTGATTGGTGTGGGTGTCCCAGAGATGTTCCCTAAAGCGCTCTGCTAGGAGATGTCCAGTCTCCCCAATGTAGAGGAGACTGCATCAGGAGCATTGTACCCAATGTCTATTCTGGTTCATTGGAAAACCATCAGGATTGGGTACAGTGGCTAATTGTCAAGAACTAGAGGCCATAAATATGATAGTCCCTAAAAACAGAAATCCTCAAAGCTGACCCACCATCTCCTTCACAGCTTCCCTATGTTGGTGTTAGCTAACTCAACAGAGTGATCATTGAATTGGAACCTTCCTGGATTATATGAACAGTTTGAAAAACTCTGATAGTGACAGGATAGCCAACACAATTTCTTTGTAGACAGGTTTAAATTAAAAATGAAATGGCAAGATCACCAACATCTATGCTAGTCTGAGCTAGGTTAATGAAGGTTGGTTCATTAGAACAGGCCCCACCACCATATGCTGATGAGGGTGTGGACTAAATTAACTGGAATTCTCACTGCTCACTGTCTACAAACTCTTCCTGAATAGTGCCTGTGAGTGAGCACTGAATGATGATGGTATTAGTATTAGTTTACTTAATGCCCTTTATGAAGGAAAGTGTTGCACTTCTGTAACACCTTCCCGAACTCATCATATTCCTAAGTTCTTCAGATTCAGTGAGATGTTTTTGAAGGGCAGTTACTGTTGAAATGTGGAAAACACAGGAACCAGTCTGCAGGCAGCAAGCTACCAGGTTATCTGTTTTGGAGATTAACTGAGGAAGAGGATTCTGGGAAGATTCCCTTGCTCTTATTGAAACTAGTGTCTTGGCATCTTTTTACATCCACCTTAAATAGTAGACAGGGTCTCAGGCATATATCTCATCTGGAAAAAAAACCTCTAAGAGTGCAATTTATCTCCCTACTTCACGGGAACAGTCAGTCATGAGTGTTCTCCTTATGTTCCTAAACATCAAACTTAACCCTACAATCTTCTGAGTTAGAGGGGAGTGCCTGCTCCCAACTGAGCCATGGTTTACCCATCAATCAGCCTGTTCCCACTAATCAAACACAGTGATTGGCCATTTGGGTGAGGAGCTAGAGAGAGTCTGGGCTCTGGAAGAACGATGCCCTTACTCACAGAGAGGAGGGGAGAAATGTTTCGATGAGGTGTGAAAGATGAAACAGGACACTGCTTTAAAAAGTATTAGTCAAATGACAGCACTATCTGTTGGATCAGCATTGAATGACTTGTAATGCCTAATAGCCATGTGGTAATTTGCCAAGGGAGGACAATGCTGTGGTTTATGCACTCCTGTCCGATGATATCTGATATTGTGCAAACTGACACACGCTTCTTAAAATGTTTACAGCTATTCTAACCAAACACCAAATTCGAGTAAAAGTCTCTATGATGGAGCTCGTTGTCAGCTGTAATGTATAGTATTTCTGATGTTCTGACTTGAGACCAACTTGTAATTCAAACCTTAAGCCTTAATTAATTCTGCTAGGATGTGCTAACTGCTTGACGTCAGTCATGTTGATGCTCTATTCAAAAAGATTAACCAAGCAGCCTGAGAGATCTTAGCCATTTCCATTGTTCCAGACACAGGTAGAGTAATGGAAGCCTGTTGCTGTGTAGCCTCAATGAAATCAGATAGTATTATCAAGACCCCAAAATCCAAACAGTTAACTAGCTGGATCCCTACATGTGATTACTGTGCTCAATTCATAACATAGTGCTACACAGAATGAGGCCATTCAGTCCGATGAGTGTGAGTCGAATCTCTTGAAAAACAAACCAGTTAGTCCTAATCTCTTGCTTTTTTCCCAGATCCCTGCAATTGGCTTTCCCTTAAGCAGTAATTTAAAGGAACATTTGAAGGTTTCTATGGAAACTGCGCCCATCACTGAGTTAGGTAAGTCCTGACCATTCACTGCTTAAAGAAGCTATCCCTCAGATCACCTCTGATTGCTCTGACCGTCACCTTCAATCTCTGCCTTCTGATTACTAACTCTTCTGGGTTGTCAAACAGGTTCTTTCATTTAATAAATCAAACCCTTCATGACATTAAACACAGCCTCTTGCAAATCCTCTCTCAGTTTTCTCTACCACAAGGATGGTCAGTTAGTTCAGTTGACTGGACAGATAGTCTCTTCTAGAGTGATCTGAAAATGTGTTGCTGGTTAAAGCGCAGCAGGTCAGGCAGCATCCAAGGAACAGGCTGCCTGACGAATTTCCTGTTCCTTGGATGCTGCCTGACCTGCTGCGCTTTAACCAGCAACACATTTTCAGCTCTGATCTCCAGCATCTGCAGACCTCACCTTTTACTCTTCTAGAGTGATGCCAACAGCATGGGTTCAATTCCTACACTGGCTGAGGTTACTGTGAAAGATTCTGTTTCCCAACCTTGTCTGAGCAATGGTGGCCTTCAGGTTAAACCGCCATTAATTCTCTCTTTAATGAGAAAGCAGCCCTATGGTGTGGTAAGACTATAGTGATTTTATCTTTTAATATACAATGAAAGAGAAAAACCTTAACTTCTCCAGTCTTTCCCTGTAACTGTAATCCCTCATCACAGAAACTAATCTAGTAAATCTCTTCCAATGCCCTCTCCAAAACCAATTAGCGCTTCCTTAATGAAATGTCCCAAACTGGGCACAATCTTCCAGCTGGGGATGAATTAATGTTCTAGAAAAGTTATCATAGCCTCCTGGATTTTTACTCTGACTCTGTCAATAAAACTCAGGATTAATTTATCAAAGTGGAGACAGTGGAGTCGAGGCAAAAATCAATCACGAACATATTGAATTATGGATCTGGCTTAAGCGATCAGTTGGACCCACATCACAACTTCCTATGTATTTTCATGCTTGTTTTGACAATGTAGATGAAGGCTCAGTCTAACTTGCTTTGAATGTTCTGTTAGGTGACTAACAAGTAGTGTAGAAACAGTGACTGCCTTTGCAATGTAGGTTATGGTGTTGCTGGAGAATCTGATATAATCACTGCGAATAAATACTGTGAAAATCCAGATGATTACTGAGAATAACCTACCCATCAGCTCATGGAAGCTGTCTCCACTGTTACACCAACACATGGCATCTGAAGGCACCTGGACAGACAAAGAAAACATTCTCCACAGAGACACAAAACCATAGCCACATAAAATCCAAAGGGGAAATAAAACAGCTGCAACACTCAATCTTGGGACAGAATCAACTGACAGCAAATGAGAAATATTACTTGTTGCTGCCTGAGGACACTGACATGTGTCAGGCTGGTAGCAGGAGTCTGGTCAGGCAGTGACATCACTGTCAGGTTAACATTTGAAGCAGCTGTAAATTAATTGACCTTGAGCTTATTTGTTTAGATTCGTAGATTTTAAAATAATATTGTGTAAGATTAACAGGGTGAATGTTTCCATTAATTTTGTACAAAATGTTTGCCATTCAGTCCCACATCTCAGCTTTTTGCACCAATCAACCACACCGCCCCGTGGCCCAACATTTCAACTCCCCCTCCCACTCTGCCGAGGAAATGCAGGTCCTGGGCCTCCTTCACCGCCGCTCCCTCACCACCAGACGCCTGGAGGAAGAACGTCTCATCTTCTGCTTCGGAACACTTCAACCCCAGGGCATCAATGTGGACTTCAACAATTTCCTCATTTCCCCTTCCCCCTACCTCACCCTAGTTCCAAACTTCCAGCTCAGCACTGTCCCCATGACTTGTCCGGACTTGTCCTACCTGCCTATCTCCTTTTCCACCTATCCACTTCACCCTCTCCTCCCTGACCTATCACCTCTATCCCCTCCCCCACTCACCCATTGTACTCTATGCTACTCTCTCCCCACCCACCCTCCTCGACCTTATCTCTCCATGCTTCCAGCTCATTGCCTTTATTCCTGATGAAGGGCTTTTGCCCGAAATGTCGATTTCGCTGCACTTTGGATGCTGCCTGAACTGCTGTGCTCTTCCAGCACCACTAATCCAGAGTCTGGTTTCCAGCATCTGCAGTCATTGTTTTTACCTTGTCCATAATCCTGTCCATTCCTCAGCCTGAAGCACATAACCAATTGCCTTTCAAAGTTTTATTATTAAAACAACTTCCACCATTTTTTCAAAGTTTTCTAGATCCTAAAAGCACTAAGTGAAAGAAATTATCTATGGTCTCTGAGCAGAGGGAATAGTTTCTCTCAATCAAAACCCGCCAGCAGCTGGTAAACCACTACTAGGTTACAATTTTGAAGGAGTATAGTCTTAATGTCTTCCAGTTTCTCTTCAGAACTGAAGTTTTAGTTGGTTAAAAATGTTCCAGAGAGTGACAAACAAAGTAGTGTGGTCATATAGTTATTTTCACAGATGCAGTGTTGCTCCAATTATATTTGTAGTGAAAGAACACTTTGTATCTCAGAGGTCTGCAACCTTTGACCACTTAAATAATACAATTCTCTTTAATTCTTCCTGCAAAAATGGACAATTTCACATTTCCAACAGTATATTCCAATTGTCAATTTTTTGTCCAATCACTTGACATATTTTGGTTAAACTAAGTAGTTCTGACCAGCAGCATCTCTCCTGGAATATCCACTTTACACCTGCCTAAAACAACTGGCAAAGTTAGGATCTGGGCTACCTTCTCAAAATGTTTTGAAGGGTCTGGCCTGGTCCATAACACAGTCCGTTTTAATATTCCTTCCCACTCCCTTTCCGACAGGACTGTCCTTGGCTCCTACACTGCCACAACAAATCAGATCGCAAATTGGAAAAACAACACCTCATCTTCCACTTCAGCCCAGCGGACTCAACATTGAGTTCTCCAATTGTGAATAATCTTCCATCCCATCACCTACCCTCCTTCCCAGCCCCTCCCCCTCCCTTTCATTCCTCCGACCAACCCTTCCTTCCAGCCACTAACTGAATTCATTCCTCCCATTAACCAACCAGGCCGTACCCTCTGCCTATCCTCACCTATCCCCCCCGCCACCCTATTTATTTGCAGTTCCCCCCGCACCCATCCCCAGTCCTGAAGAAGGGTTACACTGAAACGTTGACTTCTCCACCTCCCGATGCTGCCTGACTTGCTGTGTTCTTCCAGCCTCCTGCTTGTCTACCCTAGATCACCTTCAGCACAGGACCTTTTCCAAATCGGTTTGTCCAGCATTGAAAGTAATAAAACCCACCCCCAACTTCCTGAAATGTTTTGATGCCTTCTCTCTGTAAAGTTGTTTAACTTCTTGCAAACAGGTAGGTGAACCACAGCACATCTTAACTTTTGATTTTTCAGTTTAAAGAAGTCACATAATAAGCCCTCTGCAGTCAGGAAATTGCCCGAATACTTCTATTTCTTCCAACTCCCTTCACATAGTTACTTTTAAAAAAGAACTATGCATTCCCAACTTGCCTTCACCATCGGGAAATAAAACACAATATGCAAGGCTGCTTCATTATGATTTGGCATGAAACATATACACAAAAAAAATCAGACTTACAGTCATGCATCATCATTTATTCATTATACAAGACTTGTACAATTTCTTGCCACGGTGGTCAAACCACAGCCTATAGAGATCTATTAGAACCAAGGCAGAGACATAAACATTGGCCAGATAAAGAACAACAGGTGGAAGCAGTTTCAAATTCAGTCAAAGTGAACAAAGGCATTGATGAAAAAAAGGAAAACAGAGTATAAAACAAAATATAAATTTGCAGAGGACATAAAAACTGTCTGTAAATGTTTCTATAGGTATGTGAAGAGAGAAAGATTGGTGAAGACAAATGCAATTCTCTTACCGTCAGAAATGGGAAATTATAATGAGGAACAAAAAATAGTTGACCAACTAACTATATACTTTACCATTCCTGATGAAGGGCTTTTGCCCAAAACATCAATTTTCCTGCTCCTTGGATGCTACCTGACCTGTTGTGCTTTTCCAACACCACCCTGATCTTGACTCTAACCTCCAGCATCTGCCTGAATACATACTTTAGTCTAGTGAAAGGGAGTAACTGTGCAAATCAGTATTAGTAGAGAAATGGTGTTGAGGGATTTGACGGGATTGAAGGCAGATAAATCCACAGGGCCTAGAGTACTTAACAAAGTGGCCTTTGAAATGGTGGATAAATTGGTGAAAATTTTCCAAGATTTTTTTTTAGATGTGGAACAGTTCGTACAGATCTGAGGGAATGTAACCCTTCTATTTCAGAAGGGAGGCAGAAAAAAAAAGTGAATTATGGGCCAGTCAGCCTGATATCAGCACAGGTCTGCACAGACTAAAGAGGGAGAACAATTTCCCAGTTGCGAAAGGTTTGAGAATAAGAAGGCATAAATTAAAAGTCATTAGTAAAAGAAACAAAAAAAGTGACCTGGGGATAAATTTTGTCATGAAGTGGCTGGTTATGGTCTGGAATTTACTGCATGAAACAGTGATGGAGATAAGTTCAATCAAGGTATTTAAAAGGGACTTTTAAGATTTTTTGAAAAGGAATAATGTCAAGGGTTATTTGGAGAAAACATGCGAATGGCATTTGGTAAGTTGCGCATTTGGAGAGCTGACACAGACACAATGGGTTGAATGGCCTCCTATACTGTAATAATTCAATGGTTTTGTCAGCTATTGTCTACTTCTATTAATATTCTTGGGAATGGAAGAAATTAATCACTGGAAGCTAGTATGTGAGAATTATTATCCAGCTAGTTATCAATATTTCTGGAAATTTCTTGCCAAATGCAGAAAGGTTCACCTGGACGAACTGGTGAATTTGCACTCATTAGCAACTCATTTAAATTAAATAGTGCGATTTGAGAAAAAGGCAAACATTTTCACCAACTTTCTGTCCTCATGAAAATGCAGATGAACCAGAGAAGGCATTTCCTGTGATTGTGGGAATTAACTGTGTGAAATAGCTGAAACAATTTCCTACAAAACAAGTTGCTGTATTTTCAGTAATCCAAATGTTATTGGGTTATTAACAAAACAAAAATCTTTCCTTAAATTTCTGTAAAATAATGATTTCTGTCCCATCAGCAATTCTTGGGCAGGAAACATCTGTAAAATATAATCCATTGAAGTATAAAATAGATTAATCACTATGATTAATCTCCTGTTAAAATGCCATTACTCAGGATGACACTCAAGTCATCCGACATATTGATGGCCTCAATTCATGATTTTTGCTATTAGTCAGAGAAACTGATGACCAACAGTGTTCCAGGGTTTCATATTCAAATACAGACAATGTTGAGGCTTGTACAATTTTTGGGATCAGGATTCAAAGAAAAACCTGTTTCACTTCAATAGGAATCATTAAATATTATAATCAATATACTTACAATAACCAAAAGAACCACTGAGCACTGATGTTATTTATGTAATTTTCCCGTTGATGCATGATAAACATGTGAACTGCAGAGATAGACTCCAATAACTATTTAATTACCTTTATATGGAAATTAATGTCAGCAAAGCAATCATTTAGATTAACACTTCCATTAGAATAGCTCCAAACACAGTTATGTACAAATATTTTTATTTAACATAAAAACAGTCATTTCTAGTACACAGAATGATGATGGGGAGTGGAAGCAGTGTATTCAGAAGCGTTGATGACTAGTTAGCATAAGACCATAAGACACAGGAGCAGAAATTGGGCCAGTCAGCCCATCAAGTCTGTTCCACAATTCAATCATGGCTGAGAAGTTTCTCAACTTCATTGTCCCACTTTACCCCCTCACCCTTGATACTCAAAAACCTATCTCTCTCAGTCTTAATATACTCAGTGACCCGGCCCCCACAGCCTTTTATGGCAATGAATTCCATAGATTCCCCACTCTCTGGCTGAAGCAGTTTCTCCTTATCTCCGTTCTAAAAGGCCTTCCCTTTACTCGAAGGCTGTCCCCTCGAGTCCTAGTCTCTCTTATCAATGGAAACATCTTCCAACATTTTCTCTGTCCAGGCCATTCAGTATTCTGTAATTTTCAATCAGATCCTCCTCATTCTTCTAAATCAGAGCAGGACTTATACACTTAATGGTAAGGTCCTAGGGAGTGTTGCTGAACACAGAGACCTTGGAGTGCAGGTTCATAGCTCCTTGAAAATGGAGTTGCAGGTAGATAGGATAGTGAAGAAGGTGTTTGGTCAGAGTATTGAGTACAGGAGTTGGGAGGTCATTTTACGGCTGTACAGGACATTGGTTAGGCTACTGTTGGAATACTGCGTGCAATTCTAGTTTCCTTCCTAACGGAAAGATGTTGTGAAACTTGAAAGGGTTCAGAAAGGATTTACAAGGATGTTGCCAGGGTTGGAGGATTTGATCTATAGAGAGACGCTGAACAGGCTGGTGCTGTTTTCCCTGGAGCGTTGGAGGCTGAGGGTTGACCTTATAGAGGTTTACAAAATTATTAGAGGCATGGATAGGGTAAATAGACAATGTCTTTTCCTTGGGATTGGGGAGTCCAGAACTAGAGGGCATAGGTTTAGGGTGAGAGGGGAAAGATATAAAAGAGACCTAAGGGGCAACCTTTTTACCCAGAGGGTGGTACGTGTATGGAATGAGGTGCCAGAGGAAGTGGTGGAGGCTGGTACAATTGTGAAATTCAGAGGCATTTGGATGGGTATATGAATAGGAAAGGTTTGGAGGGACATGGGCCGGGTGCTGGCAGGTGGGACTAGATTGGATTGGGATATCTAGTCGACATGGATGAGTTGGACTTTTTCCATGCTGTACATACATTTGTGGGCGGCACGGTGGCACAGTGGTTAGCACTGCTGCCTCACAGCACCTGAGACCCAGGTTCAATTCCCGACTCAGGTGACTGACTGTGTGGAGTTTGCACGTTCTCCCCGTGTCTGCGTGGGTTTCCTCCGGGTGCTCCGGTTTCCTCCCACAGTCCAAAGATGTGCGGGTCAGGTGAATTGGCCATGCTAAATTGCCCGTAGTGTTAGGTAAGGGGTAAATGTAGGGGTATGGGTGGGTTTCGCTTCGGCGGGTCGGTGTGGACTTGTTGGGCCGAAGGGCCTGTTTCCACACTGTAAGTCTAATCTAGTCTAATCTAATCTCTATGACTCTATGACTCTATAAACCCAGAGTCCTCAAACATTCCTGATAGGTTAAGCTTTTCATTCCTGGGACCATTTTCGTGAACCTCCTGTGAACACGCTCCAGGGTCAGTACATCCTTCCTGAGATATGGGACCCAAAACCATGCACAATACTCCAAATGTGGTCTGACCAGAGCCTTATCGAGCCTCAGACGTACATCCCTGCTTTTATATTCAAGTCCTCTCAAAATAACTGCCATCATTGCATTTGCCTTCCTAACTACTGACTCACTCTGCAAGGTTACCTTGAGGAAATCCTGGACTAGAACTCCCAAGTCTCTTTGCACTTCAGATTTCTGAACTTTCTCCCCATTTAGAAAACGGTCGATTCCTCTATTCCTCCTGCCAAAGTGCATGACCTCACACTTGCCCACTCTCCTAACTGTCCAAATCCTTCTGCAGCCTCCCTGCCTCTTCACTGCTATGTCTCCCTCTACACATCTTTGTATCATCTGCAAGCTTAGTCAGAATGCCCTTAGTTCCTTCATCCAGATCATTAATGTATAAAGGGAAAAGTTGTGGTCCCAACACTGAGCCTTGTGGAACACCAGTTGTCACCGACTGCCATCCCGAGAAAGATCCTTTTATCTCCACTCTCTGCTTTCTGCCAGACAGCCAAGCTTCTATCCATGCTGGCACCTTGCCTCTGACACCACGAGCCCTTATCTTACTCAGTAGCCTTCTGTGTGACACCTTGTCAAAGGCCTTCTGAAGTCCAGGTAGATAACATCCATTGGCTCTCCTTGGTCTAACCTGTTCATTATTTCCTCAAAGGATTTGAGCAGATTTATCAGGCATGACCTCCCCGTGATGAAACCATGCTGACTTTGCCCCATTTTACCACGCACTTCCAAGTATTTCAAAATCTCATCCTTCACAATGGATTCCAGGATCTTACCCACAACTGAGGTTAGGGAAATCAGTCTGTAATTTTCTGTCTCTTGCCTTACTCCTTTTTTAAACAGGAGTGCCACGTTAGAGAATTTCAGTTCTCTGGGACCCTCCTTGATTCCAGCGATTCCTGAAAGATCACCACTAATGCCTCAACTATCTTTTCAGCGATCTTCCTTAGAACTCTGAGATGGAATCCGTGTGGACCAGGTGATTTATCCACCTTCAGGCCATTCAGTTGTTCTAGCACCTTCTCTTTGATGATGGCCACTGTACTCAGCTCTGCTCATTCTCTTGAATTTTTGGGATATTATTCATGTCTTCCACTGTGAAGACTGTTCAGTTCCTCAGCCATTTCCTTATTCCTCAACGCTATCTCTCCGGTGTCATTTTCCAGCAGCCCAATGTCCACTTTTGCCTCTTATATATAAAGAAATTCTTACAGTCTTCCTTTATATTACTGACTAGCTTATGCTCATATTTAGATTGGATTACCTACAGTGTGGAAACAGGCCCTTCGGCCCAACAAGTCCACACTGACCAGCCGAAGCGCAACCCACCCAGACCCATTTCCCTACATTTACCTCTTCACCTAATACTACGGGCAATTTAGCATGGCCAATTCACCTGACCTGCACAGTTTTGGACTGTGGGAGGAAACCGGAGCACCCGGAGGAAACCCACGCAGACACGGGGAGAATGTGCAAACTTCACACAGACAGTCACCTGATGGGGGAATTGAACCCGGGTCTCTGGCGTTGTGAGGCAGCAGTGCTAACCACTGTGCTACTGTGCCACCGTACCACCCATTTAATGTTCTCCCTCCTTATTTATTTCTTTGTTGTCCTCTGTTGGTGTCTGTAAGCTTCCCAATCCTTTGGTTTCCCACTACCCTTTACCACATTATATTCTTTCCATTTTGCTTTTATGCTATTCCTGACCTCTCTTGTCAGCCATAGTTGCCTCATCCTCCCTCCAACCGCAACAAGAATAGAACCCTGTTGTGGTCCTCATCTTCCATCTCACTAATCTCCAGATACAGTGCATCATCCTCAGCCATTTCCACTACTTAGAATCAGCCTACCACCAGCCATATATATCCCTGCCCACCACTAATGGCATTCTGCAGACACTAATCTCTCTGTGACTCCCTTGTTAATTCAACGACCCCTACCAACCCACCTGACACCTTCCCTTGCCACTGCATGAAGTGTAAAACCTGCCCCTGCATCTCCGTCCTCACCTGCATCCAAGGTCCCAAAGAATTCTTCAATATCTGGCAGAGATTTTCCTGTAGATTCAAACACTTCATCTATTGTGTCCATTGCTGTCGATGTGACCTCCTCTACATTAGGGAGGCAGGACGCCAACCCGTGGAACATTTTAGGGAACATTTCTGGGACACATGCACCAAACAACCTCACCACCCTGTAGCCTAACACTTCAACTTCCCACCCACTTCACCAAGGACAAGTACGTCCTGGGCCACCTCCACCACCAAATCCAAGCCACCTGCCAACTGGAGGAAGAACACCTCACCTTCCATCTTGGGACCCTCCAACCAGACGGCATTAACATCAACTTCACCAGTTTCCTCATCTCCCCTCCACCCCAACCTCATCCCAGATCCAACCCTCCAACTTGGCTCTGCCCTCTTGAACTGTCCTACCTGTCTATCTTCCTTCCTACCTATCTGCTCCACCCTCCTCCTGACCTAACACCATCATCCCTCCCTGCATCCATCTATCTTCTATCTTCCCAGCTACCTTCCCCCCAACCCCACCTCCACCCTCCTATTTATCTCTCAGCCCCATTTGCAACCCCCCCCACCCCCAACATTCCTGATCAAGGGCTTTTGCCCGAAACGTCAATTCACTGTCACCTTGGATGCTGTCTGACCTGCTGCACTTTTCTAGTGTCACATTTAGCAGAGATTCATCCCGAGGAAAATGAAGCATGGTACAGGGAGGATGAGGCAGTGTCTCCTGAATTTCCTCCCAGAAACCCCTGTTCCACCATCATTCCTGGTAGGCTCCTTTCCCTGGAAATTCTACTCGGTTCCTCCTTCGTGCCTCTGTAATTGCCTTTATTCAATTGTAAGCTGAAAATGTGTTGCTGGTTAAAGCACAGCAGGTTAGGCAGCATCCAAGGAATAGGAAATTCGACGTTTCGGGCATAAGCCCTTCATCAGGGCTTATGCCCGAAATGTCGAATTTCCTATTCCTTGGATGCTGCCTAACCTGCTGTGCTTTAACCAGCAACACATTTTCAGCTGTGATCTCCAGCATCTGCAGACCTCATTTTTTATTCAATTGTAATACCATTACCTCTGATTCTATCTTCTCCATCTCAAATTGCAAAGTAAATTCAACCACATTATAATCACTGCCTCCCTAATTGTACCCACACAGATTCTACACCATCTGACCCTACTTTGTTTCTTACTACTGAATTAATTTTATTTCTTACTAATATGGCAACTGCACCACCTCTGCCCACCTGCCTATCTGTACAATAGGATATATATCATTGAATATTCAGCCCCCAATCCTGATGCCCTTACAGCCACGTCTCCCTGATGCCCACCACGTCATTCCTGCCAACTTCAATCTACGCCACAAGCTCATTTACCTTATTCCTTATAGTGGGTGCATTCAGATATAACACCTTCAGTCCTGTATTAACCTTCTCTCTTCTCAGTGATATCGGTTTGTCCCGTGTGCTTGGAGTTTGATTGCTAACCCTTTCCACACACTCTGTCCTATTTGTGTCTGTGCTGGAGATTTTAATAACCTCTCCTGAGTTCTGCACTCTTACCTTGTCCTTTAATTTGGGTTTTCAAATTTCCCATATAACTGCACCCCCTCCCCCCTCCTCCCTTGCCCCATTTAGTTTGAATCCCTGTCTACAATCCTACTTATGCGATTCGGTCCCAACATGGTTCAGGTGAAGACTGTCCGATCAGAACAGGTACCTGCTTCCCCAGTACTGGTGCCAATGTTCCATGAATTCAAACCCATTTCTCCCATATCAATCTTTGAGCCATGCATTTACCTGTTTAATCTTTTTGACCCTGTTGAATGGAGAGTGGACAATGAAAGCTATGTACCTAAGCCAAGTAAGAAGCAACATGATGTTTCTGCTGCTTGTGAATGATTGGGGGGAGTGAAAACCTGCTGGTACTGGTCATCCTATTTGGCGTGTCAGATGATCATTCTGCATTGACAGTGGAAAACAAGGCATGTTTGCAATCAAATAATCCAAAATTCATTTTTGTTCAATCCAGGGACCAGCAGTGTATTATGTCAAATCATGTGATTTAATTCTGGAAAAATTAGTCCTTAGAGAGCCCCATCTGAAAAAAATATCAACAGAAGCCAAATTAACCAATCACCTGTTGGCGTCCCCCAAATGCATGCTGCCCTGAGTACAGTATGGGTCAGGACAATGTCTCTTCATGCCCCACTTTCATAGTTTGCATCGTTTGATCCACTGTCTAATATGAGTATGCTTTGCAACAGAAGTCCATTTTATGAGACTAAAGAATGGACATATGGAGGCACAGTTCACCATGAGGTCGTAAGGGGAATGGGAGATGGTCAATAGAGATAACAATTTGTTCAAATGTAAAGGTGAACAAAAGTTGTCATCGAATCTGACAATCATTATTCTCCTTTCTCTGTGTTAAGCACTGTCACCAGTCTTGTTTTTTAAGTTTGTTCATATTTGAACATCTCTGGCTAAGCCAGCATTTATTGACGATCCTTGGTTGCCATAAGAAGGTGGCGCTGAACTCTCTTTTTCAACCGCTTCAGTCCATGGGGAATAAGGACACTGACAATGCAATTGAGAAGGGAGCTCTGGGATTTTGACAGAAGGACAATGTATACTGGTAATAGTTCCAATGGGAATGGTGTGTGGCTTGAATGGGAACTTGCAGGGTGTTTGTGTTTACACATACTGTAGCTAATAGAGATTCCAGGTTTGAAATGTGCTGTCAAAGAAGCCCTGTTTATTTCTGTCTTCTAGATAGTACCATAATGTCTTCAATCAAACTTTAATGCTTGGTTTGGGTAGCTTCAGCTATTCTGATTGGAGTTTCTTTAATCTTTCACATACGTTAGTAAGGAATTGTATGGTCCATATAATCCTTTCCCATGGAACCTGTGAACTGGAGAATTAATTAGGTTCAGTTTTGCTAATGTAATCAAAATGTTTTGTGAGCAATGTTCTCTCTAAACAATGTGTGCTGTGTGGGCTACATACTGCTTCATGCATGTACAGATGGCACCACCAAGTAAAGGGTTATAAACTTAACCAAAACGTAACCCACACAAACCAAAAAGAAGATTTTTAGTACAAATTATAGTTGAGTGGATAGGCCAATTCTTTTACTTACTGTCCTCACAATAATCATTCATAATAAACTGTGTCAGCAACAAAGCTAAGAATGAATACAAATGTAAAATCTTAGAATTCATTCTTGTTTTTGACAGTCAAATGTAAAGTCACTTCAAGGAAATTGTTTGAAAAGTAGCTATGTATACTTTCAAATGGAGACATCTTCATATACACCGTTCAGTACAACAGTGACTGGCTATTGTTATAACTGATACAAGGAATACACTGATAATCAAACCCCAGTACTCCACCATAGGATCACTACAATGCAGAAACGGGCCATCCGCCCCATAGCAATCTTCCAAAGATCATCTCACCCAGCCCTGCTTCCCTACCACATCACCTGCATTTCCCACAGCAAATACACATAAACTACACACACCTGCGCACTATGGGGCAATTTGGCATGCCTAATCCACCCTAACCCGCAAATCTTTGAACTGTGGGAGGAAACTGGAGCACCCGTAGGAAACCAACACAGACACAGAGAGAATATGCAAACTCCACACAGACGGTCACCCTGAGGCTGGAATCGAACCTGGGTCCCTGCTGCTGTGAGGCAGCAGCGCTAACCATTTTTTTAGATTAGACTTACAGTGTGGAAACAGGCCCTTCGGCCCAACAAGTCCACACCGACCCGCCGAAGTGCAACCCACCCATACCCCTACATTACCCCTTACCTAACACTATGGGCAATTTAGCTTGGCCAATTTACCTGACCCGCACATCTTTGTGACTATGGGAGGAAACCGGAGCACCCGGAGGAAACCCACGCAGACACGGGGAGAACGTGCAAACTCCACACAGTCAGTCGCATGAGTCGGGAATTGAACCCGGGTCTACAGGCGCTGTGAGGCAGCAGTGCTAACCACTGTGCCACCGTGCCGCCCACCATTGAGCCACTGTGCTACCAATCACATCATTTATTGATTCAGTCACCAAAATGGCCAATAGATTCATTTTTTTATGCTATCCAGAATAATGATGGACTAATTTGGAGTTTAGAAGAAACAAACTATAAGCAGAAGTAGGTCATTGTCCTTTGAGTCTCCGTCATTCATTATGACCATGGCTGATCAGACTATTTAATTGCCTGTTCCTGCTATTCCCCCATATCCTCGGACCCTTTAGCCTCAAGTGCTAGGTCCCAACCCTTCTTGAAATCAGACAATATTTTGGCCTCTAATGCTTTCTATGTCCCTGGTAATAAGACAAATAACACTGGATGCTTTATTAACTGCTCTCTCAAACTGTCCTGCCACTTTAATGAGGTGTGTATATGTATATGTATGCCCTGCACCCCTTTAGGGTTATACCCTCTATTTTATATTGTATTACAACATTCCTCCTCCCAAAATATATCACCTCACACTTCTCTGCATCTGCCACCTATCTACCCACTCTACTAACCTGTCAATGTCCATTTGGAGGTTCACATCTTTCATCTCACATTTTATAAACCTTCTAAATTTAGTAAGATCAATCCTCTTTTCAAAATACATTAATTACTTAAGTCTGGAAATGCAGAATTTTAAAATGATACAAAATGCTGAAGTGGGTAAATAAGGGACATATAACATAAACCTTTAATATTGCTATACAGAGAGACACTGCTACCAAAGTTTTTTGTCTTCCATTCACCAGGACTAAAGGAAGAATGTCAAATGTTGAATGGTCATGACAATTTATACTACAAAAGAAACAGGTGCTGATTGGATGCCAAGATAGCTTTGATTGGCCTAGGCACTGCCCTGTAGAAAACAATAGGACAAGATCGGCTGTGCAGGCTCTCAGGCAATTCGAGAAAAGGTATAAGCTTGAATATCTCCTTTCTGTTTGTGGAGAACATGTCCCCGTGTGCAATGATCACTTCTATCAGACATATATTCACTACACTATGAGTTTGACCAATTATCTTAAATTAATTGTTAGTATAGCTGTCAGGATTGTTCAGCAAGTACTGCCTAACCCCAGAATCACATTGCCAGTGGACATTTTGGTTTGGATTTTGCAAGTGCAGGCTAGTTGAGTATGGTCTGTACTCTTCTTATTGTGAACAATAAAAACGATATGCTATTTAATTTTTCAGCCAATTGCTGAGATGTAGGCTCCACATACCTGGCATCACATTAATACTGAAACTCAAATAAAACATTGTTCAATTTTCTGGATGCAGGACATCTTTTTTGACAGTTAATAACCTGCTTATAAAAGGAAATGGACAAGAAATATAAAACAAACAGCAAGAGCTTCTATAGTTATCTAAAACAAAAGAAAATAGCTAAAGCGAGTGTTGGACCTTTGGAAGGTATGTTTGGGCAATTGATAATGGGAAACAGGGAAATGGCAGATAATTTAAACCAATATATTGCGTGGTGGAGGACACCATAAAGCATCACAAAGATATCAGGTTAGCAAGATGCTAATGGAAGGACAGCTCCTGTAACAGTCTCTATCACGAAAGGTAATGTATTTGACAAACAAGTCGGACTAATGGCAGACTATTGCCAGAACTGGATGGCCTCCATCCAAGGGTTTTAAAGAAAATGGCTGCAGAGAGAGTGGAGACATTGATCAAAATATTCCTAACTGGATTCTGAGAAGATTCCAGCAGCTTGGAAAACTGCGAATGCGGTGGGTGGGAGAGAGAAAGCAGGAAACTACAGGCCAATTAGTCTAACATCTATCATTGGGAAAATGCTGGAATCTATTATTAAGGATGAAATAGCAGGTCATTTAGAAAATCTTAAAATAGTTAAACACAGTCTGTATTGTTTTGTGAACAGGAAATCAGCTATCTCCTTTAGAATTCTGGGATGTAGTCCATCTGGTTTGGTTGATCTATCCACCTTCTAGATTAGAGTGGTGTTGGAAAAGCACAGCAGTTCAGGCAGCATCCGAGGAGCAGCAAAATCAATGTTTCAGGCAAAAGACCTTCATCAGGAATACAGGCAGACAGCCTGAAGGGTGGAGAGATAAGTGAGAGAAGGGTGGGGGTGGGGAGAAAGTAGCATAGAGTACAATAGGTGAGTGGGGGGGTGGGTATGAAGGTGAAAGGTCAGAGAGGAGGGTGGAGTGGATAGGTGGAAAGGAAGATAGGCAGGTAGGACAAGTCATGGGGACGGTGCTGAGCTGGAAGTTTGGAGCTGGGTGAGGCGGGGGAAGGGGAAATGAGGAAACTGTTGAAGTCCACATTGATGCCCTGGGGTTGAAGTGTTCCGAGGCAGAAGGCGAGGCGTTCTTCCTCCAGGCGTCTGGTGGCGAGGGAGCGACGGTGAAGGAGGCCCAGAACTTCCATGTCCTCAGCAGAGTGGGAGGGGGAATTGAAATGTTGGGCCACAGGGCGGTGTGGTTGATTGGTGTGGGTGTCCCAGAGATGTTCCCTAAAGCGCTCTGCTAGGAGGCGCCCAGTCTCCCCAATGTAGAGGAGACTGCATCGGGAGCAACGGATACAATAAATGATATTGGTGGATGTGCAGGTAAAACTTTGATGGATGTGGAAGGCTCCTTTGGGGCCTTGGATGGAGGTGAGGGAGGAGGTGTGGGCGCAGATTTTGCAATTCCTGAGGTGGCAGGGAAAGGTGCCAGGATGGGAGGGTGGGTTGTACGGGGGCGTGGACCTGACCAGGTAGTCACAGAGGGAACGGTCTTTGCGGAAGGCAGAAAGGGGTGGGAAGGGAAATATATCCCTGGTGGTGGGGTCCGTTTGGAGGTGGCGGAAATGTCAGTGGATGATTTGGTTTATGCGAAGGTTGGTTGGTTGGGTGGAAGGTGAGCACCAGGGGTGTTCTGTCCTTGTTACAGTTGGAGGGAGGAGGGGTCTGAGGGCGGAGATGCGGGATGTGGACAAGATGCATTGGAGGGCATTTATCTCTCCACCCTTCGGGCTCTCTGCCTGTATTCCTGATGAAGGGCTTTTGCCCGAAACATCAATTTTGCTGCTCCTTGGATGCTGCCTGAACTGCTGTGCTTTTCCAGCACCACTCTAATCTAGAATCTGGTTTCCAGCATCTGCAGTCATTGTTTTTACCTGATCTATCCAGCTTCAGACCTTTCAGCCTCCCCAGCACCTTATCCTTAATGATGGCCATTACACTCTCTTTGGCTCCCTGACTCTCTTGTAGCTCTGATATGCTGCTGATGTCTCCACTGGAAACGGTTGCAAAATACCTGTTCAGTTCCTCTGCCATTCCGTTGTTCTCCATTACCACTTCTCTGGCGATCCAATGTTCACTCTTACCTCTCTCTCTTACCTCATGAATGGGAAATCAAGCCTGACAAATTTTATTCCAGTTATTTGAGCAGTTACTAAGCAGGATAGATGAAGGGGAAGCAGTCAATATAATTAATTTGGGTTTTCAGAGCGCATTTGATAACATAGAAACATAGAAGATAGGAGGAGTAGGTCATTTAATTCCTTGAGTCTGCTCCACCATTTATGTTGATCATAGCCATAATTAGTAGGAGTCAGAGAATTGGGATGGGGGGGGGGGGGGGTAGGCTTCCAAGGATAATAACTTGTACCAAGTGGGGTCCTGCAGGGATCAGTGCTGGGGCCACAGTCACTTGCAATATACATTAATTATTTGGATGGGGAAACTGAGTGCCAAGTTTGTGGATGGCATAAAAATAGTTGGGAAGTCAAGTGCTGACAATGACACAGAGTCTGCAGAGGGCTATAGACAGGGTAAAATCTTGCAGATGGAATATAATATGGATTTGTGAAGTTAGACACTTTGGTAGGAAGAATAGAGGATCTGAATATTATTTAAGTGGATAAAGATGGAAGAAAGCTGAATAGTAGAGGGATATACGAGTCATAAAATCCCTAAACTGTGGGAACAGGCCATTCAGCATATCATGTCCACACTGACCCAAACCCACCCTGCATTTCCCATGGCTAATCTATCTAGCCTGCACATCCCTAGATACCATAGCAATGTAGCATGGTCAATCCACCTAACTTGCACTAACCTTTGGACTGTGGGAGGAAACCGGAGCACCCGAAGAGAACCCACGCAGATACAGGGAGAATGTGCACACTGAGTCTCCAGAGCGGTGAGGCAGTAGTGCTAACCACTGCAGGCTATAGCCATACAGGTAGTTAGTGAGGCTGCACCTAGTGTACTGTGTACAATTGCGGTCCCTATATTTAAAATAAAAATAATCAAAATAATGTGAAGTAAAGGAATTTGCACAGAGAAGAGGAGATGATGGCCCAGTGCTAGTATTACCAAACTATTAATCCAGAGACCCAGATAATGTTCTGGGGACCTGGTTTTGAATCCCACCATGGCAGATGGTGGGATTTTAATTTGATAAAATATCTGGAAGTAAGAGTTTAATAATGAGTATAGAACTGGTGTCAATCATCAGGAAAAAATCCCATCTGGTCCAGTAATGTTCTTTAGGCAAGGAAATCTGTCATCTGTACCTGGTTTGACCAATGTATGACTTCAGACCCATAACAATGTGATTGACCGTTAATAGCCATTTGGGCAATGTGCAATAAATGCTGTGCATTGGCAGCAATGTGCAAATCCTGTGACTGGATTAAAGAAAATTAAATTACAATCAGAAGAGAAGAGTTACTTAATGAATCAATCTTACTCACACCCCAATAAATCTCAGTGTCATCAATAACATGGAACTGGGGATAATGATAATATGCTATTTTCCTGTGCATCAAACCACAGCCACATCAAACCACAGCCACATCAAACCAAGCCCACCTTCTACAGCTCTGAATACATAACTTTTAACATGGGCTTCACAATGCAGATTGGAGCTCAGTCTACTATCTCACCTGGAATTCCATACTTTCGATAATGTAGGATTTACTGAGTACCACATTGAGGATTAATTGAGATTATATTGTCAAGTCCTAGAGAGGAATTCAAGAACACAAACTTCTAAAAATTGTTAAAAATTACACATCACCAGTTTGTAGTCTAACAGGTTTATTTGGTAGTCATGATCTGGAAATGTTGGTGTTGGACCGGGTGTACAAAGTTAAAAATCACACAACACCAGGTTATAGTCCAACAGGTTTATGCTCCTTCATCAGGTGGTTGTGGAGAATAATAAAATAAAGGTGATCTGATAGTAATGCTGAGTTCTGATTCATGGCTTTTGTCTTGTGCTGTGAAACCATGAACTGGTTAGATGTACAGGATATCAAAATACAAGATAGTTTTTATATTAGTGTTGATTGTGGGATTATTTTGTTACATAGAGGGATGAAAGAACTGATGCAGAAATCATGGACTGAATGGTCTCCTTCTGTGCTGCACTATGCCTTAGTTCTATTCTGTAACTGTGCCACAATCTAGTCCATTGTCTTCTTGAAATTGATAAGATTGCTTATTTGTATTGTCTGTCCATCAGCCTCTTTGTGAAGAAATGAGGGATGGGAAATGAGTGCTGATACATTGGCTGGCTGATAAAATTTCAGCATGTATAGGAGCTGGCTGATCATTCTTACCCCACTATATGCCGACTGTCAAAAGAACAAAAGAGAAATACAGCACAGGAATGGGTCCTTCGGCCCTCCAAACCTGTGCTGATCATCATGCCCTAACTAAATTACAAAACAAACCTTCTGCCCTTATTCGGCCTGTACCCCTCTATTCCCTCCCTGATCATGTAACTATTCAGATGCCTGGATCCTTTCCCCCTCACCCCTTGAGCCTGTGCTCCCTTGTAATTGAAACTTCAACCCTGGGAAGAAGCCTCTGACTATCCACCCTCTGCCTCTCACAATTCGGTGACCTCTCTCAGGTCTCCTCTTAGCCACCGTCTTTCCAGTGAAAACAACACTAGATTTTTAAAAACTTTTCCTCATAGCCAATGCTCTCGAGACCAGGCAACATCCTGATGAACCTTCTCTGCACTCTCTCTAAAGCTTCCACATCCTTCTGGTAGAGTGACAACCAAAACTGCACACAATACTCCAAATGCGACCTAACAAGAGTTTTATATGGCTGCCACATGGTTTGCCAACTCTTATGGTCCATGTCTTGGCTGATGAAGGCAAACATGATATATGCCTTCTTCATCACTTTGGCCACCTGTGTTGCCACTTTTAGGGAACTGTGGACCTGTATGCCCTCTGTATGTTGATGTTCCTGAGGGTTCAGTCATTTACAGTGTAATTCGGACTGAAAACCGATCCTCCAAAATGCACACCTCACATTTGTCTGGACAAATTTGACTGTCCTCTGATGTTGCGCATGAACCAGACAGCACCTAGCAGCGGAGGTGAAGTTCGCCATGAAGCTGAATTCCATTCCACCACTTCCCTTTTGCATCTTAAACGTAGATTCTTCAAGTTTAATTTATTTTCTTTTGTAAACAGGAAAGACTTTGGATATAATTTTAGCTTCAGCTATCATCATGTGTGCACATTTTGAATATTCCAATTCCCATTGCACTAAATCAATAAAGGGACACCTGTGAATTGTAAGTAATTGCATTCTCTTTATCCCACTTTAAGTTTATTAACATTGTCTTCCACTATTTATCTCTGAACTAATCTGATCAATTGTGAAGCAAATACAACGCAAGGTGAATCAGAAAGATGGCCCTAAATTGAGTTGGATATGAGACAGAAAGGCAAGGCAAAGTGATCAGAGGATGAGATGGATGCAGTCAGAGAGTCATAGAGTCATAGGAAACAGACCCTTCGGTCCAACTCGTCCATGTCGATCAGATATCCTAACCTAATCTAGTCCCATTTGCCAGCACTTGGCCCATATCCTTCCAAACCCTTCCTATTCATATACCATCCAGACATTTTTCAAATGTTGCTATTGTACCAGCCTCCACCACTTCCTCTGGCAGCTTATTCCACATACGCACCACCCTCTACGTGAAAAGGTGGCCCCTTAGATCCCTTTTAAATCTTTCATCTGTCACCCTAAACCTGTGCCCTCTAGTTCTGGACTCCTGCACCCCAGGGAAAAGACCTTGTCCTATCTATGCTGCTTATAAACCTCTATAAGGTCACCCTTCAGCCTCCGACGCTCCAGGGAAAACAGCCCCAGCCTGTTCAACCTCTCCCTAAAGCTCAAATTCTCCAACCCTGGCAATTTCCTTGGATATCTTTTCTGAACCCTTTCAAGTTTCACAACATCCTTCCAATAAGAAGGAAACTAGAATTGCATGAAATATTCCAATTGTGGACTAATTAATGTCCTGTACAACCGCAACATGACCTCCCAACATCCTTATTCAATGCTCTGACCAATATACCAAACACCTTCTTCACTATCCTATCTACCTGCAACTCCACTTTCAAGGAGCTATGAACCTGCACTCCAAGGTCTCTTATGCAGCAACACTCCTTAGGACCTTACTATTGAGTGTATAAGTCTTGTTCTGATTTGCTTTTCCAAAATGCAGCACCTCACATTTATCTGAATTAAACTCCATCTGCCACTCCTCAGCCCATTGGCCCATCTGATCAAGATCTTGTTGTAATCTGAGGTAACCTTCTTCCCTGTCCACTACACCTCCAATTTTGGTGTCATCTGCAAGCTTACTAACTATCCCCTCTATGTTCACATTCAAATCATTTACATGATGAAAAGCAGTGGACCCTGCACTGATCCTTGTGCCACACCACTGGTCATCAACCTCCAGTCTGAAAAGCAATCCTCTACCACCACTCTTTGTCTTCTATCTTTGAGCCAGTTCTGTATCCAAATGGTTCTCCCTGTATTTCATGAGATTTAACCTTGTCTCCCATGGGGAACCTAGTCGAACGCTTTATTGAAGTCCACATAGGTCACATCTACCCTCTGCCCTCATCAATCCTCTTTATTACTTCTTCAAAAAACTCAATCAGGATTGTGAGACATGATTTCACACGCACAAAGCCATGTTGACTATCCCTAATCAGTCCTTGCCTTTCCAAATACATGTACATCCTGTCCCTCAGGATTCCCTCCAACAACTTGCCCACCACTGATATCAGGTTCACCGGTCTATAGTTCCCTGGCATTTCCTAACCACCTTTCTCAAATAATGGTACCACATTAGCTAACCGCCAGTCTTCCAGCAACTCGTGACTATCGATGATACAAATATCTCAGTAACGGGCTCAGCATTCACTTCTCTAGCTTCCCACAGAGTTCTAGGGTACACCTGATCAGGTCCTGGGGATTTATCCACTTTTATATTTTCAAGACATCCAGCACTTCCTCCTCCATAATATGGACATCCTCCAAGATGTCACCATCTATTTCACTACATTCTACATCTTGCATGTACTTTTCCACAGTAAACACTGGTGAAAAATACTTGTTTCGCATTTGCCCCATCTCCTGCAGCTCCACACAAAGGCCACCTTGCTGATCTTTGAGGGACCCTATTCTCTCCCTAGTTACCCTTTTGTCCTTAATGTATTTGTAAAAACCCTTTGGATTCTCCTTAATTCTATTTGCCAAAGCTATCTCATGTCCCGTTTTGCCCTCCTGATTTCCCTCTTAAGTATACTCCTACTTTCTTTATACTCTTCTGAGGATTCACTCGATCTATCCTGTCTATACCTTATATATGCTTCCTTCTTTTTCTTAACAAAAACCTCAATTTCTCTACTCATCCAGCATTCCCTATACCTACTAGCCTTTCAGCCTGACAGGAATATACTTTCGCTGGACTCATGTTATCTTATTACTGAAATCTTCCCATTTTCCAGCCGTCCCTTTACCTGCGAACATCTGTGCTCAATCAGGTTTTGAAAGTTCTTGCTTAATTCTGTCAAAATTGGCCTTCCTCCAATTTAGAACTTCAACTTTTAGATCTTGTCTATTCTTTTCCATCACTATTTTAAATCTAATAGAATTATGGTCGCTGGCCCCAAAGTGCTCCCCCACTGACACCTCAGTTACCTGCCCTGCCTTATTTCCTAAGAGTAGGTCAGGTTTTGCACCTTCTCTAGTAGGTACATCCACATACTGAATCAAAACATTTTCTTGTACACACTTAACAAATTTCTTTTCATCTAAACCCTTAACACTATGACAGCCCCAGTCTACATTTGGAAAATTAAAATTCCCAACTATAACCACCAACTATTATTCTTACAGATAACTGAGATCTCCTTAAAAATTGTTTCTCAATTTCCTGCTGACTATTGGGGGGCCTATAATACAATCCCAATAGGGTGGTCACCACTTTCCTATTTCTCAGTTCCACCCAAATAACTTCGCTAGATGTATTCCCAGGAATATCCTCCCTTAGTACAGCTGTAATGCTATCCCTTATCAAAAACACCCCCCCACCTCCCCCCCTCCCCCCCAACTTCTGTCTTTCCCTCCCTTTCTATCCTTCCTGTAGCATTTGTATCCTGGAACATTAAGCTGCCAGTCCTGTCCATCCCTGAGACATATCTCTGTAATTGCTATGATATCCCTGTCCAATGTTCATAAACATGCCCTGAGTTCATCTGCCTTCCCTGTTAGGCCCCTTGCATTGAAATAGATGCAGTTTAATTTATCAATCCTATCTTGTTCTCTGTTTTGTTCTTGCCTGCCCTGACTATTTGACTCACTCCCTTTCCAACTGTTGCCAGTATAGTAGACCCCTTCTAATTCAGGTGCAATCTGTCCTTCTTGTACAGGTCAACTCTAACCCAGACGAGACCCAGAAATGTGAATCCTTCTCCCCTTCACCAGCTCCTCAGCTACACATTCATCTGCTCTATCCTTCTATTCCTACCCTCACTAGCTCATAGCACCGGGAGGAATCCGGATATTACTACCCTCGAGGACCTAGTCTTTAAGTTCCTGCCTAACTTTCTATTTCTCCCTTCGGAATCTCATCCTTTTCCATTCCTATGTCATTGGTTCCAATGTGTACAATGACCTCCTGCTGGTCTCTCTCTCTCCTTTGAGAACATTCTGCACCCTCTCTGAGACACCCTTGATCCTGGCACCAGGGAAACAACACACCATTCTGATGTTTCGCTGCTGGCCACAGAAACGTCTGTCTGTGCCTCTGACTAGAGAGTCCCCTAACACAATCAATTGCTTGGAACCCGATATTCCCTTCATTACATTTGAGCCAGTCTCGATACTAGAAACTTAGCTTTCATGATACGTTCCTCTGAGAATCCATCACCCCCTACATTTTCCAAAACAACATACTTGTTTGAGATGGGGATAGCCACAGGAGACTCCTGCACTACCTGCCTACCCCTCTTATCTTTCCTACCTGATTATATCTGCAGCCTTTCTCCCTTCCTATAACTGCCATCCATCATAGCCTGTAACTCCTATAAATTCCTCAATCCCCTAACTGCCGATCCATGAGATCTGATAGGGTTCACAATCAGAGACACTTCCTGCAGACATAACCATCAGTAACATGGAAACTCTGTCTAAACTCCCACATCTAACAAGAAGAGCACATCACTCTGCTAAAACAGCAGGTGTGTAACTCAATCTAGGAAAGCAGTGGATAATTGCACAAGGCAAGTTATTTTGCATCAGTAATTGTGTCATGCACAAAGTTATCCTAAGGGCATGTCTAATAGTGATGTGAGTGATGTGTAATTAAGTTGTACAGTCAATGCTATGGATCAGCACAATAGAGCTTCCAGCATGCAGGCTGAATGAAGTGGTATAGCACAATAGTGTGTTTCTAACCTTAATTGTGTCACACAGTAGACGTGCATCTCAGAGGGACAGCAAGCATGGCACTGGCCTGACAATATGGCATATTCTTGTCATTGTACAAATTTCATGTCTAGCATGGGGAAATTGCATAAGGCTTTACAATGACATGCCTTTTGAAAAATGTATGGATACTTTTGAGGTTAAAGGAACTGATTTTTAGGCACATTAATTATGTAGAACATAGAGTACAGAAACAGGCCATTCACCCCAACCAGTATATGTAGCCTTGTGCCACATTAAACTGCACAGAATTAAGTGAAACCCAGTTGCTTGGAAAGAGACTATGAGAATGAATATGTGAGTGAGTGTTTGTTGTTTTATATATTTAATTCCTTTTTCAGCCTTTGTAATGAATTTGCCATGCACAGCAAATTTCATGACCACAAGTCAGAACTCAAACTACTGACGAGATTTTTACACTTTAATTCCAAAAAGTAATTTTTCAAAAGAAGATTGAGACAATAACTGCAGTGTAAAAACTTCTGTGTGAGACTAATGGGATGTGACATGTGAAGGTGTCTTGTTCAAATAGACTGGAGTTGGTTTCAACTCTACTGGAGTAGACTAGTTGAAATGAATGTCAATTGATGCACACAAGAACATTCAAGCATTAATATGATGTGAAAGTCACAGTTGGAAAACTATTCCTGGTCACCCTTGTGTTGCAGACAAAGACGCTCTTTCACTCTTCATGCTGCAAACCAGTTAAAAAAGGAATCAAAACAAGGAACTTCAATAAGCCTACAAAACCAAGCATCTCAAAACAACTACTGCTCAACTACTCATGACAATGCAACAGGTAACTTCCATCACAGCAGCCACAAAGTTCAACTCTTTTCTCTCTTCAAACGATTCAGAGACTGATTTACACATCTTCTTCAAATTTCTATTTGGACTCATCTCTTACTCTAACCTGTCTTTATGTGTTGCACTGCTAATTCTCCTTGCATTTAGGAATTAATAATCTCACTCTTTGTTAATTCAAGAAAACGCAATTAAATTGGCTCCTTTTAAAACATGAACTTACTTGGGTCTTTGAGAAAGGCATCCATGACAGAAGGGACCCTTTTGCAACGAACACAGATGCCACCAACCAAACGTGTGGGTGAATAAAGAAGGAAATCCAATCCATCTCTCCTCACTCAGAAAAGCAACAGGTTTGGAAACCTTTCTAGAACCTCAGTCAGAGTCTGGTTGTATCACAGGATTAACATTTCAGGTAGCTCATAAGAAGGAAATTAGAAGGATCTGAAACATTAAATCTATTTCTGTCTCTAAAGATACTGCCTGACTTGCTGAGATTTTCCAACAACTCATGTTCTTATTTCAGATTTCTTACATCTGCAGTGTTAACATCTCCATTTCTCTAAAGGTCATTAGTCTCCAGAAACCTATCAAGCTTAGTCTTGAACCTGCTCAAATATCGAACTTCCACAGACCTCTGGGGTAAAGATTTCTAAAGATTCACTTATTCTTTGAGTTAGGACATTCCTCCTCATCATGTAGAATCTCCATAGAGCAGAAGCAGGCCTTTCAGCCCATCAAGTTCACTACAAACCTCTGAAGGCAATCCCACCCAGACCCATACACCCCACTCCATCCCCATAATCCTGCATTTCCCATGGCCAATCTACCCAACCTGCACATCTTTGGACTGTGGGAGAAAGCCAGAGCACCCAGAGGAAACACATGCAGACACAGGGAAGATGCGCAAACTCCACACAGACAGTTGCCCACAGGTGAGTTTAAATCCAAGTCCCTGGAGCTGTGAGCCAGCAGTGCTTACCAATGAGCCACAGTATCTCAGTCCAAAATGCTCCAGCCTTTATTCTGAAATTATATCTCCCCAGTTTAGAGGCACTAGCCAAGGGAAGCATTTTACCTATATTTATCCTGTAAGAAGTTTATAATTTCAATGAGGTCATTTCCCTTTCTATGAAACTCTAAGGAATGCAGATTCCGTTTCCTCAAGCTGTCCTCCTACACAATCTTGTCAGCCCTGGGATTAGTGAACACTCAATGATCTCCCTCGATGAGATTAAAACTGTACATAATGCTTCAGGAATTCCCTCCCTAACAGCATTGTAGGTTTACCTACACCAAAGGGGATGCGACGATTCAAGAAGGCAGCTGCCACCACCTTCTGTGGTGGGCATTAAATACTAACCCATATCATTGGATGAACAAAAAAGGTTTTATATAAAACAGAAAGGTGTCTTTTTATCAGTGAAAGCCCCTTGAAATGAATGCCGACATGGCGTTCGCCTCCCCTTATTGCTTGCATGCCCTGTACGCTGGCTTTTAGTAGCTAATGGACAAAGTCAACCAGCTTTCTCAGAGAGCGAAGCAGTCCATGTTGAAATGCAGCATGGTCTGGACAGTAGCTTGGTTGGGCTGAAAAGTTGGGCAAGAAACATTTGTCTCCCAGAAATGCCAGGTGTTGATCATCGCCAACAAGATAGAATCTTGCCCTTGACATTCAAAGGCAGCACCCATGCTGAATTCCACCCTATCAATATTGTGGGGTTACTATTGATCAGAAACTGAACTGGATTTTAATAATTAGTTCAAAGGTTAGGGTTTCAAGCAGCTGTACAACTCCCCCAGACTGACCTCTATGGAGCTAAAGACTGACAGTGATCCACTCCTCAGACTGCAGAAGGACTGAACCCCTGACTGGATACCTGACCACAGCCAATCCCCTGGACTGGCATGGGAAACTGCTCTTAACTTACTGTGTCAGGACCCCACAACTGATAGGGGCCCTCTACGGTCTTCTGTGAGGTCTACTCCGTTAGGACTTTGAGACATGTTTGCTTGCTTGATGCAACGTGTTGGCCACATAAGCTCCAGACACATGGTGCAGGGATGAGACTGACATGGCACAGCAAGTCATACAGACCTTTGAATGAGGACTGCTGCCAGCAAGGCAGGCTACCTGATGGTGTGACTGCACTAAAAGGCACAGCAAAGCAAGCTAAGGCAGGGGATTCTGTGAGCACCTAGAAAGGTGCTAAGTAAATGAGCACAAAAAGGGCAAGTAAGCAGCCTAATCCAGTCTGTGAGCTGAGCACTTGATGTGAACACAAAGTGCCCTTGCAGAAATCTTTCAATGCAAGTTGCCAGTGTGCCCTGCAATACATACCTTCATTTTCTAAGTGTCCAACAAGTGGATTGGATGGATGCCATGATGGTTGTGAGGTGGTGGTGAATGTTGGATGGCTAGATTGATGGATGACTGCTCTGTATGGTTGGTGCCCATGGATCATGTTCTGAAATGCTGTTTGGTGCTGAGTAACATGGAGGCTGCACATAGCTAGTGGGGAGCTGTAATTGCAAGGTACACGCACTGACGTGTCAAGAATTCTCATGGTCGCATTTGTTTGGCATGTTTGGATGAGATAGGAAGCTGAATATTAATACTATTGTGTTAAGAAGATGTTTAACCTCAGTTACCTCATGAGAAACTACCTAGTAGTTTGGCAAAGGTCTATAAGATACAAATTGCTCCCAACATTGCAAAAGGCCTCACCAGACTTATTGCACGATTCAACCACAAATCTCGCCACAACCCAGATCAATCAGGCCCCTATATGATTCCACTCATTTCTCAGTTCTTCATTATAGATTTGCCTGTCATCGCCTGTACTGGGCCTACATTTGTCCTTGTTAATCTCTTCCCTTTCACATATCAATACAAGATTGTACAGGCTGCCTTAAGGTTCCATTCTAGCTTCCATTCATATTCCCATTTTCCTTTCCTTCCTTGGCCTTCCTTTGTTGTGTTTAGAAATTGCCTCGCTAGTTACCTAGTCCCAGGAGTAATTGGCACTAGGCAGCAAATACCCACCCTGCCAGTGACACTCACACTCCATGAAAGAATGAAGGAAAAATCTATGATGGCAAGTGATTCTGATGAAAGGTCATTGGTGTGATAAGTTAACCTTCCATCCCTCTCTGTATAGCTTTCTTCATATCATTTAATTTTTCTGTATTTTATGATTTGGACTAAAATGAGAAATGAATTGATTTAAAAGTCAAGGATTGTTGCAGCATTTTTATAGTTTCTATATTTACAAGTTGATTTGGAAGCACTAGCTTTCATCAGCTGGTTGTGGAGCAGGAGCATAAGTTACAGAATTTATAGCAAAAGGCTACAGTGTCATGTGGCTGAAATATATTATACAAATTTAGATTAAGACTTTCATCACTTAGAATGGTTTTGCTAGTTTCAGTTCATTAATATGTAAATCCCAGAACTCCTTTTAAGTCACATTCTCAAAATAACTTCAGGTTTTCTAACAAAATGGGTCACCTCAGTACAGATAATGCATTAAAGGTGTCAGATTAAAGTCTGTCTGTGTCCCCAGCTTGAGTTAGACTGGTTCTATTCCAAAATTGGGATTAGACTCTCTGCATAAAAAACCTACCTCTGACATTTCCCCTATACCTTCCTTCAATCACCCTAAAATTATGACCTGTCATGACAGCCATTCCTGCCCTGGGGAAATGTCTCTGGCTATCTACTCTATCTATGCCTCTCATTACCTTGTACAACTCTATCAAATCACCTCTCTTCCTTCTTCTCTCCAGTGTGAAAAACCTGAGCCTACTCAACCTTTCTTCATAAGACAAGCCCTCCAATCCAGGCAGCATCCTGGTAAATCTCCTCTTCACCCTCTCTAAAGCATCTACATCCTTCCTATAATGAGGCGATCAGAACAGGACACAATATTCCAAGTGTGATCTAATACTCCAAGTTTTATAGAGCTGCAGCAAAACCCCACAGCTCTTAAACTCAATCCCCCGGTTAATGAAAGCAAAAACACCATATGCCTTCTTAACAACCCCTCAACTTGGATGGCAACTTTGAGGGATCTATGTACATGAACCCCAATATCTCACTGTTCCTCCACATTGCCAAGAATCCTGTCTTTAATCCTGTATTCAGCATTCAGATTCGACTTTCCTAAATGTGGGTCGGTGTGGACTTGTTGGGCCGAAGGGCCTGTTTCCACACTGTAAGTAATCTAATCTAAAACGAATCATTTCACATTTTTCAAGGTTGAACTCTATCTGCCACTTCTCAACTAGCTCTGCATCCCGTCAATGTCATGTTGTAGCCTGCAACAGCCCGTGATTCTGCTGACTTTTGCGTCATCGGCAAATCTATTAACCGACCCTTCCACTTCTTCATCCAAGTTATTTATAAAAACTACAAAGAGCAGAGGCTCAAGAATGACCCCTGTGGCACACCACTGGTCACCAAGCTCCAGGCAGAATACTTTGGTAGAAATCATCAAACATCTGGTGAAGCAGCAGCTGTCCATGCTCTCATTTCTGATCAAAGCCAGCCTCTTTTCCCTTCCCATTTGCTGTAAGCCATGACTTTTAATGGATGGCAAAGACCTTTGTAAGTGTACAGTGTAACGAGTGGGAAAATGGGACTAGTGTAGATACTGGTTTATTTTTGACTTTATGGGCTGAATGGCTTCTTCTGTACTGCATGATTCTATAACTCAGTCACCCTGTGTCTCCTGAAACAGGCTTCCGGAAAAGGAGTCTAAAACAGTGGCATTTTGATCATCAAAAGCATTACTCAGCAATCCCCATGAACAGAGATCACTGAATTGTTTTTCCCTCCCACCCACTATGTGCACGTGTACATGTGCATGGGTACGTGTGCATGAGCAAACATGTGTATATGTGTGTGTTTAAGGAGGGGGTTTATAAGGGGGTTAGAGTTTTAATGAGTAGTTTGATATGTCAACAGTTCATAGTTATTTATCTGTGGTTGGAATCTGTTTATTCGTAATAATTAGACATTCTTGCTGAGTACAGAAACCTGGTCTGTGCTGTTTGCCAACCAGGTTTGAGGAACCAATTTGAAGAATTCTGTGCACTTTTATAAATTTTTTTATTTTATTGATAACTCCAGGAAAAGCAGGGCTTGATTTCCACCACGCTGTCCCAGTGAGGGTGACAATAGAGGCTGTCTGATTGGTGCAATGCTCCAGAATTTTCTACTTTCATTTCTTTTTCCAATCTGCAATATTTTCCATTTTATAATGACTCTTTTTGCCATCAGATTTCTTTATTGGAGCATGAAGAATGCATTACATTCTGAAATCTGAGAAATGCATCATAGAACGAAACTGAGCCACTGCTGCAGCCTTTGTGACAAATAACCTGCCTCATGTGAAAAAGAGCTTAAAAATGTGTTGCTGGAAAAGCGCAGCAGGTCAGGCAGCATCAAAGCTCCTTGGATGCTGCCTGACCTGCTGCGCTTTTCTAGCAACACATTTTTAAGCTCTGATCTCCAGCATCTGCAGTCCTCACTTTCTCCTCATGTGAAAAAGAGACCACCTTCTCAAGAACAAATAAGGACGGGCAATAACTGCTGGCCAATCAGCAATGATCATGTCCCACAGTGAATAAAAAATGTAAACCCATTATGAGGTTGGGAGGTCTAGGATGGTTTGACAATCATCTAATTTCCCATCTATGAAAGCTGAAACTCAGAATAAATAAAAACAGAAAATGTTTGACAAACTGAAGAAGATATCCTCTTCTGAAGAACAGTTTAACCAGACTCAACATGCTAACTCTGTTTTTCTCTCTAGAGATGCTGCCAGACTGCAGAGTTTTCCAGCATTTTCTGTTTTTATTTCAGCTTTCCAACGCCACAATGTTTTGCTTTCATTTAACTGAATCTCAGCATAATAACCATGATTTACATCACAAATGACCCTGCCAGTGCAATTGTAACCCTAGTTTCAGTGTTTCCCATTAATCTCATTGAATGAATTTCCCAAATAAATGTTGATAAAGTATCAGTGAAATCTTGACAAAGTATCCCAACAAATCTTTAGATATGTTTTTAAAGTTCTCTTCAAACTCCACCAACAGGCAAACAGCGATATACCTTTAAATGGTACTTAATATACTGTGCAGCAATTTGTTCATTCCCAAATAGCTGATCACTGTTGGGAGAAGTGGGTGAGATTAAGTGCCAGCCAACTGAAGTTCATGGAGTTCAATGTAGGTAAGTGTGAAGTGATTCACTTTGGTAAGAGTAACAAGAAGATGGGGTACTGTGCTAAAGGTCAGATACTTGGTAGTGTGGATGAGCAGAGGGATCTTGGTGTCCATGTACACAGATCTCTGAAAGTTGCCACCCAGGTAAATAGTGCTGTGAAGAAGGCATATGGCGTACTGGCTTTTATTGGTAGAGGAATTGAGTTCCGGAGTCCTGAGGTCATGTTGCAGTTGTATAAGACTCTGGTGCGGCCGCATCTGGAGTATTGTGTGCAGTTTTGGTCGCCATACTATAGGAAGGATGTGGAGGCACTGGAACGGGTGCAGAGGAGGTTTACCAGGATGTTGCCTGGTATGGTAGGAAGATCGTATGAGGAAAGGCTGAGGCACTTGGGGCTGTTTTCATTGGAGAAAAGAAGGTTTAGGGGTGACTTGATAGAGGTGTACAAGATGACTAGGGGTTTAGACAGGGTTGACAATGAGAACCTTTTCCCACGTCTGGAGTCAGCTATTACGAGGGGGCATAGCTTTAAATTAAGGGGAGGTAGGTATAGAACAGATGTTAGGGTTACATTCTTTACTCAGCGAGTCATGAGTTCATGGAATGCCCTGCTAGTTGCAGTGGTGGACTCTCCCTCTTTATGGGCATTTAAATGGGTATTGGATAGGCATATGGAGGATAGTGGGCTAGTATGGGTTAGGTGGGCTTGGATCGGCGCAACATCGAGGGCCAAAGTGCCTGTACTGCGCTGTATTTTTCTATGTTCTATGTTGTATGAAGGTTGGCCATATGAGCATAATACCTGTACATATAATTAGGGGCAGGTGTTGGCCATTCTGTGCCTCAGTCCGGTTTTGCCTTTTAATAAAATTATGTTTTATTTGATAGAGGCACCTACTTTCCGGTCAAGCCCTGATAACTGCTGACTCTCTTGTTAGTCATGAATCTATCAAACTCGGCCTTAGAAATTATGTTGCCTTCACCATTTTCTGGTGAAAGCAATTCCAGAGGCCAATGACCTGCTGAGAAAAGCTACCTGGACTACACCTCCTCCCACTCAGTATCCTGCAAGAATTCCATCCCATTCTCACAATTCCTCTGCCTCTGCCACATCTGCTCGGACAAGGAGACATTCCACTCAGGAGCATCCCAGACATCCAGCTATTTTGAACAATGTGTTTTTTTCCTCCTTCTGTCATCCAGACAGCCCTCTGCTGCATCACCATTTCACTGCTCTAAACTCCCTCCTAATGCAATAAAGACAGGATCCCCCTTGTCTTCACCTACCACCCCACCAGTCTCCGCATCGAACACCTTTATCCTTAAAGACTTCTGCCAACTCCAACTAGACCCCACCACTAAAACCATCTTCCCCTTTGCACCCCTCTCTGCCTTCCTGTGTGGACCGTTCCCTTTGACAGTCCTTGGTTTGCACCACTCTCCCTACCAACCCCCCTGAACCCCCAGGTACCTTCCCCTGCTGGTACGCTTACCTCCATCCAGGGCCCCAAACAGTCCTTCTAGGTGAGACAGCCATTCACCTGCCTCTCCTCCAACCTACTTTACTGTATCAGGTCCTCCTGATGTGGTCTTCTCTACATCAGGGAGACCAAACGTAAACTTGGGGAACAATTCACCGAGCATCGCAGCCGGGCCTGCAGGGGTCAACTGGACCACCCAGTCACCATTTCAATTCCCCCAACCACTCCCTTTCTGATGTGACCATCCTTGGTCTCCTCCATTGCCACAATGAACCACACCACAAATTGGAGAGACAACACCTCATCATCCACCTGGGCAGCCTACAGCTGGAGGACTCAACATTGAGTTCTCTAAGGCAAAAGTGGGGATTGCAGATGCTGGAAATCAGAGTCTAGATCAGAGTGGAGGAAAAGGCGGGGAGTGATGCCAATGTAACTACGGAAGATGGACTTCTTCCATAGTTACACCGGCACCACTCCCCACCTCTTCCTCCGCTACATTGATAACTGCATTGGTGCCACCTCGTGCTCCCGTGAGGAGGTTGAGCAATTCATCAACTTCACCAACACATTCCACCCCGACCTTCAATTCACCTGGACCATCTCTGACACCACCTTCACCTTCCTGGACCTCTCCACCTCCATCAACAGTGACTGCCTCAACACTGACATTTTCTACAAACCCACTGACTCCCACAGCTACCTGGATTATACCTCTTCCCACCCCACCTCCTGCAAAAATGCCATCCCGTATTCCCAATTCCTCCGCCTCTGCCGTATCTGCTCCTAGGAGGACCAGTTCCACCACAGAACACACCAGATGGCCTCCTTCTTTAAAGACCACAATTTCCCTGCCCACCTGGGTGAAGATGCCCTCCAGTGCATCTCATCCACATCCCGCACCCCTGCCTTCAAACCCCACCCCCCCAACCGTAACAAGGCCAGACCCCCTGATCCTCACCTTCCACCTTACCAACCTTTGCATAAACCGCATCATATGACGGCATTTCCACCACCTCCAAACGGACCCCATCACCAGGGATATATTTCCCTCCCCACCCCTTTCCACAAAGACCATTCCCTCCGTGACTACCTGGCCAGGTCCTCGCCACTCTACAACCCACCCTCCCCTCCTGGCGCCTTCCCCTGCCACTGCAGGAACTGCAAAATCTGCGCCCACACCTCCCCCCTCACCTCTATCCAGGCCCCAAAGGAGCCTTCCACATCCATCAAAGTTTCATATCCACCAATATCATTTATTGTATCCGTTGCTCCCGACGCGGTCTCCTCTACACAGGGGAGACTGGACGCCTCCTAGCAGACGGCTTCAGGGAACATCTCCAGGATACCTACACCAATCAACCCCACTGCCCTGTGGCCCAACATTTCAACTCCCCCTCCCATTCTGCTGAGGATATGCAGGTCCTGGGCCTCCTCCACCGCCACTCCCTCACCACCCGACGCCTGGTGGAAGAACGCCTCATTTTCCACCTTGGGACCCTTCAACCCCACGGCATCAATGTGGATTTCACCAGTTTCTTCATTTCCCCTTCCCCCACCTTACCCCAGTTCCAACCTTCCAGCTCAGCACCACCCTCATGACCTGTCCTACCTGCCAATTTTCCTTCCCACCTACCTTCCCCCACCCTCCTTTCTGACCTATCACCTTCATCCCCACCTCCACCCACCTATTGTACTCTTAGCTACCTTCTCCCCAGCCCCCCCCCCCCTACCATTTATCTCTCCACCCTGGAGGCTCCATGCATTCATTCCTGATGAAGGGCTTTTGCCCAAAATGTCAATTTTCCTGCTCCTTGGTTGCTGCCTGACCTGCTGTGCTTTTCCAGCACCACTCTAATCTAGACATTGTGTTCTCCAATTTCAAATAACCTTACTCCCGAACCTCCAACTCCCTTCGCAGCCCCTTCCCCTCCCTTCCACTGCTCCTGGCCACCTCCCGATTCATTCCTCCCATTGACCAATCAGGTCGTACCCTCTTCCTGTCTTCACATATCCCCATTTCACCACCCTGCCTCTGCCAACCCCTTTATCTGCAACTCCTTCTATACCCACCCCAGTCCTGAAGAAGGGGTACACCCGAAACATCGACTTGTCCACCTCCTGCTGTTGCCTGACTTGCTGTGTTCTTCCAGCCTCCTGCCTATGATTATGTAGTTTGTGTTGTCCATATAGCACTCTCAGTCCTGGAGGAACGCTTTCTTGTTTTTTTTACTGTGTCAGTTGTATATGGTCGAAATGGCAAATAAAAAGCTACTCTGTCTGTTAAATAATGCTAGTAGGCAACTTAATTGGAGTTTAGCAATTCTCCAGTTGATTGTTTCAAGCACCTTTTCTAAGAGGATTTCTCGTGCTAAATATGGGCAAAGTGAGCTTTTCAGCTTATGATCTTCCTTGGTCAGCTTGGAGGCACTTTAAGACCCAAAGTATATATCCCCAATTTGTGGCCATCAGCTGATGACAGAATGAAGTTCAGTTGTGATGTTGGACATGATTAAATATCCCTTCAATTCACAGAGACTGGGCTTTGAAATAAGAAAGTCACCTAAATTTGAATGAATTCAAATGCATCAAAAAGATCAAGTCTTTTGGAAAGAAGACAGAGAAGGAAAAGTTGACTGAGAAAATTCTGCTTAAGAAATTGCTGCCATAGAATATTGTATCTGAGAGTCATCTCTGGACAACTTGCATCAATATGTATTGCCTGCAGTTCCAACACCTTTTTTTTTAATTGCATGCGGAAAGCACTTTTTTGCCAATTGTAATAATTGGGAACACTTCGATTAAGGCAGTGTAACGGTCAGACAACAACTGGCATCAGGAAATGGTGGTAAACTGATGTTCTTAATAATTTAGGAAGTTGTTCTAGATATAAATATAATTATAAACAAAGCACAATCTAGCTCAGCATTCTCACGATTAAGCAACAATTTTCATGTGAAAATTTAAAAATAATTTTAACATTTCTGCTGAGTGTAACCTTTAATCAGAAAAGCTCCTACTTAATCTCCCGCTTAAATTTCCTTTCTGAATTTCCCATGCCAAAAGTTGTCATTTTGTTTGATATCTTTTGTATTTTCACAAGGGTTTTGAGTTTAATGCAGCATGAATTAATTCATCTATTATCGAAAGTATTTTTATTCAATTGCTCAGAATGTTTTACCTTGAAGCACTCAAGCTTGCTTTGCTAATATGATCTCACAAATAGAAAAGTCTTAAGCAATTACCTAACAGGGTTCCTCCCCTGCTCAGCAAAGTTCACTGGCTCGTTATTCCCAAAACCAATCAACACTCCTGTTTATTTGGAACAAGCTATGGTGTTGTTACAGCAGGTAACTTACTTGTCTGTGAATAAAATATTTTCTAAACTTGCAAAGATGAAATAAAAACATAACATACTGTGCAATCGTTGTCCCACCAGATTTTTAGTCCAAAGTTACTTCATTCACTCGTGGAAAACCCGTGTCAGATCATCCAGGGAGGGGTTTTACCATCTTTAAGTCTGTAAGCTTGCTTTCCTTATGTGGTCTCCTCTTCTGCTACTGGGCTGCTTTTATATTTAATACTACAGCTTTACTGAGCATCAGCTTGTCCAAGTTTACTTTGGTTTGAATTTCAAAAACTTCACAGCAAACAAAATGACAAAGCTTCCACTTACCTTTTTCCACTGACCCTAGACGACAATACAGTTCCTTTAGTCCGTTTGAGAAAATGCCATTGAGTAGCAATGGGTGGGGAAGAGCATGGTTACATCAGGTGGATAAGAATGGCAGCTGGGAGCAGTAAACATGATCTTTTATGTGCCCCAGGCACTGTTACATGAGAAAAGGTGAATATATTGTTTTATTTGCATTCTTTTGTATGGTATTGAAGACAGCTGGGTACAACTTCAGT
This sequence comes from Hemiscyllium ocellatum, assembly GCF_020745735.1. NCBI lineage: Eukaryota > Metazoa > Chordata > Chondrichthyes > Orectolobiformes > Hemiscylliidae > Hemiscyllium > Hemiscyllium ocellatum. Next base: position 3,033,307 of record NC_083431.1, on the reverse strand, counting down.
AATTCCTCAGGTTTTAGGTATATGTGAAGCACTGATTGCTTACTCGACAAAACTTCACACCAAGTCTCATTGACCTGTATTTGTCATGGTGTGTTGGTATCTGTGAGACCATGTGACCATCTGAAAGCTGAAGCAGCTGTCATGTTGGTTAGTGCTGATTACGTACTTAGGTCTGGTCAGTCCGCAGCTCCAACAAAACTGTGCAATCAGCAGCAGCAATAAGAGAATATTGCTTGCTAACATTTTAAACTTACCTTTTGTGGAGTTTTTAAAAAATATATTTGTGAGCATTGCTAGGTAGGCAAGCATTTATTGTTATCCCTAATTACCCTTGAGAAGATGGTGGTGAGCTGTCTTCTTGGAACATGGCAGTTCTTATTGTGTAGGGACATCTGCAGTGGTGATAGAGAGGGACTTTCAGGATTTTGACCAGTGACAGTGAAGGAACAGTGATATATTTCCAAGTCAGGATGCTGAGGGGCTTGGAGGGGAACCTGTAGGTAGTAATGTTCATGTGTATCTGCCACCCCTGTTCTTTTACGTGGTAGAGGTCATAGCGTTTGAAGGTATTGGTGGAGCAGTTTTGGTGAGTTACTCCAGTGCATCTTGTACGTTACCACGATCTGCCCAAGATGAAGTGAATGCTGTCAAACCAATCAAGCAGACTGCTTTATTTTGAATGGTGTCAAGTTTCTTGAGTGATGTTGGTGCTGCACTCACCCAGGCAAGTGGGGAGTTTCAATAACATTCGTGACTTGTGCTATGTAAATGGTGGGAGAAACTGAGGACTGCGGATGCTGGCGACCAGAGTTGAAAAGTGTGGTGCTGGAAAAGCGCAGCAGGCCAGGCAGCATCCGAGGAGCAGGAGAATCGATGTTTCGAGCATAAGCCCTTCTTCAGGAATGAGGCTGGTGTGCCAAGCGGGGTGAGATAAAAGGTGGGAGAGGGGGGAATTTGGGGGAGGGGTGCTGGGAATGTGATAGGCGGAAGGAGGTGAGGGTGAGGGTGATAGGCCGGAGAGGGGGTGGGGGCGGAGAGGTCGGGAAGAAGATTGCAGCTCAAGAGGGCGGTGCTGAATCTGGGGGTTGGGACTGAGATAAGGTGGGGGGGGAGGGGAAATGAGGAAGCTGGAGAAATCTACATTCATCCCGTGTGGTTGGAGGGTTCCTAGGCTGAAGATGAGGCGCTCTTCCTCCAGGCTTCATGTGGCCAGGGTTTGACGGTGGAGGAGGCCAAGGACCTGCATGTCCTTGGCAGAGTGGGAGGGGGAGTTCCCACTTCATTCTAAATCACAGTTTTATAAATTATATTCCAGATCTCCAAGACAGAGGAACTCATGTAAATGATAGGGTTTGAAATGCAACCAATTAGTAACACGTGGATTTACTTCCTCTCTCCTGCTCTTTTTGTTCGTACATATTTTTACCGAGAAAAAAATTTTAAACTTTTTTAACAAATCACTACAAAATATAATATAATGACAATAACAGTAAACAAACTGCTCTACTCCACAAACCACTGAGGAGAGAGAGAGAGAAAAAAACCTACAAAAACTACAATTCAATAAATAACTAAAAAAAATTAAACCAAGGTAAATTAAATTATATTCGGTTAAGTTACTGCACTCAGCGTAATCCCACCAAATCTCCCCACACTGGGAGACTTAGTAGGCAAACCTGTATTTGTTTAGGATTCTTTCTCCCAGGGGTCCCTGGACAGCCAGACAGAGCCCTCATGACTACATAAAGGCCCTGCTTAATATAGCCGACAAGTCTGGGTGTATATAGTTCAGAAAGGGCCGCCACGTTCTATAAAACAATTCTGTTTTCTGGTGCACCATACTTGTAAAGAAGTCTGGGGGAATGAGCTCCATAACTAATCTATGCCACTGAGAGTCAGGGAATTCTCCAAAACCTACCTCATTAGAATGTTCTTCCTCGCACAGAATGAAAGAATATTAAAGCTTCTTCCCATGCATGTCCAAAGAAGGGAGATTTGGCAAGCCCAGGAGGGACACTGGATCCACCTTAATCTCTGTTCCCATGACCCCTTCCAAAATACTCACGATGGCACCCCAATACCTATGAAGCTTGTGGCGTGAATGCAAGCAATGAGTAAGAGTGACAACATCTGTTTTACATTTGGGGCACGTTGGGGATGCTCCTGTCTTAAATTTCACAAGCTGTTCTGGTGCCAATAAACCCTGTGGAGTCCCTTGAATTGTATAGCCTGCATCCTGTTACAGGTCAAAATTTTCCTTATGTTCTCCCAAATATCCTCCCACGCCTCTGATGAGATTTCCACCCCCAAATCTTGATCCAGATTCTGCATAGCCACTCAATGTCCTTCAAACATTACCTCCTAACAAGTGATTGAGGGTGCTGACTGAGAGAGTGCCCGTAGGCCGAAGCACTCTCCTCTCCATGTCCGACTTATAGGCACTAACCATTAATGTAGTCTTTTTCTGTGTAAAGTCCCTAATCTGAAAGTAATGAAAGAGGGCCCTCCTAGATAGCTCATATTTCTGTCTCAGCTGCTCGAAAGATATCATGACCTCCCCATCAAATAAATCTCCCAAACAGGAGACTCACCTAGACTCCCAGAACTTAAAGTCAGAGCCCATTGATCCCAGTTGGAATCCTAACATTTCTACTATGGGAGTAAAAGGGGAAGTTTTTTGTAAATTGCCCTCACCTTGTCGCATCATTCTCCATGCATTAACCTGTTAAGGACAATCGGGTCTCTGCACTGGTCCATAACAGTCCTCATCAATCTGCTCCTCCAAGCCCCGAACCTGCCATTCCAGGGCCTGGACCCGACCCGCTGAGCAATCCACCGTGGTTTCAGAGGCCGGGATCCACTGCTCCACCTCCACAACACGCTGCCTGAGACGTTGGATCTCCTGGTCATGCCTCTGCAGTATGACCGAGATCAGTTCAAGCCTGACCCAGGTCTTCCATTGCCAAATCGATTTTCTCTTGGAATTTCACAAACTCCAAGACCAGGCTCTGCTCCACAGGTAAGTTCCCTGGGGCAATCACAGAGACTGACGCCGCAGCCATGGGGGTGTCTGTTGCTGCAGGAGGGTGCCCTGCTTACTGTGATCCTCGCGGTCCCTTCCTTTTAGTCAAAATCCTAACTATGTTAAACACTGAACAATTCTGAGGATCAAAAATTAACTATTTCTACCACATTGGGTAATAAAGGGAGGGTGAGTGCACCATTTTGTCTGGGTTCTGATGCAGAGCTCAGCAGGGCAGACCTAGTGGATTGTCGCCATCTTGAATCCCACCTCTCCTGCTCTTTGATGCCCTGCAGAATGGACCATGAGTGCTTGCTTGGGCCTCTCAATTTAGAACAGTGAATATATGATAAAAGACCCCTGTATATAACATTGGTGACCACATAACCATAGTCAGTTGTAAAAAGCCAACTAGTGCAACCATGCCCTTTATGGAATGAAATCAGCCATCCTTTCTAGTTTTGCCTATATATACCTGCAGACCCACAACTATGCCGGTAACGTTTTCCTTGGAAAATTAGGGATAGGCAATAGCCAGTAAAGGAGCAGGAAAACCGACGTTTCGAGCGAAAGCCCTGATGAAGGGCTTTTGCCTGAAACGTCGATTTTCCTGCTGTCTGACCTGCTGTGCTTTTCCAGCATCACTCTAATCTTGACTGATCCCCAGCGTCTGCGGTCCTCACTTTGGCCTGATAGCCAGCAAAACCCATGGCCCATGAAGGAATAAAGAAAGAGGATCAAGGACTTAAGAGAGATGATTTAAAATAGTTTATTTGGCTAGATTCAAGAAAGCATATAAAATGGAAACAGGAATTCAAGTGGCAGTGCTTCTAAGAAAATAAATTAAAACAGAAAATCTTGGAGAAACTCAGCATGTCTGGCAGCATCGGTGGGCAGAGAAAAATGGAGTTATCATTCCAAATCTAACAGGACTCGTTTTCAGAACTCAGAATTTCTGAGAGATTGCTCAACAGTGGCACAGCGGTTGAAACTTCCACAATTGGTAGGGGCAGCTGGGATCCCTGATAGGAGAAACAAAGGTCTTGACAGGCATATAGGAAGATTAGATTAGATTACTTACAGTGTGGAAACAGGCCCTTCGGCCCAACAAGTCCACACCGACCCACTAGAGCGCACCCATCCAGCCCCATTTCCCTATGTTTACACCTGCACCTAACACTACAGGCAGTTTAGCATGACTAATTCAACTAACCTGCACATTTTTGGATTGTGGGAGGAAACCGGAGCACCTGGAAGAAACCCACGCAGACACGGGGAGAACGTGCAAACTCCACACAGTCAGTCGCCTGAGGTGGCAATTGAACCTGGGTCTCTGGCGCTGTGAGGCAGCAGTGCTAACCACTGTGCCACCGTGCAAAGTAACAAAGGTCACAAAGTAAGTGAAAAGAAAGGGCTCTGAGAATTTTCAATTAAGAACCAAGATTTCTGAATTGTATACATTCAGGGATAGAATGGAAGTTTTGAAGTGTGGGAAGTAGAAACTAGAATTTTGGGTAGATTGGAGTTTGAGAGATCAGGAAAGAACACGAGAGAAGACAAAAGAATGAATCAGTGTTTTGATGAAGAGAAAAGAGTAGAAATAGACAATAAAACCATAGGACTTGGAAGCAAAAGTCAGCTATTCAGCCCATTGAGCCTGCTCCATTATTCAATCAATACATAGCTAATCTGATAATCCTCAACTCCACCTTCCTGTCTTTTCCCTATAATCCTTGATTCATTACTGATTAAAATTCTATCCTCTGCAGAAAAGTCACTCTCAGGCTTGAATACACTTAATGATTCAGCCTCAACAACCCTCTATGGTAAAGAATGCCAAAGATTTACACCCTACTGAGAGATGCTCCTCCTCATCTCTGTCCTAACTGGATGACCCCCTTATTCTGAAATTATATTCTCTCATCCAAGACTGTAATACAAGAAAAAACAAACCCTCCAGATCTCTCCTGTCAAGTCTCCTGAAAATCTTATGTTTCAATAAGGTCAATACGATCATAAGAAACAGGAACGGGAGTAGGCTGTTCGACCCCTCAAACCTGCTCTCCCATTCAATAGGATCATGGCTGATCCAACATTCCTGGCATCAACTTTCCTGCCCTCAATTCCCCTATTCATCAAGAGTCCATCAACCTCAGCCTTAAATACACACTAAGACTCTGTGCCCACAGCTCTCTGGGGCAATGAGTTCCAAAGACTCAGAATCCTCTGAGAGAGGAGATTTCTCCTCATCTCAGCCTTAACTTGGTGCCCCTTTATTGTGAAACTATGTCCTCTGGTCCTAAATTCTCCCATGATGTGAAACATCCTTTCAGCATTTACCCAATCAAACCCCTTAAGAGTCCTCTTTGTTTCAATGAGATCATCTCCCATTCTTTTAAACTCCAGTTAGTGGAGTTCCAACATGTTCAATTTTTGTCATAAAACAATCCCTCCCTCCCTAGGGATCATCCTAGTAAACATTCTCTGAATTGCCTTCAATGAAATAATATCTTTCCTTTGGCTCTCATTGTTCTAAGCCAATGACTGCAAGCCCAACCTACTCAACCTCTCATAATAAGAGAATCCCTCTATACCACGATCAGTGCAGTGATCCTTCTCTGGACTGCCTCCAGTGGGCGGCACGGTGGCACAGTGGTTAGCACTGCTGCCTCACAGCGCCTGAGACCCGGGTTCAATTCCCGACTCAGGCGACAGACTGTGTGGAGTTTGCACGTTCTCCCCGTGTCTGCGTGGGTTTCCTCCGGGTGCTCCGGTTTCCTCCCACAGTCCAAAGATGTGCGGGTCAGTTGAATTGGCCATGCTAAATTGCCAAAAGTGTTAGGTAAGGGGTAAATGTAGGGGTATGGGTGGGTTGCGCTTCGGCGGGTCGGTGTGGACTTGTTGGGCCGAAGGGCCTGTTTCCACACTGTCAGTAATCTAATCTAATCCAGTGCCAACATACCTTCCCTCATATAAGGAGACCAAAACTGGTCGCAGTATTCTAGGTGTGATCTGACTAATGTTTTATGCAGTTTTCAGAAAATTTCCATAGTTTTGTACTTCATTCCCTTCGAAATAAAGTCCAAAATTCCATTTGTCTTTCTGCTAAACTTGAATACAATTTTTTGTGGTTCATGCATAAGGATCCTCTCTTCTCCCTGTGCTGCAGCCTCTGTCCATTTAAGTTTACTATATTCTGATCCTTTATTCATCCTGTCAAAGTGCATAAATGCATATTCCACATTACAATCAATTTGCAATGTTTTTGCCCATTTGCTTCACCTGTCTGTAACCTGCTGCAGACTTTTTGTGTCATCCTCATGACATATGGAATGGAATGAAATCCTCATGAAATGGAAATGCTTGTCTCATCCTGGAAACTTGATATGTAAAAATCAGCAAAGCGGTATTATAAATACTGTAAAACCTAGCCAGCAGAAACTGGTTGATATCAGATACAGATATAGCATCCGACCGTGAGATAAGCAGTGAAGAAAAATTATCTGTGGCATGTTGAGTATAGAGTACAGACATGCAGCTGTGGCCTGAGGTGCTCTGGCAGGCATAGAAAGTGGCACAGATTTGATTCCAATGGTTGCATCAGTTAATTTCAATGTTGCATACTTTACTGCACCTGGCATTACAAGATATCAATGGCTTGCTTGTCATATTGTAAGTGAAATGCTTTATCCACAGCTGTGCAAGTGCAGGATAGAATACACAGAAACTTGTAGGTTGGCTGCATTAGATTCTAATATACAAACATTACGTCAGAAATCAAATGATTTTAATGCACACCAGATTCTCTCATCTTCTACTATCCTCAGTTTTGGGGGTGAAGTTCAAATGCAGCTCAGATTTATTGATGCAATCTATAAGCGTCTTTTATGAAATAATTGGACAGTCAACCCAGTTCTTAGTATATACATTCCGTCATGGGAGTGTTTAATGGGGACAGTGCAGAGGAGTTTTAATCTATATCTAACAACGTGTTGTTCCTGTCTTGGGAGTGTTTGATAGGGACTCTGTAGATGGAGCTTTATTTTGCATCTAACCCTATGTAGTAACTGGCTTGGGAGTGTTTGTTGTGGTTAATGAAGATCTAAATTGGGAGAGTATTCCATTGTTCTGCACCACTGCTCCTCATCTGATAAACAGAATAGTTTCCATGAAAGGTGTTAATAAAGAACTATGAACTAGTCCTTGATTTCAAATTGCCTGCAAAATATATGACGCAATTTCTCTGTGACGAAATCCAAAATCCTTTTTGCATTTTTAGCGTGTATTTGGGCAGATTTGTCCTGAACTGACACAGGTAGTAGTGCTTTGTCTGGGCACAGAGTCCCCAAAAGTAGCATTTTTGCATATGCATCAGTTAGCTTTGCAAGCAGTAGTTACTTTTTGTTTAAAGCAGTGTCCATTTTTCTCAGTTTCAGTCCATATTCCAAAGCATAAAAAACTGTGGTCACTTAAGTACCACTGTTAAAAGAAATAGGCACCTGAATGATGTAGGCAATGGCTTGAAATGTGGCAGAATTACATGAGAATTCTGGAAAGGCCTGCCTTGACCCCATTGGGAGCAACTCACTGCAACTTTTAAGCAAGTTTCAGGCGTCAAAGCAAGGGAGGTTCTCAATCGGGAACTATGCATTCAATATTAAAGGGAATTACTGCTTGGTAATGACCTTATAAACAACAAGGATGCTGCAGGTTACAGAGAGGCATTGGTAAGCTGCAGAGCTGGGCTGAGGGGTGGCAAATGGAGTTTAATGTGGAAAAGTGTGAGGTGATTCACTTTGGAAGGAGCAACAAGAATAAAGAGTATTGGGCTAATGTTAAGATTCTTGATAGTGTAGATGAGAGAGAGATCTCTGCGTTCATGACCATAGTTCCATGGAAGTTGCCACCCAGGTTGATAGGGTTGTTAAGAAGGCTTTTATTGGGAGCGGGATTGAGTTTCAGAGCCATGAGGTCATGCTGTACAAAACTCTGGTGCGGCCGCACTTGGAGTATTGCATACAATTTTGGTCACTGCATGAAAGGAAGGATGTGAAATCACTTTACTGAAATCCATATACACCACATCAGCTGCTTTACCTACATCTACCTGTTTGGTCACCTTCTCAAAGAACTCAATAAGGTTTGTGAGGCATGACCTACCCTTTACAAAATCATGTTGACTATTCCTAATCAACATATTCCTCTCTAGATGATATTAATCCTATCTCTTATAACATTTTCCAACACTTTACCCACAACCCAAGTAAGGCTCACTGGCCTATAATTGCCAGGGTTGTCTCTACTCCCTCTACAAGGGGACAACATTTGCTAACCTCGAATCTGCCGGCATTATTCCTGAAGACAATGATGACATAATGATCAAAGCCAAAGGCTCTGTAATCTCCTCCCTGGCTTCCCAGAATATCCTAGGATAAATTCCATCCAGCCCAGGGGACTTATCTATTTTCACACTTTCCAGAATTGCTAACATCTCCTCCTTGCGAATGTCAATCCCGTCTAGTCTAGTAGCCTGTCTATTATCTCATTATTGTCTTGAACAACATGGTCTTTTTCCAGTGTGAATACTGACAAAAATTATTCATTTAGCACTTGCCCATCTCCTCAGACTCTACACATAACTTCCCACTACTATCCTTGATTGGCCCTACTCTTTCTCCAGTCATTCTTTTACTCTTGACATACACATAGAAAGCTTTAGGGTTTTCCTTGATTCTATCTGCCAATAACTTTTCATGTTCCCTCCCGGCTCTTCTAAGCTCTATCTTTATGTCTTTCCTGGCTAACTTGTAACGCTCAAGCGTCCTAACTGAGCCTTCACGTCTCATTTTAACATCAGCCGTCTTCTTCCTCATGACAAGAGATTCAACTTCTTTAGTAAATCACAGCTCCCTCGCTCAACTACTTCCTCCCTACCTGACTGGTACACAGTTATCAAGGTCACGCAGTAACTTTTCCTTGAATAAGCTCCATATTTCACTTGTCCCATCCCCTGAAGTTTCCTTCCCCATCGTACGCATCCTAAATTTTGCCTAATCTCACCATAATTGCCTTTCCATCTGCAATAATTCTTGCCCTGTATTATATACTTATCCCTTTCCATTGCAAAAGTAAACATAATTGAATTGTGGTCACTATCACCAAAGTGCTCATCTACCTCCAAATCTAACACATGGCCAGGTGAATTACCCAGTACAAAATCCAATGTGGCCTCGCCCCTTGTTTGCTTGTCTACATACTGTGTCAGGAAACCATCCTGCACACATTGGAGAAAGACTGACCCATCTAAAGTACTCAAATTATAGTATTTCCAGTCAATATTTGAAAGATTAAAGTCCCCCATAACAACTACCTTGTTACTCTTGCTCCTAACCAGAATTACCTTTGCTATCCTTTCCTCTACATCTCTGGTTCTATTCAGAGGCTTATAGAGATCTCCCAAAAGGGTGACCTCTCCTTTCCTGTTTCTAAGCTCACTCCATACAACCTCAGTAGATGAGTCCTCAAACGTCCTTTCTGCTACTGTAATGCTGTCCTTGACTAACAATGCCACACCTCCCCCTCTTTTACCATCTTCTCCGTTCTTACTGCAACATATAAATCCCAGAACCTGCAACAACCATTCCTGTCCCTGCTCTAACCATGTCTCCGAAATGGCCACAACATCAAAGTCCCATGTACCAACTCATGCTGCAAGTTCACCCACATTATTCTGGATGCTCCTGGCGTTGAAGTAGACACATTTCAAACCACTTTCCTGCTTGCCAGTGAACTCTTATGACCTTGAAACCACATTTCTGACCTCACTACTCTCAACCTCCTGGACACTGGAACAACAATTTGGGTTTCCATCCCCTTGCTGAATTAGTTTGAATCTTCCCGAATAGCATCAGCAAACCTCCCCCCCAGGATATTGGTACCCCTCTGGTTCAATTGAAGACCATCCTGTTTGTAGAGGTCCCACCTATCCCAGAATGAGCCCCAAACATCCAGGAATCTGAAACCCTCCCTCCTACACCATTCTTATAGTCACATGTTCAACTCCTCTCTCTCCCCGTTTCTTGCCTCACTAGCACATGGCACGGGCAACAAACCAGACATAACAACTCTGCTTGTTCTAGCTCTAAGCTTCACCCTAGCTTCCTGAATTTCTGTCTTAAACCCCTATCCCTTTTCCTACCTATGTCGTTAGTACCTATGTGGACTATGACTTGAGGCTGTTCCCCCCCTCCTCAAGGATCCTGAAAACATGATCTGAGACATCACAAACCCTGGCACCTGGGAGGCAACACACCAACCGTGAGTCTCTCTCGTTCCCACAGAACCTCCCGCCTGTCCCCCAGCTATGGAGTACCCAGTGACTAATGCCAATGATTAATGCTCTGCACATCTCCCCTCTTCCCTTCTGAGCAACAGGAACAGACTCTGTACCAGAGACCTGTACCCAATTGCTTACCCTGGTAAGTCGACCACCCCCCTTCCCCCCCTCCCCCCCGCCCCCACCTCCACCCAACAGTATCCAAAATGGTTTACTGGTTATTGAGGGGAATGGCCACAGGGGATCCGTGCACTGCCTGCTGGTTCCCTTTCCGGCCCCTGACAGTAACCCATCTACCGCTTTCTTGCACCTGAGATGTGACTACCTTCCTGTAACTCCTCTCAATAACCCCTCTCCACCTCCCGAATGATCCGAGATTCATCCAACTCCGGCTCTAGCTCCCTAATGCGGTTTCCAAGGAGTTGGAGTTGGGTGCACTTTCCACAGATCCAGTCAGCAGGAACACTTGTGGTGACCCTTACCTCCCCCATTCTGCAGGAGGAACATTCAACTGCCCTAACTGCCATTCCCACTATTCTCAATTCCCAAAGACGCTGTAGAAAAATAAAGAATAAAAAAAAACTAGTTTCCTTTACCAATCCAGCAAACAGAACCTTTTTTTTTATTAGAGGAGAAGGATACACTACCTGTGTAATGTTTTGGGTAACGCAACCACCCAAATATACTACTTCACTCATTCAGCGGTTCCATGTCTGCTCCTGCTCAGTGTGTGCTCCGCCTATTCACTAGGTAAGTTTATATCATTTAAAATTTACCTTCCTGGCAGGCTCCTGGTCCTCGCTGTCACTCCTCCCACTGCCTCTGCTACTAGCAAAATGGAGAGAATATCCTTTGCATTTTCTTCTACATTGACAAGTTGGTTTGCTATCTCTTGCACCCAGTGTAATCTTTCAAATTTTATATAATGTTCTTTCAATTTTTAATGATATCATATTTTTCACATAGCTCGTCTCTGTCTCCCCATTTCTCTTCTGGACTTCTCTGTGTCGCTCATAGATTTTTCCAATTCCTCAACTTGTTGTTATATAAAAAAAAATGCTTGGAGTGGTTATTTTGAAGGGAAAAGGAGTTTATTTCAAGTTTTGTGGGCATACTTGTCATTTTTTTAAAAGAGTTCACAAAAAACTCATTGGACACTGATTAGATTCTCTCTTGCTGGAGATGATCATTACCTTTACCTGTAAGGTGCGAATGTCTCTTGTCCCTTATCAGCCCAAACATAAAACCTGTTTAAAAAAAACAAAGAACAGCAGATGCTGAAAATCAGAAATAAAACCAAAATTGATGGAAAAACTCAGCAAGTCTGGTAGCATTCATGGAGAAAAAGCAGAGTTAACATATTGTGTTCAGTGACCCTTCTTCATAGATGCTGCTTTCTCTCCATAGATGCTGCCAGGCCTGCTTGAGTTTCTCAGTAATTTCTGTTTTTGTTCCTAAAACCTAGATTTGACTAGATCTTGCTGAACTTGCACATGGACTGTTTCAGAATCTGAGGAGTCATGGATAGTGGAGGAAGGAAGGTCATTAACAAAGCAGCTGAATTTGTTTGGATCTTGAATACTCCTGTAGAATTCCTGCAGAGATGCCACGGAACTGAGATGACTGACCTCCGACAACCACAACCAGCTTTCTTTGAGACAGCTATGACTTAAACCAGGAAAGAGACTTCCCCTGATTCACATTGTCAGGTTTGCATATTCTCCCCATGTCTGTGTGGGTTTCCTCCAGGTGTTCCAAGTTTCCTCCCACAGTCCAAAGATGTGCGGGTTAGTGGATTGGCCAGGCTAAGATTGTCCCGTAGTGTCCAGGAGTGTGCAGGCTAGGTGGGTTAGCCATGGTTTATTCAGGATTACAGGGTTAGGGTGGAAAAATGTGTCTGGGTGGGATACTTTTTGGAGGGTCGGTGCAGACTAATTGATCAAATGGCCTCTATCTGCAGTGTAGGAATTCTATGATATTATTCTATGATTGCAGTTTTGCTCAGGCTTCTTGATATCAAGGCACTCAGTCTCCCCTCCCCTCTGGAATTCAGCTTTTTTGTCCATTTTTGAACCAAGGGCTGGGATGAGGTCAGGAACTGAGTGGCCCTGGTAGAACCCAAACTGGGTGTCACTGAGCAGGTTACTGATGAGCAGATGCTGCTTGATAGCTCTGATGATGACACATTCCATCACTTTACTGATGAGGAGAAAGTGAGGACTGCAGATGCTGGAGATCAGAGTTGAGAGTGTGGTGCTGGGAAAGCACAGCAGGTCAGGCAGCATCCGAGGAGCAGGAGAATCAATGTTTCGAGCATAAGCCCTTCATCAGGAATCTGACTTTTAGAAATTCCTGATGAAGAGCTTATGCCTGAAACTGATTCTCAGTTATCACTTTACTGATGGGACACTTTTGGTCAAGTTGGACTTTTCCTGCTTTTGTGTATTGGACATAGCCTGGCAATGTTCACAGTGTTATAGACAGCTTCCATGATTAGTGGTGTTAGGGATTGGGGTTGGCGAGTGTAAGTGAAAAAGATATCATATGCATTATTGAGAGTTGTAGAGTGTGAGCATGGTGAGAGTTGGGTACATTAATAGAGACTGCATGAGTGCAAAGTTTTGGATTTAAGATGGTAGCACTTACCATGCTGGTTGGAGAAGCACATTAACATTATTCCTACAGTACTGTGCATTCCTCCAAATGGTTCAGAATGCTTTAAACTAGCTGTCAAACCTGGACGAGGCTGGCATGATCTGCTCATCCAGGGGGATGTGCCTTTTTTACACCACCCCATCAAGCAGGACTTCCACAACTACAATGTCTCTCTCTCTAGTCCATATGTGAGGCCAATGTCAGGAACTGTGCCAAGCAGCTCTGGATTGATAGTGCTTGTCTGGGGGCCACAATGGGATTTTAATGATGGCCTGGATGCCAGGGATGCTGGTGAATTCCAGAATACAGAGGAACCTTGATTATCCAAATATAGATTATCTGAATTTCTGATTATCTGAAGAAGATTTTAAGGTCCCACAAGATCGTTATTTCAAAGAGGTAAGTGCATTCGATTTACCTGTACTGAAGAAGATGTGAAAACACTCACAAAAACAAAGAAATACAAGCAGCTCAAGCATCAGCGACTGGATCTTTTTTAGGCAAGGGTTGTTACACAGCCCTTTGCAGAAGTAACTGTTTTACAGGGTACTGCCGTCGTTTCACCATGCCATTCATGAAAAACAAAGGCCGACAATATAACCGCGTGCACGAGGCTGTGCTTCTGTCTTTCTATCACAAGACTGGGTTCCCAAAAACTGACAAATGCTCTTGCGACCACAGAAGCTGTTCGGGACCTTGTTTAATGCTGGGATTTGATACAGGTATACAGTATTTATGTGATGGCAAGTCCTTCTTATTTTAACTTGTAATTTGCAGACTGCAAGGATCAGTTTGTTTAAATGGCAGACTCATTAAAATTAAAGATTTAAACACATTCTCTGGTAGAGCACAGCATTAGATCAGTATGGCTTCCCTTGTTTAAGGTAAAGTCGATTATCCAAATAATCAATTATCTAAGCAAAATAGTGACCCCCCCCCCATCCCGTTCAGATAATCGAGGTTGCTCTGTATCTGCATGACAAGTGGTACATGGTAAGACAGGGCAGAAATCAAATGAGATACTTATTGAGGCATCAAATATCAATTCATTTGATAATTTTGATAAGAGGTGGTGAGAAAACTCACCTGATGTGGCCTCCTCTATATTGGGGAGACAAGCTGCCTACTTGCGGAACGTTTCAGGGAACACCTCTGGGACATCCGGACCAACCAACCCAACCACCCCGTGGCTCAACACTTTAACTCCCCCTCCCATTCCGCCAAGGACATGCAGGTCCTTGGCCTCCTCCATCGCCAGACCATAGCAACACGACGCCTGGAGGAAGAGCGCCTCATCTTCCACCTAGGAGCCCTCCAACCACAAGGGATGAATGCAGATTTCTCCAGCTTCCTCATTTCCCCTCCCCCCACCTTTTCTCAGTCCCAACCCTCAGACTCAGCACCGCCTTCTTGACCTGCAATCTTCTTCCTGACCTCTCCGTCCCCACCCCCTCTCTGGCCTATCACCCTCACCTTAACCTCCTTCTTTCTATCGCATTCCCTACACCCCTCTCCCAAGTCCCTCCTCCCTACCTTTTATCTTAGCCTGCTTGGCACACCCTCCTCATTCCTGACGAAGGGCTTATGCCCGAAACGTCGATTCTCCTGCTCCTTGGATGCTGCCTGACCTGCTGCGCTTTTCCAGCAACACATGTTTCAGAAAACTCACTCAGCCTCACAGGGAGAATCGCACTACCAAACTTGATGCAACGTAGACCAAAAATCAATAAGATTCATCCCTGTCTTGTGTGCTAACCAATCTTAATCCACGCAACCACATTAAACCCAACACCATGACTTTCTATTTTATGCGATAAATTTTTACATGGGATCTAATCAAATGCCTTCTCGAAATCCAAATATACCATATCTAGCAGTTCTATTTATCAACTCTGTTTGTTATATCGTCAAAGAACTCATTCTGACCACATTTGATTTTGTAAAATTCCTATATTTTTATTTTCCCTTGCTTTTGATTGTGGGAAATGGGAAAAGAGTTTAAGGTGTACTTTAAAGTATTATTAAATGATTCTGAGTAAAATTGTGGCTGTAACAGCTGCTTCTTTTTTGAGGCATTTACAATGTTAGAGCTGATTTTCTCAAATTCTAGCAGCAGTAATTAGTGTTTTATAAGCTGTTGCATTGTTTTGGAACTTTTAAATCAAAACAACGGCACTTTAAAAAGGAGGAGAGACCATTTAAAAAGTGTATCAAATGGAGAAATAAACCTGCACTGTTGTCTGACCCAGCAGTGAATCTGCGCAGCTGACTGTTCTGCTGTTTGATTTCCAGTATCTCTGGACATCGGAGTTGACTTAAAAAAATGAACAAACAGAGAAATTCACAGCTGACCTTGGAAAAACCTGTATGGGAGAGTTCACAGCAGGGGAGCAGCTAAGTGGCTTTTTAAAATGTAACCTTACTCATTATTTTGTAAATCTATAATAGTGGGTTTTTAATTATATGTTTTATTGAGAGTTGTATCTTGATTAAACTTTAAAAATATAAAACATAGGTACTAGGTTAAAAAGTGAGGTCTGCAGATGCTGGGGATCAGAGCTGAAAATGTGTTGCTGGTTAAAGCGCAGCAGGTCAGGCAGCATCCAAGGAACAGGAAATTCAACGTTTCGGGCATAAGCCCTTCATCAGGAATGAGGAGAGTGAGCCAGGCAGGCTAAGATAAAAGGTAGGGAGGAGGGACTTGGGGGAGGGGCGATGGGGATGTGATAGGTGGAAGGAGGTCAAGGTGAGGGTGATAGGCCGGAGTGGGGTGGGGGCGGAGAGGTCAGGAAGAAGATTGCAGGTTAGGAGGGCGGTGCTGAGTTGAGGGACCCGACTGAGACAAGGTGGGGGGAGGGGAAATGAGGAAACTGGAGAAATCTGAGTTCATTCCTTGTGGTTGGAGGGTTCCCAGGCGGAAGATGAGGCGCTCCTCCTCCAGCCGTTGTGTTGTTATGCTCTGCCGATGGAGGAGTCCAAGGACCTGCATGTCCTCGGTCGAGTGGGAGGGAGAGTTAAAGTGTTGAGCCACGGGGTGGTTGGGTTGGTTGGTCCGGGCGTCCCAGAGGAACTAGGTTAGCCTGGAGCAGTGTTTTTTAAAGCAGTAAGACCTGTGCTGTTTTGATTTAGAATTAGAATTAGAATTAGAATTCCTACAGTGTGGAAACAAGTCCACACCACCCCTTCGAAGAGTATCCCACCCAGACCCATTATCCTGCGTTTCCCCTGACGAATGCACCTAACCTATATATCCCTGAAAACTATGGACAATTTGGCATGGCCACTTCACCAAACCGGTACATATTTGGATTTTCTGTGTCTGCAGATTGTTAAGGTGTAAAGATGGCCTTTAGTAGAGTGATGTACTCTTCCTGTCAGATGTGGAAGATTAGGGAGAGCTTCCATGTTACTTATGATTATGTTGGCAGGAAGTTTGGTTGTGAATTCTGTTGGAGTGCATGGATCAGTTCGAGTGGCAGTTACAGACGATAAGGAATTTCCATGAACTGGGAGTGTGATGGATGGCAATTGTAGGGAGGGAGGTAAAGTGAAGATGCAGTCAGGTAGATGGATTGCCTCCAGGAAAGGTAGGAGAGGGAGACAGGTTACGCAAGAATCTCCTATGGCTACCCTCATCTCAAACATATGCTGTTTTGGAAAATGTTGGGGATGAATATACTCAAAGGAGAGACGGAGCAGCAAGAGGTCATTGTACACTTTGGAACTAACATAGGAAAAGAAAAGGATAAGATTCTGAGGAAAGAATATAAGAAGTTCAGCAGGAATTTAAAAATGAGGTGCTCGAGGGTAGTAATATCTGGATTACTCCTGGTGCCACAGGCCAGTGAAGGTAGGAATAGGAAGATAGAGCAGATGAAGGCATGGTTGAGGAGCTGGTGCAGGGGAGAAGGATTCACATTTTAGGATCACTGGAATCTCTTCAGGGAGTAACCTATATAAGGACAGATTTCACCTGAACTGAAACAGGACAAATGTAGTGGTGAAGAGATTTGCTGGAGTTGCTCGGGAGGATTTAAATTGGTAAGGGGGAGGAACCAGGAAATCAGTCTGAGACTGATACATTTAGGAAAAAGAGTAAGTCAAACAGTCAGGGCTGGTGGGAACAAAGCAAAGATAGGATAGGACTGTAATTTAAATTAAACTGCATTTATTTCATTGCGTTATAGTCACAGAGATGTACAGCACAGAAACAGACACTTCGGCCAAACCTGTACATGCCAACCAGATATCCTTAATTAATCTAGTCCCATTTGCCAGCACCTGGCCCATATCCCTCCAAACCCTTCCTATTCATATATCCATCCAGATGCCTTTTAAATGTTGTAATTGTACCAGCCTCCACCACATCCTCTGGTAGCTCAATCCATACACGCACCACCCTCTGTGTGAAAAAGTTGTCCCTTGGGTCCCTGTTAAATCTTTCCTCTCTCACCCTAAATCTATGCCCTTTAATTCTAGACTGCCCCACCCCAGGGAAAAGACTTTGCCTATTTACCCTATCCATGCCCCTCATAATTTTGTAAACTTCTATATGATCACCCCTCACCCTCTGACGCTCCAGGGAAAACAGCAGAACCTGAATCAGCCTCTCCCTACAGCTCAAATAAATCCTCCAACCCTGGCCGCATTCTTGTAAATCTTTTCTGAACTCTTTCAAGTTTCACAACATCTTCCGATGGGAGGGAGACCAGAATTGCACCCAATATTCCAACAGTGGCCTAACCAATTTCCTGTACATGATCTCCCAACTCCTATCTCAATACTGTGACCAATAAAGGAAAGCATACCAAATGCCTTCTTCACTTTCATTAAGGGCTTAAATGGAGAAGAATTTGTTAACTATGGAGAAGAAATTTCCCTGATTTAGTATGTGGGTGTACCTACTAGAAAAGGTGCAAAACATGACCTACTCTTGGGAAATAAGGCAGGGCAGGTGACTGGGGTGCCAGTAGGGGAGCACTTTGGGGCCAATGACCATAATTCTAGTAGTTTTAAAACGCTGATGGAAAAGAATAGACAAATCTAAAAGTTAAAGTTTTAAATTGGAAGAAGACCAACTTTGACAGTATTAGGCAAGAACTTTCAAAAGTTGATTGGGACGGATGTGTGCAGGTAAAGGGACAGCTGGAAAATGGGAAGTCTTCAAAAATAAGATAACAAGATCAGGTTGTAAGTTTGCTTGCTGAGCTGGTAGACTTGTTCTTAGATGTTTCGTCACCATGTTAGGTAACATCATCAGTGAGCCTCTAGTAAAGCATTGGCCTTCTGATGCACTTGCTACTTATGTGTCTCAGTTTGTTGTGGTGGCTGATATAATTTCCGGTTCTGTTTCTGAGAGGTTGATAAATGGCTTCCAAATTGATATCCTTATTAATGGACTCTCAGAATTCCCATGCGTGTTTTCCTGCCCCAGGATGGGTATTTTGTATATGATGTTAGTTCTGTTGTTTGTTGGTATGGGGTCCTATAACTTCATCAGCATCTGTTTCAGTGAGGTGGTAGATTTGTGGGCTACCCACCGAAGCGCAACCCACCCTACATTTATCCTTTACCTAACACTACGGGCAATTTAGCATGGCCAATTCACCTGACCCGCACATCTTTGGACTGTGGGAGGAAACCGGAGCACCCGGAGGAAACCCACGCAGACACAGGGAGAACGTGCAAACTCCACACAGTCAGTCGCCTGAGGTGGGAATTGAACCCGGGTCTCTGGCGCTGTGAGGCAGCAGTGCTAACCACTGTGCCACCGTGCCGCCCACAGTAGTTGGGTCGTCAACTCCGAAATGTCTTTGATGTATGGCAGGGCGGCTAGAGTCCCTGGGCGTGTTGTGTCTTCCTGTCTGGATATATAATGCAGAAATTGGCGAACTACGTTTATTGGGTACCCATTGTTCCTGAATACATTTGTATAGGTGTTTTTCCTAGGCATCTCATAGTTCCTGGGTGCTGCAGTGTGTTGTGGCTCATTTAAATAATGGCCTGATGCAGCTCCGTTTGTGGGTGTCGGGATGATTACTCGTGTAGTTGAGTATCTGGTCCCTGTGTGTGGCTTTCCTGTAGACACTGGTCTGCAGTTCTCCATTGGCTTTTCATTCTACTGTGACATCTAGGAAGGGGTTTTTGTTATTGTTCTCTTCCTCTTGGCGAATTTTATACTAGTGGTTACTAGTATAAAATATACTAGCGACTTTTATACTAGATGATGTTACCTAGCAAGGTGACAAAATATCTAAGAACAAATCTATCAGCTCAGCGAACAAATTTACAACCTGATCCACAACCTGAGCTATAAATTTTCTCCAAAATCTCAGATAATGCAAGTCCAGAGATTGTATGTTCCTGTAGGGTAAAGGGCAAGGCTGGTAGGTGTAGGGAATGCTGGATGACTAGAGAAATTGAGGGTTTGGTCAAGAACAACAAGGAAGCATATGTCAGCTATCGACAGCAGAGATCAAGTGAATACCTAGAAGAGCAATTGGAGTACACTTAAGAGGGAGATCAGGAGGGCAAAAAGGGGACATGAGATAGCTTTGGCAAATAGGACTAAGTAGAATCCAAAAGGATTCTACAAATACAGTGAGGACAAAGAAGGAGCTAGGGAGACAATAGGGCACCTTAAAGATCAGCAAGGCCGCCCATGTGTGGAACCGCAAGAGATGGGGAAGATATGAAATGAGTATTTTGCATCAGTGTTTACAGTGGAGAAGCATATGAAAGAATATAAAATGTGGGGAAATAAATAGCACCATCTTGAGAAAACACAATGTAGGAGCAAATTGCAGCAGATGCTGGAATCTGTACTGAAAACAACAAATGCTGGAGATCACAGTGGGTCAGACAGCATCCATTGAAAGAGAACAAGCCAATGTTTCGAGTCTAGATGATATCACAGAGGAGGAAGTGCTGGAAGGCTTAAAATGCATGAATGGGCGTAAATCCCCAAGATCTGATCAGGTGTACTCAAGAACTCTGTGGGAAGTTAGGGAAGTGATTGCTGGGCCTCTTACTGAGATATTTGTATCATCAACAGCCACAGTTGAGGTGCCAGAAGACTCGAGGTTGGGCTAATGTAGTGCCAATATTTAAGAAAGATGTGTAAGGAATGTTACAACACAGGATAAACCCTCCTGCTTAATTTAAACCAGCAACACAGAAAAGGTTTCTGGTGCAGTAATCTCTGAAAATTCAAGAGACCAGGAACTATTTCACGTAAAAATTAACAACTTTATTTCTTAAAGTATAACAGAGAATAATTAACCAACAGCTATTTACAACTCCTTCTCCAACTTATCTTTTACTTTCTCTTCTATAATACTAGTCTGATAAAACCCCTGATTAAGATTTACCAAAAATTCAAATTTCAATTCCAGCTGGCTTTCAAATCTTCCCTTTGCATCTTTCTCTGTAGATTTGCTCTCCAGGTTGGTGTCAATGTTTTTTCTCTGTGCAAACTCCTTCTCTAAACAGAGAGTTTTGACTAGCAGCCTTCATCTGCTGGTCTTTTGGCAGTTCTCTCTCAAATGTTCAATTTTTTCCCAGTCTTATACTCCCAAAACATCGGATTATGTCATTGACTTTTAATATTGTCAATGTACTCAATTCAAACTGTACTGGAGTTTGGTTTTTTGGGGGATATAATTTAAACTGATTGGCCAAAGTCAAATTTGTTTTTGTCTCCGGCACCCAGCTACCCTCGCTGCTGGTCCACATGTTACATTGTATCTTATTCAGAACCCTTGGTGCTGTCAGGTAGTTCTGCTAGTTTCTAACTCTCAAAGGTACAGTACACCCACATCTCCATAACAGGAAAAGCCAGGGACCTATAGATCAGTGAACCTGACATCAGTGGTGGGTAAGTTGTTGGAGGGAATCCTGAGGGACAGGAATTACATATACTTGGAAAAGTCAGGACTGATTAGGGGTAGTCAATATGGCTTTGTGTGTGGGAAATCATATGTCACTTACTTAACTGAGTTTTTGAAGAAGTAAAAGAGGATTAAAGAGAGCAGATCAGTGGACGTGGTTGATACAGAGTTGAGAGTGTGGTGCATGAAAATCACAGCAATCAGGCAGCAGTCGAGGAGCAGGAGAATCGACATTTTGGGCATAAGCCCTTCATGTACTGATTTCAGTAATGCATTTTACTCGGGATCCTCATAGTAGACTGGTTACCAAGGTTAGATCATATGGAATACGGGGAGAATTAGTCATTTAGATACAAACTGGCTCAAAGGTAAAATACAGAGGGTGGTGGTGGAGGGTTGATTCTTAGACTGGAGGCCTGTGACCAGTGATGTGCCACAAGTATCGGTGCTGGGTCCACTGCTTTTTGTCATTTATATAAATGATTTGGATGTGAACATAGGAGGCTTGCAGATGACACCACAGTTGGAGATGTAGTGGACAACAAAGGAGGTTACTTCAGAGTACAATGGGATCTTGAACAGATGGCCCAACGGACCTCGGAGTGGCAGATGGAGTTTAATTTAGGTAAATGTGTGGTGCTGCATTTTAGAAAGGTAAATCAGAGGAGGATGTATACAGGATGCTAGGGTCCTAGGGAGTGTTGCTGGACAAAGAGACCTTGGAGTGTAGGCTCATAGTTCCTTCAAAGGGGAGTTGCAGGTAGATAGGATAGTGAAGAAGGCGTTTGGTATGCTTTCCTTTATTGGTCAGAGTATTGAGTATAGAAGTTGGGAGCTCATGTTGTGGCTGTACAGCACATTGGTTAGGCCACTGTTGGCAGTACCACAGGCAATTCTGGGTTCCCTGCTATAGAAAGGATGTTGTGAAACTTGAAAGGGTTTAGAAAAGATTTACAAGGATGTTGCCAGGGTTGGAGGATCTGAGCTACAGGGAGAGGCTGAATAGGCTGGGACTATTTTCCCTGGTGCATCAGAGGCTGAGGCGTGATCTTATAGAGATTTATAAAGGGGCATGAATAGGGTAAATGGATTAGGTCTTTTCTACAGGGTGGAGGAGTCCAAACTAGAAGACATACGTTTAAGGTGAGAGGGGAAAGATTTAAAAGGGAACTAAGGAACAATGCTTTCATGCAGAGGGTAGCACATGTATGGAATGAGCTGCGAGACGAAGAGGTGGATACTGGTACAAAGGCATCCGGATGGGTGCATGAATAGAAATGGTTTAGCAGGATATGGGCCAAGTGCTGGCAAATGGAACTGGATTAATTTAGGATGCCTGGTCGGCATGGATGAATTGGACCGAAGAGTCTGCTTCCATGCTGTACAGCTCTATGACTCTCTGATTTTTAAAAGCAAATAGCCTGATACTCATTGTAAGAGCTGATTGTTCTGTTATGAAGATGTGGGTGTACTGTTTCTTTAAGAGAGTTAAAAGCTAGCAGAATTAGGGAGAGTAGAGAGCACTGGTAAGAATTTAACAAAGGATAAAAAAAGAAGCCCAAGAAAGTGGACAGGAGGTGAAAGGCCTTCAGTGTTTTCACTGTAACGGATCGGGTCACAGAAAATGACAGTGCCAGTGGTTTCAGAAGGGTACTGGGAAAAGGTGTTTCCACTGCCAGAAGGCGGGACACGTCAAGTCACAGTGCTGGTTGTTAAAGAAAGGCGTTGTAGGAAAAGATGTGGTTAAGAAAAAGCTAAACCAGTGACATTAGTGAAGGTAGTAAAGGAGACCCCCAAGAAGAGCTGAGGAGCTGCAGGAGAGTGCACAGCCTAGGCAGGTGATAGGTATGGAGTTAGTACCTGATTTCTACAAAGAATTCACATCTGTGGGTAGAGTTTACTCGGAAAGAACAGTGGAGGAAGGAAAAAGAAGTTATAGTTTTGAGAGATACAGAATCTAACCAGTCACTGATAGTAAGAGATGAGTGAATATGATCTGTGACCCAAGAGTGTAGTAATTTGTGGGATAGATTGACAGAAATTAAGCATTCCCCTGTGTAAGATCAGGTTGGAGTGCCAACTCAAGATTGGGGAAGTTACAGTGGGAGTGATTGACAGAGTGTCAGTTCCAGGAATTCAATTTGTTCCGGGGAATGATTTGGCAGGATCCAAGGTGGGAATGACACCCCTTGTTGTGGAGAAGCCCAAGGAAGACCAAGAAACTGAGAAGTTAAAACAGAAATATCCTGGTATTTTCCCAGATTATGTAGTAACCAAATCTCCCTATCATAAGTCACTGCACGAAGCAAGAACTAAAGAGAGGGATGAAGGAGTTGAGGTTCAGTGAGCGAATGCCCTTTTAGATGTAATGGTGCAGGAAAAACCTGAAAAGGCAGAGGGTCAGACAGAAGTGTTTAGTCCTGAAAGACAAATAGATTTGCAACAACAAGACAAAACGTTAAAAAATATTTATGTGGATGCATATTCCAAAAAGGAGCCAGAGAATATTCCGGAGAGTTATTATCTGAAGGATAGAATCCTAAGGTGAAAATGGAGACCACGGCAGATTAGTGCAGAGGAGAATGGGCTGAAGTGCATCAGATTGTGTTGCTGGTAGCATACGGACAGGAGGTGTTACGGGTAGCACATGAACTACCTGTAGGAGGTCACTTAGGGATATGAAAGACTCAGGCTAAGGTACAAAAATATTTTTATTGGCCTGGAATGCACCAGGATATGGTTATCTTTTGCCGTAATGTGTCATAAATGCCAAATGGTAGGCAAGGCCACAGGCGGCAATAAAACCAGCACCTCCGTTGCCAACTCCCTATTTGAAGAACCTTTCACATGGTTTATGATTGGTTGTCTAGGTCCCCTCCCAAGAACTAAAAGTGGGAACCAGTATTTGTGAACCATAATGGATGTGTCTACCAGATTTCCAGAAGCAATTTCATTACAGAGTATCAAGGCAGAAAAGGTGGCAGAGGAGTTAGTAGCTTTCTTCATGTGGTGTGTAAAAAGTGAGGTCTGCAGATGCTGGAGATCAGAGCTGAAAATGTGTTGCTGGTCAAAGCACAGCAGGCCAGGCAGCATCCAAGGAACAGGAAATTCGACGCTTCGGGCCAGAGCCCTTCATCAGGAGGGCTTCATGTGGTGTGGGCTGCCCAGCAAGTTTCAGTTGGACCAAGGGTCAAATTTTACTGTTAGGCTATTTAAGGAGGTTATGGATAGCTTAGGTATACAACACTTTATATCCAGTGTGTATCATCCTGAATCCCAGGGAGCTTTAGAAAGGTGGCATCAGACCCTGAAGACCATATTGACAGCATACCGTCAGGATCATCTCAATAATTGGGATAAAGGTCTCCCATTATATCTGTTTTCCATTCGAGATGCCCCAAATGAATCTACTCAGTTCACTCCCTTCAAGTTAATATTCGGTCATGAAGTGAGAGGCCTTTTGTAATTAATTAAAGAAAAATTGACAGGGCCTAAGTCGAAGGTCTCACACTTAGGTTATGTATCTGAAGTAGGGAGAGACTAAATTGAGTAGATGAGTTGGCTAAACAGCATCTAAAGAGAGCACAGTGTAGATTGAAGTAGGTGGCAAATAAAAGCTCTGAGACTCGGATGTTTTCCCAAGGGGATGATGTGTTAGTACTGTTACCAGAAATAGGAAAACCCTTCAAAGCCAGGTTTAGTAGTCCCTAATAAATTGAGAAAACGTTGAGTCAGGTGAACTATCTAGTAAAAGTGCCAGATAGAAAAAAACAATTTTGGGTATGTCAACATGTTGAAACCATATTATACTCGAGAGAAAGAACTGGAGAAACAGGTGTTAGTTACTGCCCCGCAGAATGAGAATCAAATCCAGATGATGTGGATTTTGATGTGCCTCAAAATAGATTAAAAAATAAAGAAGTCCTTGAGGAGTGGGATAGGTTAGTAAGCTATCTGTCTCAGGAACATAGAACACAGTTGAAAAATTTGTTACCAGGACATATGTGTCAGGACATATGTAAGAATCAGATGGGGAGGACTAATGTTATTGTACATGAAGTGGACATAGAGAATACTGCTCCAATGAATCAACACTTCCTTCGGCTAAATCCTTTCAAAGCCAGGCAGGTCCAGATGGAGGTGGAGGTCATGCTCAACAACGACATCGCGAACCAAGCCAGACCAAGTGGAGTTCACCAATCATCTTAGTTCTCAAACCGGACTGGCCTCAGTGATTCTGCGTGGATTATCGGAAGGTCAACACTGTTACAAATTGGACCTATATCCAATTCCTAGATTGGAAGACTGTATCGAGAAAGTTGGACAAACCAGTTACATCACCAAGTTGGACTTAATGCGTGGTTACCTTTATTAGAGACTGCGAAAAAAAATTCTGTGTTTGTAATCCCAAATGGGCTATCTCAGTTTAAAGTGATGTCCTTTGAAATGAAGAATGCACCCACCGCATTCCAAAGACTGATGAACAGAGTTTTGGTTGGGTTAACAAACTGTGCAGAAAATGTGTTGCTGGAAAATCGCAGAAGGTCAGGCAGCATCCAAGGAGCAGGAGAATCGACTTTTCGGGCATGAGCCCTTCTTCAGGAATGAGGAGAGTGTGCCAAGCAAGCTAAGATAAAAGGTAGGGTGGAGGGACTGGGGAGGAGTGTTGGAAATGCGATAGTTGGAAGGAGGTTAAGGTGAGGGTGATAGGCCGGAGTGGGGGTGGGGGCGGAGAGGTCAGGAAGAAGATTGCGGGTTAGGAAGGTGGTGCTGAGTTGGAGGGTTGGGACTGAGACAAGGTGGGGGGAGGGGAAATGAAGAAACTGGAGAAATCTGAGTTCATCCCTTGTGGTTGGAGGGTTCCGAGGTGGAAGATGAGGCGCTCTTCCTCCAGCCGTCGTTTTGCTATGGTCTGGTGATGGAGGAGGCCAATGACCTGCATGGATGGAGGAGTCCAAGGACCTTCATCGCCAGACCATAGCAACATGAGGAAGAGCGCCTCATCTTCTGCTCCTGTTCCTTGGATGCTGCCTGACCTGCTGTGCTTTTCCAGCAACACATTTTCAGCTCAGATCTCCAGCATCTGCAGTCCTCACTTTCTCCTAACAAACTGGGCAGTCTATCTGGACGATGTAGTGATCTTTAGTAATTCCTGGAAAGATCACATGGTACAGTTGGCAGAGCTCTTTGAATGACAAGAGAAGCAAAACTGGTGATAAACTTAAATAAAGCTGATTTTGCAAAAGCAGAGGTGACGTTCATGGGACATAATATCGGTCATGGAAGGTTGACCCCACGGAACGCAAAGACGAAGGCCATTGAGGAATTTCCAAGACCGACCTCGAAGAAAGAGGTGCTTTGATTCTTAGGGTTCAGCGGATTCTATTGGATGTTTGTTCCAAACTTCATCAGCTTAATGACACCGTTAACCAACGTGCTGAAGAAGAACACAAAGTTGCAGTGGACAGAACCATGCCAGGAGGCATTCGACCAGGTGAAAGCCATATTCACCACCAAACCCGTTTTAGCTCCACCAAACGTTTCAGAACCTTTTAAAGTCGCCATTGATGCTAGTGACATAGGAGTTGGAGCTGCACTTCTACAGGACGGTGAGGATGGGATCGAACTGCCAGCTGGTTACTTTTCAAAGAAAATCAACATCCACCAGAGGAAATACTCCACAATCAAAAAATAACTATTGAGTTTGGTAGTGGCCTTACAACATTTTAATGTGTATGTCATGAGCAATGGGTTGGAGATGGTTATGTACATGGATCACAATCTGCTTACATTCTTAGAACACTTTAAAGACAAAAATATGAGACTATTTCTTTGGAGTCTTATGTTACAGACTTTTAATTTAAAAATCGTACATGTTGAGAGTTTTAAGAATGTTATTACAGATGCATTATCACAGATGTAACTGTTAAAGTTTAGATGAGATTTGTATTTATTTAGTGTAATACACATATATACATTTATACGGGAAGAAGGTGAACTTATATTAAAGTTATTGGTATGTTAGGGTAATGTGTTCAAAGAACAGAAAAAAAATGAAGCCATCTTTTCATTATGATGGTTCATTTTTTTTCTTAAGGGGGGAGGTGCTATGAAGATGTGGGTGTACAGTACCTTTATGAGAATTAAAAGCTAGCAGAACCACCTGACACTACACCAAATGTTCTGAATAAGGTAACAATGTAACACTTGATCAAAAGCTAGATTAGCTGGGTTGCCTGGAAATGACAAAACGGATTCTAATTCGGCCAATCAGTTTAAATTATACCCTGAAAAAATACTAAACTCCAATCGAGTTTGAAGTTAGTATGTTAACAATCTTAAAAGCCAATGACACAATCTGATGCTTTCGAGGTATGCGACCAGGGAAATTTGAACAGCTGGTTTTGAAAACTTGAATTTTTGGTAAATCTTAATCGGGGTTTTATCAGACTAGTATTGTAGAAGGGGATGGTAGAAGATAGATTAGAGGAAGGAATTGTAAATAGTTGTTAGTTAATTATTCTCTGTTACACTTTAAGAAATAAAGGTGTACTTTTACTTTAACTAGTTCTTGTCCTCTCGAATCTTCACAGATTACTGCGCGGGATAAATCTTTTCTGTGTTGCTGGTTTAAATTAAGCAAGAGGGTTTACCCCATGTTCTAACAATTCACACTGGAGGAAGTCTAGTTTATAGACAAGCTGGAATCAAGGGATGCACACAAATTGAGCTTTGATTGACAACAAATGGTTCCGCTGTCTATGGACTAACACAAATGCAGAGTACTGGGCTAATGGTAAGATTCTTGGTAAGTGTAGATGACCAGAGAGATCTCAGTGTCCAGGTAGATAGATCCTTGAAAGTTGCTACCCAGTTGATAGGGTTGTTAAGAAGGCATATGATGCATTAGCTTTTATTGGTAGAGGCATTGAGTTTTGGAACCATGAGATCATGCTGCAGATGTACAAAACTCTGGTGCGGCCACATTTGGATATGACATACGTTCTGGTCATGGCATTATAGGAAGGATGTGGAAACTTTGGAAAGGGTTCAGAGGAGATTTACTAGGATGCTACCTGGTATGGAAGGAAAATCACACGAGTAAAGGCTGAGGGTCTTGAGGCTGTTTTTGTTAGAGAGAAGAAGGTTGAGAGGCAACTTAATTGAGACATATAAGATAATCAAATGGTTAGATAGGTCGGACACTGAGAGCCTTTTTCCTCGGATGGTGATGGGTAGCATGAGGGACATAGCTTTAAACTGAGGGGTGATAGATATAGAACAGATGTCAGAGGTAGTTTCTTTACTCAGAGAGTAGTAGGGGTGTGGAACACATTGCCTGGGGAATGTGGAGGAGAAAGTGAGAAACTATTGGACATCTGGAAGGGATGGGAAGGGAAGGGACTCAATCTGCTCTGGACAAAAAGCATCTCAACCTTGAACTCAGTTTCAAAAAAGAGTCATTCTGGATGTGAGATGTTAATTCTGTTTCTCTCTCCACAGATGCTGACAGAGCTGCTGAGTTTCACCAGCTCTCTCCTTGTTTAAATTGAGGGATGATAGACATAGGTCAGACGTCAGAGGTAGTTTCTTTAGTCAGAGAGTAATAAGGGTATGGAATGCACTGCCTATAACAGTAGTAGACTCGCCAACTTAAGGGCATTTAAATGGTCATTGGATAGGCATATGGATGAGAATGGAATTATGTAAGTTAGATGGATTTCAGATTGGCGCAACATCGAGGCCGAAGGGCCTGTACTGCGCTGCAATGTTTTATGTTCTATGACTAGTTATTGGTGTCAAAGGCCTCTGCCTGCCAACAACTCTCTGATTGGTTCTCAGGTTGCCAAATGGATGGGGAATATGGAGGAGAAAGTGAGAAACTATTGAAAATCTGGAAGGGAAGGAGCTGTTTCTGCTCTGCACTAAAAGCATCTCAAGCTTGAATTCAGGTTCAAAGAAAAATTGTTCTAGACTTGAGATGTTAACTCTGTTTCTCTCTCCACAGATGCTGACAGACCTGCCGAGTTTCTCCAGCACTCTCTTTTTAGGAGCCTGACAGACTGTTTCCCCTTGTGGGACTATCTAGAACCAGGGTGCACAATCATGGAATAAAGGATTGCCCAGTTAGGTCAGGTATAAGGAGGAAATTCTTCTGTTTAGAATGTAAAGAACTTATGGAATTCTTTATTGTGTGTGGGTGGGGTGGGGTAGGGTGGGGTGGGGTGGGGTGGGAGCAGTAGACTTATATAATTAAGTATATTCAAGGCTATTTAGAGACAGATTTCTAATAATTAAGGGAATGACAGGATATGGGAGAAGGCAGAAAAATTAAGTTGAGAATTATCAAATTATCAAATCAAATGAACATATGAACTTGGAGCAGCAGATAATTCAGCCCCTTGAGCCTGTTGCCATTTGATATAATCAGGGCTGATATCACCCCAGTCGCAACTTGACTTTCCTGTCTATTCTCCGTAACACTTCAACCCATTATTAACTAAAAATCTGTCTATATCCTCCTTAAATTTACTCAATATCCCAGCATCCACAGCAATGTGGGGTAGTGATGTACACAGATTCACAACCCATTGAGAGAAGTAACTTTTCCTATCTCTATTTTAAATCTGCCACTCTTTATCCCAAAACTATGGCCTCCCATGAAGAAACATCTGTCCTAATCACCTTTAGCATCTTATATACTTCAAGTAGATTTCCTCTCATTCTTCTAAACTCCAGAGTTTGGGGCCTAAACTGCTCAATCTCTGAACTACCTCTCCTACAACTACATTCCACAAGTCAGGGGACCAAAATGGTTTTGTCCAGCTGAAGCACACTTCTCAACTTTTATATTCTATTCCTTTAACAATAAATACCAAAATTCCATTTGCCTTCCTTATTACCTACTGTAGCTGTTTACAGAGTTTACAGCGATTCATGCATAAGGTCACCCACATCCTTCTACATTAAAGCTCTCTGAACTTTCTCTTTTAGATAATAAATTGCCTTACTATTCTATTCCTCTGACCAAAATAGAAAACCTCATGTTATTAAATCAACTATCTAATTTAATAGTGCAGCAAAATCAATGGGTCAAATTGCCTACTTTTACACCTATGCCTTACATGAACCCTTCTTGCACCTTCTCGATAATAGATGTCGTAATGATAGGCGTGTGGCTGTATGACTGATTTGCCCCATCATTTGAAAATAAGAATGATGAACAGCTTCCAGCTTAAGAGAACTACTCATGACCTTACTGAACTTTTGAAAATAAGGGGGAACTCATTGAGCACCTGTCCCATCTCATTAATCATGCTTGGGCAGATATTAATGATCTTACTTGAAGCTTTATCATTTTTAAGCACAATGTTATTTTTATCTATTTTGAAATGATATACAATACCAAAACCCCCACAAAAAATCTGGAACACTGATGCAAAATAGTTATTCAGCAGTTATATCATATTGGAAAGTCACTTTAGATTAGATTACTTACAGTGTGGAAATAGGCCCTTCGGCCCGACAAGTCCACACCGACCCGCCGAAGCGCAACCCACCCATACCCCTACAATTATCCCACTACGGGCAATTTAGCATGGCCAATTCACCTAACCTGCATATCTTTGGACTGTGGGAGGAAACCAGAGCACCCGGAGGAAACCCACGCAGACACGGGGAGAACGTGCAAACTCCACACAGTCAGTCGCCTGAGGCAGAAATTGAACCCAGGTCCCTGGCGCTGTGAGGCAGCAGTGCTAACCACTGTGCCACCGTGCCGCCCACACTTCTACCGTATGTTTATGTGTTTGGCCCTGTGCTATTTTTAATTGTCTTCTACCATTATCTGAAAAATATTTTGCACTTACTGCCACAATTACACACCAACCTCTTATCCAGAAAAGCTGTTTTTGTCTTCATGTATGTGACATTTATCCATGTTCCCTTGTAAATTAAATATATTCAGATTTAATTAATTTTGTCTGTGATTCTAAAATAGTTCTGTTTTTCCACATGCCCTTTTAATCATTGGGATCTTTGAAAGTAATTTAAAATATAACTCATTTGTACTTCATACTTGATTTCCTGCATCAGAAGGCAATCCGGTTAACTTTTGCCAGATAATGGGACCACTTTTTGTCTTTATTTTTTTCTCTCTTTCCTGAGTGGTCCAGTGACAAGCAGTGCCCTTAACACTTCCTTTTTTTTTCTTTTCCCACACTACCACCTAACTGCGGTAGTGCTTATTTTCCCCAGTACCCATGGTGTGTGTGTGCAGGTGTGAGACACAGTGAGAGACAAGGTGTACAAATCTTTATTTAATTTCCACCACCAGGAAAAATAGGAAAACACCCGAGTGGCCAGTGAACTTTTTGTCTTTATTCTTGCAAGGGGATTGCATTTATTGCCTGTTTCTTAATTGTCCTTGAATTGCTTGCTCATTCAGCCATTTCAGAGGGCAGTTAAGAGTCAACTTAGTCAACAAGAGTTACTGTGGATCTGGAGCTATAAGTAGGCTAGCCTGGGTAAGGAAGGCAGATTTCATTCCCTAAAGAACATCAGTGAACCAAGATGGGTTTTTACAACAATCAACAATGGTTATACCAACATCACTGGACTAGATTCTCATTTCAGATTTTTACAGAATACACATTTTACCATGTGACTTTGTAGAATTTGATTCATTGTTCCCAGAACATTAGCTTGGGGCTCTAAATTAACAAGTCAACTTACCAACAAACAATTACCACAGCCTCCCTTAAGTCCTCTAAAATCCAAGACCAGCATGAGATTGGCTGCAGCCTTAGCTGGCCAATAAGATGAAACCTAACTATAGTTTGTTGCCCTGTGTACTTCATGGTACAAGGAGAAAGTGAGGTCTGCAGATGCTGGAGATCAGAGCTGAAAATGTGTTGCTGGCAGCATCCAAGGAACAGGAAATTCGACGATTCGGGCATAAGCCCATCATCAGGAATGAGGAAAGTGTGTCCAGCAGGCTAAGATAAAAGGTAGGGAGGAGGGGATTGGGGGAGGGGCGATGGAGATGTGATAGGTGGAAGGAGGTCAAGGTGAGGGTGATAGGCCGGAGTAGGTGGGGGCGGAGAGGTCAGGAAGAAAATTGCAGGTTCGGAGGGTGGTGCTGAGTTCGAGGGAATCGACTGAGAAAAGGTGGGGGGAGGGGAAATGAGGAAACTGGAGAAATCTGAGTTCATCCCTTGTGGTTGGAGGGTTCCCAGGCGGAAGATGAGGCGCTCTTCCTCCAACCGTCGTGTTGTTATGTTCTGGCAATGGAGGAGTCCAAGGACCTGCATGTCCTTGGTGGAGTGGGAGGGAGAGTTAAAGTGTTGAGCCACAGGGTGGTTGGGTTGGTTGGTCTGGGCGTCCCAGAGGTGTTCCCTGAAGCGTTCCGCAAGTAGGCGGCCCGTCTCCCAGTATAGAGGAGGCCACATCGGGTGCAGCGGATGCAATAGATGATGTGTGTGGAGGTGCAGGTGAATTTGTGGTGGATATGGAAGGATCCCTTGGGGTCTTGGAGAGAGAGGTAAGGGAGGAGGTATGGGCGCAAGTTGTGCATTTCCTGCGGTTGCAGGGGAAGGTGCCAGGATTGGAGGTTGGGTTGGTGGGGGGTGTGGACCTGACGAGGGAGTCACGAAGGGAGTGGTCTTTGCGGAACGCTGATAGGGGAGGGGAGGGAAATATATCCCTGGTGGTGGGGTCCGTTTGGAGGTGGCGGAAATGACGGCGGATGATACGCTGTATACGGAGGTTGGTGGGGTGGTAGGTGAGAACCAGTGGTCTTCTGTCCTGGTGGCAGTTGGAGGAGCGGGGCTCAAGGGCGACCGAATCAACACAGACATCTACTATAAACCGACGGACTCCCACAGCTACCTGGACTACACCTCCTCCCATCCTGCCCCCTGTAAAAACGCCATCCCATATTCCCAATTCCTTCGTCTCCACCGCATCTGCTCCCAGGAGGACCAGTTCCAATACTGTACAGCCCAGATGGCCTCATTCTTCAAACTCCGCAGATTCCCCCCAGACATGATCGACGATGCCCTCCACCGCATCTCCTCCATTTCCCGCTCCTCCGCCCTTGAGCCCCGCCCATCCAACCGCCACCAGGACAGAACACCACTGGTTCTCACCTACCACCCCACCAACCTCCGTATACATCGTATCATCCGCCGTCATTTCCGCCACCTCCAAACGGACCCCACCACCAGGGATATATTTCCCTCCCCTCCCCTATCAGCGTTCCAAAAAGACCACTCCCTTCGTGACTCCCTCGTCAGGTCCACACCCCCCACCAACCCAACCTCCACTCCCGGCACCTTCCCCTGCAACCGCAGGAAATGCAAAACTTGCGCCCACACCTCCTCCCTTACCTCTCTCCAAGAGCCCAAGGGATCCTTCCATATCCGCCACAAATTCACCTGCACCTCCACATACATCATCTATTGCATCCGCTGCACCCGATGTGGCCTCCTCTATACTGGGGAGACGGGCCGCCTACTTGCGGAACGCTTCAGGGAACACCTCTGGGACGCCCGGACCAACCAACCCAACCACCCCGTGGCTCAACACTCTAACTCTCCCTCCCACTCCACCAAGGACATGCAGGTCCTTGGACTCCTCCATCGCCAGGCCATAACAACTCGACGGTTGGAGGAAGAGCACCTCATCTTCCGCCTGGGAACCCTCCAACCACAAGGGATGAACTCAGATTTCTTCAGTTTCCTCATTTCCCCTCCCCCCACCTTTTCTCAGTCGATTCCCTCAAACTCAGCACTGCCCTCCTAACCTGCAATTTTCTTCCTGACCTCTCCGCCCCCACCCCACTCCGGCCTATCACCCTCACCTTGACCTCCTTCCACCTATCACATCTCCATCGCCCCTCCCCCAAGTCCCTCCTCCCTACCTTTTATCTTAGCCTGCTGGACACACTTTCCTCATTCCTGATGAAGGACTTATGCCCGAAACGTCGAATTTCCTGTTCCTTGGATGCTGCCTGACCTGCTGCGCTTTAACCAGCAACACATTTTCAGCTACTTCACGGTACAACTCAATTATGGTTTACACCTTGAAATTTGGACTTAATTTACTTTGTACCTTAGTCGCAATAAAATCATTCAGCAGGTATATAAAACCAGAATATTTCACAAACAATTTTTATTTTGTTCCATACAAATTATGTAAGACTACACAATGAAGGCTGGTTATGCAAGGATTACCTGGATTTAAGCATGTTTCTACAAACTATATACTTTGAAATGTCATATCTTAAACACTCTAAACCAAATTCAGTTAAAATCTTCATTTGCTGTCCATTTCAACACAAGTAAACTGTTCAGTTGCTAGAAACAGTCACAATAAGTTTAATGGGTACCCCTAAGTTTGTCGGATAGGCAGCTGATATATCTCCTCTTTCTGCAAAACTTTTCCAGAAGTTTTTAGTGTGTTTTTTGGCGTTTGACTGACTCTTCTCTTGGAGATGTAGGTACAGTGAAGTCAACCTGCAACTGAGATATTGGAGTATAAGTGCCTCCTCTGAAATCAGTTGAAGGCGGATCTATCTGATGTCCAACAGGACTGTTCCAAGCTATTGACAACATTTGAGCTGCCACAAGTTGCAAGGCCATCATTCCAACTGGGCTTGATCGCCTGTCCCCAAGGGCATCTTCAATGTAATTGAGTCTCAGCTGGTTACCAGGTGGGTACTCAAATCCATTTAGCTTTTCTTTGGCATGTACTGCTGATGCCACATTGTTGTACTGAACAACAGCATAACCCAAGTTCGGGTCATTCTGAATTTCACAATATTCCAATCCTGGGATAACATCAAAGAGGCTATAAATTTGCTCATAAGTAAGCATACAATTCGTAAATACTGAAAGGCATGTCGTAATACTTTCTCCACCTACCATTTCACAAGTTCCCATTTTGCCAACTCTTCTCAATTCTCCAGCTTTTATTTCACCAGCTCCCATCATCTCAGCAATACTCATCTCACCAGTTTGTATCATTTTGCCTTTCATCTTACCAACACCCATCATGTCACTGACTCCTCTCGTTTCACCAACTCTTCTTGCTTCACTCACTCCTCTCATCTCACCACCACCTTGCAACTCTACACTTCTTTGCATCTCAATGACTGCTTTCAACTCACCACCTCCCCTCATCTCACTGACTGCTCTCATCTCACCACCTGTCCTCATTTCATCAATGCTTCTATGCTTACTGATCTCTCTCATCTCACCACATCCCCTCATTTCACTAATGCTTCTCATTTCATTGATCCTTCTCATCTCACTGCTTACACTCGTCTCCCCAATGCTCCTCATCACACTGACTTCATTTATTTCTCCAACTCCCCTCACCTCACTGACTCCTCTCATTTCACTGAACCTCCTTTTCCCATCTTGCACTTCACTGGCTCCTCTCATTTCACCAGCTCTTGCTCCAACTCTGACTTCATAGATGTCTCTCATTTCACCAATTCTTCTTATGTCACCTGTCCTCTTCCCAATTCCCATTTCACTGACTGCTCTCACCTCACCAACTCCTTGCATTACATCACCTCCCCTCATCTCACTGACTCCCCTCCCCTCACCACTTCCCCTCATTGCACCAACTCTCCTCATCTCACCACATCCCCTAATCTCATCAACACCTCTCATCTCACCACCTACTTTCATTGCACCAATTCCCCTCATCTCACCAACCCCTCTCATTTCACCAACACCTCTCATCTCACCACCTCCAACCATTGCACTGACTCCCCTCATCTCACTGATCCCGTTCATCTCACCGACCCCGCTTATCTCACCACCTCCCCTTATCTCACTGACCCCTCTCATCTCACTGACCCCTCTCATCTCACCATCCCCCCTCATCTCACCACCCCCTTTCATCTCACTGACGTCTTTCACCTCACCCACTTCCCTCATCTCACCGTTGCTCCATGTATCACCATCTCCTCTCAACTCACTGATGTCTTTTACCTCAGCAATTCCCCTCACCTCACTGAATCCCCTCATCTCACCACTTCCCCTCACTTCACTGACACCCCACATCTCACCAACACCCCACATCTCACCACCTCCTCTCATTTCACTGTCTCCTCTCACCTCACCGACTCCTCCCATCTCACCAATGCCCCACACCTCACCACCACCTTTCAAATCACCAACTCCCCTTACTTTTCCAATTCCCCTTAACTCAGTGACTGCTCTCATTTCCCCAGTTCCTCTTATTTCACCAACCCTTCCTTTCCCACCTTGCATTTCACCAACTCCTCTCATTGCACGACCTTCCCCCGCCTCACTGACTCCCCTCACCTCACAAACTGCTCCCATCTCACTGACTCCACTTACTTCTCTGATTCCCCTTACCTCACTGACTCCCCTTATTTCACCAACCCTTCCTGTCCCGTCTCGCACTTCATTGACTCCTCTCATCTCACCTCCTCTTTCTCGAACTTCATAGACTTCTCTCATTTCACCAAATCCTCTTATTTCACCTGTCCTTTTCCCATTTCTAATTTCATAAATACCTCTCATTTCATCAACTCTTTCACCACCTCTCATTTCATTGGCTGTTCTTATTTCACTCTTTCCTATCATCTTACCAGTTCCTCTCATTTCATCAGTCCTTCTTTCTCCCCCTCTCATTTCACCATCTCTTTCTCCACTGACTCCTCCTCTCATTTCATCAAGTCCTCTTTTTCCTTCACCTTTCAGTGCACCAACTCCTCTCATCTCACCAAATCTTCTCAATCCACCAGCTCCTCTTGTTTTTGTTGCAGTTTCATTACCAATTATTTCACTTGTTTCAAAGTTGCTACGTTCATGAAAAGGTGACATATTTTGATCTCTTAGAGGACGAAATGCTCGTCTATGTGATGAATATTCTTTGGCTCCTCTCACACAAATATTCTCAGAGTATGTAGATTTTTTTTTTGGTTCTGCAAGTATTGCCTTAAAAGATGGGTCACAGTTTTCAATGGCCTGAGCAGCCTGAGATGGTTTCAGAAATCTTACATAGCCAAAGCCTTTGCTCTCCCCTGTTTTTTTGTTCTTGATAATATTACAGTATTCAATATCTCCAAAAGCCTTAAACTTTTCTCTCAGATCATCTTCAGCATAGGATTTTGGAACCACAACAAAAATCCTAGTCAGCTCTTCATCTTCGACATCATGGTGGTTCTTAGATCCTCTGGAATGTGCAATGAACACCTTAATGGGTTTGGTGTCCCCAGTGAGAGTTTTGCCGTGCATGTCCTCCATCGCTTTACAGGCTTGCCATGATTTTCCAAACTTTACATAGGCAATACCCTTATGATTTTTGGACTGTTTGTCCCGCACTACCCAAATATCCTGGATATCGCCAAACAAGGAAAACTTTTCTCTGATTGCCTCCTCAGATATTGATTTGCTGATGACCAGAAAGAGTCGACTATTGGGTGGATGATCGACATTCAGCATAGGACCTGAGCTACCACCATCCTCCATCATTACAAATGTCAAGCAAACTGCTGAGATGCCCCTGTGTTTTTCATTACCCCACACACTTCATCATATTCAATTCTATTTGCCATAGTTTTCTGTCTGTGTCTTTTTGTGTCTTTCTGATCCAACTACACAACTTACTGTGCTGCTTAATTTTGGTCTCTTTGGAAAACTTTGACATAAAACACTTCTGTTTTGTTGGTGAGGTTGTTGTATTCTGCTATTACAGACGTTCTTCACTCCAGGAAGTCTTAGAAACTCACGTCTTAAGTACCTGTCAAAGGAACAAGCCTTTAAATTTTAAGCACAAAAGAGGCAACTGAATAGGTTAATACTTTTATTATCAATTAATTGTTTCATGCTGAAGCTTAGAAAAAAAAACTAATTGGAACAAATGCATTTTCAAGATGTATTTTGAATAATTTCTTTGTTCCTCCTCTTTTTCTAGGCTGTGGCATTGGTAACTACAAGCAAAATTCATGGTGCCTGCAGTTTTAAATGATTCATAATTTAGCTCACTGTTGACAACAAGATGCCTGATCCGGGGGCTATCAGCAGCA
This sequence comes from Hemiscyllium ocellatum, assembly GCF_020745735.1. Classification (NCBI taxonomy): domain Eukaryota; kingdom Metazoa; phylum Chordata; class Chondrichthyes; order Orectolobiformes; family Hemiscylliidae; genus Hemiscyllium; species Hemiscyllium ocellatum. Next base: position 2,995,334 of record NC_083431.1, on the reverse strand, counting down.
GCAGTTGGTACTGAAAAAGCTGCAACCTTTAAAGGAGAGCTGCAGTGTGGCTGAGGCAAATACTGGCAATCCAGTGAGAGCTTAACCTGACCTTGAAGAATGCCACAATATAGGAGGGTAGCTGGCTCTTAGGAATTTACTTGCAGCACTGAAAACCTTGATGGTGGTGCACGGTAGGAAGAATGTCCACAGGTTGAAATGGTGGAATCTCTCTAGAAGATGGATATAATCAGGAATTAGTTGGAGCAGGTAGTGTGGACGTCAATGTCAAAATTTGACACCAAGGACCTGGGTGCAATGTCACAAGAAGTTAAATGGTCTCATACAAGTGAACGTATCTTCAAATATTTTATCATACCAACTGCACCACAAGTAATAGGAACAGTAACAGACCATTAATAGATGTGTTCAAATCATGAAGGATCTGGACAGATAGGGCGTAACTGTTCACATTAATAGAGCATTAAGAACCAGAGGGCATTAGAGAGATGAATGTTCAGTTCAAAAATTGCTGTAGGAGAAATAGTATTTGGGAACAGTGGGGTGGTCTTCAACCTTTGCTGGGTCCAGTGTTCTGGTGAGTCATTTAACCAGGTCAGTAGAGGAGGCTGTAAATTAAACAGTGGGGGTGAGGGATCACGTTTGAGACAATTTTTAAATTAAGTAGAGAAGACAAGGCAAGAGAGTAAGGTAGCAATACTCAATATGGTAGCATTCAATGATTCTTGCAGTTTTAAATGATTTTGTAACTGGATGCTCCAGTTTCTTCCCACAGTCCAGGTTAGGTGGATTGGCCATGTTAAAATGTCCTTAGTGTCCAGGCATGTATAGGTTAAATGGAATAGCCAAGGGAAATGCAGGTTTACGGGGACAGGGTAGGGGTTGGGCCTGGGTGAGGTGCTCTTCAGAGGGACTCAATGGGCTGAATGGTCTGCTTCCAAATGGTAGGGTCCTATGTTTCCATGAGAAATAATTCCTCCTCATCTCTGTTTTAAATCTGCCATCCCTTATCTTAAAACTATTACCTCTTGTTCTAGATTGTCCCATAAGGAAAAACATCCGCTACAGGTCTACTTGGTCAATCTCATTTAGCATCTTATATACCTCAATTAAAGCTCTCATTCCTCTAAACTCCAGCAAGTGCAGCTTAACTGCTGAACTCTCCTCATAAGACAGACCACTGTTTTCAAAACAATTTCTTATAGCAGCATGCACTATAGATCAGCAGAGAGAAGGTAAATGCTAGAATCTATTAAGGAGGAGAGGATAGAATAGGACATTTTGAAAATCTTAGTGAAATCAGGCAGAGGCAACATGGATAATGGATTGGTTAACTCTTCTCAAGCAGAAGATGGGTGTAAATGGGTTGCTTTCAGGTTGGCAGGACATGATAAGCAGTATGCCACAAACACCAATGTTGCAGTATGAATTATTTCCTTGGGATTTTTACTATTCATCTGTGGGGCATGGCCAGGGACAGGAATGGTTGTTGCAGGTTCCAGGATTTAGATGTTTCAGTAAGAACAGAGAAGATGGTTGGCATTGTTAGTTAAGGACAGTATTACAGTTGCAGAAAGGATGTTTGGGGACTCGTCAACTGAGGTAGTATGGGCTGAGGTTAGAAACAGGAAAGGACAGGTCACCCTGTTGGGAGTTTTCTATCAGCCTCTGAATAGTTCCAGAGATGTAGAGGAAAGGATAGCAAAGATGATTCTCGAGAGTAGTTGTCATGGGGGACTTCAACTTTCCAAATATTGACTGGGAACACTATAGTACGAATACTATAGATTAGATTAAAGTGTTACTAGATTAGATTACTTGCAGTGCGTAAACAGGCCCTTCGGCCCAACAAGTCCCAACTGATCCTCCGAAGAGCAACCCACCCAGACCGATTCCCCTACACCTAACACTACAGGCAATTTGCCATGGCCAATTCAACAAAATTGCACATGTTTGGACTGTGGGAGGAAATCGGAGCACCCGAAGGAAACTTACGCAGACACGGGGAGGTTGTGCAAATTCTACACAGACAGTTGCCTGAGGCAGGAACTGAACCCAGGTCTCTGGCGCTGTGAGGCAGCAGTGCTAACCACTGTTCCATCGTGCCGCCCACTAGAGATGGGTCAGTTTTTGTCCAGTGTGTGCAGGAAGGCTTCCTGACACAGTATGTAGACAGGCCAACAAGGGGCAAAACCACATTAAATTTGGTACTGGGTAATGAGTCTGGTCAGGTGTTAGACTTGGAAGTAGGCGAGCACTTTGGTGACAGCGATCACAATTCTGTTATGTTTACTTTAGAGATAGAAAGGGTTACGTGTATACCACTGGGCAAGAGTTACAGCTGGGGGAAAGGCAATTATGATGCGATTAGGCAAGATTTAGGAAGCATAAGATGGGGAAGGAAACTGCAGGGGATGGGCACATTAGAAATGTGGAGCATATTCAAGGAAAAGCTCCTGTGTGTCCTAGATAAGTATGTACCTGTCAGACAAGGGAGGAAGCTGTAGAGCGTGGGAGTCGTGATTTATGAAGGAAGTGGAATCTCCGGTCAAGAGGAAGAAGAAAGCTTATGTTAGGATGAGATGTGAAGGCTCAGTTAGGACGCTTACGGGTTAAAAGGTAGCCAGGAAAGACCTAATGAGAGAGCTCAGAAGAGCCAGGAGAAGACATGAGAAGATGTTGGCGAATAGGATTAGGATAAACCCTAAGGCTTTCTATAGGTATTTAAGGAATAAAAGAATGACGAGAGTAAGATTAGGGCCAATCAAGGATAGTAGTGGAAAGTTGTGTGTGGAGTCAGAGGAGATAGGGGAAACACTAAATAATATGTTGACAGTATTCACTCTAGAAAATGTTGTCGAGGAGAATCCTGAGATACAGGCTACTATACTAGGTGGTATTGAGGTTCACAAGGAAGAGGTATTAGAAATCCTGCAGAGTGTGAAAATAGATAAGTCCCCTGGGCCGGATAGGATTTATCCTAGGATCCTCTGGGAAGCCAGGGAGGAGATTGCCGAGCCTTTGGCATTGACCTTTAAATCGTCATTGTCTACAGGAATAGTGCCAGAAGTCTGGAGGATAGCAAATGTGGTTCCCCTGTTCAAGAAGGGGAGTAGAGACAACCCTGGTAATTATAGACCAGTGAGCCTTACTTCAGTTGTTGGTAAAGTGTTGGAAAAGGTTATAAGAGATAGGATTTATAATCATCTAGAAGAGAATAATTTGATTAGGGATAGTCAGCACGGTTTTGTGAAAGATAGGTTGTGCCTCCCAAACCTTAGAGTTCTTTGAGAAGGTGACCAAACAGGTAGATGAGAGTAAACCGGTTGATGTGGTGTATATATAGATTTCAGCAAGGTGTCTGATAAAGTTCCCCACAGTAGGCTATTGTAAAAAATACAGAGGAATGGGATTGCGGGAGATATAGCTGTTTGGATCAGTAATTGGCTTGCTGAAAGAAGTGGTGGTTGATGGGAGATGTTCATCCTGGCGTCCAGTTACTAGTGGCGTACCTCAAGGGTCGGTGTTGGGTCCACTGCTATTCGCCATTTTTATAAATGACCTGAATGAGGGTGTAGTAAATTTGCAGACGACACTAAGGTCGGTGGAGTTGTGGATAGTGACGAAGGATGTTGTAGGTTAAGCTGCAGAGCTGGGCTGAGAGGTGGCAAACGGAGTTTAATTCGGACAAGTGTGAGGTGATTCACTTTAGTCGGCGTTACCGGAATGCAAAGTACTGGGTTAATGGTAAGATTCTTCGAAGCGTAGATGAGCAGGGAGATCTCAGTGTCCATGTAAACAGATCCTTGAAAGTTGTCACCCAGGTTGACAGGGTTGTTAAGAAGGCCTACAGTGTGTTAGTTTTTATTAATAGAGGGATCGAGTTCCGGAACCATGAAGTTATGCTGCAGCTGTACAAAACTCTGGTGTAGCCACACTTGGAGTATTGTGTACAGTTCTGGTCACCGCATTATAAGAAAGATGTGGAAGCTTTGGAAAAGATGCAGAGGAGATTTACTAGGATGTTGCCTGGTATGGAGGGAAGGTCTTACGAGGAAAAGCTGAGGGACTTGATGCTGTTTTCGTTAGAGAGAAAAAGGTTGAGAGGTGACTTAATAGAAACATTTAAGATAATCAGAGGGTTAGATAGGATGGACAGGGAGAGCCTTTTTCCAAGTATGGAGATAGTGAGCATGGGGGGCATAGCTTTAAATTGAGGGGTGATAGATATAGGGCAGATGTCAGAGGTAGTTTCTTTACTCAGAGTAGTAAGGGTATGGAATGCTTTGCCTGCAACAGTAGTATATTCGCGAACTTTAAGTACATTTAAGTCGTCATTGGACAAGCATATGGACGTACATGGAATAGTGTAGGTTAGATGGGCTTCAGATTGGTATGACAGGTCAGTGCAACATCGAGGGCTGAAGGGCCTGTACTGTGCTGTAGTGTTCTATGTTCTATCACTGGCTGGCCAGTATTAATTTCTGTCCTCAGTTGCCCTTCGGAAGGTCATGGTGATGTCTTCTTGGAGGGATAGATAGAAGCGATGAGGAATTTGCAACAGCAACAGTATGTAATGGATGGCAGTTATAGAAAGGGGGAAAAAGTCTCAGTTACAGTCACATAGATGGGTTAGGTAAGAGAGGTAGGCAGCCAGAGCAGGAGTCTTTTGTGGATATACCCATTTCAAACAGGTATGCTGTTTTGGAAAATATAGAGGGTGATGGATTCTCAGGGGAATGTAGCACAGACAGCCAAGTTTCGGGTATTGAGACTGGTTCTAATGCAACGAGGGGTAGGTTGGCTTCCAAGTGATCAATTGTGCTAGGGGATTATGTAGTCAGAGGTACAGACATACGTTTCTGTGACCAGCAGCGAAAAAGCAGAATGGTGTGTTGTTTCCCTGGTGCCAGGATCGAGGATGTCTCAGAGAGGGTGTAGAATGTTCTCACGGGGGAGAGGGGCCAGCAGGAGGTCATTGTCCAGAGTGGAACCAACGACATTGGAAGGGAAAGGTTGAGACTCTGAAGGGAGCTTACAGAGTTCGGTAGAAATTTAAAAAGGAGGTCCTCAAGGGTAGTAATATCTGGATTACTCCCAGTGCTACGAGTTAGTGAGGGCAGGAATAGGAGGATAGAGCAGATGAATGCATGGCTCAGGAGCTGGTGTATGGGAGAAGGATTCACGTTTTTGGGTCATTGGAATCTCTTTTGGGGTAGAAGTGACCTGTAACAGAATGATGGATTGCACCTAAATTGGAAGGGGACTAATATACTGGCAGGGAAATTTGCTAGAACTGCTTGGGAGGATTTAAACTAGTAAGGTTGGGTTGGTGGTGGTGGTGGTGGTGGTGGTGGGGGGGGTGGGGGTGGGGGGGGGGGTGGGGGTGGGACCCGGGGAGGTAGTGAGGAAAGAGATCGATCTGAGACAGGTACAGCTGAGAACAGAAGTGAGTCAAACAGTCAGGGCAGGCAGGGACAAGGCAGGACTAATAAATTAAACTGCATTTATTTCAATGCAAGGGGCCTAACAGGGAAGGCAGATGAACTCAGGGCATGGTTAGGAACATGGGACTGGGATATCACCGCAATTACAGAAACATGGCTCAGGGATGGGCAGGACTGGCAGCTGAATGTTCCAGGATACAAATGCTACAGGAAGGATAGAAAGGGAGGCAAAAGAGAAGGGGCAGTGGCATTTTTGATAAGGGATAGCATTACAGCTGTGCTGAGGGAGGATATTCCCGGAAATACATCCAGGGAAGTTATTTGGGTGGAACTGAGAAATAAGAAAGGGATGATCACCTTATTGGGATTATATTATAGACCCCCAATATCAGAGGGAAATGGAGAAATAAACTTGTAAGGAGATCTCAGCTGTCTGTAAGAATAATAGGGCAGTTATGGTAGGGGATTTTAACTTTCCAAACATCGACTGGGACTGCCATAGTGCTAAAGGTTTAGATGGAGAAGAATTTCTTAAGTGTCTACAAGACAATTTTCTGATTCAGTATGTGGATGTACATACTAGAGAAGGTGCAAAACTTGACCTACTCTTGGGGAATAAGGCAGGGCAGGTGACTGAGGTGTCAGTGAGGGAGCACTTTGGGGCCAGTGACCATAATTCTATTCGTTTTAAAAAGGATAGACCAGATCTAAAAGTTGAAGTTCTAAATTGGAGAAAGGCCAATTTTGACGGTATTAGGCAAGAACTTTCAAAAGCTGATGAGAGACAAATGTTCGCAGGTAAAGGGATGGCTGGAAAATGGGAAGCCTTCAGAAATGAGATAACCAGAGTCCGGAGAAAGTATATTCCTGTCAGGGTGAAAGGGAAGGCTGGTAGGTATAGGGAATGCTGGATGACTAAAGAAATTGATGGTTTGGTTAAGAAAAAGGAGAAAGCATATGTCAGGTACAAACAGGATAGATCGAGTGAATCCTCAGAAGAGTATAAAGAAAGTAGGAATATACTTAAGAGGGAAATCAGGAGGGCAAAACGGGACATGAGATAGCTTTGGCAAATAGAATTAAGGAGAATCCAAAGGGCTTTTACAAATATATTAAGGACAAAAGGATAACTAGGGAGAGACTAGGGCCCCTCAAAGATCAGCAAGGCAGCCTTTGTGTGGAGCCACAGAAAATGGGGGAGATACTAAATGAATATTTTGCATCAGTATTTACTGTGGAAAAGGATATGGAAGATACAGACTGTAGGGAAATAGATGGTGACATCTTGCAAAATGTCCAGATTACAGAGGAGGAAGTGCTGGATGTCTTGAAATGGTTAAAGGTGGATAAATCCCCAGGACCTGATCAGGTGTACCCAAGAACTCTGTGGGAAGCTAGAGAAGTGATTGCTGGGCCTCTTGCTGAGATATTTGTATCATCGATAGTCACAGGTGAGGTGCCAGAAGAGTGGAGGTTGGCAAACGTGGTGCCACTGTTTAAGAAGGACGTTAAAGACAAGCCAGGGAACTATAGACCAGTGAGCCTGACCTCGGTGGTGGGCAAGTTGTTGGAGGGAATCCTGAGGGACAGGTTGTACATGTATTTGGAAAGGCAAGGACTGATGTGGGATAGTCAATATGACTTTGTGCGTGGGAAATCATGTCTCACAAACTTGATTGAGTTTTTTGAAGTAACAAAGATTGATGAAGGCAGAGCAGTAGATGTGACCTATATGGACTTCAGTAAGGCATTCGACAAGATTCCCCATGGGAGACTGATTAGCAAGGTTAGATCTCATGAAATACAGGGAGAACTAGCCATTTGGATACAGTACTGGCTCAAAGATAGAAGACAGAGGGTGGTGGTGGTGGAGGGTTGGTTTTCAGACTGGAGGCCTGTGACCAGTGGAGTGCCACAAGGATCGGTGCTGGGCCCTCTACTTTTTGTCATTTACATAAATTATTTGGATGCGAGCATAAGAGGTACAGTTAGTAAGTTTGCAGATGACACCAAAATTGGAGGTGTAGTGGACAGCGAAGAGGGTTACCTCAGATTATAACAGGATCTGGACCAGATGAGCCAATGGGCTGAGAAGCGGCAGATGGAGTTTAATTCAGACAAATGCGAGGTGCTGCATTTTAGGAAAGCAAATCTTAGCAGGATTTATACACTTAATGGTAAGGTCCTAGGGAGTGTTGCTGAACAAAGAGACCTTGGAGTGCAGGTTCATAGCTCCTTGAAAGTGGAGTCACAGGTAGATAGGATAGTGAAGAAGGCATTTGGTATGCTTTCTTTTATTGGTCAGAGTATTGAGTACAGGAGTTGGGAGGTCATGTTGCGGCTGTACAGGACATTGGTTAGGCCACTGTTGGAATATTGCATGCAATTCTGGTCTCCTTCCTATCGGAAAGATGTTGTGAAACTTGAAAGGGTTCAGAAAAGATTTACAAGGATGTTGCCAGGGTTGGAGGATCTGAGCTACAGGGAAAGGCTGAACAGGCTGGAGCTGTTTTCCCCGGAGCATCAGAGGCTGAGGGGTGACCTTATAGAGGTTTACAAAATTATGAGGGGCATGGATAGAATAAATAGACAAAGTCTTTTCCCTGGGGTCGGGGAGTTCAGAACTACAGGACATAGGCTTAGGGTGAGAGGGGAAAGATATAAAAGAGACCTAAGGGGCAACTTTTTCACGCAGAGGGTGGTACGTGTATGGAATGAGCTGCCAGAGGATGTGGTGGAGGCTGGTACAATTGCAGCATTTAAGAGGCATTTGGATGGGTATATGAATAGGAAGGGTTTGGAGGGATATGGGCCGGGCGCTGGCAGGTGGGACTCGGTTGGGTTGGGATATCTGGTTGGCATGGATGGGTTGGACCGAAGGGTCTGTTTCCATGCTGTACATCTCTATGACTCTATGCTGCAGTTCATGTGATGCTAATAGACCCATAATGCTGTTTGGGAGAATTCCAGGATTTTGATCCAGCAATATTGAAGAAACAACAATATATTTTTTGGTCAAAATGACGAGTAGCTTGGAAGAGAACTTACAGGTGGTGGTATTCCCACGTACCTGCCGCCCTTGTCCTCCTAGATCCAAGTGGGTTTGGAAGGTGCAGTCATAGGATCTTTGGCGAGTTATTGCAGTACATACTGCTGTTATTGAGCGTTGGTGGAAGAGGGAGTGGTTGCTTGTGGACGTGGTGCTAATGGAACGGATTGCTTTGTCCTAGATGCTGTCAAGTTCCAGTGCTGTTTGAGCTACACTCATCCAGGCAAGTGGGGAATATTTCATCACACTAATGACTATCTTGTAGATGACAGGCTTTAGGGAGTCAGGAGGCAAGTTACTTGTTGCAATATAACTAGCCTCTGACCTGCTCTTGTAGCCACTGTATTATTTTGATGACTCCAGTTGAGCTTTTCGTCAGTGGTAACCTTGGGACCATAGGAGGTAGAAGATTAGGTCATTTTGCTCTACCGTTCGATCATGCCTGAAATGTTTCTCAACTAGCATTGAACTGGAGGCTGTCGGGAAGGCAAGTAAAAAAATGTGAAAACTCACCTCTAGAATCGGGACCTGCCATTGTTGTTCCAGCAGCAGGAAGTGCGGGAGTGTCGAACAGGAGGCTGTCAGGAAGATTAGTAAAAAATTTTAAAACTCACCACTAGCGTTATATTTTACAGGAGCAGAGGTGGAGGTGAACACCGGGGGCTGCCGACAATATATTTGGGCAGCGGCTGAACCCGAGACACTACACATGTAATGTCTCCCACCCTATTCTAACCAAAAAAAAAAGGACTCTGTAGTGGGTTGATAAGGTAAATTGATTGGTTAAAAATTTACTTTTTTTAATCTTCTATTAATTGCTTAATTGAGTAAGACCATAGCAGATATATACTGGAAATTATTTAACTCAAATTTGTAAATATAAATTAACTAAGTCAATGGTTGGTCAGGTGATGTGCTATAGCTGTATGATGTGGGAGCTGGCTGATTCCATTGTGAATGGCAGTGATCACATCTGCAACAAGTGTTGGTTGCTGGGAGAACTCTGGCACAGAGTTGATCTGAAATCTGAGCTTCAACATTGCAGCACATCCAGAGAGGGAAGAGTTACCTGGACACTTTGTTTCAGGAGGCAGTCACACCTGGTAGATTAAGTAATTTAAATTCAGTTAGTGATCAAGGACAATACGGTGTGATTGCAAGTGAGGCAGGTAGGTGGATCCTGAGTTTCAGGAGTTAAGGACCCTCAGCCTTTGACCTTATCCAACAGGTATGAGATTCTTGCTCCCTGTTTGGGTGAGGAAAAGGGCTACAAGGGAGGATGAGCCAACTGACCATGGCACCATGGTGCAGAAGGCCATTCAAGAGGGGGAGCAAAAAGACAAGTGATAGTTATAGGGGATTCTATAATTAGGGGGACAGATAGTATTGTTTGCAAGCCAGATTGGGAGTCCCACATTGTGTACTGCCTGCCAGGTACCAGGGTGCAGGACATCTCTGACTGACTTGAAAGGATACTGGAGCGGGAGGGGAGGATTCAGTTGTCAGTGGGACTAACAACATAGGCAAGGGTAGGTTAGAGGTCCTGTTTGGGGATTATCGAGCACTAGGGACGAAATTAAAGAGCAGGTCCTCAAGGGTTATAATCTCCGGATTACTGCCTGAGCCATGTTAAAATTGGCTTAGGGACAAGAAAATTAGGGAAGTAAACATGTGGCTAAGGGAATGGTGTGGGAAAGACTGGGGCATTGACATCAGTTTTGGAACCAGGGGATCTGTACCGATGGGATGGTCTCTACCTGAACCGATCTAGAACCAATGTTCTAGCAAAAGGATAAATAGGGTGGTCACTAGGACTTTAAACTTGTGAGTCGGGGGCAGGGGCTGGGGGGAGGAGGGGGGAGGGAAAGCAACAGGAAGTATGGTGATAAATGAAAAGGTAAGCAGCAGGTTAGCATATATGCAGGAAGGTTTAAATTCAAGGCAAACTATGAAAGAAGCAGAAATGAAGGATAACTCAGAAGATATTAGAGATGTTGTGAATCATGATGGTAAGAAAGCTTGCATAAAGACTTTTTACCTGAATGCTCATAGCATTCGTAGAGTTAAAAGTACAAATAATCGTGAACGATATGATATGATAGCCATCACGGACACATGGTTACAGAATGGTCATGACTAGGAATTAAATATCCAGGGGTACCAGACTATTTGGAAGGATAGACAGGAATGCAAGGGAGGTGTTGTAGCTCTGGTATTCAAGGAAGACATCAGTGGTGCTGAGAGCTGGTATTGGTTCTATGGAGCATGAGATTGAATCCATTTGGGTGGAAATTAAGAATTCCAAGAAGAAAAAGTCACTGATAGGCATAGTCTATAGGCCACCAAATAATGACATCACATTGGGGCAGGCAATAAACAAGGAAATAACTAATGCCTGCAAAAATGGTACGGCTACTACCATGGGGGATTTTATTCTGCATGTAGATTGGTAGAACCAGTTCTGTCAGGGTAGCCTTGAGGAGTTGTTCGTTGAGTGCATCTGTGATAGTTTTCTTGACAGCATGTAATGGAATTGACGAGAGAGCAAGCTATCTTGCTCTGGTCCTATGTAATGAGATAGGAATAATTAATGACCTCATAGTCAGAGATCCTCTTGGAAGGAGTGATCACAGTATGGTTGATTTTAAAATACAGCTGGATAGTGTGACGATACAATCAAATACCAGCGTTTTGTCCTTGAATAAGGGAGACTGAGAGAATGAGGGAGGACCTGGCTAAGTAGACTGGAAACTGAGACTTTATGGTGCGACAGTTGACGAGCAGTGGAGGACCTTCAAAGAAATTTTTCAAAGTGCTCAGCAAAAGTATATTCCGGTGAGAGGGAAGGACTGTAAGAGGAAGGGTAATCTTCCATGGGTGTCTAAGTAAATAAGACAGACTATCAAAGTGTAGAGAAGGCATACAAAGTGGCCAAAAACAGCAGTAATCTAGAAGATTGGGAAAACTTTAAAGGTCAACAGAAAGCTACAAAAAGAGCTATAAAGATAGGAAATGAAAAAAAACTAGCACAGAATATAAAGACTGATAGCAAAAGTTTCTATACATAAAATATAGATACATATCTAAAGATATATAGATACATAAATATAGATACATAAAATATAAATACATAAATATCTGTACATATAGATCTCATGCACCAACTTTATTGCAGGCGCCACAACCTTGAAATTCAGATGGAGTTCACACTCTCAGCCTGCACTCAGGATACAGCAGTACAATTACGCAACATTGCCAAATAAACAAGGTGACAAAGCTACACCACATACATGCACGCCAAGAACAAAAAAACTGGAGAAACTTGGCATTCTTACCAGTAATAGCAAAGTCCACCCTGGCACCACAGTAGACAACATTTTCACTGCAGGGAAGTCTATTATCAACTTATCAGACCACACCCTTCGACCGGAAGAGATTGAAGGCCTGAGTAGGGATTTCAACTTCTGCCCCACTACCAAAATGGACCCGTTGGTTCTGGCAGCAGACACTGAGGACTTAATCAGACAAATGAGACTCCGGAAATTCTTTCAATGTGCCAGCAGTGATCCCAATGAGCCCACTGATGAACTGGAACAGTCATCACAGGGATCTGTAGAGGAGCGACCAAAGAAGGTGTCAACTTGGACCCCACTGGAGGGCCGCTACCCTGGGCTTGACATGTATGCTCACAAAATATATAAATGCCAGATTCATCAGCCGCACCCAAAGGTAGAGCAAAACATCACCTGTTCACAACGCAATGTCATCCAGGTTCTTAAAACCAATCACAATATTGTCATCAAACTAGCAGATAAAGGAGGAGCCATTGTCATTCAGAATAGAGCAGATTACTGCAAGGAAGTGTACCGACAACTGAACAACCAGGAACACTACAGGCAACTACCAGCTGATCTGACCAAAGAATAAGCCCGTGAATTAAACACATTGATCAGAACTTTGGATCCAGTCCTTCAGAGTTCCCTAGGCACCCTCATCCCACGTACTTCTCGTGTAGGCGACTTTTACTGCCTTCCAAAGGTACACAAAGTCAACACACCAGGACGTCCCATCGTGTCAGGCAATGGGACCCTATGTGAGAATCTCTCCAGCTATGTTGAAGGCATCTTGAAACCTATTGTGCAGGGGATCCCCAGCTTCTGTCATGACACTACGGATTTCTTACAGAAACTCAGCACCCACGGACCAGTCGAACCGGAAACATTCCTCGTCACAATGGATGTTTCCACACTCTACACCAGCATCCCCCACAATGATGGCAACAGCCTCAGTACTCAACACCAACAATTGCCAATCTCCAAACACCATCCTACAACTCATCTGCTTTATCCTTGATCACAACGTCTTCACCTTTGACAACCAGTTCTTCATTCAGACACATGGAACAGACATGGGGACCAAATTTGCACCCCAATATGCCAACATTTTTATGCACAGGTTCGAAAAAGACTTCTTCTCTATGCAGGATCTCCAACCAACATTATACACCAGGTACATTGATGACATTTTCTTCCTCTGGACTCATGTTGAGGAGTCACTGATAAAACTACACAGTGACATCAACAAGTTTCATCCCACCGTCAAACTCACCATGTACTACTCTCGACTATCTGTCTCATTCTTGGACACATGCATCTCCATCAAGGATGGACACCTCAGCATCACACTCTACCGCAAACCTACAGACAACCTTACAATGCTACACTTCTCCAACTTCCACCCAAAACATATTAAAACAGCCATCCCCTATGGACAAGCCCTACGCATACACCGGATCTGCTCAGATGAGGAGGAACGTGACGGATACCTGGAAGTACTCAGGGATGCCCTCACAAGAACAGGGTACGATGCCCAACTTATCGACCGCCAATTCCGACGTGCCACAGCAAGGAACCGTAATGACCTTCTTAGGAGACAGACACACGCTGCAACCGACAGGGTACCCTTTGTTGTTCAGTATTTCCCAGGAGCTGAAAAACTACACCATGTTCTTCGTGACCTGCAACACATTATCAATGAGGACGAGCACCTCACCAAGACCTTCCCCACACCTCCACTACTTGCCTTTAAACAACCACCAAACCTCAAACAGATCGTTATTCGTAGCAAGCTGCCCGGCTCTCAGGACAACACCATACAACCCTGTCATGATAGGCGCTGCAAGACGTGTCAGAGTGGGGACACCTCCCTCCTTGTATATGGCAGGTACTGATGTGACTCAGCCAACGCTGTCTCTCTTATACGTTGCAGGCAAGGATGCCCTGAGGCATGATACATTGGGGAAACTGAGCAAAGGCTACAACAATGGATGAATGAGCACCGCACAACAATCAACAGACAGAAGTGTTCCCTCCCAGTTGGGGAACACTTCAGTGGTCCAGGACATTCAACCTCGGACCTTCGGGTGACCATCCTCCAAGACAGACTTCGGGACAGGCAGCAGCAAAAAGTGTCCGAGCAGAGGCTGATAGCTAAGTTCGGTACCCATAGGGAGTGCCTCAATCAGGACCTTGGATTCATTTCACATTACAGGTGACCACCATTGCACTATACACACACACACATACACACTCACTCCTATACACACATAAACACGGACACACATATACACAGACGTGCACACAGACACCCACACACACCCTTACAGACACACACACTCCCACACGCACCCCCTCACAGACTTAAGACACTCTACACTCAATACGCACACACATACACTTTCTCACACTCACAACCCCCAACCAAGACAGACAGACACACACAGACAAACGCGCACATGCACACATATATCTTGTGGGGTGAATTTGTACTTTCAGGGTTACATTGTACTTTGCTCAAAAACTGCATGCATTCATGTAAAACTCTGTTATCTCACTTTTTAGATTAGAATCAATCTAAACATCATGGCATAGACAGAGAACACAGGGTATTCCCGATGAAGGGCTTTTGCCCAAAATGTCGATTTTACTGCTCCTTGGATGCTGCCTGAATTGCTGTGCTTTTCCAGCACCTCGAATCCTGAATCTGGTTTCCAGCATCTGCAGTCATTGTTTTTACTTAGAGAACACAGGAGGCTAACACCTTCAACATATTGTCTAGCTATCACCCATTGTTCATAGCTAACCTGAGAATGCAATTTATAAAAAAAGGTTTTGTGATTTACACATGAAAGAAATGAAACTTTCATGGTATTCAAACAGATGAAAGACTTAACAATCAATTTTTCAATGTATAATTTCAGTTACTTCACACTGTAAATTTTTGCTATAAATTCTGTGTGTTAGGATTGAGTCCTCCACTGTCACTTGATGAAGGAGAGATGCTCCGAAAGCTAGTGTGCTTCCAATTAAACCTGTTGGACTATAACCTGGTGTTGTGTGAATTTTAAAATGAAGAAGAGTGGCTAAAGTAAATGTTGGTCCTTGAGAGGGTGAGAAGGAGCAGTTAGTTATGGAATAGGACGAAATGGCCAAGGCATTGAACAGCTATTTTGCATCAGTCTTCACAATGGAGGACACTAATAACATGCCAGTAAGTGACGAAGAGATAAAGGTAGGTGAGGACTTGGAAACAATTATTATTATAGAAGAGCTAGTGTTGGGTAAGCTAATGGAGCTAAGGATAGATAAGTTTCCTGGCCCTGATGGAATGCATCCCAGGGTACTAAAAGAGATGGCGGGAGAAATAGTAGGTGGATTGGCAGTAATTTTCCAAACTTTGCTGGACTCTGGGGCAGTCCCAGCAGATTGAAAATAGCAAATGTGACGCCACTGTTTAAAAAGGGAAGTAGACAAAAGATGGGGAGTCATAGACCATTGAGCTTAACCTCTGATGGGGAAGATGCTTTAGTTTATTATCAAGGAAGAAATAGCAGGACATCTCGAAAGAAATTGTCCCATTGTATAGACGCAGCATGGGGTTCATAAAGGACAGGTCATGCTTCACAAATCTTTTGGAATTCTATGAAGACATTTCAAGCAAGGTAGACAACGGGCCCAGTGAATGTGGTGTACCTAGATTTCCAAAAGGCTTTTGACAAGTTGCCACACATGAGGCTGTTGCATAAGATAAGGATGCATAGTGTTAGGGGTAGAGTATTAGTTTGGATAGAGGATTGGTTGACTGACAGGAACAAAGAACAAAGAAAATTTACAGCCCAGGAACAGGTCCTTCGGCCCTCCAAGCCTGAGCCGATCCAAATCCACTGTCTAAACCTGTCGCCCAATTCCTAAGGATCTGTATCCCTCTGCTCCCCAACTACTCATGCATCTGTCCAGACACACCTTAAGTTAATCTACCGTGCCTGCCTCTAATACCTTTTCTGGCAACACATTCCAGGCACCTACCACTTCTGTGGAAGGTACCTTTCAACATTTCTCCTCTATCCTTGAATCCCTAGCAGAATCCCTCACCCTGGGAAAATCCTATCTATATCCTGTCTATACCCTTCATGATTTTGCAGACCCCAATCAGGTCACCCCCTCATTTTCTTTTTCTAATAAAAACAATCCTAACCTACTCAACCTCTCTTCATAGCTAGCACCTTCCATACCAAGCAACATCTTCGTAAACCTCCTCTGCACCCTCTCCAAAGTGTCCACATTTTTTTGGTAATGTGTTGACCAGAACTGTACACAGTATTCTAAATGTGGTCAAACCAAAGTCTTGTATAATTTTAACATGACCTGCCAGCTCTTATACTCATACCCCATCCAGAAGGCAAGCATACCACTTACCTTCTTGACCACTCTATGCAGCCACTTCAGAGTATAATGGACCTGAAATCCCAGATCTCTCTGTTCATCAACTTTTCCCAAGGATCTTCCATTAACAGTATAGTTCACTCTAGAATTAGACCTTATAAAATACATCAGGAAACAAAGAGTGGGGATAAATAAGTGCTATTCTGGTTGGCAATCAGTGACTAGTGGTATGCCTCATGGATTGGTGTTGGGACCACAATTATTTACAATTTATATAGATGATTTGGAGTTAGGGACCACGTGTACGGTGTCAAAATTTGCCCCTGGCACTACGATAAGTGGCAGAGCAAAATGTGCAGAGGACTGTGAAACTTTGCAGAAGAACATAGATACATTGAGTGAGTGGGCAAAGATCTGGCAGATGGAAAACAATATTAGTAAGTGTGAAGTCATACATTTTGGTAGGAGTAACAGCAAAATTGATTATTACTTGAATGGTAAATAATTGCAGCATTGTTGTGGTTCTGTTTGCCGAGCTGGAAGTTTTTGTTGCAAACGTTTCGTCCCCTGGCTAGGCGACATCATCAGTGCTTTGGAGCCTCCTGCGAAGCGCTTCTTTGATGTTTCTTCCGGTATTTATAGTGGTCTGTCCTTGCCGCTTCCGGGTGTCAGTTTCAGCTGTCCGCTGTAGTGGTTGGTATATTGGGTCCAGGTCGATGTGTTTGTTGATGGAGTTTGTGGATTAATGCCATGCCTCTAGGAATTCCCTGGCTGTTTTCTGTCTGGCTTGCCCTATGATATTAGTGTTGTCCCAGTCGAATTCATGTTGTTTGTTGTCTGCATGTGTGGCTACTAGGGATAGCTGGTCGTGTCGTTTCATGGCTAGTTGATGTTCATGTATGCAGATTGTTAGCTGTCCTCCTGTTTGTCCTATATAGTGTTTTGTGCAGTCCTTGCATGGTATTTTGTATACTACATTAGTTTTGCTCATGTTGGGTATCGGGTCCTTCGTTCTAGTAAGTTGTTGTCTGAGCGTGGCTGTTGGTTTGTGTGCCGTTATGAGTCCTAAGGGTCGCAGTACTCCCGCTGTCAGTTCTGAAACGCTCCTGATGTATGGTAGTGTGGCTAGTCCTTTTGGTTGTGGCATGTCCTCGTTCCATGGTCTTTCTCTTAGGCATCTGTTGATGAAGTTGCGCGGGTATCCGTTTTTGGCGAATACCTTGTATAGGTGTTCCTCTTCTTTTTGCAGTTCTGGTGTACTGCAGTGTATTGTAGCTCTTTTGAATAGTGTCCTGATGCAGCTTCGTTTGTGTGTGTTGGGGTGGTTACTTTCATAGTTTAGGACTTGGTCTGTGTGTGTTGCTTTCCTGTATACTGTATAACGGCACTAAAAGAAAAAATGGCCAAACTTGTGCCTCACTACACACTTTACATTCAACAACCAGATATATGAACAAATCAACGGAACACCCATGGGATCACCAATCTCGGGACTCATAGCAGAGGCAGTTATGCAAAGGTTAGAACAAACAGTCCTATCACAAATTCAACCCAAACTCTGGGTCAGATATGTCGATGACACGTTTGTAATCATCAAAAACACGGAAATAGAAAAAACACACCGGATCATCAACGCCACACTCACAGGAATCTGATTCACGAGAGAAGAAGAAAAGGACAGCCAACTCCCATTCCTAGACGTGATAGTACAGAGAACACCAAACGGAGAATTCACCACAAGGGTATACAGGAAAGCAACACACACAGACCAAGTCCTAAACTATGAAAGTAACCACCCCAACACACACAAACGAAGCTGCATCAGGACACTATTCAAAAGAGCTACAATACACTGCAGTACACCAGAACTGCAAAAAGAGGAAGAGGAACACCTATACAAGGTATTCGCCAAAAACGGATACCCGCGCAACTTCATCAACAGATGCCTAAGAGAAAGACCACGGAACGAGGACATGCCACAACCAAAAGGACTAGCCACACTACCATACATCAGGAGCGTTTCAGAACTGACAGCCAGACTACTGTGACCCTTAGGACTCATAACGGCACACAAACCAACAGCCACGCTCAGACAACAACTTACTAGAACGAAGGACCCGATACCCAACATGAGCAAAACTAATGTAGTATACAAAATACCATGCAAGGACTGCACAAAACACTATATAGGACAAACAGGAAGACAGCTAACAATCCGCATACATGAACATCAACTAGCCACGAAACGACACGACCAGCTATCCCTAGTAGCCACACACTCAGACAACAAGCAACATGAATTCGACTGGGACAACACTACTATCATAGGGCAAGCCAGACAGAAAACAGCCAGGGAATTTCTAGAGGCTTGGCATTCATCCATAAACTCCATCAACAAACACATCGACCTGGACCCAATATACCAACCACTACAGCGGACAGCTGAAACTGACACCCGGAAGCGGCAAGGACAGACCACTATAAATACCGGAAGAAACATCAAAGAAGCGCTTCGCAGGAGGCTCCAGAGCACTGATGATGTCGCCTAGCCAGGGGACGAAACGTTTGCAACAAAAACTTCCAGCTCGACGAACAGAACCACAACAACAAGCACCCGAGCTACAAATCTTCACACAAACTTTGAATAATTGCAGCATGCTGATTGGCAAAGGGACCTGGGTGTCCTTGTGCGTGAATTGCAGAAGGTTGAACTGCAGGTACAAGTAATTAGGAAGGCAAATGGAATTTTGACCTTCATTGCTAAAGGGGGTTGAGTTTAAAATCAGAGAGGTAATGTTACAGCTGTACAAGGTGCTGGGGAGGCCATACCTGGAGTACAGTATGCAGATTTGGTCTCCTTACTTAAGAAAGGATGTACTGGCATTGGAGGGGGTGCAGAGGAGATTCACTAGGTTGATTCCGGAGTTGAGGGGGTTGGCTCATGAGGAGAGGCTGGGTAGATGGGGATTACATTTGTTGGAATGCAGAAGGATGAGGGGGTATCTTATAGAAACATATAAAATTATGAAATGCATTGATAAAATAGAAATAGATAGGATGTTTCCACTGCTAGGTGAAACTAGGACAAAAGGGCATGGCCGCAAGATTAGAGGAAGCAAGTTTAGAACTGAATTGAAAAGGAACTTCTTCACCCAGAGGGTTGTTAATCTATGGAATTCCTTACCCAGGGAAGTAGTTGACGCTATTTCAGTAATCGTTTTAAAGGTAGATACTTGTTTGAAAAATAAAGGAATTTAGGGATATGGTGAAAATACGGGTAAGTGGAGCTGAGTCCACGAAAAAATTAGCCATGATCTTATTGAGTGGTGGAGCAGTCTCGAAGGGCCGGATGACCTAATCCTGCTCCTAGTTCTTATGTTGACCTCATTCTCTGCCTTCTCCCTGTAACCTTGATCCCCTTACCAATCAAGAACCCATGTATCTATGTCTTAATTACACTCAATGACTTGCATGATTTGGAGGTGCCAGTGTTGGAATGAGGTGTACAAAGTTAAAAATCAGACAACACCAGGTTATAGTTCAGCAGGTTTATTTGGTAGCACCAGCTTTCAGAGCATTAGGTGGCTGTGAAATATAAGATCGTAGGATCCAGAATATATAGAAAACGTTTACAATGTGATTACATTACACTGTAAACGTTTGCTATAAATTCTGTGTCCTACGACCTTATACTCCACAACCACTGATGAAGGAGCAGCGATCTGAAAACTAGTGCTTCCAAATAGATCTGTTGGACTACAACCTGATTATCTGATTTTAAACTCAATGACTTGGCCTCCGCATCCTTCTGTGGCAATAAGAAAATGAACAATTCATCCTCATCTCAGTTCTGAACAACTGTCTTTTCACTCTGAGGCTGTACTTCAGGTCCTAGTCTCACTTACTAGTGGAGACATCTTTTTCACATCTACTTTATCCAGATTTCTCAGTATTCTATAGTTTTCAATGAGATCTCGCCCCCTCATCCTTCTGAAGTCCATCAAGTACGACCCAAAGTCTTCAGCATCTCCTCACATAGCAAGCCCTTCACCCCAGGATCATTCTTGTAAACCTGCTTTGGATTCCCTCCAATGCCAACACATCGGTCCTTATAAATAGGGCTTAAAAACCGTTCACAATATTCCAATATGGTCTGGCCAGAGCCTTATAGGGTCTCAGCAGCACACTGCTGCTCTACTGCTGCTCTTAATTTGTTCGAGCCTTCTTGAAATTTGCTTTCCAAACTGCCAACTCAACCTGTATGTTAACCTTAAGAAAATCCTGAAGCCTCTTTATGCTTCAGATTTCCATAGCTTTCCCCATTTACAAAATAGTCTAGGCCTTTATTGTTTCTATTAAAGTCCATAACCTCACACTTTCCCACATTTTATTCTGTCTGCCACTTCTTTGCCCAATCTCCTGGCCTGTCCAAATCCTCCTGTAGCTTATCTGCACCTCTATCGATCTTTGCGTCATCTACAAAGTCAGCAAAAATGCCCTCAGTTCATTCATCCAAATTGTCTTAATATATAGCATTACTAATTATGGTACCAATACTGACCCCTGCAGAACTCCACTAGTCACCAGCTGCAATTTTGAAAATGACCTCTTTATCCTTACTCTCTGCTTTCTGCCAGTCAGCCAATCCCTTACCAACGTCAGGTTAATCAGCCTATAATTTCCTGTCTTCTGCCTCCCTCCCTACTTAAACATGGATTTTAAATTAGCCGTTTTCCAGTACACTGGGACTTTCTTGGATTTCACTGTTTCTTGAAAGATCACCACAAATGACTCTCAATCTCCTCAGCTTGTTTCCTTCAGAATTCTGGGGTGCTGTCCATCTGGTACAGGTGATTTATTCACCTTCAAATCTTTCAGCATCCCCAGCACCTTCTCCTTCACGACAGCCATTATACTCACCTCTGCCATCTGGCTCTCTGAAGTTCTGGAATGCTCACGGTGACTTCCACTGTGAACAGTGCTGCAAAATACCTATTCAATTCCTCTGTCATTTCTTCATTCCCCATTATTACTTCTCCCACCTAATTTTCCAGCAGTTCAATGCCCACTCTTGCCTCTTTCTTATCTTATAGATATCAAAAAAAAGCAATCTTCTTTTATAGTACTAGCTAGTTTAATCGCATATTACATCTTTGTCCACGCCCACGACTCCTCCCCCCCCCACCCTGACGCCCACCATTGCTTTTTAGTTATCCTATTCTGTTTTTTAAAGGCTTGCCAGTAATTTTCACCAAACTATATGCTTTTACTTTTATGCTGTCTGTGACTTTGCTCATCAGCCATGGTTGCCACATCCTCCCCTTAGTAAGTTTCCTCTTCTTTGCGATGAATTTCTATTGTGCCTCTCGAATTACTCTTGTTGCTGCTGTTTCACCAGCTTCCCTGCTAGGCTCCCATTCCAATCAACTCTTGCTAGCTCCTCCCTTTTGCCTTTGTATTTACCTTTACTCAATTATAATATCATTACATCTGACTCCAGCTTTTCCCTCTCAAATTACAAAGCAAATTCTCCAAAATTATGGTCACTGCCTTCTAGAGCTTCCTTTATCTTAAGCTACCTAATTAAGTCTACCCAGGATCATTCTAAAACATAACTTTATGAGGAGATAAAGTAGCAAACTAAGAGTAGGGAGAATACATGGAAACATTTAAACTATCAATTAGCAGTATGTTATATAAACAAGATTTACTCAGCCTCAGTTTCACAACACCACTCACCATTTACTTTCTAATGGGGTGATAAAATGACAAGTTAGGGCTCTTCGGGTTCGGGTTCGGGTTGTTAAGAAGACGTACATTGTTTTGGCTTTCTTTAACAGGGGTATTGAATTTAAGAGCTGCGAGGTTTTGCTGCAGCACTATAAAACCCTAGTTAGACCACACTTGGAATATTGTGTCCAGTTCTGGTCACCTCATTATAGGAAGGATGTAGATGCTTTAGAAGGTGCAGAGGAGATTTACAAGAATGCTGCCTGGAATGGAGGGCATGTCTTATGAGTGAGCAAGGGTTTTTCACACTGGAGGGAAGAAGGAGAGGTGATTTGATAGAGGTGTACAAGGTAATGAAAGACATACACAGAGTAGATAGCCAGAGACTTTTCCCCAGGGCAGAAATGGCTGTCACAAGGTGTCATTATTTAAAGGTGACTGGAGGAAGATACAGGGGAGATATCAGAGGTAGGTTCTTTACGCAGAGAGTGGTTGGTGTGTGGAATGCACTGCCAGCAGTGGTAGTAGAGTCAAAGACATTAGGAACATTTAAGCGACTGCTGGACAAGTACATGGATGGCAGTAAATTGAAGGGTGTGTACATTAGGTTGATCTTAGATTAAGATAAATGCTTGGCCCTACATCATGGACCATGCTGTGCTGTTCTCTGTTCTATGTAAACCAAAAAAAAGTGACAAGGACAAACAAAAGGAGATCTGACATTTTTTTTAAAAATCTAGTATGGCTGCTACCATGCTACCAAGTCACCTGACTATTCAGTTATCAGTTTTAAATGGATTGCAGAAACACGCCTCTTGGAATACCAAGAATGTGCAAACAGACAATGGAAAAGTTAGAATTCTATCTTTGGAGAAAAAAAAGATGGGAGGAGGCTTAAAGGGACTCAGCATTGTTCACTTGTTTGCTTTTGCAGAAACCTCAATCCTCAAAATTGTTATGAAATAAGCCCTTGTGCTCAACTCTAACCAAGGAAAAGCAATCTTTCAGCATCAGCCCCATCAAGCCATCTTTATATTTCAATTAGATTACCTTTCATTCTTTTAAAGTGCCAAGAGCATAAATCGCTTTACTCAATAGCATTGTATGCTCCAACTTCTGGGGCATGGATCTGATAGGCAATCCTGGACAAATAAGATTGCTAGTGAACAAACTCATTAAACAACTGGGAGAATCTCCAGCCTATTTTAAAATGCAAAGTTCATCTTGTATGAAGTAGCAAAAAACATTCCTTGATAACAGAATTCTGACATGAAGTCCTAATAAGGTATGATTCTATAGTTTCAGCTAGACAGAAGAAATGTACCTGTGTTAGCATGATGCAATAATATTCACTAGAGACAGTCATACTTGTAGTTCAGACACTAACAGCTTTGGCAACATAATTCATTTGAAAGCAACTTTCACAGCTTTCAAACTAAATTGGAAGTTTATTAGTTATTTGTCATTTCAAGAAAATAATGAAAAACAGAAATCATCTGTGAAAAGTGAGAGAAAAAAAGAGAAAAGAGCACAAGTTTAAAGAAAAAAAGATAGTGGATGGGAGCAGACTAGCCCCGAGCTCAGGAGCCCGCATAACACTGCTACTCTTCTGTCATCTTGTTCGAAATTTGCTGAATTGTCGGGTGAGTCATAAGGTGAATAGCAAAAGTCTTTTCTCTAAGGTGGGGGTTTTCAAAAGTAAGGAGTATCTTTTTAAGGTGAGAGGAGAAACATTTAAAAAGGACAAACTCAACCTTTTTACACAGAGATTAGTTGGTGTGTGGAATGAACTGCCAGAGCCAGTGATGGATGCAGGTACAGTTACATTTAAAAGGCATTTGTATATGTTCATGAATGGAAAAGGTTTGGAGGGATATGGCCAAACACATGCAGGTGGAACTAGTTTAGTTTGGGATCATGGTTGGCATGGACCAGAGAGTCTGTTTCCATGCTGTACAACTCTAGGTCTCTTAATATTTTATTTTCCATACATTAACTCAATTATATATGGCTATATGATAATTCTGCATTCTTACAAAGTAATTCCTGAATTAATACCTTATTCTGAATTGTTTAACAAAGTACACTAAGTGTACTTTCTGCACAACTTCTATTTTTGTTGCCATTTTTCCTTACACCCCATCCTCACCCATTAATGAAAGTTTTGACTTTTGCTGGAATACAGGATCAGGTATTTGTAAAGTTGTATGTTTCATTTTACTATAAACAAGTGGAAACAGTATTTTGATGTATGAAGTTTACTCAGATATAGGAGAATCAGTTACCTAGGAAATGGTGCATGGCCAGATGATTCCTCCCCAGTTGTCAAAAAGAAACTGCATAGGTTGTGTTAGGATTGTATTTTAGCCTTATTCAATTAATCTATTTTTTAAATAAGTTGCGAACCAATGGGCGAAAACATTAAATTGTTTTACCAGTGATTTAATGTAAGTCAAACTGGATGGCTAACCTATCTGCACTTTTAAACAATGGAATTACTAACTCAGTAAATTGAGAAATCAATCATACACAAACAATCCAGCATACTGTACAGGTTTAATAAGATTGGATTTTTCTCCATGGTTTAAACAAAAATCTCACGTTCAATTCAACATAATACTTCAGACAGAATCTCAGAGGCCTGAGTGACATAGGCCATAGCAAGAAATGTGGCAAAATTTTGCGAGAAGTTCAGCAGGATTTATCACGTCAGGAGCAACTCACTGTATCTTTTAACAAATTTCCAGACTTTGAGGTGGATTCTTGCTAAGCAGCAGCGAATGACCTATTGAGGGTTAAATGCTTCTTAACTAGTTAGCTGCACATTGTGCCTCATTAATATGTAGCTTTCTAGTTTATCACCTGCTGAGAGGAGTTGAGAATTCTCAACATGGAGATCAGAGAGTATCTGGTGTTGTCAACTCGCTTCTTTCTCCAAAGAACATCAGGCACAAACGTCTCAAGACATGAACACTGGAGATTGGCCACACATATTCCATGTTCACGGATATTAGCATCTAACATATGCCAGCCTTCAAGAACCCTGATCACAGATCTCCGATCACTTATATTATGCTTCTGCACTTCATTTGTGCACCTCCAGGGGAAGCAGCATGTATCACTGTCATGCTGCAGCCAGGCCGTATTGCACTCAGGGACATTCACTGAAGTTGAGTGGACCAGGCTGCATCTCTGGCCAGTTTGCTTGCTCATTCTCTTAATGCTTGCAGCATTCCTGCCTTGCCTTGCTTTGCTATGCCTTACCCCTCAGCCAGAGATACCAAGTTCATAGTATTGCTGTATTGCCTTGCTGTTTAGTGCAGGCAAAGCCAGAAAGCTTGTCATGGTTGTCAGCTGTCCTCAGTCAAGGCAGATGGCCTTCTGCAATAGGCCGTGATGCAGAAAATTAGTGGGCAGCCTCCAAACATCAGTCCAGGAATTTGAACGCAGTTAGTTAATGTGAGGATCCTCTTCACACAAAGGTTGGGATGTTAAATGTCGGGCAACCCACCAGCTCTCCCAACTCTTTGTGCTCAATGTGAGGTTTCTCCCTCCTGGAATTTTGAATTGAATCATTTATTGTTACATATATTCAACATGAAAAATAGTGAAAAATGTGCACTGTTGCCATGCATTGATGCCATTCACATTAACTTAAAATAAAATTTTAATAAAGAAAGAGAATTAATTTGAAGAGAATCCCACTTTTCCTCCTTTGCTGCTACGGTTTCACCAGCCCACACCAAGCCGCTGCCAGAGTCCCACCTTGGGCAATACAACTCATGCAAAAGCAAGAGTACTGCCCTGGACTTCACCAGCCCACGCCATGCCACCGCCAGATTCCTGCTTTGGGCTTTCTAGCCCATACCATGCCACCGCCTGAGTCCCGTTCTGGGCTACACTAGCCCACACTATGCCAGCGTCAAAGGCCCACTCTGGGTTACACCAGCCCACGCCACACAGAAGCAAGAGTCCTGCTCCGGGTTTCACTCGCCCATGCCATGTTGCTGCGAGGGGTCCACTCCATGCGAAAGCATGCATCCCACTCCAGGCTTCACAGGCCAACCGACTCAATAACCATGTTGCCTCTGAAAATGCCACCATCACTCCATTGAAGCCGCCTTCTTACCAAATAGCTCTCTTTATCAGGTAAGTTTGAGCAAAAACTAATTAAAATAGAGAAAAGGAGGGATGGAAAAGGAAAAAGATAATTCAGATGAAGAGAAAAAGCCTGGGCACAGGAGGCTTGACGCTGCCATCTTAGATGCATATGAGACACAGTCAGGTAATAAGAGAGATGAAAGTGGGTGGCACAACTAGTTTTGGTAAAGGGGGGTGGGGGAATGGTACCAGGTGAGTGGGTAGACAATGCAGAGGACAACAGGGTATATAGTGTCAGGGCCTGGGCTAAGTGACTGCGAATGAGGGAAGATGTTTCAGGTAATAGTAAGAGCTGTAGAACATGAGACATGGGAAGTTGTTATAGTAGCAGAGACAGAGAGAAGATAGTGACAATAATGCTGGTGGAATGAAGGTATTGATTGACCTTCTTCTACCTTACTGTGCATTCCACCAGATGGTTGAGACCATAATGAGCTCAGTGACAATCACAGACCAGGTACAGCATAGTTTGGTATTGTTGCCTGTACTGCCTGTCCTGAGAGTAGTGGACTTCCCACTTGTGTACCACACTGCTCAGCAGAACCTTCAAGTCCATGTCTGCAAAGCAGAATGCTAATTTTGCCTTCTCTGCCATATCAAAGGCAAATGTCAGGAACTGTGCAAGGGAGCTCCAGACTTTCATTGCTTGTCTTGATGCACAATAGCCTTTTAGGGATGGCACCCATGCCAGGAATGCTGATCCATTCAAGGGTATCCTGGCAAGGGTGAGCTGTTCTGGGAACATACAATGAGGTCGGAGGTCTGCAAGGACAGAATAGGTTGTATCATGCCCCACTGAGCCAGTGTGCTGGAAATCAATTCCTGAAGCCGAACCAAAGTTAAAGATTTTATCAAGGCACACTAAAGGTCCCCAAATTACCTATTTAGACACTGGTGAATCGAAAATCATAAATGGTTTGGAGGAAAACATGGCTGGTCTAATTACTAAGTTTGCAGATGATGCAAAGATTGGTGGAATTGTGGATAGTGAGGATACAGCAGGATATAAATTAGTTGGCGGCATGGACAGAAAAATAGCAGATGGAATTTAATCCAGACAAATGTGAAGTGATGCATTTTGGAAGGTCAAGCACAGGTGAAAATCATACAGTGAATGGCAAAACCCTTAGATGTACTGATAATATGCAGAGGAAGTGCAGGTCCAAGATCGCTGAAGCAGGCAGTGCAGGTAGATAAGGTAGTTAAAAAAAATCTATGGCATGCTTTCCTTCATTGGTTGAGGCACTGAGTATAAGGATAAAGTTAAAAATTACACAACACCAGGTTATAGTCCAACAGGTTTAATTGGAAGCACACTAGCTTTCGGAACGATGCTCCTTCATCAGGTGATAGTGGAGGGCTCGATCGTAACACAGAATTTATAGCAAAAATTTGCAGTGTAATGTAACTGAAATTATACATTGAAAAATTGATTGTCTGTTAAGCCTTTCATCTGTTAGAATACAGTGATAGTTTCTATCACTGTATTCTAACAGATGAAAGGCTTAACAGACAATCAATTTTTCAATGTATAATTTCAGTTCCATCACACTGCAAATCTTTGCTATAAATTCGGTGTTACGATCGAGCTCTCCACTATCACCTGATGGAGCGTCACTCCAAAAGCAAGTGTGCTTCCAATTAAACCTGTTGGACTATATCCTGGTGTTGTGTGATTTGTAACTTTGTACACCCCAGTCCAACACCAGCACCTCCAAATCAGGTATAAGGATAGGCATGTTATGCTGAAGCTTTATAGAACTTTAATTAGGCCACACTTGGAATATTGTGTACAGTTCTGGTCACCAGAATGATGTAGATGCTCTGGAGAGGGTACAGCAAAGGTTTACCAGGATGTTGCCTGGTATGGGAAATGTCAGCTATGAAGAAAGATTGGATAGAACGGGTTCGTTTTCACTGGAACGCAGTGGATTTGGGGTTGTGTGTGTGCACGCGTGTGTGCGCACGCATGGGGCTGGGAGTAAGAGAGATGTGTCAGGCAAGTTTTTCCATAAAAGGGTAGTGATTACCTGGAATATACTGCCAGAGATGGTGATGGAAACAGACACAATAGAAGTATTCAAGAAGCACCTGTATGAATTCATGAATAGAAATAGAATAGAGGGAAATAAATGCTATAAGTGAAGACAATTTTAGTCTGGGAGAGTAAAATGTGTCAGTGCAGGCTTGGAGGGCCGAAGGGCCTGTTCCTGTGCTGTTTTGTTCTTTGTAAAACATGAAACAGGTTTTTGTTCTTATAAGATTCACTATTTACCATAATACATTATAGGGACAGATAGCAACTATGAACTGTTAGTATGACATTACTTGATAAAATTTGCTTATAAAATTCCCCAGACACACATTTACAGGCGGAGAGACAGACAAAAAACATTGGTGTTAAGGATGGAGGGGAAAAAAATTGGAGGGGAAAAAATTGGAGGGGAGGACAATGGCCTCTGTCCATAGAATTCACCTGAGAGGATCCTTTTGTTTTCCAGGACTTGCTATTCTTCAATCTTTCCACTCCATGTACTTTTCACTTCATTACCGAGGCACCAAGCGACTGGCTCACGAATGATAAAAAAAACTCATTTTTTTGGGTTGGAAGTGACAGTTTACAATATCTGGCAAGGAAAATAAAACTGGCTTTCTTCAAGTATTTCCCACTTCAGAGATACATACCACCTGCCCTTCTCGGGGCCTAAAGGTTTCCATTGATATTGTTCACTCCTAAAACTATACAACCACGCAGGAACTAATCATGTTGTTATTGGCTGGCAGATGGCCTTTGGCATTAGTTGATGGAGTTGTGACCAGTTGTCAATCAGCTATTTGTTGCAGACCAAATTATACTTTTGCTGGAACCAAGGGTTCTGTACACTCTCCAACCAACCTTCCCCACTATTTGAACAAAGCAGCAGGATAAAGCAGTACTTAAAATTAGTTCAGTAATTTGCTTCTAAAAAGTGCAGCAATCCCTTCCACAGTACTCTTTTTAAAAACAGTCCTGTTCCCACGCTAGTACAAACCAAAAATACTTTTAAATAGTATTGTCTTTACTATAGTTAATGAGGTGGGTTTGATAAGATATGATGAGACCTCTCATTAGGCCTTGTGGAGAGAAACCCCTCACTGAAAATAATACAGCCAATGAGTCAGAAGAATCATCCCACTTTATCAAATGGGAACATCTGGAAGGCAATGAAGCATTGACAGCAATACCCCAGTTCTACCCTGAAAATATTTTAAAAGATAAGATTGGCAAAATAGATGCACTGAGGATGACAATGGCACAGAATGAACTCTTAGTGGGGGACTATCAATATCAATCATCAAGAGTGTTTTGGCAGCATCATTATTGGAAGAGTCCTGAAGGATATGGCACCCAGACTGGGCCTTGGTAGGTGGTGAGGAACAAAATGAGGGAAAACATACTTGCCAATTTATTTGCCGCAAAATATATCAATCCTACTGGAGACAAGTCCTGACTTCACATTAAGATTCCATCCATCATGCTGTATGGTATTACCATCATGCTTAATGGAACAGATTTCAATTAGATCTAACAAATCAACACCGGGCATTCAAATATGCTCTGGGCCATCAACAGCGGCAGAATTGTATTCAAGCACAAAATGTAACTTCAAAACCCAGCACATCCTCCACTCTACCTTTACCAACAAGCCAGGGAATCAACCTTGATTCAAAGAAGGATGCAGTAGGGCAAGGCACAGACAGAACTAGAAACATCCAAAAGTGAGCAGTCAACCTGGTAAAAAGTAATATAGGACTATGTGGACTAAACAGCAGAAACAGCATTTGATGGTAAGAAATAGACAATACTACAATTAATGGATCAGATTTAAGATTGCTATTCTGCCACATCCAGTAATGAAAGGCCGTGGACAATGAACAGAATATTCCACAAATATCTCCATCTTTAATTTAAAAAGGAGCCCAACACATCAGTGCAAAGGAAAAGACACAACAAGCTTCAGCCAGAAGTGAAGTTGATGATCCAGCTTGGCTTCCTCCTGAGATCCACAGCACATGTGCCATCCTTATCTAATTCATATCACGTTATCAAGAAACAGCCAGAGGAATTGAATGCTGTAAAGGTTATGTGCTTAACAACATTATAGCAATAGCAATGAAGACTTGCACTTCAGAACTAAACACATTCCTGAATATAATCCCTAGAGTGTACAGGCCGGACGTTGATCCACTATAGTTACAACACTGGCATCTAACCAGTGTGGAAAATTGACCAGTTATGTCCTGTTTGCAAAACTCAGGACATAGCTAACCAGGTCAATTACTGACTATCAATCTATTCTTGATCATCATAATGATTGAAAGTGTTGTCAACAGTACTAGTCAGTTCCTTGTGGTTGGAGGGTTCCACCTAGGAACCCTCCAACCACAAGGGATGAACTCAGATTTCTCCAGTTTCCTCATATCCCCTCCCCCCATCTTGTCAGTCCCAACCCTCGAACTCAGCACCACCTTCCTAACCTGCAATCTCCTTCCAGACCTCTCCGCCCCCACCCCCACTCCAGCCTATCACCCTCACCTTAACCTCCTTCCACCTATCGCATTTCCAACACGCCTCCCCCAAGTCCTCCTCCCTACCTTTTATCTTAGCCTGCTGGCCATACTTTCCTCATTCCTGAAGAAGAGCTCATGCTCCTGCTCCTTGGATGCTGACTGACCTGCTGCGCTTTTCCAGCAACACATTTTCAGTACTAGTGAGTCATACTTGCTCAGCAACGATTTGGAGATGCTGGTGTTGGACTGGGGTGTACAAAGTTAAAAATCACACAACACCAGGTTATAGTCCAACAGGTTTAATCCTGATGAAGGAGCGTCGCTCCGAAAGCTAGTGTGCTTCCAATTAAACCTGTTGGACTATAACCTGGTGTTGTGTGATTTTTAACTTTGCTCAGCAACGACCTGTTCATTGATATTCAGCTTGGGTTCCACCAGGTCCACTCAGCTTTAGACTTTATAACAGCCTTGGTCTAAACATGCACAATAGATCTGAACTCAAGAGAAGTGAAGGTGACTGCTTTTGACATCAAAACAATATTTAACAGCATATGGAACAAGCAGTAAAATTAGAATCACATTATTGATATGCTATACATAGATTGCCAGAGGCCATTTGATATAGTGCCACACACCTGTGAGGAAAGTTATAGCTCATGGTTCAAAAGGAACAGTTGTGACACAGATACAAATAGGAAACAGTAATAGTCAATAGATATTTTTCAACCTGCAGGAAAATTGCGGTGGATTTCGTATTGGGACCCTTGCATTTCCTGATATATATTAATGATCGATATCATGGTGTACACTGAACAATTTCCCATGCTGTGTACCTGCTTATAAGATGCACTGCAACAATTCATCAAAACTCACCTGACAGCTCTTTCCAATCATGCAACTCTATCAGCTGGAAGAACAAGGGCAACAGATACACGGAAACACCACCACATGCAAGTTGCAAAGTATCCTAACCTAGAATAAATAGTTATTCCTTAACTGGTGTTGGGTAAAATCCTAATAAGCCGTCCCTGTTAGCATTTTGGGTATACCTACAGCACTGACACTGCAGCAGTTAAAGGTGGCAGTTCACCATCACTTCCTCAAGGGCAATAAATTCTGGTATAGCCAAAGAAGCTAACATCCTGTGAATGAATAAAACTGAAATGCTCCAGATACAGTACGTCATAGAGAAAAATTGCTGAGAGTGGATGCACCTTGATTTCACTAACTCTCAGGTAGTTTGGGCAGATCTTGAGAAAAGACAAGAAACAGAGAGGAGGTATTATCTTTTGGATGGAATATTAAACCAAGGCCCAAATGCTCTTTCAGATGGATATAAAAAGATTTCAATGACTATTTTGAAGAAGCGCACAGAAGCTATTTTGAATGTCCCAGTCAATTTAATCTTCCAATCAACATCACCAAGACAATATCTGGTCATTGTCATATTGCTGTCTGTGGCTGTTTTTTTATATGCAAACTGATACCACATTTCCTACAATAACGATTACATTCAAAAGTATTTAGTATGCTGTAAAATGCTTTTAGTCATCCACTGGTCTTGAATAACACAACATAAATAGAAATCTTTCTTTCAACAAAGATTAGCTAACCTGCCACAGATTTGGAATGGAGGTTGATCGTTTGCCTGATGTTAGATTATTCTATGCGAGTTTTGAAAAGACTTTTAGCTCAAGTTGAGGTTCTGGAGGTAGGTTTGCTCGTTGAACTGGAAGGTCATGTTGTGGCTGTACAGGATATTGGTTAGGACACTTTTGGAATACTACGTACAATTCAGGTCTCCTTGCTGTAGAAAAGATATTGTGAAACTTGAAAGGGTTCAGAAAAGATTTGCAAGGATGTTGCCAGGATTGGAGTGTTTCAGCTGGAAGGAAGAGGCTGAATAGGCTGGGGGCATTTTCCCTGGAGTGTTGGAGGCTGAGGGGTGACCTTATAGAGATTTATAAAATCATGAGGGACATGTAAAGAGTTAAACACACAGGTCTTTCCCCCCAGCATTGGGAGAGTCCAAAACTAGAGGGCATAGGTTTAAGGTGAGAGGGAAAAGATTGAAAAGGGACATAAGGAGCAACTTCTTCATGCAGAAGAGGATGGTGCATGTAAGGAATGAACAGCTAGAGGAAGTGGTGGATGTGGTTTCAATTACAATGTTTAAAAGACATGAACTGGAAAGGTTTCAGGGATATGGATTGGGGCAGGTGGGACTAGTTTAGTTTGGGATTATGTTCAGCATGGACTTATTGGACTGAAGGGTCCGTTTCTGTGCTGTATGATTCTATGAAAAGGGTTATTTGAATGATCAGGTTTTAACTCATAGACTTATTGTAGCCTTATTACATTAGACTAGTTTGTTTGAAGAGACAGGAACAATGCACCATTGATCTTAGCATGTAATTTCACAAACATTAAATATATGTAACAATATGGAATCAATGTGAGGTTTATAAATACCTTAGCTGTGCTGGCTGAAAGTGGTCAGTAAGAAACTAGTCAGCATTCTCTGATTCTTGCTTGCAAGTCCTTTTCGATCAATTTCTACAAGAGGACACAGTCAGGTAGATGGGTTACCTTCAGGAAAAGTAGGAGAGAGAGGCAGATAGTGCAAGAGACAGATCGGGACTGCCATCGTGTTAAGGACTCAGATGGAAAATTTGTTAAGTTTGTATAAGAAAATTTTCTGATTCAGTATGTGAATGTACATACTAAAGAAGGTGCAAAACTTGAGTCCTCTTGAGAAATAAAGCAAGGCAAGTAACTGACATGTCAGGGGGAGTTCACTTTGGGGCCAACAACCATAATTCTATTAGTTGTAAAATAGTTGGAAAAGGATAGATCGGATCTAAAAGTTAAAGCTCTAAATTGGAGGAAGGCCAATTTTGACAGTATTAGGCAAGAACTTTCAAAAGTTGATTGGGGACAGATGTTTGCAGGTAAAGTGACGGCTGGAAAATGAGATAACCAGAGTCCAGAGACAGTTATGTTCCTGTTAGAGTGAAAGGTAAGGCTAGTAGGTGTAGGGAATGCTGGATGAGTAGAGAAATTGAGGTTTGGGTAAGAAAAAGGAAGCGTATGTCAGGTATAGACAGCAGAGATCAAGTAAGTCCTTAGAAGAGTATAAAGGCAGTAGGAGTATATTTAAGAGGGAAATCAGGTGAACAAAAAAGAGACATGGGATTGCTTTGGCAAATAAGGCTAAGGAGAATACAAAGGGATTTTATAAATACATGAAGGAGAAGAGCGTAATTCGGGAGAGAATAGGGCCCCTGAAAGATCAGGAAGGCAGCCTATGTGTGGAACTGCAGGAAATGGGGGAGATACTAAATGAGTATTTTCATCATTTATATAAACGATTTGGATGCGTGCATAGGATGCATATTTAGTAAGTTGGAGTTTAATTTAGATAAATATAAGGTGCTGGATTTTGGAAAGGCAAATCAGGGCAGGACTTAGACATTAATGGTTAGGTTCTGGGGAGTGTTGCTGAACAAAGAGACCTTGGAGTGCAGGTTCATAGTTTCTTGAAAGTGAAGTTAGACCATAAGACACAGGAGTGGAAGTAAGGCCATTCGGCCCATCGAGTCCACTCCGCCATTCAATCATGGCTGATGGGTATTTCAACTCCATTTACCAGCGTTCTCCTCGTAGCCCTTAATTCCTCGAGACAACAAGAATCTATCAATCTCTGCCTTGAAGACATTTAGCGTCCCGGCCTCCACTGCACCCTGTGGCAATGAATTCCACAGGCCCATCACTCTCTGGCTGAAGAAATGTCTCCGCATTTCTGTTCTGAATTGACCCCCTCTAATTCTAAGTTGTAGGTAGATAGGAAAGTAAAGGCAGTGTTTGGTATGCTTGCCTTTATTGGTCAGTATATTATTGAGTATAGGAGTTGAAGGTCATGTTGCAGCTGTACAGGACATTGGCGAGACCACTTTTGGAATATTGTGTGCAATTCTGGCCTCCCACCTATCAGAAGGATGGTGTGAAATTTAAAAGGGTTCAGAAAAGATTTACAAGGATGTTGCCAGGATTGGAGGGTTTGGGCTCCAGGAAGAGGCTGAACAGGCTGTTTTCTCTGGAGTGTCAGAGGCTGAGGGAATGAATGTATACAAGGAGAAAGTGAGAACTGCAGATGCTGGAGATCAGAGCTGAAAATGTGTTGCTGGAAAGGCGCAGGTCACGCAGCATCCAAGAAACAGGAGAATCGACGTTTCGGGCATGAGCCCTTCTTCAGGAATGAAGAAGGTGTGCCAAGCAGGCTAAGATAAAAGTTGGGAGGCGGGACTTGGGGGAGGGGCGTTGGAAATGTGATAGGTGGAAGGAGGTAAAGGTGAGGGTGAGAGGCGGGAGTGGGGGTGGGAGTGGGGGCGGAGAGGTCAGGAAGAAGATTGCAGATTAGGAAGGTGGTGCTGAGTTCGAGAGTTGGGACTGAGACAAGGTGGGGGGAGGGAAATTAGGAAACTGGAGAAATCTGACTTCATCCCTTGTGGTTGGAGGTTCCTAGGCGGAAGATGAGGCATTCTTCCTCCAGCCATCGTGTTGCTATGGTCTGGCGATGGAGGAGTCCAAGGACCTGCGTGTCCTTGATGGAGTGGGAGGGGGAGTTGAAGTGTTAAACCATGGGGTGGTTGGGTTGGTTGATCCGGGTGTCCCAGAGGTGTTCTCTGAAACGTTCCGTAAGTAGGCGGCCTGTCTCCCCAATATAGAGGAGGCCACATCGGGTGCAGTAAATGATGTGTGTGGAGGTGCAGGTGAATTTGTGACGGATATGGAAGGATGCCTTGGGGCCTTGAGGGAGGAAAGGGGGGAGGTGTGGGCACAAATTTTGCATTTCTTGCGGTTGCAGGGGAAGGTGCCGGGAGTGGAGGTTGGTTTGGTGGGGGTGTGGACCTGATGAGGGAGTCACGGAGGGAGTGGTCTTTGCGGAACGCTGATAGGGGAGGGGAGGGGAGGGAAATTTATCCCTGGTGGTGGGGTCCGTTTGGAGGTGGCGGAAATGACGACGGATGATACAATGTATATGGAGGTTGGTGGGATGGTAGGTGAGGACAAGTGGAGTTCTGTCCTGGTGGCGATTGGAGGGGTGGGGCTCAAGGGCGGAGGAGCGGGAAGTGGAGGAGATGAGGTGGAGAGCATCATCGATCACGTCCGGGGGAAATTGCGGTCTTTGAAGGAGGTATGTATACAGGTTTATAAAATCATGAGGGGCATGGATCGAGTAAATAGACAAAGTCTTTTTTCTTGAATGCGAGAGTCCAAAACTAGACTGCATAGATATAAGAGTGGAAAGATGTGAAAGAGATCAAGGGGCAACTTTTTCATGCAGAGGGTGTTGCATGTATGGAATAAGCTGCCAGAGGAAGTGGTGGAGGCTGGTACAATTACAATATTTAAGAGGCATCTGGACAGGTATATGAATAGGAAGGATTTAGAGGGTTATGTGCCAAGTGCTGGCAACTGGGACTGGATTAATTTAGGATATCTGGTCAGCACTGACGAGTTGGACCAAATGGTCTGTTTCCGTGCTGTACATCTCTCTGACTTTAAGAGTAACAAATATCCTGAAGGAGAAACTCTGTAAAAATCCATTGGTTCAATATTATTTAGTGATGAATGACTTGCTCTGATATCCCTCAGCTCTGATGAACTTAAAACTTTTCGTTTACTCAGAGCACAACTGCACACCATATGGTTGCTACAATTTCACATCATGAGTTTAAAATGAAGTGCTCCCTGTAATAAATACATCAAATATATTAATCCATGAAGACAAAAAAAAGATTCTTTCAATGCCTTGTTTCAATTTCAATGGCTATCAGTAAATTTATTGCACTAAAACCATTTTTTCTTCTTTAACATTCAAATTAGTTTTATTCAATGTACCTTACACTTGGAAGCGAAGCCAGTCGCACTCCATGTACAGTCAATATGAGAACACAGAATAATCCAGACACAAAAATAGAGGATGTGCAGCTGGAACAAGACAATATTTGGGACAGATTACTTTGAAAATATTGTGAAGGGAATATACAGAAATATCTCAAACAATTTACACATTTTCCCAACATCCTTATTTTTTAGCTTCAATTCAGGACAGCATCTCTTCACAAATCCTTAAAAACTCAGTAACTTTCTACAAAATTCTAACTTTAAAGTATTGTCAATTGTAATTAGTGGCAGGGAAGAAGAAATCAGATTTCCTCCTCCCCAGTACTTTTCTCCCAGCACCTATTGTGTGGGTACTCACTGAGGAGAAAAATATACTTTATTCAATGGCACTACTCTAAAAGACACCATTTAACCCTCTGGTTCTATGCCAACTTTTCGAAAGTCATGCAACTAGCCTTGTTCTTTCTCGTAAACCCGCAATATTATCCTTTTCAACTTTATCCAATTCCTTTCTTTTTAAACCACCCTGCCAAACAGTATATTCATCATAGCTCATTGCATAAAACCCATCTCAGCCCTCTTTACCCATTTAATTTGCCTTAACCAAGGATGTGATGATTTTATTTTGCCAATCTGTATCTATCAGTCTATTAATCTCTCTATGTCTCTATTCATCTGCCACTTTTGCCTTCATCTGTTCGCTTTGCTCTTGTAGCCACTGTATTGATATGGTGAGTCCAGTTGAGTATTCAGATCTTTTGTAGCTGCTAAGACACTGACAGTGGAGAATTCAATGATTGTAGCATCATTGAATGTAAAGGGGTCATTCTGTAGCAGTTATGCCATATGGAGTTCAGTTACGGGTGGGGGTGGGGGCATGAAGAAAACAGTGGTCCAGGTATATTCATCCCCATATTTACCCCACAAATAGTGGTAACTTAGCTGCAAATTGTCATGTATAAGAAACTACTCCCTAACTTGCTCTCTCTTACAGCTCCTCCTATCAAACAGGGAGGCCTCAGATTAGCCCTCCAGCTTTGAGAGCTTGCACATCCCTGTAAGCAAACAGGGAACCTGTCTCTGTAACAATTCAAAATGTTCTCCATCCGATCCTAATACATGACTGTATCCCCTGCAAGCAAGTTCAGATTTAAGAGCCACAAACAATCCTGTTTCTGTTTCCCATCCCTACTGCATGTTCCTGTCAATCCATCTCCCTCTGTGTCTGTCCCCCTTGGCCTGTGTCTGTCTTTTTCAATATATTCCCCCACCTCCAGTCATACAGATGGAAGCATAGAAACAAACTCTTCGGTCCAGCTCGTCCATGTATCCTAACCTAATCTAGTCGCATTTGCCATCATCTATCCAGATGCCTTTTAACTGTTGTAATTGTACCATCCTCCAACACTTCCTCTGGCAGCTCATTCCCTCTCCACCCTTCACCCTCCTTTACCACCCGCCTTCCATGTCTGCCCCACATCCCCTCCCACTCAGCCCCTAGCCACACTTCTGCCACCTGTCCCACCTTCCCCCACCCAGACTTTGCTCCCCTCTCCACCTCCACCCACACCACACTCCCTCCACACCATTCACCACCTCCCCTTGGCCCCCTACACCCCATCCAACTTTCCTTGTACCCCAACTCCCCCTTACCCCCCCACACCAACCTCACTCCCATCAACCCCCACCATCCCCCTCAACCTCCCCCCTCCCACCCCTCTCTTCACACCCCTCCCCTCATCTCACTCCCATCTCCCCTCAACACCCACTACGCCCCCTCCAGCCCCCCCCAACCCACACCACTCCCCTGCCCTTACACCCCTCCTCCACCTTCCCCCAACCCCACACCACACTCCAATCATACACTTCCCACTCCCCCTGACACCACTCCCCTTCCACCTCCTCCCCTGCGCCCACACCACTCCCCCGCCATCTCCTCCCGACACCACTCCCCCTCCCCCAAACCACACCCCCTCCCCCACACCACTCCCCCTCCATCATCCCCCTCCCCCACACCACTCCCCCTCCTTCATCCCCTCCCTGTCCATCATCCCCTCCCCCACACCACTCCCCCTCCATCACCCCCTCCCACACACCACTCCCCCTTCGTCATCCCCTCCCACACACCACTCCCCCTTCGTCATCCCCTCCCACACACCACTCCCCCTTCGTCATTCCCTCCCACACACCACTCCCCCTTCGTCACCCCTTCCCCCACACCACTCCCCCTTCGTCACCCCTTCCCCCACACCACTCCCACTTCATCACCCCCTCCCACTTCATCACCCCCTCCCCCACCCCTCCATCATCCCCTCACCTACACCACTCTCCCTCCTCCCCCACACCATTACCCCCCACTACCACTACCCCCCACTACCTCCCCTACACCACTGCCCCTCCCACCCATTTCCCCCCCCCACTATCCATCCCGACACCTCCCCTCACACCCAACCCCACCTCTCCCCTCTCCTCACACCTCTCCCAACCCTCCCCTCCCATCCCTCCACTCCTCTCCCGTCACACCCCTCCCCTCCCCTCTCCTCTCCTCACACCCCTCCCCTCCCTCCACTCCCCTCTCCTCACACCC
Organism: Hemiscyllium ocellatum; assembly: GCF_020745735.1. Classification (NCBI taxonomy): domain Eukaryota; kingdom Metazoa; phylum Chordata; class Chondrichthyes; order Orectolobiformes; family Hemiscylliidae; genus Hemiscyllium; species Hemiscyllium ocellatum. The sequence goes on along the minus strand of NC_083431.1, from coordinate 2,956,178 downwards.
CTCCCCTCCCCTCACAACCCTCCCCTCCCAACCCTCCCCTCCACTCTCCTCACACCCCTCCCCTCCCCTCACACCCCTCCGCTCCCCTCTCCTCACACCCCTCCCCTCCCCTCACACCCCTCCGCTCCCCTCTCCTCACACCCCTCCCCTCCCCTCACACCCCTCCGCTCCCCTCTCCTCACACCCCTCCCCTCCCCTCACAACCCTCCCCTCCCAACCCTCCCTTCCACTCTCCTCACACCCCTCCGCTCCCCTCTCCTCACACCCCTCCCCTCCCCTCACACCCCTCCGCTCCCCTCTCCTCACACCCCTCCCCTCCCCTCACACCCCTCCACTCCCCTCCCCTCACACCCCTCCCCTCCCCTCACACCCCTCCCCTCACACCCCACCCCTCCCCTCACACCCCACCCCTCCCCTCACACCCCTCCCCTCCGCTCCCCTCTCCTCACACCCCTCCCCTCCCCTCACACCCCTCCCCTCCCCTCACACCCCTCCGCTCCCCTCTCCTCACACCCCTCCCCTCACACCCCTCCCCTCCCCTCACACCCCACCCTCTCCTCACACCCTTCCCCTCCGCTCCCCTCTCCTCACACCTCTCCCCTCCCCTCACACCCCTCCCCTCTCCTCACACCCCTACCCTCCCCTCCCACCCCACCCTCTCCTCACACCCCTCCCCTCTCCTCATACCCCTACCCTCTCCTCACACCCCTACCCTCCCCTCCCCTCACACCCCTCCCCTCACACCCCTCCCCTCTCCTCACACCCCTCCCCTCCCCTCCCCTCACATCCCTCCGCTCCCCTCTCCTCACACCCCTCCCCTCCCACCCCTCCCCTCCCCACCCCTCCCCTCCCCTCCCCACTTCTCACTCCCCTCCCCACTTCTCACTCCCCACCCCTCCCCTCCCCTCTTCTCACTCCCCACTTCTCACTCCCCACCCCTCCCCTCACTCCCCTCCCCTCTTCTCACTCCCCACCCTCTTCTCACTCCCCTCCCTCTTCTCACTCCCCTCCCCTCCCCTCTTCTCACTCCCCTCCCTCCCCTCCCCTCTTCTCACTCCCCTCCCCTCTTCTCACTCCCCTCCCCTCTTCTCACTCCCCACCTTCTTCTCACTCCCCACCCCTCCCCTCTTCTCACTCCCCACCCTCTTCCCACTCCCCACCCTCTTCTCACTCCCCACCCTCTTCCCACTCCCCACCCTCTTCCCACTCCCCTCCCCTCTTCTCACTCCCCTCCCCTCTTCTCACTCCCCACCTTCTTCTCACTCCCCACCCCTCCTCTCTTCTCACTCCCCACCCCTCCCGTCTTCTCACTCCCTACCCTCTTCTCACTCCCCACCCCTCCCCTCTTCTCACTCCCCACCCCTCCCCTCTTCTCACTCCCCACCCTCTTCTCACTCCCCACCTCTCCCCTCTTCTCACTCCCCACCCCTCCCCTCTTCTCACTCCCCACCCTCTTCTCACTCCCCACCTCTCCCCTCTTCTCACTCCCCTCCCCTCTTCTCACTCCCCTCCCCTCCCCTCTTCTCACTCCCCACCTTCTTCTCACTCCCCTCTTCTCACTCCCCTCCCCTCTTCTCACTCCCCTCCCCATCCCTCTTCTCACTCCCCTCCCCTCCCCTCTTCTCACTCCCCACCTTCTTCTCACTCCCCACCCCTCCCCTCTTCTCACTCCCCACCCTCTTCTCACTCCCCACCCTCTTCTCACTCCCCACCCCTCCCCTCTTCTCACTCCCCACCCTCTTCTCACTCCCCACCCCTCCCCTCTTCTCACTCCCCACCCCTCCCCTCCCCTTCTCACTCCCCACCCCTCCCCTCACTCCCCTCCCCCTTCTCACTCCCCACCCCTCCCCTCCCCTTCTCACTCCCCACCCCTCCCCTCTTCTCACTCCCCACCCCTCCCCTTCTCACTCCCCACCCCTCCCCTCTTCTCACTCCCCACCCCTCCCCTCTTCTCACTCCCCACCCCTCCCCTCTTCTCACTCCCCTCCCCCTTCTCACTCCCCTCCCCCTTCTCACTCCCCACCCCTCCCCTCCCCTCTCACTCCCTCCCCACCCCTCCCCTCCCCTTCTCACTCCCCACCCCTCCCCTCCCCTTCTCACTCCCCACCCCTCCCCTCCCCTTCTCACTCCCCACCCCTCCCCTCTTCTCACTCCCCACCCCTCCCCTTCTCACTCCCCACCCCTCCCCTCTTCTCACTCCCCTTCCCTCCCTTCTCACTCCCCACCCCTCCCCTTCTCACTCCCCACCCCTCCCCTCTTCTCACTCCCCACCCCTCCCCTCTTCTCACTCCCCTCCCCTCTTCTCACTCCCCACCCCTCCCCCTTCTCACTCCCCACCCCTCCCCTCTTCTCACTCCCCACCCCTCCCCTCTTCTCACTCCCCTCCCCTCCCTTCTTCTTACTCCCCTCCCCTCTTCTCACTCCCCTCCCCTCACTCCCCACCCCTCCCCTCACTCCCCACTTCTCACTCCCCTACCCTCTTCTCACTCCCCTTCCCTCCCCTCCCCTCTTCTCACTCCCCTACCCTCTTCTCACTCCCCTTCCCTCCCCTCCCCTCTTCTCACTCCCCTCCTTCTTCTCACTCCCCACCTTCTTCTCACTCCCCACCCCTCCCCTTCTCACTCCCCACCCCTCCCCTTCTCACTCCCCTCCCCTCTTCTCTCTCCCCTCCCCTCCCCTCTTCTCACTCCCCACCCCTCCCCTCCCCTCACTCCCCTCCCCTCCCCTCCCCTCTTCTCACTCACCACCCCTCACTCCACTCCACTCCCCTCCCCTCACTCCCTTCCCCTCCCCTCACTCCACTCCCCTCCCCTCACTCACCACCCCTCCCCTCACTCCCCTCCCCTCTTCTCACTCCCCACTTCTCACTCCCCTCCCCTCTTCTCACTCCCCTCCCCTCCCCTCTTCTCACTCCCCTCCCCTCCCCTCTTCTCACTCCCCTCCCCTCACTCCCCTCCCCTCACTCCCCTCCACACCCTCTTCTCACTCCCCGCCCCTCCCGCTTCTCACTCCCCACCCCTCCCCTCTTCTCACTCCCCACCCCTCCCCTCTTCTCACTCCCCTCCCCTCCCCTCTTCTCACTCCCCTCCCTCTTCTCACTCCCCTCCCTCTTCTCACTCCCTGCTCCTCCTCCTCCTCCTAACCTCTCCCCCAGCCCTGTAACCCCCTCCACCTCTCTGACCAACTCTTCCTGTACACCCCCTTTTTCTTCTATCTCCCAAACTCAATTCGTTGTTTCTCCTCTGTTATTTCCTCTTGCTTTCTCACCCTCTCTCTCTCTCTCTCAGATTTAAAAATAACGGTTGTTTTGTATCACGTGGTGCGCGAGGCGGGAGCGGGGCTGCTCTGGGCACGTGCACCGCTGGAGCGTCTCCCTCCGGACCGACCCGTTGTCATTAGTCAGTCAGCGGTTTATTTTATGGTCGGTTGCGAAAATAGTTGACTGAGTCTAAGTCGACAGTTAAAAAATCACACAGTACCGGGTTACAGTCCAACAGGTTTAATTGGAAGCACAGTAGCTTTCGGAGCGGCGCTCCTTCATCAGGTGATAGTGGAGGAGTGTCGCTCCGAAAGCTAGTGCTTCCAATTAAACCTGTTGGATTATAACCTGGTGTTGTGTGATTTTTAACTTTGTACACCCCAGTCTAACACCGGCTCCTCCTAACCATAAGTCGACAGTATTCATGACAAGTTTAACTTTCACTGTGTTGATCTAATTTTTCTAATGAAACCGAATCTTGTTTATGATTTGGAGATGCCGGTGTGGGTCTGGGGTGTACAAAGTTACACCCCTGTTAACCTGGTGTGTGATTTTTAATCTTGTTCAGACTATATAAAATCAAATTACTGCGGATGCTGGAATCTGAAACCAGAGTATTCCCGCTGGCTGCTGGGAGTTGTAGTTTTCTGTTGTGTTCCAGTCTTTGATCAAACAGAAACTAGGCCTCCCGAAAAACTACAACTCCCACAATGCTGCTCACTAACCACGCCATGTTTTCAAACGCTTCTGCAACTTGACAATTTAGTGTGAGTTTTAGTTTACTGTATTAGACTACCAGTGTTCTCCTAATACAAATTCATCATTATCTTTGGGCACCCGGTGGACAGAGGGGAGGGTAGTCAGAGGACCTCCTCATGCGCCTGCTCCTGGCTATACTGGCCATAAACAGGTCCATGCACTGGGCATGTCATGGCAGGTTGCCTGCCCATCTTCTGCGTTTATGTCAGACCCTAGGTGTTCCTGGTGAAGGAGCACACGGTGTCCACCAACATACCCGAGATTTCAGGGAGAGGTGGGCACCGCATGGGGTGAGTGTTTTATTTCCCTCTCCAACTCCAACTCTGCCTTCCCTTCACTTTTGATCACACTGCACTGCTTGTCACTGACCACTCGGGTGTTTCCCTTCTTCCTCTTGGTAGAATATGAATATTTACACAGTTGTTGTGCTTCACTGTGTCCAATACTTGCATACAGGACATGGGTGCTAGGGAAAAATAAGCGCTACCACTGTTAGGTGGAAAAAAAAGGAAAAAAAAATTAATTATTCTGCAGTCTCAATCTGGACGCAGCTCTTCAAAAGCTAGTGCTTCCAAACAAACCTTTTGGACTATAACCCTGTGTTGATTGAGTTTGAACTCTATGACTTTCTGTCATCTTACAAGTTACTCGTATTTGAGTACACATGATGATAAAACCTAAATCAAAATATAAAAGTCCTCCATTTTAGCCTTCTTTTGACTCCCTGACTTTCGTCATTGCACCACTGAATTGTCAATTGTATATATGAAAATAAGTCACCACACTTTGGTGCCATTTTAATTACAGAAATTATAAAAATAAATAATTAAAACAAAGCTGGGACAAAGTTGTTTTATTGTTCCCTCCATGGCTCCTGGGTTTCTGGAGTGGCCACAGGAGATTGCCAACAAGGCCACCAACACAAGGAGTTCTGGACCACACACCACACTGCCACCACTGAAGCCGACACCAAAGATATTGCTTTGCTGCCAATGCAAGGACAGACAAACTGGACCCACCAAGCTGCAGACGCTGAAACCGTCTTCACCCAAAGCCTCCACGTTACCACCATGCCATCACTACTATAACCAGCGCTTCAAGTGTCTTTTCGTCTTCTTTTTCCTCATCATTGTCCTGTCGGCAGTGGAGGTTAGCCAGACTGGGCCTTTTGGTGAAGCACCAGTGGTAGCAGAGCTGGGGACTCCTGGTTGTGCTGGACATAGGAAGGAAACTCTAAGCATTGGCTGTAGTGGTGTTGGTGTGAGATAGAACATAGGAGCAGGAAGAGGCCATTGTATCCACCGAGCCTGTTCCACCATTCAGCATGATCATGGCTGATTGTCCAACTCAATAGCCTAATCCTGCTTTCAATAATCTTTGATCCTATTCACCCCAAGTCCTATATCTAGCTGCTTCTTGAATACAAGGGCGGCACGGTGGCACAGTGGTTAGCACTGCTGCCTCACAGCGCCAGGGACCTGGGTTCAATTTCTGCCTCAGGCGACTGACTGTGTGGAGTTTGCACGTTCTCCCCGTGTCTGCGTGGGTTTCCTCCGGGTGCTGCGGTTTCCTCCCACAGTCCAAAGATGTGCGGGTCAGGTGAATTGGCCACGCTAAATTGCCCGCAGTGTTAGGTAAGGGGTATATGTAGGGGTATGGGTGGGTTGCGCTTCGGTGGGTCGGTGTGGACTTGTTGGGCCGAAGGGCCTGTTTCCACACTGTAAATAATCTAATCTAATCTAATAAAAACATTCAATATTTTGGCATCAACTACATCCTGTGGCAATGAATTCCACAGGCTCACCACTCTTTGAATGAAGAAGTGTCTCCTCACCTCCATCCTAAATGATCCATCTCGAATCCCCAGACTCTGACCCCTGGTTCTGGACACACCCACCATCGGGAACATCCTCCCTGTGACTAATCTGTCTAGTAGTTTTGGAATCTTATACGTCTCTATGAGATCCTCCCTCATTTGTCTGAACTCTAGTGAAAACAATCCTAACCTAGTCAATCTCTTCTCATATATCAGTCCGTTCTGCCTGAGGCGGGGACGCAAGACATTCTTATAGGCAGCAGTGGAGCCAGGGACTCCTGGTTGCAGTAGGCCCAGAGCGAGGAACTCTGGTTATCAGCTAGGCAGCAGGTTCTGATGTGGTAGGCTCAGAACAGAGGAATTCTGGTTATGGGGCATGTATGGGTCCAGCACAGGACCCAACATCAATTGTACCATCAGAGAGGTGGGCCAGCAGTGAAGAGATGACATCTAAAGAGTGCTGACTCTGACAGTGGGTTTGGTGCAGGTGGTGCTTACAGGGGTATTGTTAGTGAGCTGGCTCAGGACTCTTGGTGGAGGCATTAGAACAAAGATGGACTCTTTCAGCTATATCTTTTTATTCTTAGGCTATTCAAAATGGTGCCAGATTATGGTAAGTGTTGAAGCTTTTCACTGAACCTTACCGTATTATTCACTGTAAAATACAAGTGACAATAAACCATTCAACTCAATTCAACCATCCAGGACAAAGCAGCCCACTTGCACCACATTGCAAGCATCCACCCCCTCCACCACTGACGGTTAGAAGCAACAATGTGTACCACCTATAGCATGCACTGCAGAGGTTCACCAATGATTCTTGGATCGCACCTTTCAAACCCATAATTATTTTCACCTCGAAGGACAAGGATATCAGATACATGAGAACACCACTCCCTGCAAGTTCCCCTCCAAGCCGATCACAATCCTGACTTTGAAATATATCGCTGTTCCTTCACTGTTGCTGGATCAAAATCCTGGAATTCCCTCTCTAATGTAAAAAGTGAGGTCTGCAGATGCTGGAGAACAGAGTTGAAAATGTTTTGCTGGTTAAAGCACAGCAGATCAGGCAGCATCCAAGGAACAGGAAATTCGACGTTTCAGGCCGGAGCCCTTCATCAGGAATGATGAAGGGCTCCGGCCCGAAACGTCGAATTTCCTGTTCCTTGGATGCTGCCTGACCTGCTGTGCTTTAACCAGCAACACATTTTCAGCTTCCCTCTCTAATGGCATGGTGGGTCAATCCATAGCATGTGGACAGCAAAGCTTCAAGAAGGCAGCTCACCACCACCTTAAGGGCACTATTGATGCTGGCCAGCTAACAATGCCCAATTCCATAAATGGATAAACAATAGCTTTTTATGTCTCTTATCCTAATTTCTCCTAGATTTTGGAGTCACATTTTGTGTGCTGAAGTCCTTGTAAAGTGTCTCAAGATGTTTTACAATCTTAAATGCATTTACTAAATACAAGTTATGAGCCACACTGTATAACAATATAATTGCAAATAAATATTTGAAAATAGGCTGAAGTAACAAGTCATTATGTTAATTGACCATTTTCTCATTTCTTTCTAGAATGTGAACATACAATTGTCACAGTGTCATTTGTGACCTCATGTTTAAAAATTCTGTAAAACAAATGGATGGGTATGTGAATATAAAGGGTTTGGAAGGATATGGGCCGGGTGCTGGCAGGAGGGACTAGATTGGGCTGGGATATTTGGTCGGCGTGGACGAGTTGGATCATAGGGCCTGTTTCTATGCTGTACATCTCTATGACTCTAAATGAAGTATTTTTTCTAAATGGCTGCTCTTGTAATGTGGATGTCACAAATTAAATCAGAAGTAATTTGCAACATTGTTTATGATGAAAAGTGACACCGTTTTCCCAATTTGTTTTGTTCATTAATGGGTCACTGGTTAGGTCAACATTTACTATTCATCCCTAATTGTCCTTAAACAAGCAGCATTTTTGAACTAGTGAAAGTTCTGTTAAGGAAAGAAGTTCAAGCTAGTGAAGGAACGACAATACAGTTCCAAGTCAAGATGGTGTGTAGCTTGGAGAGCACTTGCATTTGCTGTCCTTGTCTTTCTAGGTGGTAGAGGATATGGATTTGGAAGGAGCTGTGAACGTTACTTGGATGAGTTGTGCAGCCCATTTTGTAAATGGTACTCATTGCTGCCATTGTGTTGAATTGAAAGAATGTTGAAGGCGGTGGATATGATACCAAGCAGACTGCTTTGTCTTGAATGATATTGAGTGTTGTTGAAGCTGTACTCATTAAGGCAAGTGGAGAGTCAGGGCAAGAATTATCTGCTGCAGGATTCACAGCCTTTGAGCTCTTATTGTAGTTGTTATCAAGATGAGTTTGAAATCTGTGTATATATGGCTGGTCAATTTCAGTTATTGGTCAGTGCTAATCCCCATAAGTGTTTGTGATAGGGTAAACAGTGATGGTAATGCCATTGAATGTCAAGTGGTGATAGTTAGGTACACTCTTGTTGCAGATGACCAGTGCCTGTCACTTAGATGGTGCAAATGTTATGCTATCAACCCAAACCTGAATATTATCCAAACCTCACCGTGTAAAGTCGCAAACAGCTTCAATACTTGAGAAGTAATGAGTAGTGCTGAAAATTGATTAATTGTACAATGAACATTCCCATCTCTGAGCTACTGAATTGAGGGAAGATATTTGACAAAGTAGTTGAAGATGGTTGGACCAAGGACATCACAATGAGGATATCTTGCAAACATGTCCTTAGACTGAAGTCCTTGATCATAAGGTATAGGAAAAGAATCGGGCCATTAAACTCATCAAGGTTGCTCCGCCTTTTGATCATGGTTGATATGTTTCTCAACCCCATTCTCCTGCTATCTACTTGTAATTCTTGATCCCCATGCTACTAAAGAATCTATCTATCTCTGTGTTAAAGGCACTCAGTGACTTGGCCTCAAGCTGTCAGTGACAATGAGTTCCACAGATTCATCACCTCTGGCTAAAGAAATTCCTCTTTGTCTCAGTTCTAAGAGGCCGTCCATTCACTCTGATGCTGTGCTCTTGGGTTCTAGTCTCTTCTACTAGTGGAAACATCTCCGCATCTGCTCTATCCAGACATCTTAATATTCTATAAGTTTCAGTGAGATCCCCCTCATTCTTCTAAACTCCACTGAGTACAGACTCAGTGTATGTAGAGTACAGTCTCAACTACTCTACATATGACAAACCATTCGTCCTTGGGATCATTCATATAAACCTCCTCTGGACCCCCTCCAATGCCAGCACACCCTTACTTTGACTGGGGTCCAAAACTGCTCAGAATATTGCAAATACAGTCTGCCCAGAGCATTTATAGCCTCAGTAGTACTGCTGTTTTAAACGAGACCCCTTGAAAAGAATGTTTAACATTGCCTCGCCTTCCTTGCTGCTAACTGAAGCTGCATCTTAACCCTTAAGAGAATCTTGAATTAGAATTCCCAAATTCCTTTGTACTTCAGATTTCCAAAGCCTTTCCCCATTTAGAAAATAGTCTACACATTTATTGTTCGTACCAAAGTGCATAATCTCATATTTTCCCACATTGTATTCCACGTGCTACTTCTTTGCCCACGCTCCTAGCTCTCCCAGGTCCTTCTGCAGCATCCCTGCTTCCTAAGCACGACATAGAACATAGAACAGTACATCAAGTAAAGGCCCTTTGGTCCACAATGTTATGCCAAGCACTTACCTTAATATAAGATCAACCTAACCTATACACCTCTCAATCTACTGCAGTCCATGTGCTTGTCCAGCATTCACTTAAATGTCCCTAATGTCTCTGACTCTACTACAATCACTGGCAGTGCATTCCACGTACCCACCACTCTGCTTAAAGAACCTACCTCTGACATCTCCCCTATACCTTCCTCCAGTCACCTTAAAATTATGACCCCTCGTAACAGCCATTTCTGCCCTGTGGAAAGGTCTCTGGCTATCTATTCTATTTATGCCTCTCATTACTTGTACACTCCCTGTTTCACTACCTGTCTTTCTACCTCTCTTTGTATCATTGACAAAGTTGATAACAATGCACTCAGTTTGTTCATCCAGATCGTTAATGTATAATGTGAATAGTTGTAGCTGCAACACTTAACCCTATAGATCTCCACCAGTCACTGGCTGACATCCTGTAAAAGACCCTTTATAGGAGAAAGTGAGGTCTGCAGATGCTGGAGATCAGAGCTGAAAATATGTTGCTGGAAAGGCGCAGCAGGTCAGGCAGCATCCAAGGAGCAGGAGAATGGACGTTTCGGGCATGAGCCCTTCTTCAGGAATGAGGAAAGTGTGTCCAGCAGGCTAAGATAAAAAAGAAGGGAGGAGGGACTTGGGGGAGGGGCGTTGGAAATGCGATAGGTGGAAGGAGGTCAAGGTGAGGGTGATAGGCCGGAGTGGGGTGGGGGCGGAGAGGTCAGGAAGAAGATTGCAGGTTAGGAAGGCAGTGCTGAGTTCGAGGGATTTGACTGAGACAAGGTGGGGGGAGGGGAAATGAGGAAACTGGAGAAATCTGAGTTCATCCCTTGTGGTTGGAGGGTTCCTAGGCGGAAGATGAGGCGCGCTTCATCCAGCCGTCGTGTTGCTAAGGTCTGGCGATGGAGGAGTCCAAGGACCTGCATGTTCTTGGTGGAGTAGGATGGGGAGTTGAAGTGTTGAGCCACGGGATGGTTGGGTTGGTTGGTCCGGATGTCCCAGAGGTGTTCTCTGAAACGTTCCGCAAGTAGGCGGCCTGTCTCCCCAATATAGAAGAGGCCACATCGGGTGCAGTGGATGCAGTAAATGATATGTGTGGAGGTGCAGGTGAATTTGTGGCGGATATGGAAGGATCCCTTGAGGCCTAGGAGGGAAGTAAGGGGGGAGGTGTGGGTGCAAGTTTTGCATTTCTTGCGGTTGCAGGGGAAGGTGCCGGGAGTGGAGGTTGGGTTGGTGGGGGGTGTGGGTCACGGAGGGAGTGGTCTTTTCAGAATGCTGATAGGGGAGGGGAGGGAAATATATCCCTGATGGTGGGGTCCGTTTGGAGGTGGCGAAAATGATGACAGATGATATGATGTATATGGAGGTTGGTGGGGTGGTGAGAATCGACATTTCGGGCATAAGCCCATCTTCAGGAATGAGGAAAGTGTGTCCAGCAGGCTAAGATAAAAGGTAGGGAGGAGGGACTTGGGGGAGGGGCGTTGGAGATGCGATAGGTGGAAGGCGGTCAAGGGGAGAGTGATAGACCGGAGTGGGGTGGGGGCGGAGAGGTCAGGAAGAAGATTGCAGGTTAGGAAGGCGGTGCTGAGTTCAAGGGATTTGACTGAGACAGGGTGGGGGGAGGGGAAATGAGGAAACTGGAGAAATCTGAGTTCATCCCTTGTGGTTGGAGGGTTCCTAGGCGGAAGAAGAGGCGCTCTTCCTCCAACCGTCATGTTGCTATGGTCTGGCGATGGAGGAGTCCAAGGACCTGCATGTCTGATTAGATTACTTACAGTATGGAAACAGGCCCTTCGGCCCAACAAGTCCACGCCGACCCACCGAAGCACAACCTACCCATACCCCTACATTTACCCCTTACATAACACTACGGGCAATTTAGCATGGCCAATTTACCTGACCCGCACATCTTTTGGACTGTGGGAGGAAACCCACGCAGACACGGGGAGAACATGCAAACTCCACACAGTCAGTCAGTCGCCTGAGGCGGGAATTGAACCCGGGTCTCTGGCGCTGTGAGGCAGCAGTGCTAACTGCCGTGCCACCGTGCCGTCCTTGGTGGAGTGGGAGGGGAAGTTGAAGTGTTGAGCCACGGGGTGGTTGGGTTGGTTGGTCCGGATGTCCCAGAGGTGTTCTCTGAAACGTTCTGCAAGTAGGCGGCCTGTCTCCCCAATGTAGAGGAGGCCACATCGGGTGCAGTGGATGCAGTAAATGATGTGTGTGGAGGTGCAGGTGAATTTGTGGCGGATATGGAAGTATCCCATGGGGCCTTGGAGGGAAGTAAGGGAGGAGGTGTGGGCGCAAGTTTTTCATTTCTTGCAGTCCGAAGCCTCCAGCAACAGACTTCCCTCCGGATCCTCCACTCCACACTTGCAGCCATGCATCGCTACGTACATTCCCTGCAATGAGACCTACCCCAGCTCAGGACAACACTCTCACAGACTTGCAAAGGACCTCTACTGTTCTTCATTCACAGAAGAATCCATACACTAAACAAACAGTTCTTCCTAGCCATATCGGAAATTAAAGACATTAAGTAGCAAAAACTTTCATGTACTTAACCCCACAGTCCGGATTCCTCAACCGTTCCAGAATCTTCCATCGGCCTCGGAAGTCAGTCCGGTGCCATTAACCACGCGGCCGCTACAGCACCCGCGGCAGCAACCGCCGCCGCGGACCATGACGTCACTTCCGCCCCCACCGACCTCGCAGCCTCCGCGATCGTGGAGGCGGTTGTCTGGGCGGCGACATTGCCGACAGATTCTCGACCTCTGCGGCTATTGGGAATAACACTGTTTCTGTCGTCGCCACAGCCACGTCCGCCCCCAATGACATCACTAACCTGCATGACCACAACGTTGCATGTGTCTCCGCCCCCGATCTCCGTCACCACGCCCAACTCTGCCCCCACACCGATCTCCGTCCCTGCCCCCATGCCCAACCCCACCCCCACTCCCAGCTCCAGCCCCACACCAGGTCCTAGCTCCCAGCCCTGCCGTGTTTTCACCATCCCTCCAGACCTCCCCCTCTCTGAGGATGAAAGATCAGTCCTCAGCAGAGGCCTCACCTTCATACCCCTATGCTCTCGGATTAACGAGTTCAACACGCGGCGACACATCGAACAATTCTTCCGCCGCCTTCGCCTCTGTGCCTACTTCTTCAACCAGGGTTCTCGCCCACCCTCTGACAACCCCTTCTCCCGCCTCCAACACACTTCATCCACCTGGACAACCCGTGCTGGCCTCTTACCCACCCTCGATCTCTTCATAGCCAACTGCCGCAGCGACATTAACCGCCTCAACTTCTCCACCCCTCTCACCCACTCCAACCTCTCACCCTCGGAACATGCAGCCCTCCACTCCCACCGTTCCAACCCCAACCTCATCATCAAATCGGCAGACAAGGGAGGCGCGGTAGTAATTTGGCGCACCGACCTTTACACCGCTGAGGCTAAACGCCAGCTCGCGGACACCTCCTCCTACTGCCCCCTTGACCATGACCCCACCTCCCACCACCAAACCATCATCTCCCAGACCATCCATCACCTCAGGGGATCTCCCATCCACCGCCTCCAACCTCATAGTTCCACAACCCCGCACCGCCTGTTTCTATCTCCTGCCCAAAATCCACAAACCTGACTGCCCCGGCCGACCCATTGTCTCAGCCTGCTCCTGCCCCACCGAACACATCTCTGCACACCTCGACACAGTTCTGTCCCCCTTAGTCCAAGAACTCCCCACCTACGTTTGGGACACCACTCACGCCCTCCACCTCCTCCATGATTTTCGCTTCGCCGGTCCCCAACACCTTATCTTCACCATGGACATCCAGTCCCTGTACACCTCCATCCCCCATCACGAAGGACTCAAAGCCTTCCGCTTCTTCCTGTCTTGCCATACCAACCAGTACCCTTCCACTGACACCCTCCTTCGACTGACTGAACTGGTCCTCACCCTGAATAACTTCTCTTTTCAATCCTCCCACTTCCTCCAAACCAAAGGAGTTGCCATGGGCACCCGTATGGGCCCCAGCTATGCCTGTCTCTTCGTAGGATATGTGGAACAGTCCATCTTCCGCAGCTACATTGGCACCACCCCCCCACCTTTTCCTCCGCTACATCGATGACTGTATCGGCGCTGCCTCGTGCCCCCACCTCATCCACTTTACCAACACCTTCCATCCCGACCTCAAATTTACCTGGACCGTCTCCGACTCCTCCGTCCCCTTCCTAGACCTTTCCATTTCTATCTCGGGCGACCAAATCAACACGAACATTACTATAAACCGACTGACTCCTACAGCTACCTGGACTACACCTCCTCCCACCCTGCCCCCTGTAAAAACGCCATCCCATATTCCCAATTCCTTCGTCTCCACTGCATCTGCTCCCAGGAGGAACAGTTCCAACACCGCACAGCCCAGATGGCCTCCTTCTTCAAAGACCGCAATTTCCCCCCAGACATGATCGACGATGCCCTCCACCGCATCTCCTCCACTTCTCGCTCCTCCGCCCTAGAGCCCCGCCCATCCAACCGCCACCAGGACAGAACCCGACTGATTCTCACCTACCACCCCACCAACCTCCATATACAGCGTATCATCTGCCGTCATTTCCGCCACCTCCAAACGGACCCCACCACCAGGGATATATTTCCCTCCCCTCCCCTATCAGCGTTCCGCAAAGACCACTCCCTCCGTGACTCCCTCATCAAGTCCACACCCCCCACCAACCCAACCTCAACTCCCGGCACCTTCCCCTGCAACCGCAAGAAATGCAAAACTTGCGCCCACACCCCTTCCCTTACTTCTCTCCAAGGCCCCAAGGGATCCTTCCATATCAGCTATAAATTCACCTGTACCTCCACACACATCATTTACTGCATCCGCTGCACCCGATGTGGCCTGCTCTATATTGGGAAGACAGGCCGCCTACTTGCGGAACGTTTCAGAGAACACCACTGGGACATCCGGACCAACCAACCCAACCACCCCGTGGCTCAACGCTTCAATTCCCCCTCCCACTCCACCAAGGACATGCAGGTCCTTGGACTCCTCCATCGCCAGACTATAGCAACACGACGGTTGGAGGAAGAGCGCCTCTTCTTCCGCCTAGGAACCCTCCAACCACAAGGGATGAACTCAGACTTCTCCAGTTTCCTCATTTCCCCTCCCCCCACCTTGTCTCAGTCAAATCCCTCGAATTCAGCACCGCCTTCCTAACCTGCAACCTTCTTCTTGCCTCTCCACCTCCACCCCCACTCCGGCCTATCACCCTCACCTTGACCTCCTTCCACCTATCGCATCTCCAACGCCCCTCCCCCAAGTCCCTCCTCCCTACCTTTTATCTTCGACTGCTGGACACACTTTCCTCATTCCTGAAGAAGGGCTCATGCCCAAAATGTCGATTCTCCTGCTCCTTGGATGCTGCCTGACCTGCTGCGCTTTTCCAGCAACACATTTTCAACATACACGGGACACATCCACAATGCTCCAGTCTTGGCCATACAGGTTAAAATAGAAACCAGACATGGCCAAGCTACTCCCAGACCAGAGAATACACTTTCCAAACAGCCTTCACAGTAAGTTCCCAGCTCCAATTCGGCCCCAGTACCCTAAAAGCAGGCTCATTTCCCATTGAAACCGATACCATAGAAACAATTTCTTATAAAGAGGCAGACCAAGAGATCCCAGAAGACTTTGCTCGCAGGCGGAACACAATGGACAGACCTGGATGCCAGGAGAAGGAACATTTACACATATTCATGTGGATGGGAAATTCAATGAAGAATCCTCGAGAAGACATTCTCGCCCACTCACAGATGGCTGGAATCTCCTGTGTCAATTACAAATGAATTGCTAATGCTGGACGCTTGATTAATTTCCATTCAATTCATTCTTGTTTTAATCACATTACAATTATCACCTTTGTGTTGTACCCCTATAAGACATGCCTGCACCTTCTACTCTGGGAAGAGCATTCTGGCCATCTGTGCAGAGAATCAGTTCTGCGTCAGCCTGGTCAATTTTTCTTGCACGATATCGCTTTGTTTAATAAACCGCTTGTCAATTTCACCGTGATCCTCGTCTGTGGTACCTGATTCATTGGGCTGAATTTCTCTGACAAGTATCAAACAGAGAATGTTGAAAATACTCAGCAGGTTGTCTCACAATTTTTGGATTAGTAGTGCTGGAAGAGCACAGCAGTTCAGGCAACATCTGAGCTGCTCACAAATTTGATTGAATCTTTGAAGAAGTAACCAAAAAGCTTAATGAGACCAGAGCGATAGACGTTGTTTACACGGACCTTAGTTAAGCCTTTGACAAGATTCCACATAGTAGACTAATATCGATCACATGGGGTTCAGGGTGAGCTTGCCAATTGGATACAAAATTGGCTTCACGGTAGGAGACAAAGTGGGGTGATGGAGGATTGTTTCTCAAACAGGAGGCCTGTGACCAACAATGTTCCACAGGGATTGGTGCTTTTGTTGTTACATATAAATGATTTGGATCAGAATATAGGAGGCATGGTTAGTAAGTTTGCAAAGAGACCTTGATCATTTAGGTCAATAGGCTGAGCATTGGCAGATGCAGTTTAATTTGGAGAATGTGAGATATTGCATTTTGGTAATACAAACAAGGACAGAACTTATACAATTAATGGTAGGGCCTTGGGTGTAGAACAGAGAGATCTTGGGATTCAAAAATATAATTTTCCAAAAGTTGTTTCACAGGTAGGCGAGGAAGTTAGGATGTTTAACATGTTTGCCTTCATTGTTCAGACCTTTGAGTATAAGAGTTGGGACATCATCTTGAGGTTTTACAAGACATTGATGAGGCCTCTTCAGAATGTTGTGTGCAGTTTTGGTTGCCTTGCTACAGGAGGGATATAACTAAACTGGAGAGAGATCAGAAAAGATTTACCAAGATATTGAAAAAAATGGAGGGTTTGAGTTATAAAAGTAGGCTTTTTTTTTTAAAACTGGAGCATAAGAGATTGAGGGGTGATCTTATAGAATTTTATAAAATCAGGAGGGGCATGGATAAGGTGAATAGCAAGGATCTTTTGCCTAGGATGGGAGAGTTGAAAACTCGGAGGCACATTTTTAAGGTGAGGGGAGAAAACTTTAAAAAGAACACTGGCAACTTTTTTTTACATGGAGAGTAGGTCATATGTGGAATGAACTACCAGAGGAAATGGTGGCTGTGGGTGCAGTTACAATGTTTAAAAGGCATTTGTATAAGTACATGAATAGGAAAGATTTGGAGGGATATGAGCCAAATGCAGATAAAGGGGACTAGTTTGGTTTGGGGACATGGTCAGCGTGGACTAGTTGAACTGAAGGGTCTGTTTCCATGCTGTATGACTTTAATTTCACCTTCCCTCACTCTGTCTTCTTAAGAACAACTTGAAGTTAACAGTGAGATCCAGTAGAGGGTGGTATCTGCACTCTTTATTTTAATTCAGTACTTCAACCAGCGACACTTCTCAGCAAATGAATAAAGTAGCACTGCGAACAGGACAATGTCGGTTTTAGTTATTCTCCAAAAATCGATAGGTACGTGGATCTCACAATCATAGGTCAAGAAGAACAGCATAAATACATTTTTGCAAAATCTACATTTGTATTTGAAGATAAGGGAACAGAGATATACTGGTTAGGTGAGAAGCGGTATGGTGGGACTTAGCTTTTGTGGGAGCTTGCGATGTACAAATTAATCATTACATTTCCTACATTTACAGCAGTAGAATTGGCTGTAAAGTACTTTAGAATGCCCTGAAAAGTGTGACAGAAATGCAAGTGGTTTTCTCTTTCTGTTACAAGACAGAGATCAGAACACTTGACACCAACTGAACATTAAAGTATTCAGTTCTGCAGCGCCCAGTGCGAATCCAAACAGTGTACTTATCTACTGAACTAACCATACAGATATACAGCATGGATACAGACCCTTTGGTCCAACTCGCTCAAGCCAACAAGATCTCAAGCAAAGAACAAAGAAAATTTACAGCCCAGGAACAGGCCCTTCGGCCCACCAAGCCTGAGCTGATCTAAATCCACTGTCTAAACCTGTCGCCCAATTCCTAAGGTAAAAAATGAGGTCTGCAGATGCGCTTCTTCAAGGAAGGCATCCTTGCAAGAGGATTCGCAGTAGGTTAAAATCTTCGGGTAAAAAATGAGGTCTGCAGATGCTGGAGATAGGGCTTATGCCCGAAACATCGAATTTCCTATTCCTTGGATGCTGCCTAACCTGCTGTGCTTTAACCAGCAACACATTTTCAGCCCAATTCCTAAGCATCTGTATCCCTCTACTCCCCACCTATTCATGCATCTGTCCAGACACATCTTAAATAAATCTACCGTGCCTGCTTCTACTACCTCTGCTGGCAAAGCATTCTAAGCACCTACCACTCTGTGTAAAGTACTTGCCACGTGTATCCCTATTTAACTTTTCACCTCTCACCTTGAAAGCTTGACCTCTCATTATTGAATCCTTCACTCTGGGAAAAAAGCTTACTTTTGTCTACCATGTCTATATCCTTCATGATTTTGTAGACCTCGATCTCCTTTTTTCTAATGAAAACAATCCTAACAATCTTCACAGCTAGCACCTTCCATACCAGGCAACATCCTCGGAAACCTTCTCTGCACCCTCTCCAAAGCGTCCACGTCCTTTTGGTAATGTGGTGACCAGAACTGTACACAGTATTCTAAATGTGGCTGAACCAATGCCGTGTACAATTTTAACATGACCTGCCAGCTCTTATACTCATACCCTGTCTGATGAAGGTAAGCATACCATATGCCTTCTTGGCCACTCTATCCACCTGTACAGCAACTTCAGGGTACCATAAGACCATAAGATATAGGAGTGGAAGTAAGGCCATTCGGCCCATCGAGTCCACTCCGCCATTCAATCATGGCTGATGGGCATTTCAACTCCACTTACCAGCGTTCTCCCTGTAGCCCTTAATTCCTCGAGACAACAAGAATCTACCAATCTCGGCCTTGAAGACATTTAGCGTCCCGGCCTCCACTGCACTCCATGGCAATGAATTCCACAGGCCCACCACTCTCTGGCTGAAGAAATGTCTCCGCATTTCTGTTCTGAATTGACCCCCTCTAATTCTAAGGCTGTGTCCACGGGTCCTAGTCTCCTCGCCTAATGGAAACAATTTCCTAGCGTCCACCCTTTCCAAGCCATGTATTATCTTGTACATCTCTATTAAGTCTCCCCTTAATCTTCTAAACTCCAATGAATACAATCCCAGGATCCTCAGCCGTTCCTCATATGTTAGACCTGCCATTCCAGGGATCATCCCTGTGAATCTCCGCTGGACACGTTCCAGTGCCAGTATGTCCTTCCTGAGGTGTGGGGACCAAAACTGGACACAGTACTCCAAATGGGGCCTAACCAGAGCTTTATAAAGTCTCAGTAGCACATCTCTGCTTTTACATTCCAACCCTCTTGAGATAAGTGACAACATTGCATTCGCTTTCTTAATCACGGACTCAACCTGCATGTTTACCTTTAGAGAATCCTCGATTAGCACTCCCAGATCCCTTTGTACTTTGGCTTTACTAATTTTCTCACCATTTAGAAAGTAGTCCATGCTTTTATTCTTTTTGCCAAAGTGCAAGACCTCGCACTTGCTCACGTTAAATTCCATCAGCCATTTCCTGGACCACTCTCCCAACCTGTCTAGATCCTCTGTAGCCTCCCCACTTCCTCAGTACTACCTGCCTGTCCACCTAACTTCGTATCACCGGCAAACTTCGCTAGAATGCCCCCAGTCCCCTCATTCAAATCATTAATATATAATGCGAATAGCTGTGGCCCCAACATTGAACTCTGCGGGACACCACTCGTCACCGGTTGCCATTCTGAAAAAGAACCTTTTATCCCAACTCTCTGCCTTCTGTTAGACAGCCAATCCTCAATCCATCCCAGCAGCTCACCTCGAACACCATGGGCCCTCACCTTGCTCAGCAGCCTCCCGTGCGGCACCTTATCAAAGGCCTTTTGAAAGTCTAGATAGACCACATCCACTGGGTTTCCCTGGTCTGAACTGACCTGAACTCCCAGATCTCTCTGCTCATCAACTTTTCCCAAGGCTCTTCCATTTACTGTATAATTCGCTGTAGAATTAGACTTGCCAAAATGCATCACCTCACATTTGCATGGATTGAACTCCATCTGCCACTTCTCTGCCCAACTTTCCAATCTATGTTCTCCTGTATTCTTTGACAATCTCCTATGCTTTTTGCAACTCCCCCAATCTTCATGTCATCTGCAAACTTGCTGACCAACAGTGCCCTCTTCCAGATCATTTATGTATATCACAAACAACAGTGGCCCCCAGCACTGATCCCTGTGGAACACCACTGGTCACCTTTCTCCATTTTGAGAAACTCCTTTCAACTACTTCTGTCTGTGTCCTAGTGCTCAAACAGTTCTTTATCCACCTAGCTAGAACACCCTGCACACCATGTGACTTCACTTTCTCCATTAGTTTACCATGGAAACCTTATCAAACGCCTTACTAATGTTCATGTATATGACATCAACAGCCCTTCGTTCATCTTTCAACTTGCTCACTTCCTCAAAGAACTGTATTAAGTTAGTAAGGCACAATCTCCCCCTCACAAAACCATGTTGCCTATCACTGATAAGCCCAATCTTTTCCAAATATAAATAGATTTCATCCCTCAGTACCTTCTCCAGCAACTTTCCCATCACCGACATCAGGCTCACTGGTCTGTAGTTACTCAGAATATCCCTACTACCCTTCTTGTACAGGGGGACAACATGAGCAACTCTCCAGTCCTCTGGCACCTCATCTGTGTTTAAGGATGCTACAAAAATATCTGTCAGGACCCCAGCTATTTCCTCTCTCACCTCCTTCAGCAACCCAGGATAGATCCCATCTGGTCCTGGGGATTTGTCCACCTTAATAACCTCTAGCCTACTCAACACATATTCCCTACTTATGTCAACGGGATCCAGAGTAATCAAACTTCTATCTCTAATCTCAATATTCATCATGTCCCTCTCCTCAGTGAACACTGATGCAAAGTATTTATTCAGAAACTCACCCATTCTCTCAGGTTCGACACACAGTCTTCCTTCCTTCCTTATCCTTTAGTGGACCAATCCTTTCTCTAGTTACCCGCTAGCTTCTTGTAGAAGAATAAAAGGCTTTGGGATTCTCCTTAATTCTGCCTTCCAAGGCTATTTCATGACTGCTTTTAACCCGTTTGATTCCTTGTTTAATCTTCCGATAATTCTCCAGGGCCTGTTCTGTTCTTAGCTACCTGGACCTTATGTATACTTCCCCTCTCCTCTTGGCTAGTCATACGATTTCTCCTGTCATCCACGGTTCACAAATCTTGCCTTTCCTATCCTTTGCTTTCAATAGGACATGCCTCTCCTGCACTATCTTTAACCTATCTTTGAAAGCCTCCCACATATCAATGTGGACCTCCCTTTAAATAGTTGCCCCCAATCCACATTTCCCAGCTCCTGCCTAATTTTGATATAATTGGCCTTGGCCCAGTTTAGTACTCTTCCCTTAGGATCACTCTTATCTTGATCTATGAGTATTCTCAAACTTACAGAATTGTGGTCACTATTCCCAAAGAAATCCCCCACTGCAACTTCTACCACCTGGCCTGGCTCATTCCCCAGTACCAGGTCCAATCTGGCCCTTTCCCTTGTCGGACTATTGACATACTGCCCCAGAAAACTCTCCTGGACACTTCTTATAAATTCTGCCTCATCCAGATCTCTGACACTAAGTGTATCCCAGTCAATGTTGGGAAAATTGAAATCTCCCATCACTACCACCCTGTTGCCTCTACATCTTTCCATAATCTGTTTACCTATTTGTTCTTCTACCTCACGCTGACTGTTGGGAGGTCTGTAATACAGCCCCAACAATGTAACTGCACCCTTCTTATTTCACAGCTCCACCCATAATGCCTCACTACTCAAGCCCTCCATAGTGTCTTCCTTTAGCATAGCTGAGATATCGTCCCTGACCAGCAATGCGACTCCTCTCCCCCTTTTACTTCCTTCCCTTTCCTGTCTGAAGCGCCTATATCCTGGAACATTTAGTTGTCAATCATGCCCTTCCTTCAACCAAGTCTGTGTGATTGCAATAATTTCATACTCCCAGGCACCAATCCAAGCCCTAAGTTCATCTGCCTTATCCGCTATAACCACTATATAAATCTAGTCCCATTTGCAAGCATTTGGTCCATATCTCTCAAAATCCTTCCTATTCATATACCCATCCAGAAGCCTTTTAAATCTTGTAATCTTACCAGCCTCCACCACTTCCTCTGGCCACTCATTCCATACATGCACCACCCTTTGCATGAAAAAGTTATCCCTTAGGATCTTTTTATATCTTGCCTCTCTCACCCTAAACCTATCCCTTCTAATTTTGGACCCCCTCGCCAATTTTGGTGTCATCTGCATCCTGTATGTTCTACTTTTGAGTCAGTTCTGTGTCTAAATGGCTAGTTCTCCCCATACTCCATGTGATCTAAGCAGTCTTCCATGAGGGACCTTGTTGAATGCCTTACTGGGGTCCATATGGATCACATCCCCCACCCTGCCCTCACTAATTGTATCCGTTACTTCTTCAAAAAAACTCAGTCAAGCTGGTGAGACACCCTTTCCCACTCACAAAGCCATATTGACTATCCCTAATCAGTCCTTGCCTTTCCAAATACATGTAAATCCTGTCCCTCAGGATTACTTCCAACAACTTGTCCACCACCAATGTCAGGCTCACTGGTATATAGTTCCCTGGTTTTTACTTAACACTTTTTAAAAATAATGGCATAACATTAGCCAACTTCCAGTCTTCCTGCACCTCACCTGTGGCTATCAATGATACAAATATCTCAGTACAGGGCCCAGCAATCATTCATAGAGTCATAGAGATGTACAGCACAGAAACAGACCATTCGGTCCAACTCGTCCATGCCGACCAGATACCTAATCTAATCTAGTCCCACCTGCCAGCACCTGGCCTATTTTCCTCCAAATCCTTTCTATTCATATACCCACCCAGATGTCTTTTAAATGTTGCAATTGTACCAGCCTCCACCACTTCCTCTGGTAGCTCATTCCATACACGTACCACTGTCTGCGTGAAGAAGTTGCCCCTTAGGTCTCTTTTTTATATCTTTCCCCTCTCACCCTAAACCTTTGCCCTCTAGTTCTGGACTGCCCCATCCCAGGGAACAGACTTTGTCTATTTATCCTATCCATGCCCCTCATAATTTTGTAAACCTCTGTAAGGTCACTATTCAGCCTCCGATACTCCAGAGAAAACAGCCTCAGCCCATTCAGCCTCTCCCTACAGCTCAAATGCTCCAACCTTGGCAACATCCTTGTAAATCTTTTCTGAACCCTTTCAAGTTGCACAACATTCTTCCAATAGGAAGGAGACCAGAATTGCATGCAACATTCCAAACGTGGCCTAACCAATGTCCTGTACAGCCGCAACATGACTTCCCAACTCCTGTACTCAATGCTCTGTCCAATAAAGGAAAGCATACCAAATGCTTATTCACTATTCTACCTACCTGCGATGCTACTATCAAGGAGCTATGAACCTGCACTCCAAGGTTTGCTTTTTCAGCAACACTCCCTAGGACCTTACTGTTAAATGGATAGGTCCTGCTAAGATTTGCTTTCCCAAATTGCAGCACCTTGCATTTATCTAAATTAAACACCATCTGCCACTTCTGATCAAGATCCCATTGTTCTCTGAGGTAACCTTCTTCACTGCCCACTACACTTCCAATTTTGGTGTCATCTGCAAATTTACTATTCCTCTTATGCTCACATCTAAATCATTTATATAAATGACAAAACGTAGAGGACCCAGCACTGATCCTTGTGGCACTCCACTGATCACAGGCCGCCAGTCTGAAGAACAATGCTCCACCACCACCCTCTGTCTTCTACCTTTGAACCAGATCTGTATCCAAATGGCTAGTTCTTCCTGTATTCCATGAGATCTAACCTTGATAACCAGTCTACCATGGGGAACCTTGTTGAACGCCTTACTGAACACCATATAGATTACATCTACCGCTCTGCCCTCATCAATCCTCTTTGTTACTTCTTCAAAAGTTTGAGAGACATGATTTCACACACACACAAAGCCATGTTAACTATCCCTAATCAGTCCTTGCCTTTCCAAATACATGCACATCCTGTCCCTCAGGATTCCCTCCAACAACTTGCCCACCACTGACACGAGGCTCACCGGTCTATAGTTCCCTGGCTTGTCCTTACCACCCTTCTTAAAGAGTGGCACCATGTTAGCCAACCTCCAGTCTTATGGCACCTCACCTATGACTATCGATGATACAAATATCTCAGCAAGGAACCCAGCAATCACTTCCCTAGCTTCCCACAGAGTTCTATGGTACACCTGATCAGGTCCTGGAGATGTATCCACTTTTATGCGTTTCAAGACATCCAGCACTTCCTCCTCTGTAATATGGACATTTTTCAAGATATCACCATCTATTTCCCTACAGTCTATATCTTCCATATCCTTTTCCACAGGAAACACTGATGCAAAATATTCATTTAGTATCGTCCCCATCTCCTGTGGCTCCACACAAAGGCCGCCTTGCTGATCTTTGAGGGGCCCTATTCTCTCCCTAGTTACCCCTTTGTCCTTAGTATATTTGTAAAAAACCCTTTGAATTCTCCTTAATTCTATTTGCCAAAGCTATCTCATGTCCCCTTTTTGCCCTCCTGATTTCCCTCTTAAGTATACTCCTACATCCTTTATACTCTTCTAAGGATTCACTCGATCTATCCTGTCTATACCCTACATTTGCTTCCTTCTTTTTGTTAACCAAACCCTTGTTTTGTTTAGTCATCCAGCATTCCCTATACCTACCAGCCTTTCCTTTCAGCCTAACAGGAATATACTGTCTGTGGACTCTCATTATCTCATTTTTGAAGGCTTCCAATTTTCCAGCCATCCCTTTACCTTCGAACATCTGTCCCCAATCAGTTTTTGAACGTTTTTGTCTGATACCGTCAAAATTGGCCTTTCTCCAATTTAGAACTTCGACTTTTAGATCTGGTCAATCCTTTTCGATCACTATTTTAAAACTAATAGAATTACGGTTGCTGGCCCCAAAGTGCTCCCCCACTGACACCTCAGTCACCTGCCCTGCCTTATTTCTCAAGAGTAGGTCAAGTTTTGCAGTTTCTCTTGTAGGAACATCCAAATACTGAATCAAAAAATGTTCTTGTACACACTTAACAAATTCCCCTTCATATAAACCCTTAACACTATGGCAGTCCCAGTCGACCATCACCACCCTATTTTTCTTACAGATAACTGAGATCTCCTTACAAATTTGTTTCTCAATTTCCCTCTGACTGTTAGGGGGTCTATAATACAATCCTAATGAGGTGATCATCCCTTTCTTCTTTCTCAGTTCCACCCAAATAACTTCCCTGGATGTATTTCCAGGAATATCCTTCCTAAGTACAGCTGTAATGGTCTCCCTTATCAAAAATACCACTCCCCCTCCTCTCTGGTCTCCCTTTCTGTCCTTCCTGTAACGTTTGTATCCTGGAACATTAAGCTGCCAGTTCTATCCATCCCTGAGCCATGTTTCTGTAATTGCAATAATATCCCAGTCCCATGTTCCTAACCATGCCCCGAATTCATCTGCCTTCCCTGTTAGGCCTCTTGCATTGAAATAAATGCAGTTTAATTTATTAGTACTACCGTGTCCCTGCCTGCCCTGATTGTTTGACTCGCTTCTTTTCTCAAAAGTACCAGTCTCAGATTGATCTCTTTCCTCACTGTCTCCCTGGGTTCCCTCCCCCTCACCTTATTAGTTTAAATCCTTCCGAGCAGCTCTAGCAAATCTCCCTGCCAGTACATTAGTCCCCTTCCCATTCAGGTGCAATCCATCCTTCTTGTACAGGTCACTTCTCGCACAGAAGAGATACCAATGATCCAAAAGTGTGAATCCTTCTCCTATACACCAGCTCCTCAACCATGCATTCATCTGCTCTATCCTCCTATTCCTACCCTTACTACTTGTAGCACCCAGCATAATCCAGACATTACTACTCTCAAAGACTTCCTTTTTAAATTCCTGCCTAACTTTCCATATTCTCCCTTCAGAATCTCATCCTTTGCCCTTCCTATGTCATTCGTTCTAATGTGTACAATGATCTCCTGCTGGGCCCTCTCCCCCTTGAGAATATTCTGCACCCTCTCTAAGATATTCTTGATCCTGGCACCAGGGAAGCAACACACCATTCTGATTTCTCACTGCTGGCCACAGAAATGTCTGTGCCTCAGTCTATCCCTAACACTATCGATCTCTTGGAACCCGATGTACCCCTCACTGCATTAGAGCCAGTCCCTCGATACCAGAAACCTGGCTGTTTGTGCTACATTCCCCTGAGAATCCATCATCGGCTACATTTTCCAAAACAGCATATTTGTTTGAAATGGGGATAGCCACAGAAAACTCCTGCACTACCTGCCGACCTCTCTTACTTTTACTGGAGTTAACCCATCTCCCTGACTGTATCTGTGACATCTCTCCCTTCCTGTAACTGCCATCCATCACACCCCCCTTGGTCTTGTAAATTCCTCATTACCTCTAACTGTTGCTCCAACCGATCCATTCTATCTGATAGGATTCGCAACCAATGGCATTTCTTGCAGATATAATCCTCAGTAACAGGTAACTCTCCCTAAACTCCCACATCTGACAAGAACAGCATATTACTCTACCAAAGGCCTTTTTCGCTTCTTCCAGTCTACAGTCCCAGAAAATAGCACCGTCTTATTCCTCTACATTACACTGCTAAGTTAATACTTATGACTTAAAGTTTAATCAAGAAACATATCTCAATAAAACATATAATCAAGAAATAACCCTCTCTATTCACCACTGCAGGCTTACAGCAAGGCCACACTTAAAACTATTCACTTATCTGTTCCTGTGCTGTGACCTCTCCCAAAAAGATTCGTCCAAGATCAGTTGTGAATTTCACTGTTTGTTCATTTTCCCAGACATACTCTGATGTCCAGTGATACATGAATTCAAACAGCAAAGGCAGTAACTGTGTAGGTTCAGTGCTGTGTTAGTTAGCAGTTTAGGCTTCTCTCTCTCTCTCTCTCTCTCCTGCACTGACCTCACCATGTGCTGCCTATTGTCTGTTCCTCTCCCTTTTAAAAAAGTGCTGCTGTTTTGACTTTCTTTTTCTCCAGAGTTCTAAAACAATGCAACAGCATATAAAACAGTAATTGTTGCTCCTGGAACTTGAGGAAATCACCTCCAACACCTAAAATACCTCATAAAACTGAGATTACTTTACAAATTTATTTCTCAATTTCCTGCTGACTATGAGGGGGATCTATAGTAGAATCCCAATAAGGTGATCATCCCTTTCTTATTTCTGAGTTTCACCTAAATAACTTGCCTGAATGTATTCACAGGAACAGGAAAAGGTCACAGGAATATCCTCCCTAAGTACAGCTGTAACGTTATACTTACTTGCACCCCCTCCTCTCTTGTTCCTCTTTTAATCCTTCCTCCAGCATTTGTATTCTGCAACATTCACAGCCAGTCCTGTCTACCCCTGAGCCAAGTCTCTGTAATTGCTATGATATTCCAGTCCCATGTGTTATGACACAGCAGTGAACACCTCTGCTAATTAAACCAACCACCTAGAGAAGCTCACCTTACCTTGAAATCTGTTAACATATGACTGACAGAGAACTCCCAAATTTCACAATTTTAAGAAAATATCATCAATTTACTTTTTAACTCTAAAAGTGAACTTTAAAAAACAACTATTCACAACTCTAAGCCCCCTTTCTTTTAACTGCTTACTGTCTGCCTCCAACTCTCTAACAATATATTGTTCCAATAAGACACTTATTAAAATGACATCAACTTAATTTCAAAACCACGTCATCACTGTCTTCTTATGTGTCTTCACTCTTCCAGCTGATGATCTCCCTGAGTCGTCTTCTTTCTTTTTACTGAGAGTATGTTTCACATGAAAAGCTACCTTTGATAAAGAGTGTTTCCTAACATCTTGGACAGCAAGATATCAGATGGGCAATTAACTCTCTCAATGGCAGTTGCTTGCTGACCAATTTTCAAAATGTTCGCATTTTTATACCCCTCAACATCAGATTGTTTCATTGATTTGATGTTGACAAAACAATAAATTCAAACTTGATTGGGTTTTATTATCCTGGGGCATAATTTAAACTGGTTAAATTTGAATTGTTGTCAAAACAGCAGCCAAAATTCAGATATCCATTTCACAGACAAATTGTTGCATATTTTTTAATTTTCCAGTACACTTTGGGGCTTCCATCCAGTCATATACACAGGTGCTTGTAATCTTTCAGTTCAGAATGGCATTCCCTCTTTCTTAAAGATACAGTACATACCTTCAACTTCACAACACCTCTTTCCTTAAGAAAACAAAATGAACCATCATAATGAGAAGATGGCTTCATTTGTTTTTGCTAACTCTTAATCCCATTACAATGACATACATATGAGTTTCTTTGAAAAATAATCATTTGGCCATTCAATTTCATCATCATCTTCCTGTAGCAGTATAGCTCTAACTCCTGCATTGCTAGCATCAATTGTAACTTTAAAGTGTTTCAAAATATCTGGTGTAGCTAAAACTGGTGCTGTGGTCAGTGTGGCTTTTAAATTCTCCAATGTCTCCAGGCATTGTCCTGTCCTTTGAAATTTTGTGTTCTTTAGTAATTCAGTTAACAGTGCCACCACACTGCTGAAGTTTGGAACAAATTTCCAATAGCATCCGCTTAGTCCAAAAAATTGAAGCACTTCTTTCTTCGAGGATGACTGTGGAAATTCCTCAATGGCCTTCAACTTCATGTTCCTTGGGGTCAACCTTCCATTTCCAATGATATGTCCCAAGAGCATCACCTCTGCCTATGCAAATTCTGTTTTCTTGAAATTTATTACCTATTTTGCTTCTCATAATCGTTCAAAGAGCTATGCCAACTGTACCATGTGATCTTTCCATGACTCACTAAAGATCACAACATCATCCAGATAAACTGCACAATTTGTGAATCCGGCCACAACTCTGTTCATGAGTCTATGAAATGTGGCAAGTGCGTTCTTCATTCCAACACGTATCACTTTGAATTGATATAGCCCATTTGGGGTTACAAACACGGAAACTTCTTTCATTTTCTCTGATAAAGGTACCTGCCAATAACCACACAGTAAGTCCACCTTTGTGATGTAACTGGCTTGTCCAGCTTTCTGTATAGACTCCTCCAATCTTGGTATTGGGTATGAGTCCGATTTCATTACAGCGTTGACCTTTCAATCGTCCACACAAAATTATCAGGTTTAGGAACTAACATGATCAGCAAACTTCACTGGTTCTGACTCAGTTCAGTGATATTTTCGTGGCACATCTCATCCACTTTCTTCTGGACCTGTGTGGCTTTGGAAGGATTAAGTCTGTAGGGGTGGTTTCTTTTCAGAGCAGCATTCCCCACTTGCACCTCAGGCACAATAATGTTAGTCCTCCCCAGTTTATTCCTCCATATGTCCTCATACTGCTGCAACAAAAATTTCAACTGAGTTCTTTCCTCCTGCAACAACTAGTTCACTAAGCTATCCCACTCCTCAAGGACTTCCTCATTATTTAGTGTATTTTGAGGAACCTCAAAGTCTACAACATCTGGATTTGATTCCTCACTCTGCGGGGCAGTAACTAACACCTGTTTCTCCAACTCCCTGTCTCTATTATGGTAAGCTTTCAGCATATTCACAGACATGCCCGATATAGGATTTTCTATCCAGCATCTTTACCAGATAGTTTACTTGACTCAATGTTTTCTCAATTTGATAGGGACCACTAAACCTGGCTTTGAAGGGATCTCCTACCATTAGTAATAATAATAATACATCATCCCCACGGGAAAATGTCCGAATTTTAAAGTTTTTATCTTCCACCTGCTTCATTCTATGCTGTGCCTTCTTCAGGTACTGTTTAGGTAACTCACCAGCCTGATGTAATTTCTCCCTCATCTCCGATACATAATCCACGTTTGAGATCGCTGATTTTGGTCCAATCGATTTTTCTTTGATTAATTTCAAAGGCCCTCTCAATTCATGCCCAAATATTAACTCAAAGGGAGTGAACTGAGTAGATTCATTTGGGGCATCTCAATTGTCAAACAACATTAATGGGATACCTTTAATCTAATCATGACAGTATGCTCTTACCATGGTCTTCAGGGTCTGATGCCACCTTTCCAAAGCTCCCTGGGATGCAGGATGGTATGCACTTGATTTAAAGTGCTGTATACCTAAGCTATCCATGACTCCCTGAAACAGCCTAGCAGTAAAATCAGACCCTTGGAATGACTGAATCTCTTTGGGTAGCCCATATCGGGTAACGAAAACTACTAACTCCGCTACCACACTTTTTGCCTTGATACTCTGTAATGGAATTGCCTCCAGAAATCTGGTAGACGCATCCATTATGGTTAGCAAATATTGGTTCCCACTTTTAGTTCTTGGGAGGGGACCTATACAACCAATCATAACCCTTGTGAAAGGTTCTTCGAATGCAATTTCCCGTAATAGTGGGAAATTGAGAAACAAATTTGTAAGGAGATTTCCAGTACCTGTAAGAATAATAGGGTAGTTATGGTAGGGGATTTTAACTTTCCAAACATAGACTGGGACTGCCATGACGAATTTGTTAAGCGTGCACAAGAAAATTTTCTGATTCAATATGTGGATGTACCTACTAGAGAAGGTGGAAAACCTGACCTACCTTTGGGAAATAAGGCAGGGCAGGTGACTGAGGTGTCAGTGGGGGACCACTTTGGGGCCAGTGACCATAATTCTATTAGATTTAAAATAGTGACGGAAAAGGACAGATTGGATCTAAAAAGTCTTAAATTGGAGGAAGGCTAATTTTGACGATATTAGGCAAGAACTTTCAAAAACTGATTGGGGGCGGATGTTCGCAGGTAAAGGGATGGCTGGAAAATGGGAAGCCTTCAGAAATGAGAAAACCAGACTCCAGAGACAATATTAGGGTGAAAGGCAAGACTGGTAAGTGTAGGGAATGTTGGATGACTAGAGAAATTGAGGGTTTGGTTAAGAAAAGGAAGGAAGCATACATCAAGTATAGACTCTGTCCCCGCCCCTAACCCCGCTCCCACTCCCAGCTCCAGTCCCACACCAGGTCCTAGCTCCCAACCTTGCCGGATCTTCACCATCCCTCCAGACCTCCCCCTCTCTGAGGATGAAAGATCAGTCCTCAGCAGAGGCCTCACCTTCATTCCCCTACGCCCTCGGATTAATGAGTTCAACACACGGCGAGATATTGAACAATTCTTCCGCCACCTTCGCCTCCGTGCCTACTTTCACAACCAAGACTCCCGCCCACCCTCTGACGACCCCTTCTCCCGCCTCCAACACACCCCATCCATCTGGACACCCCGTGCAGGCCTCCTACCCGCCCTCGATCTATTTATAGCCAACTGCCACCGCGACATCAACTGACTCAACCTGTCCACCCCTCTCACCCACTCCAACCTCTCACCCTGAGAACGTGCAGCCCTCCACTCCCTCCGCTCCAATCCCAACCTCACCATCAAACCAGCAGACAAGGGAGGCGCGGTAGTAGTTTGGCGCACCGACCTTTATACCGCTGAGGCCAAACGCCAGCTCGCGGACACTTCCTCTTATCGCCCCCTCGACCACGACCCCACCTCCCACCACCAAACCATCATCTCCCAGACCATCCATAACCTCATCACCTCAGGGGATCTCCCATCCACCGCATCCAACCTCATAGTCCCACAACCCCGCACCGCCCGTTTCTACCTCCTGCCCAAAATCCACAAACCTGCCTGCCCCGGCCGACCCATTGTCTCAGCCTGCTCCTGCCCCACCGAACCCATCTCCGCGTACCTCGACACGGTTCTGTCCCCTTTAGTCCAAGAACTCCCCACCTACGTTCGGGACACAACCCATGCCCTCCACCTCCTCCATGATTTTCGCTTCCCCGGTCCCCAACGCCTTATCTTCACCATGGACATCCAGTCCCTGTACACCTCCATCCCCCATCACGAAGGACTCAAAGCCCTTCGCTTCTTCCTTTCCCGCCGCACCAACCAATACCCTTTCACTGACACCCTCCTTCGACTGACTGAACTGGTCCTCACCCTGAATAACTTCGCTTTTCAATCCTCCCACTTCCTCCAAACTAAAGGAGTTCCCATGGGCACCCGCATGGGCCCCAGCTATGCCTGTCTCTTCATAGGATATGTGGAACAGTCCATCTTCCGCAACTACACTGGCACCACCCCCCACCTTTTCCTCAGCTACATCGATGACTGTATCGGCACTGCCTCGTGCTCCCACGAGGAGGTTGAACAGTTCATCAACTTTACCAACACCTTCCGTCCCGACCTCAAATTCACCTGGACTGTCTCAGACTCCTCCCTCCCCTTCCTAGACCTTTCCATTTCTATCTCGGGCGACCGAATCAACACAGACATCTACTATAAACCGACTGACTCCCACAGCTACCTGGACTACACCTCCTCCCACCCTGCCCCCTGTAAAAACTCCATCCCATATTCCCAATTCCTTCGTCTCCGCCGCATCTGCTCCCAGGAGGACCAGTTCCAATACCGTACAGTCCAGATGACTTCCTTCTTCAAGGACTGCAGATTCCCCCCAGACGTGATCGACGATGCCCTCCACCGCATCTCCTCCACTTCCCGCTCCTCCGCCCTTGATCCCCGCTCCTCCAACCGCCACCAAGACAGAACCCCACTGGTTCTCACCTACCACCCCACCAACCTCCGCATACAGTGTATCATCCGCCGTCATTTCCGCCACCTCCAAACGGACCCCACCACCAGGGATATATTTCCCTCCCCTCCCCTATCAGCGTTCCGCAAAGTCCACTCCCTTCGTGACTCCCTCGTCAGGTCCACACTCCCCACCAACCCAACCTCCACTCCCGGCACCTTCCCCTGCAACCGCAGGAAAAGTAAAATTTGTGCCCACACCTCCTCCCTCACTTCCCTCCAAGGCCCCAAGGGATCCTTCCATATCCGCCACAAATTCACCTGCACCTCCACACACATCATCTATTGCATCCGCTGCACCTGATGTGGCCTCCTCTACATTGGGGAGACGGGCCGCCTACTTGCAGAACACTTCAGAGAACACCTCTGGGACGCCCGGACCAATCAACCCAACCACCCCGTGGCTCAACACTTTAACCCTCCCTCCCACTCCACCGAGGACATGCAGGTCCTTGGACTCCTCCATCGGCAGAACATAACAACACGACGGCAGGAGGAGCGCCTCATCTTCTGCCTGGGAACCCTCCAACCACAAGGAATGAACTCAGATTTCTTCAGTTTCCTAATTTCCGCTCCCCCCACCTTGTCTCAGTCGGTTCCCTCAACTCAGCACCGCCCTCCTAACCTGCAATCTTCTTCCTGACCTCTCCGCCCCCACCCCACTCCAACCTATCACCCTCACCTTGACCTCCTTCCACCTATCACATCTCCATCGCCCCTCCCCCAAGTCCCTCCTCCCTACCTTTTATCTTAGCCTGCCTGGCACATTCTCCTCATTCCTGATGAAGGGCTCTGGCCCAAAACGTCGAATTTCCTGTTCCTTGGATGCTGCCTGACCTGCTGTGCTTTAACCAGCAACACATTTTCAGCTTCATCAAGTATAGACAGTAGAGATTGAGTAAATCCTTAGAAGAGTATAAAGGAAGTAGGAGTATACTTAAGAGGGAACTCAGGAGAGCAAAAAGGGGACATGAGGTAGCTTTGGCAAATAGGGTTAAGGAGAATCAAAAGGGATTTTATAAATACATTAAGGACATAAGGGTAACTAGGGAGAGAATAGGACCCCTTAAAGATCAGCAAGGTGGCCTTTGTGTGGAACCACAGGAGATGGGGGAAGATACCGAACAAGTATTTTGGCATCAATGTTTACTGTGGAGAAGGACATGGAAGATATAGAATGTGGGAAATAGATGGTGACATCTTGAAAAATGTCCATATTACAGAGGAGGAGATGCTGGATGTCTTAGAACACATGAAAGTGGATAAATCCCCAGGACCTGATCAGGTCTAACCTAAAACTCTGTGGGAAGCTAGGGAAGTGATTGCTGGCCAGCTTACTGATATATTTGTATCATTGATCGTCACAGGTGAGGTGCCAGAAAATTGGAGGTTGGCTTATGTGGTGCCACTATTTAAGAAAGTTGGTGAAGAAAAGCCAGGGAACTATAGACTGTTTAGCCTGACATTGGTGGTGGGCAAGTTAGAACATAGAACAGTACAGGACCTCTGGCCCATGATGTTGTGCTGAGTGTATATCTCAATCTAAGGTCTATCTAACCCATACACCCCTCAACTTACTGCCGTCCATGTGCTTGTCCAGCAGTCGTTTAAATGTCCCTATCTACACTATTACCACTGCTAGCCGTGCATTCCCCATACCCACCACTCACTGCATAAAGAACCTACCTCTGACATTTCCCCAAAACCTTCCTCCAATCACCTTAAAATTATGACCCCTCGTGTCAACCATTTCTGCCCTGGGGAAAAGTCTCTGGATATCTGCTCTACCTATGCCTCTCATTATCTTGTACATGTCTGTCAAGTCACCTCTATTCCTCTTTCACTCCAGTGTGAAAAGCCCTAGCTCACTCAACCTCTCTTCATAAGACTAGCTCTCCTGGTAAATCTCTTCTGCACTCTCTCTAAAGCATCTACATCCTTCGTATAATGAGGCAACCAGAATGGGACACAGTATTCCAAGTGTGATCTCACCAAGGTTTTATAGAGCTGCAGCAAAACCTCACAGCTCTTAAACTCAATTCCCTTGCTAATGAAAGCCAAAACACCACACACCTTCTTAACAACCCTATCAACTTCAGTGACAACTTTGAGGGATCTGTGTTCGTGGACACCAAGATCCCGCAGTTCCTCCACACTGCCAAGAATCCTGTCTTTAAGTCTGTATTCAGTATTTAAATTCAACCTTCCAAAATGAATCACTTTGCATATTGTTGGAGGGAATCCTTAGAGACAGGATTTAAATACATTTGGAAAGGCAAGGACTGATTCAGGATAGTCAACATGGCTTTGTGTATGGGAAATCATGTCTCACAAACTTGGATTGAATTTTTTTGAAGAAGTAACAAAGAAGTTTGATGAAGGCAGAGCAGTGGATATGACCTATATGGACTTCAGTAAGCCATTTGACAAGGTTCCCCATGGTAGATTGGTTAGCAAGGTTAGATCTCATGGAATACAGGGAGAACTAGCCATTTGGATATAGAAGTGGCTTGAAGATAGAAGACAGAGGGTGTTGGTGGAGAGTTGCTTTTCAGACTGGAGGCCTGTTACCAATGATGTGCCACAAGGATCGGTGCTGGGTCCACTGCTTTTCATAATTTATATACAAGATTTGGATGTGAATATAGAAGGTATAGTTACTACATTTGCAGATGACACCAAAATTGGAAGGGTAGTGGAGTGGACAGTGAAGAAGTTTACCTTAGAGTATGAGATCTTGATCAAATGGGCCATGGGCTGAGGAGTGGCAGATGCAGTTTAATTTAGATAAGTGTGAGATACTGCGTTTGTGAAAAGCAAATCAGAGCAGGACTTATACACGTAATGGTAAAGTCCTAGGGAGTGTTGCTGAACAAAAAGTTCTTGGAGTGTAGGTTCACAGTTCATTGAAAGTGGACTTGCAGGTAGATAGGACAGTGAAGAAGGTGTTTGTTATGCTTTCCTTTACTGGGCAGAGCATTGAGTATAGGACTTGGGAGGTTATGTTGCAACTGTACAGGACATTGGTTAGGACACTTTTGGAATATTGTGTGCAATTCTGGTCTCCCTCCTATCAAAAGGATGTTGTGAAACTTGAAAGGGTTCAGAAAAGATTTACAAGGATATTGCCAGGGTTGGAGGATTTGAGCTACAGGGAGAGGCTGAACAGGCTGGGGCTGTTTTCCCTTGAGTGTCAGAGACTGAGGGGGTGACCTTATAGAGACTTATAAAATCATGAGGGATATGAATATGATAAACAGACAAGGTCTTTTCCCTGGGGTGTGGGAGTCCAGAACTAGACGGCATCGGGGCAAAATTTAAAAGGGGCTAAGAGGCAACATTTTCATGTGGAGGGTGGTGCGTGTATGGAATGAGCTGCCAGAGGAAGTGGTGGAGGCTGGTACAATTATAATATTTAAAAGGCATCTGGATGGGTATGTGAACAGGAAGAGTTTGGAGGGATATGGGCCAAATGCTGGCAAGTGGGACTGGATTAGGTTGGGATATTTGATCAACATGAATAAGTTGGACCAAAGGGGTTGTGTCTGTGCTGCAGTCTATGACTCTCTGATTCTTAGATATGTCTTGACATCAGGAGCAACTCCCTGATTCTCTTACACAATTGCTGAATCTCAAGGTTTCTTGCTAGACAGTGTTGAGTTGCCAGTTAAGACACTGTATAGCTTGTCAAATGCCTTATTAACACCACAACTTACCTCATTCCTTGCTGGGTGTACTGACATCCAGTATTGAAAACTGCTGCAAGGATGCTTTGCATGCAGGAATATAGACCCATCTCTGTATCTCAGGGATGCTCACTTGCTCTCTTAGCACTTGTTCACTTGGGCAGCATTGTGGCACAGTGGTTAGCACTGCTGCCTCACAGTGCCAGAGACCCGGGTTCAACACCACACTGACTGTGTGGAGTTTGCACATTCTCCCCGTATCTGTGTGGGTTTCCTCCAGGTGCTTCAGTTTCCTGCCACAGTCCAAAAATGTGTAGGTTAGGTGAATTGAAAACACTAAATTGCCCGTAGTGTTAGGTGCAGGGGTAAATGTAGGGGAATGGGTCTGGGTGGGTGTGCTTTGGCAGGTCGGTGTGGACTTGTTGGGCCGAAGGGCCTGTTTCCATACTGTAAGTAATCTAATCTAATCTAATCACTTAAAGTCAGAGGATCTATACTTCTGCTGTACAGCAGTGGATTATGGCCAGTCTTATGTCTCCCTAAGACAGTCGGGGCGTGTGGCACAGATGGAGCTTAGATGGTCAAGGAGATGTACATTCACTAGTTAAGGGTGTTGGCACGACTTGTTCCTGGAAAACTGGTTGATTGCTCAAGGTGAAGGACCAGAGTCTGTGCACAGAAACTATTTGGGGGAGGGGCATTTGTCACCTCCTATGCCAGAGGCTGAGTGAAGGGAAGCTAAGTAAGTGTAGGTTAATGTGTCCAGGTTGGGTGGGGACCTGGAGTAGCATGAAGCCAATGGTATTCACAGGAAAGGGATCGTAATGTTTGGGACCTCACAGATATGTAGGCGCAGAGGCTGGAACCCACTGGCCCAAGAGTGCTTACTGTTGGTTTCTTTGGTGGTGGAATTGAAAGAACACAAGGAGAAACAAAGGATGGAGCAACAGCTGAGTGGTTAGCACTGCTACTGCACAGTGCCAGGGTCCTGGGTTCAATTCCAACCTCAGGTGACTGCGTGAAGTTTGCATGTTCTCCCTGTGTTTGTGTGGATTTCTACCAGGTGTTCTCATTTCCTCCCACTGTCCAAAGATGTGGAGGTTAGGTGGATTGGCCATGCTAAATTGCCCTATTGGGTCCACAGATGTGCAATCGAGGTGGATTAGCCATTGTAAACATGAGGATGGGGTGGGATGCTCTTGGAGGGTCAGTGTGGCCGAATGACCTCGTTCTACACTGTAGGGACTCTATGATCAACTGATGCCCCTTAGATGCACATTGTTGCATCATGTACAAGGGAGTGAGGAAGAACAGTCCAGAAATGAAATGATATGATGATGTTGGTTCCCAACAATCAACAATAAGGCAAACAAGTTGTCAAATGCAATAGAGACAAATGCATTCCTCTCCAGATGGGTATATGCTCTCCAGATCAAGGCAAATTTGTTAATTTCCAAAGCAGTTTATTGAAATTTGAAATAAACTAATATAAAATTTGTATCTGTTGTACAATTATCAATTTGACAATACTTGCCTATGTACAAACATGTATCTTTCTTTGGGATAAGTTTGTAATTTTGGGCAAGAAACAGGATGGAATATTATGTAACATGTGAGCATGCCACATGTACAAGAGATGTATTCAAGATGGCATGTGCAGCCTGTGGCCTGAGAGTATACAGATCTCATATTCCACCTTACTTGGGATCACTTGAAGCATGGTTCACTGTTGTAATCTTATAGTTCAACATTAGGCCTGTCTCTTAAATTCCTGAGGAATGTAATGCTTGTAGATAATAAGTAGATGTAGTCATTGCCTGTTTCATTCTTCAGTACTATGATATGCACACCCACTGCATCAGGTAAAAGGACACTATTGAAGGCAAAATCACACCAAAAGATCAATCTGTGTTTTATTTCTGATTGATGCTTCTTCATATTGAGACATTGTCTCTCTGAATTTCTCTCGGCCTGTAACAATCCTATTAAGCAATGTTACACCTTTTAACTTTGGGAAAACGTACAATGAATCGCTACGTAAAGCTATCGGATACAATGTTTTCAGAGACTTCTCATACAGTCACAGCAACTGGTAAAAGGGGCAATTTTATAAATCCATGCTACTGGCATAACATCTGGCTGCACACTTGCAGGGTGGACATCAGTACCATATCAGTATTTAACTTGGTAGAGTTTGACTCAGTTTGACAGATTTAGGAGGTCAAGGGATGAGATTACGTACAACCAAGAATATGTTAGGAGAATTATCGTTTCCCAGTGAGTAATGAATCACTGGAATGTGTTGCCAGCTGGTACACTGGGAGCAGACTCTCTGCCTTCAAGAGGGAGCTGGATCAGTTTGAGTGGGAAAGAAATTGCATCTTCTATTAACATTTCTGATTACCTGCTGCATTTGTGTACTAGTTTTCTGTTTTATCCACAAGTATCCCCTAGTCTCTTTGTGTTGTAGCCTTCTGCAGTTTTTCTCCATTTAAGTATTATTCTGTTCTTTTGTTCTGCTTTTAAAATGAACAACTTCACATTTTCCCACATTTTACTCCATTTGCCAACTTTTTGCCCATCACTTTAACCTATCAAGATCTTTCAATCTCTCTGTGAACTGGTTGTATCGCTTTCACAACCTGCCTTTCAAGCTATCTTCATATTGTCTG
The DNA here is from genome assembly GCF_020745735.1 of Hemiscyllium ocellatum. Classification (NCBI taxonomy): domain Eukaryota; kingdom Metazoa; phylum Chordata; class Chondrichthyes; order Orectolobiformes; family Hemiscylliidae; genus Hemiscyllium; species Hemiscyllium ocellatum. Next base: position 2,917,320 of record NC_083431.1, on the reverse strand, counting down.
AAAATTTGGCTATTGTACATTCACTTCTTCCTCCAAGTCATAAATATATAATAAAAATTGCAGTCTCAGCACTGATCCCTGTGACACTCCACTGGCCACAGGCTGCTAACCTGAAAAAGGATCCCTTATTCCCACTCACTGTTTCGTGCTAATTAGCTAATTCTCTATCCATGACAAAATACCACCTCCATCTCCATGGGCTCGAATGAATTAACCTTTAGTGAGGATGCTTGATGAATGCCTTCTCAAAGTCTAAATACAACATGTCTACTGATTCTCCTTGATCCATTCTGGTTGAGACTTCTATTGCTCGTTCTTCTGCATTTATTTGCATGGTGGCTCAGTGGTTAGCACTACTGCCTCACAGCACCAGGGACCTGCATTCAATACCCAAATTGGGTGACTGTCTATGTGGAGTTTGCACATTCTCTCCGTGTCTGCATGGGTTCCCTCCGGGTGCTCCAGTTTCCTCCACAATCCAAAGATGTGTGGGTTAGGTGAATTGGCCATGCTAAATTGCCCATAGTGTTAGGTGCATTAGTCAGGGGTAAATACAGGATAGGGGAATGGGTCTGGGTGAGTTACTCTTCGGATGGTCAGTGTGGATTTGTTGGGCCGAATGGCCTGTTTCCATGCTGTCGGGAATCTAATCTATTTTGATCAGAGTTCAGACAGGAAAAGTTGGAGCCTATTTTCTTGATCTTTTACAGTTTCAGCTGTGGCCTTTTTATTTTGATCTTTTACAGTTTCTTTCAGTTTGAAGCAGCTTTCATAGCTTTGAATATTCCCGTATCTCTGTCAGTAGCTGTGCTTTTTAACAGTTCTTCAGTGCTCAATCTCAGCTCCTACAATGTTTAAAGCTCTCAAAACAATAGTTTGGCCTGCACTATGATTTTATGGAAATGAATGCAAGATAGCAGAACCTAGTCAGTACCATGGCAAGCCAACAGGCATGTTTGTACAGATTGCATTACTATACTAAACACATCTCACCGAGGAGACACTCAGAATTAGTATAGATCAAAGTCTCCATATAAATAAAGGTTTTTTAAAAATGTACTCATAAGACCATAAGACATAGGAGCAGAAATAGGGCCATTCAGCCCATCGAGTCTGCTCCGCCTTCAATCATGGTTGATAAGTCTCTTAACCCCATTCTCCCACTTTCTCCTCATAACCTTGATTTCAAAAATCTATCTCTCTCAGTCTTAAATATACTCAGTGACCTGGCCCCCACAGCTTTCTGTGGCAGTGAATTCCATAGTTCCCCCACTCTCTGGCTGAAGAGGTTTCTCCTTATCTCCATTCTAAAAGGCCTTCTCTTTACTCTAAGGCTGTGCTCTTGGATCCTTGTCTCTCCTACCAATGGAAACACCTTCCCAATATCCATTTTGTCCAGGCCATTCAGTATTCCATATTTTTCAACTAGATTCCCCCTCAACTTTCTAAACTCCATCAGGTACAGACCCAGAGACCTCAAACATTCCTGATATGTTAAGCTTTTCATTCCTGGGACCATTCTCGTGAACCTCCTGTGAACACGCTCCAGGGTAAGTACATCCTTCCTGAGATATGGGGCCCAAAACCATGCACAATACTCCAAATGTGATCTGACCAGAGCCTTATACAGCCTCAGATGTACATCCCTGCTTTTATATTCAAGTCCTCTCAAAATAACTGCCATCATTGCATTTGCCTTCCTAACAACTGACTCACCCTGCAAGGTTACCTTGAGAGAATCCTGGACTAGAACTCCCAAGTCTCTTTGCACTTCAGATTTCTGAACTTTCTCCCCATTTAGAAAATGGTCCAGCCTCTATTCTTCCGACCAAAGTGCATGACCTCACACTTGCCCATTTTCCAAACCTGTTCAAATCCTTCTGCAGCCTCCCTGCTTCCTCAATACTATCTATCCCTCTACCTATCTTTGTATCATCTGCAAACTTAGCCAGAATGCCCTTAGTTCCTTCATCTAGATCATTACCGTATAAAGGGAAAAGCTGTGGTCCCAACACTGAGCCTTGTGGAACACCACTTGTCACTGGCTGCCATCCCGAGAAAGATCCTTGTACATGTATTTGGAAAGGCAAGGACTGATTAGGGATAGTCAACATGGCTTTGTGCGTGGGAAATCATGTCTCACAAACTTGATTGAGTTTTTTGAAGAATTAACAAAGAAGATTGATGAGGTCAGAGCAGTAGATGTGATCTATATGGACTTCAGTAAGGTGTTCGACAAGGTTCCCCACGGGAAACTGATTAGCAAGGTTAGATCTCATGGGATAAAAAATGAGGTCTGCAGATGCTGGAGATCACAGCTGAAAATGTGTTACTGGTTAAAGCACAGCAGGTTAGGCAGCATCCAAGGAACAGGAAATTCGACGTTTCGGGCATAAGCCCTTCATCAGGAATGAGGAGAGTGTGCCAGGCAGGCTAAGATAAAAGGTAGGGAGGAGGGACTTGGGGGAGGGGCGATGGAGGTGGGATAGGTGGAAGGAGGTCAAGGTGAGGGTGATCTTCTGTGCAGAGGAGATGACCTGGGGGGTGCAGTGAGAGAGAGACTCACTGAAATCCTTGTAGAGGGAGGAAGAGAGCTTCTTCAAGGAAGGCATCCTTGCAAGAGGATTCGTGCAGAGGAGATGACCTCTGCACAGAAGATCACCCTCCTTCCACCTATCACATCTCCATCGCCCCTCCCCCAAGTCCCTCCTCCCTACCTTTTATCTTAGCCTGCCTGGCACACTCTCCTCATTCCTGATGAAGGGCTTATGCCCGAAACGTCGAATTTCCTGTTCCTTGGATGCTGCCTAACCTGCTGTGCTTTAACCAGCAACACATTTTCAGCTGTGATCTCCAGCATCTGCAGACCTCATTTTTTACCTGAAAATTTTAACCTACTGCGAATCCTCTTGCAAGGATGCCTTCCTTGAAGAAGCTCTCTTCCTCCCTCTACAAGGCTTTCAGTGAGTCTCTCTCTCACCGCACCCCCCAGGTCATCTCCTCTGCACGGAAGATCACCCTCACCTTGACCTCCTTCCACCTATCACATCTCCATTGACCCTCCCCCAAGTCCCTCCTCCCTACCTTTTATCCTTAGATCTCATGGGATACAGGGAGAACTAGCCATTTGGATACAGAACTGGCTCAAAGGTAGAAGACAGAGGGTGGTGGTGAAGGGTTGTTTTTCAGACTGGAGGCCTGTGACCAGTGGAGTGCCACAAGAATCGGTGCTGGGTCCTCTACTTTTCATCATTTATGTAAATGATTTGAACGTGAACATAGGAGGTATAGTTAGTAAGTTTGCAGATGACACCAAAATTGGAGGTGTGGTGGACAGTGAAGAAGGTTACCTCAGATTACAACAGGATCTGGACCAGATGAGCCAATGGGCTGAGAAGCGGCAGATGGAGATTAATTCAGATAAATGTGAGGTGCTGCATTTTGGGAAAGCAAATCTTAGTAGGACTTATGCACTTAATGGTAAGGCCCTAGGGAATGTTGCTAAACAAAGAGACCTTGGAGTGCAGGTTCATGGCTCCTTGAATGTGGAGTCGCAGGTAGATAGGATAGTGAAGAAAGCTTTTGGTATGCTTTTCTTTATTGGTCAGAGTATTGAGTACAGGAGTTGGGAGGTCATGTTGCAGCTGTACAGGGCATTGATTAGGCTACTGTTGGAATATTGTGTGCAGTTCTGGTCTCCTTCCTATCGGAAAGATGTTGTGAAACTTGAAAGGGTTCAAAAAAGATTTACAAGGATGTTGCCAGGGTTGGAGGATTTGAGCTACAGGGAGAGGCTGAACAGGCTGGGGCTGTTTTCCCTGGAGCGTCGGAGACTGAGGGGTGACCTTATAGAGGTTTACAAAATTATGAGGAGCATGGATAGGGTAAACAGACAAAGTCTTTTCCCTGAGATCGGAGAGTGCAGAACTAGAGGGCATAGGTTTAGGGTGAGAGGGGAAAGATATAAAAGAGACCTAAGGGGCAACTTTTTCACGCAGAGGGTGGTGCGTGTATGGAATGAACTGCCAGAGGATGTGGTGGAGGCTGGTACAATTGCAACATTTAAGAGGCATCTGAATGGGTATATGAATAGGAAGGGTTTGGAGGGATATGGGCTGGGTGCTGGCAGGTGGGACTAGATTGGGTTGGGATATCTGGTCGGCATGGACTGGTTGGACCGAAGGGTCTGTTTCCATGCTGTACATCTCTATGACTTTATGACTCCATTCTCTGCTTTCTGCCAGACAGCCAAGCTTCTATCCATGCTAGCACCTTGTCTCTGACACCACGGGCCCTTATCTTTCTCAGTAGCCTTCTGTGTGACACCTCGTCAAAGGCCTTCTAAAGTCCAGGTAGATAACATCCATTGGCTCTCCTTGGTCTAACCTGTTTGCTACTTCCCTCAAAGAATTCTAGAAGATTTATCAGGCATGACCTCCCTTTGATGAAACCATACTGACTTTGCCCTATTTTACCATACACTTGCAAGTATTTAGAAATCTCATGCTTCACAATGGATTCCAGGATCTTACCCATGACCGAGGTTAGGGAAATCGGTCTGTAATTTTCTGTCTTTTGCCTTTCTCCCTTTTTAAATAGGAAATTCCAGTTCTCTTCCTGGAAGATCACCACTAATGCCTCTACTCTTTCTTCAGCTATCTTCCTTAGAATTCTGGGATTGAATCCATCTGGTCTAGGTGATTTATCCACCTTCAGGCCATTCAGTTTTTTTAGCACTTTCTCCTTGGTGATGACCCCCACACTCAGCTCTGCCCCCTCACTCTCTTAAATTTGGGATATTACTCATGTCATCCACTGTGAAGACTGACACAAAGTAATTATTCTGTTCCTCAGCCATTTCCTTGTTCCTCAATGCTTACCTCTCCAGCATCATTTTCCAGTGGTCCAATGTCCACTTTTGCCTCTCTTTTGCCCTTTATATATCTAAAGAAACTCTTACAGTCTTCCTTTGTATTACTGGCTAGCTTATGCTCATATTTAATCTTCTCCCTCCTTATTTCCTTTCTCGGTTGCTCTCTGTTGTGAGGTCTCTGTAAGCTTCCCAATCCTCTGGTTTCCCACTGCTCTTTGCCACATTATATGTTTTCTCTTTTGCTTTTATGCTATCCCTGACTTCTCTAGTCAGCCATGGTTGCCTCATCCTTCCCTCAGAATGAATCTCTGCTGTGTCTTCTGAATTACTCCCAGAATTTCCTGCCACTGTCTTTCCTGCTTGGCCTCTGTCCCAGTCAATTCTTCCAGTTCCTCCGTTATGCCTCTTTGTAGTTGTATTTATTCATCTGTAATACTGTTATCACTGATTTGATCTTCTTCCTCTCAAATTGTAGAGTAAGTTCAATCATATTATAATCACTGCCTCCTCAGGGTTCCTTCACCTTAAGCTCCCTTATCAAGACCGCCTCAATTTGGAAAAGTGTGAAGTCATTCATTTTGGAAGGTCGAATTTGAATACAGAATGCAGGGTTAAAGGCAGACCCAAGAGGGATTTTGGGGTCCATGTCCATACATCCCTCAGAGTTGCCACCCAAGTTGATAAGGTTGTTAAGAAGACATTTGGTGTGTTGGCTTTCATGAACAGGGGATTGAGTTTAAGAGCCACGCGGTTATGCTGCAGCTCTATAGAGCCCTGGTTAGATCACACTTGGAATATTGCGTTCATTTCTGGTTGCCTCATTATAGGAAAGATGTGCAAGCTTTCGAGAGGGTGCAGAGGAGATTTACTAGGATGCTGCCTGGACTGGAGGGTCTGTCTTCTAAAGAAAGATTGAGGGAACTATGGCTTTTCTCATTGGAGTGAGGAAGGATGAGAGGTGACTTGATTGAGGTGCACAAAATGATGAGAGGCACAGATAGAGTGGATAGCCAGAGACATTTTCCCATGGTGGAAATGGCTATCACAAGGTGGCATAATTTTAAGGTGACTGGAGGAATGTATAGGGGAGATATCAGAGGTAGGTTCTTTATGTGGGTGCAAGGACTGCACTGCTATCAGTGGTAGTAGAGTCAGAAACATTAAGGACATTTAAGCGGCTCTTGGATAGGCTCATAGAAGTTAGTACAATGAAGGGCATGTAGGTTAGTCAGATCTTAAAGTAGATAGAAGGCTAGCACAATATCGAGGGCCGAAGGGTCTGTACAGTGCTGTTCTGTTCTACGCTCTATTGCACAACACAAAATCCAGTATTGCCTGTTCTCTAGTGGGCTCCACCACAGGCTGCTCCATAAAGCTATCTCGTAGACATTCCACAGTTCCCTTTCTTACAATCCACTACCAGTCCACCTGCATATTGAAATCCCCCATGATCACTGTCACTTTGCCTTTCCTATCTCCTGGTGTACCTTGTACCCCAGCTCCTGACTACTATTTGGAGGTCTGTACAAAACTCCAACTATGGTTTTTTACCTTTGCGGTTCCTCAATTCTACCCACACAGATTCTACACCATCTGACCCTACTTCGTTTCTTACTTTTGATTTAATTTCATTTCTTTCCAATAAGGCAACTGCACCACCTCTGCCCACCTGCCTATCTGTACAATAGGATATATATCATTGAATATTCAGCCCCCAATCCTGATGCCCTTACAGCCACGTCTCCCTGATGCCCACCACGTCATTCCTGCCAACTTCAATCTACGCCACAAGCTCATTTACCTTATTCCTTATAGTGGGTGCATTCAGATATAACACCTTCAGTCCTCTATTAACCTTCTCTCTTCTCAGTGATATCGGTTTGTCCCGTGTGCTTGGAGTTTGATTGCTAACCCTTTCCACACACTCTGTCCTATTTGTGTCTGTGCTGGAGATTTTAATAACCTCTCCTGAGTTCTGCACTCTTACCTTGTCCTTTAATTTGGGTTTTCGAATTTCCCCTATATCCGCACGCTCTCCCCGCCCATTTATTTTGAATCCTGCCTACAACCCTAGTTATGTGATTCGCTAGGACTCTGACAGAATCTTCAGATGAAGACTGTCCCATCAGGACAGGTGCCTGCTTCCCCAGTACTGGTGCCAATGTCCCATGAATTCAAACCCATTTCTCCCACACTGATCTTTGAGCCATGCATTTACCTGTTTAATCTTACTGACTCTGTGCCAGTTAGCTCATGGCTCAGGCAGTAATCCAGAGATTATTACCTTTTTGGTTCTGCTTTTTCGAGTATTGCTGAATTATTGAAGAGTAACAAGACTTCCATTACACTTACCAAAAGATGAAATATGTTGGCGCTAAGGTGGCCACATATGAAACTAAAGTGTTACAGAAAAGAACCTGAAAGCACAAAGAAATTTTAAAAAGACTACAATCATGAAAAATCATAGCAAAATATTTGACTAGATCAAAGAGAAAACAATGTAATGAAAGTGCTCTACTCACCAGTGGTCCCGCAGCAGGATAAGATTCCTGAACAGCAGTAGAGCTTTGAGCATACACAGGAACTGAAGCATCTACCAGAACCAGTCCTGATAATAAAAGTGTGCAGTCAGCAGACAGACAACCGGAGAAAACATTTGCCAAGTATGGAAAAGGTTTGTGGTTACACAGAAAAGACTAGTAATGATAAGGTTAGTACTCTTAACGTATGTAACCAGAACCATTGCAGATGATGTGTTGACCAGACAAAGGGTGGATGAGACTTCACCTTCTTACAACAAAGCCATGAAAACAGTTGATATATATTCCCGTGTCCAAAACAATTGGATCATCAGAAGGATTAGATTTAATAAATAGAGACAATGACCTTCAACAGTCTACAAATTGGCTGGTAATTGGGAGTAATTATGATCCCAGCAGATGGTAACACAGGACAAAGTTAAAATTCAGCAGTATCTTTTAAAAACATTGAAGGTAGATGCAGGAGTAGGCCATTCAGCCCTTTGAGTCTGCACCACAATTCAATATGATTCTGGCTGATCATGCAATCTCAGTATCCCACTCCTGCTTTCTCCCTATATCTCTTGATCTCTTTAGCTGCAAGCACCATGTCGAATTCCCTCTTGAATATATCTAATGAACTGACCCTGAACAACTTCCTGTGGCAGAGAATTCCACAGTTTCACAACTCTCTGAGTGATGACATTCTTCCCCATCTCAGTCCTGAATGGCTTACCCCTTGCTCTTTGACTGTGAACCCCAATACTGGATTTTCCCAACATTGGGAACATTCTTCCTGCATCTAGCCTGTTCAGTCCCATCAGGATTTTATATGTTTCTCTGAGATACCCCTTCAACATTCTAAACTCCAGGCACACAACTCCAAGTACTTTCACTTTAAAATTTCTTATTCGATTGATTTATGCATATTCATCAGATATGATTCAGTCGTCTGTCCCAGGCACACAGGAGTACAGACTAATTCATTGACTCTATCAGCCCTCCTCCTTAACTGCTGAAACAAATTGAGACTGATTTTCAGCTCTGATCTCCTGGAGGTTTCTGTCTAATTCTCCCAGCTTGGAGTCTTCTGCAAAGTAAAACCTGTTCTTCTACTAGGGTGACCTCTCCTCTGAACTCAATCTGCTAGTGCGCCCGATCATTTGTTTCTATATCATAAAGCTCAATTTTGGAAACATTCAAAAAATAACACTCCAGGTAGCTGATCAGAGTCATTACGTTGCTGGTAGAATGCAAAGTAAGGTAAGGTAGGATTAGAAAACAATGGATGAATAAAGAGATTGAAGTTCTCATCAAAAATAAAAAGGAATCATGTATTAGATGTAAACAACTGGGCAGTACAGTGGCTCAGTGGTTACCACTACTGCGCCAGGGACCCAGGTTCAATTCTACTCTGGGGTGATTGTGTGGAGTTTGTATGTTCTGCCCATGTCTGCAGGGTTTCCCTCTGGGTGCTCCGGTTTCCGCCCACAGACCAAAGATATGCAGGTCAAGTGGATTGGCCATTCTAAATCGCTGACAGTGTCCAGAGATGTGTAAGTTTGGTGGTTTTCCAATGGGAAGTGCAGGTTTACAGGGATAGGGTAGATGCCTGGGTTTGGGAAGGATGCTGTTTGGAGGGTCGGTGTGGATTTGATGGGCCAAAGGGCTTGCTTCCACACTGAAGGGATTCTATGATTACAGCCTTGGTTCAAACATGGACATAGGAGCTGAGTTCCAGAGGGGAGGTGAGAGTGACAGCTCTTGACACCAAGGCTGCATTCAATGAATGTGACATTAAGGAGCCCTGGCAAAACTGGAATCAATGGGTATGGGGGGGCAAACTCATCAGGAATGTGATGAAAGGCTTATGCCCAAAATATCGATTTTCTTGCTGTTTGGATGCTGCCTGACCTGCTGAACTTTCCCAGCACCAGACTTTCAACTCTGATTTCTCCAGCATCTGCAGTCCTCACTTTCTGTCACATAGGAAGATGGTTGTGGTTGTTGGAGGTCACTCATCTCAGCTCCAGGACAACTCTGCAGGAGTTCCTCAGGGTAGTGTCTTAGGCTCAACCATCTTCAGCTGCTTCATCAGTGACCTTCCTTCCATCGTAAGATTACAAGTTGGATGTTGGTTGATGACTGCACAATGTTCAGTACCATTCCTAACTCCTCAGATACCGAAGCAGTGCATATTCAAATGCAACAAGATCTGGTCAATATCCAGGCTTGGACTGACAAATGACAAGTAACATTTGTGCCACAGAAATCCCGGGCTATGGCCATCATCAATAAGAAAGTATCTAACCACTGGCCCCTGACATTCCATGGTGTTACCGTCACTGAATCCCTTACTATCAACATCCTAGGGGTTATCATTCACTAGAAACTTAACTCGACTCACCACATAAACACTATTGGTACAACAGCAGGTCACCGGCTAGGAATATTGCAGCGGGTAACTCACTTCCTGAATGTCCATTATCTACAAGGGAAAAGTCACGGGTATGATGGAATATTCCCCACTTGCCTGTATGGGTGCAGCTCCAACAACACTCAAGAAGCTCGACACCACAGCACAGAGGTGGAACAAATGGAGAGTGTCAAGGTCCTGGGAGTGGTCATCCACAACAAGCTTTCTTGGACTCTTCATGTGGATGCACTCGTTACAAAGGCCCAACAACGTCTCTTCCTCAGGCAGCTGAGGACATTTGGTATGACGGCGAATACCCTTGTCAACTTTTATAGGTGCGCCATCGAGAGCATTCTGTCTGGATGTATCACTACCTGGTATGGTAACTGTACCATTCAAGATCGGAGACGTATCACTACCTGGTATGGTAACTGTACCATTCAAGATCGGAGACGGTTACAGAGAGTGGTGAACTCGGCTCGGACAATCACAAAGGCCAACCTCCCATCTATAGAATCCATCTACCAGGCCCACTGTCAAGGAAAGGCTGCCAGCATTCTCAAAGATCCATCCCATCCTGGCAATGTTTTTCTACAACCTCTACCATCGGGGAGAAGGTACAGAAGCCTGAAAACACACACACACACACACACACCAGCTGGTTTTGAAACAGTTTCTACCCTACTGTTATCAGAATACTGAATGGACTCACAAACTCTTAACCTTCCCCTGTACCTGTGTTTTTGTTTTTGCTGCTGTTTACCTATTATTTACTCATCTATGCTATTTAACTCTGTGATCTGCCTGTATTGCTCGCAAGACAAAGCTTTTCACTGTGCCTTTTCACACGTGACAATCACTTCAATTCAATTAAAGAGGACAAGGCAGTGCTGCCCATAGCTTCAAGCTGAATTCAACAGCGGGCTCTAAAACTAAATGTGTGTAATTACAACTTGGAACACCGTCTGGGAGGCCAGGTATGTATGTGGATGTTTCCAGCCACCTCTCACTGATAGATACACCACTGGGTGGTATCGCCACTGGAAGATTCCGTGATGATTTTAAATTTTCTGACGTCCTTCCAGTCATCACTGACAATATCAAACTATGAATGCACAAAGATCTGGTCCTGCATGGTGATGGGTGAAACCAAGGGGACATCACAACCAGAACTGAAACCCTTTTTGGTCCCAGAAAGACCAGGTCACAGGAATGGCATGTTATTATGGGGAGGAAGAGTGATTGGCGAAGGTACTGGCTGAACTCCCCCAGGGTCATCTCGGAGTTTCCAAAATGAAAACTTTGGCGAGAAACTATATCTGGTGGCCAGGTATGAACGCAGACATGGCCGTGTTGGTGAGGCAGTGCCAGAGTACTAACAAGGAGAAAAACTATGCCAGCAGCTCCCCCACATTCATGGGAATGGCCGGGTTAATCCTGGATTCTGTTACACATTGAGTATCATGGACTCAATGTTCTTCGTCATTGTAGACACCCACTCATAGTGGCTGGACATGCAGAGAGTTCATTCTTCAAACACGGGAATGATGATAGAAAGGTTGTATGCATCTTTTGCAATATACAGACTCCCAGAAGTGTTGGTCACAGATAGTGGGCCATTGTTTATCAGCTGGGAATTTGGGTATTTCCTATAGTCAAATGTTATTTGTCATTTAAGGACAGCTCCATACCATTTATCATCCAATGATCTGGCAGAAAGTGCAGTCCAAACTTTGAAGGTGACAGTTTCACTAGATACAAATGTCTCCCGGTTCCTGTTTGATTATCAGACCAGCCCTCACGCAACTACAGAGATAGCTCCAGCAGAGTAGGACGTCGGGGGAAGACTCTGTACCAGATTATATCTGACCTTCCCAGACCTGGGGGGGCAGACGGTGAAATGGCATCAGGAACACCATTGCTGGACACAAGACACCACTCAGCAAGAGAGACAGTTTCTTCAGGGGACAAAGTTCAGTGCAGGAATCACGAGAATAGTCTTACATAGGTGTGAGGCATGGTCAATGCAGGGTCAGGTCTGGTGATGTGTAAACGTCAGGTTGGTGTGACGGTCCTCAACAAGCACGTGGACCATATGAAAGCTGGAAACTTGGAAACGGTGAGGGAGAAAAATGTGTCCGGCTCCTCGACATCCTTTCCAACTGTACTGGAACCTGTGGGTTCTCCCTTTCTGTCAAGCGTTGAGGATACCTCGGAATCTGAGATGGACACAGTGGATGCTGCCGCTTCGATACCTTTGCCACCTGAAGAGGAGAATGTATTCCTTCTGAGACACTCCAGGTGTAATGGGCCAGCTCCTGTGCCTTACCTGCACCCCCACCCCCCCAACCCCCACCCCACCCCACACCCCCCCGTATCAGAGGCTGACCTGGTGCTAAAACACAGCAGGAGGATCTACAAAAGAAAGGACCAGTCTATGTCCTGGGATTCCGGGCGGAGGGATGTAGTGATTGTAACGAGGTCAGCCAGATAGGCCTCATACAATATGAGTTCCCCGATTGGGGCTTTTCATCTGTTTCCAATGAGGGGCCCTGGCTGACAGATATAAACATGAGTGCCCACGTTCTGTGTTCTCTGAGAGCTGGCTTTGAGGGAACTGGATCAGTGTCAAGGAGTCTCCACGGATAAATAAAGATGACCCAGTGATGGGAAACTGGTCTCTGTGGAGTTATTTCTCCAACTACATCCTCCTGAATTTAGTGACCTCGCAATGGAATGGGATCAATGTGCCACACCACAACATGGAGAATTGTACATGGTGCACCCAGGATATGCCTCTGGGAATTACAGGTGTCCCCTGTTTCCACGGGTGATACGTCCCAAGACCTACCTTGGATGCCTGAAACCGCAGATAGTAGTGAACCCGATCATTTAAATGGGAATTTACATCCCCAGCAGCTCCCTGCAATTATTTCTGGAATGTTCCATATCATATTTTGGGCCGCAGTAAACTCTTCGAGGAGAAACTGAGGTCTGCAGATGCTGGAGTAATCAGAGCTGAAAATGTGTTGCTGGAAAAGCGCAGCATCCAAGGAACAGGAAATTCGACGTTTCGGGCATAAGCCCTTCCTGAAGAAGGGCTTATGCCCGAAACGTCGAATTTCCTGTTCCTTGGATGCTGCCTGACCTGCTGTGCTTTTCCAGCAACACATTTTCAGCCGCAGTAAACTGCAGATAACAGAAACCGAGGAAATCGAATCTGCAGATACAGGGGCTCTACTGTTTGGGAAGCAGGTGAAACAAATTGCATGGCTGTTTCTATTGCACAGGTTACAATTGTTCCAAAAGAATTTCCATCAGTCAGTAAATCTAAGTGAACAATCCTGACTCCTGTTGATTTTACTGGTTTTATCAAAGGTGAAGCAGTAATTCATGGTAACTTCTGTACCATGGGTGGACAACCCGCTATCTGTGGCAAGGCCTACATGATATAACCTGCTACAAAGTGAAGCAGAACAGAGCAGTGGACAAACATCCATCCCTCTCCAATGTGCTCAATGCATTTCACACTCAGTTCAAATTGGTCAGTGAAACAGTGTCTCCTGCCCTGGCAGCCTCAGATGCTCCTGTTCCCTCAGTCACTGCTGCAGATGTTAGATTGGCTTTGTTGAAAGTGAACCCACAGAAAGGGATTGGCCCAAAGGGAGTCCCCAGCCTTGCACTCAGACCCTGTGCTGACCATCTGGTGAGATTATTCACTGATATCTTTAATCTCTCCTTGCTACGATCTGAAGTCGCCATCTGCTTCAAGAAGGCCACCATGATCCCGGTACCAAAGAAAGCACATGCAACGTGTCTCGATGACTGCCGCCTGGTGGCTCTGACCTCCATCATTATGAAGTGCTTCGAGAGGTTAGTCATGGCTCACACCAACTCCAGCTCCCAACCTGCCTTCACCTCAGGCAATTTGCCTACAGACACAACTCGTCCACAGAATACACTATCTCCCTAGCCCTATGCTCATCCCTGGAACTCCCTGGAATAAGGATAACCATGTCAAACTTCCACTTATTGACTTTGCCTTTAACATTATGATCCCAACCAAACTAATCTCTCAGCTTCAAGACCTAGGTCTCTGCTCTGCTCTCTGCAACTAGATCCTTGACCTACTGACCCAGAGGTCACAGTCAGTGAGGATCGGCAACAGCACCTCCTCCATAACAATCCACAGCAACTTGGTTGCAGGGGTTAAATATCGCAGGGTGTTGGACTATTCAAAAGGACAGAAAGGAAGGAAAGGGAGCTGGTCTAGCACTGGCATTTAAGGATGAAATCAGGGTGGTAGTGAAAAATAACATAACACCATGGCGGGGTGGGTAATAAACAAAGAAATAACTGATGCATGTAAAAATGGTACAGTAATTATCATGGGAGATTTTAATCTACATATTGATTGGTCAAGGCAGTCTTGAACAGGAGTTCATAGAATGTATCTGCAATAGTTTCCTCAAACAGTAAGTAGTGGAACCCATGAGGAGCAAGTTATCCACGATCTGATCGGGTGTAATTAGACAGGAATAATTAATGATCTCATTGTTAAGGATCCACTCAGAAGGAGCAATCATAGATTTAAAATACAGATGGAAGGTTAAAAGGTAAAATCCAATACCAGTGTCTTGTAATTAGACAAAGGAGGCTACCACAGATGAGGGAGGAGTTGCCTAAGCAGACTGGGAGTAATGACTATATGGTGAGACAGTTGAGGAACACGAGAGGACTTTCAAAGTGATTTTTCACAGTGCTCAACAGAAGTATATCCCAGTGAAAAGGAAGGATTGTAGGAAAAGGGATAATCAGCCATGGATAACCAAGGAAATAAAGGAAGGTGTCAAACTGAAAGCTCATGCATACAAAGTAGCAAAGATTAGTGGGAAAACTAGAGGATTGGTAGACCTTTAAAGTCATTGGATAAACTTATAAAAAAAAGTAAGATGGATTATGAGAGTGAATTTGCTTGGAATATAAAAACAAAGCAGAAGTTTCTACTAATAAGTAAAATGAAGAAGAGTGGTGAAGGTAAACATTGGTCCTTAAAGGATGAGAAGGGGGATCTAATCATGGGAAATGCAGAAATGGCCAAGGCATTGAACAGATATTTTATGTCCACCTTCACAATAACATGCCAATAATTGATGACAAGGAGGTTATGGCAGGTGAGTACCTAGAAATGACCAGAGTTAATGCTGGGCAAGCTAATGGGGCTAAAGGATAGACAAGTCTCTAGGCCCTGATGGAATGCATCCCAGGGGGCTAAAAGAGATGGGGGGGGGGGGATAGTAAATGTGCTTGTGGTAATTTACCAAAATTCAGTGGACTTTGGGGCTGTTCTGGCAGATTGGAAAATAGTAAATGTAATGCCACTGTTTAAAAAAGGAGAGAGACACAAGGTGGGTAACTGTAGGCTCATTAATTTAACTTCGGTAATAGGGAAAATCAAGGAAGAAATCTATAATCAAGGAAGAAATAACGAGACATTTGGATAAAAATTGTCCCATTGGGCAGAGATTCATGAAAGGTAGGCCATGCTTAACTAATTTACTGGAATTATTTGATGACATTACAAGTGCGGTCGACAATAGGGAACTGGTGGATGTGGTGTATCTGAATTTCCAGAAGGCATTCGACAAGGTGCCGTACAAAAGCTGCTGCACAAGGTGCACACTGTTACTGATATTGTATTACTATGGATAGGAGATTGGTTAATTAACAGAAAACATAGTGGGGATAAATAGGTTGTTTTCTGGTTGGCAATCAGTGGCTAGTGGTATGCCTCAGGGATCAGTGTTGGGTCAGCAATTGTTGACAATTCACATTGATGATTGAGAGTTGGGGACCAACTGTCATGTGTCAAAGTTTGCAGATGACACTAAGGTGAGTGGTAGAGAAGAGTGTACAGAAGATACCAAAAGTCTGCAGAGGGATATCGATAAGTTGTGAGCGGTACATGTTGATAAACGTGAGGTCATCCAATTTGGCAGGCATAACAGCAAAATGGACTATAATTTAAATGATGAAAAATTGCAGCACGCTGCTGTACAGAGGGAGCTGGGTGTCATTGGGCATGAATCACAAAATGATGTAAAAACAATGACTGCAGATGCTGGAAACCAGATTCTGGATCAGAGGTGCTGGAAGAGCATCTGAGGAGCAGCGGAATCGACGTTTCAGGCAAAAGCCCTTCATCAGGAATAAAGGCAGTGAGACTGAAGCATGGAGAGATAAGCTAGAGGAGGGTGGGGGTGGGGAGAGAGTAGCATAGAGTACAATGGGTGAGTGGGGGAGGGGATGAAGGTGATAGGTCAGGGAGGAGAGGGTGAAGTGGATAGGTGGGAAAGGAACTAGGCAGGTAGGACAAGTCATGGGGACAGTGCTGAGCTGGAAGTTTGGAACTAAGATGAGATGGGGGAAGGGGAAATGAGGAAACTGTTGAAGTCCACCTTGATGCCCTGAGGTTGAAGTGTTCCGAGGCGGAAGATGAGGCGTTTTTCCTCCAGGCGTCTGGTGGTGAGGGAGCGGCGGTGAATGAGGCCCACAAAATGTTGGTTTGCAGGTGCAGCAGGTAATTAAAAAGACAAATTGAATATTGTCCTTCATTGTTAGAGGGATGAAGTTTAAAAACAGGGAAGTTATGCTGCAGCTGTATAGGATGCTGGTGAGGCTACACCTGGAGTTGTCTGGACTCTGATAGAAATGATAACTACACCCCTGCCACTTCTGAGTGGTCAAACATACGTGTGACACTGTCAGTCACTGCACCTTCACTGTGAAGACAGCATTGCTTTTTAACTAAACAGGAAGTCACTTGCTCAATACAGATTTGGCAACAGAGGAAGAAGGGTGCCTGGGAGAGTGTCCTTTATCTAATTTATAATGTCTCCTCCCACACACTGCTGGGAAACAACGGAGATGCAGTCCTACCAAGCTGTGACACAGAGGAAGATCAATGGGAATTCTGCTTTTGACTGGTGTGCAATAGTCCTATACTCTGAGATTGCACTTACTGTACATGCTTTCTTCCCTTCACATACTGTTTGCTCTCTTTCCAAAAATGAAGTTTCTGTCCGTTTAGCTATGTATAGATGTAAAATGAAGCAACAGTTCCTGATGTTTTATTGTGTGTCAGTATTGTGATGTAAAATCTTTTCTGAAAAAAACTTTTGCTCATTTAGTTTAAAAGAAAACTTCAATTATAAATGCTGTGGTATTTGTGATACTGGAAGTATACCATTTTCATGAGAGAAACCATAGGAGAAGAAAGGTTCACATGCTCCACCTCATGCAGCCCACAACCTGCACCAAATACATCCTGTACTGCACCTTGCACCACGGCCCTGCAGCCTGTCATCTTCCAGCACTCCAGGCAACAGCACACACCCGCACAGAACCCCACACCCCAGCACAGCACCCCTTACTCCTGCACTGCACCCCTTACTCCTGCACTGCACCCTCTAACCCTGCACTGCACCCCCTAACCCTGCACTGCACCCCTTACTCCTGCACTGCACCCCCTACCCCTGCACTGCACCCCCTAACCCTGCACTGCACCCCCTCCCCCTGCACTGCACCCCTAACCCTGCACTGCACCCCTTACTCCTGCATTGCACCCCCTAACCATGCACTGCACCCCCTCCCCCTGCACAGCACCCCCTACGCCTACCACAGCATCCCCTAAGCCTGCACACCACCCCCTATCCCTGCACAGCACCCCCTACTTCTGCACTGCACCTCCTACCCCTGCCATAGGAACCCTACCCCTGCACTGCACCCCCTATCCCTGCCACAACACCCCCTACACCTACCACAGCACCCCCTACGCCTGCACACCACCCCCTACCCCTGCACTGCACCCCCTACACCCTGCCACAGCATCCCCTACCCCTGCACTGCATCCCCCAAACACCTACCCTGCCCCCGCATACACCCGCCCTGCACTCCATACACCCAACCAGCCCGCCCTGCACCTGCCCTGCCCCCCCATACCCCCACCCTGCACCCTGCCACCCTGCACTCATGCTGCACCACATAAGGCTATCCTGCTCTTTATACTCACACCGGACCCTGTAAACCTACTCTGCATCCATACCTGCTGTGCACCTGTCCAACCTTCCTGCTCCCTGTACAACCCACCCCCAGCACCTATACACCTACCCTGGGTCCCGTATCCCTACTTTACACTTTACCTGCTGTGTGTTCACCTGCTCTGCTCATCATCCCCATATCTAACACCCACTCAATACCTAGCACACCCCACCCACTTCCACATGACCACTCCTCGCGGACTCTTACCTGATGGACATTGTTTTTGGTATCAATTTACAAAGAATTTGGAGAGGTGACCAAAGACTGGGACCAAAGGCAGATTTCAATGTTTATCTTAAAGGAGTAAAGATTGAGCATTGGGAGAGGGAATTCTGAAGCTTAGGACCTTGATGTCTGAAAGTGTAGCCACCAATGGGGGAACAGTTGAAATGAGGGAGGTCCAAGAAACCAAAATTAGAGGAATATCGAAATTTCAGATGGTAGGGATGAGAAAGTTACAGAAATTGGACAACTGAATCAATAACTCCCAACATTGTGTGCATGAAATGAAGTTACTTCAATGTCCATCTCACTTTTGGGTTTTCTGATTTTCTCTCCCTTCACCAAAGCTACCAATTCCTTTGTTTGGAATCATTTACCAGAGTCAGAAATGATAGCAAAGACAATAGAATAGATTAAAACCACAGGGTGCTTGCACTTGGAGATTTGGGACAATATACATTTGGTATCTGCAGACTTTCTCAATACACTACTGGACTGTGACACCTTCTGCAAATCAGACTTCAGCCAGACACTGCTGTGTGTATGCTAATATTTAGCAAGTCCTCTCACCCAGCATCATGTTGCTACTAGCCTATTGCCTGTGTAGTTGGGCACACAATAGCCTGTAAGTTATCATGTAGCCATGCAAACGAATTTAAGAGTATCTTAAATTGAATAAGCTGGCACCAACAGAATATTTTTTAGGGAAAATTGACTGTCACCCCGATAAAAAAAACAAAGAACTCTGGGTGCAGATCTGGAACAAAAGAGGAAATGCTGGAGAAACTCCCAGGTGTGGAGAGAAAATTGAGTTGATGTTTTCAGTCCAGTGAGCCTTTATCATAACTGAAAGCAGCTGGGAAATGGTGGCAATCATGCTGCTGACAAGGAGTGAGGTTTAGGAGGGTTTAAGAGGAACAGTGAAAGGAATGAGATTAATCGATGGAGATGGTATCCAGAGAGAGAGAAATGGAAGCAGACAAAGGGATTGCACATAGTAAACTGCAGAAGATGATAACAGGAAATGTGAACATTTGAAAATGGGAACCTAGAGAAAACAGAACCTGATGGTGAGAGGGTGGGTGATAACATGGAGGGAGGTAGTTCCACACTGAAATTGTTAAACTTAGTGGTGGGTCACGAACACATTGCGGTACAGACATGGAAGATGAGGTGCTGTTCCTTGAGGGTCTCTGGAGCACTGTAGCAGGGTGTAGGTTTGCTCGCTGAGCTGTAGGTTTGATATCCAGACGTTTCATTACCTGGCTAGGTAACATCATCAGTGGTGACCTCCAAGTGAAGCGAAGCTGGTGTCTCCTGCTTTCTATTTATATCTTTCTCCTGGATGGGGTTCCTGGGGTTTGTGGTGATGTCATTTCCTGTTCGTTTTCTGAGGGGTTGATAAATGGTATCTAGACACGGTGGCACAGTGGTTAGCACTGTTGCCTCACAGCGCCTGAGACCCGGGTTCAATTCCCGACTCAGGTGACTGACTGTGTGGAGTTTGCACTTTCTCCCCGTGTCTGCGTGGGTTTCCTCCGGGTGCTCCGGTTTCCTCCCACAGTCCAAAGATGTGTGGGTCAGGTGAATTGGCCATGCTAAATTGCCTGTAGTGTTAGGTAAGGGGTAAATGTAGGGGTATGGGTGGGTTGCGCTTCGGCGGGTCAGTGTGGACTTGTTGGGCCGAAGGGCCTGTTTCCACACTGTAAGTAATCTAATCTAATCTAAAAAAAATCCGTGTTTTTGTTTATGGCGTTGTGGTTGGAGTGCCAGGCCTCTAGGAATTCTCTGGCATGTCTTTGCTTATCCTGTCCCAGGATAGATGTGTTGTCCCAGTCAAAATGGTGTTTTTTTCATCCGTGTGTAAGGCAACGAGGGAAGGGGGGGGGGGGGGTCGTGTCTTTTTGTGGCTAGCTGGTGTTCGTGTATCCTGGTGGCACAGTAGCAGGCCTGAGACACAAGTATTGCCATGGCAACATGGTGGGGTGTCGAAGTGGCAGGTAGCTGGGAGCTCAGGGTCATTATTACCGATAGAGCTTTCATGTTTGGCAAAGCGATCACTCAATCTACATTTTGTCTTCCCAGCAGAGAAGACCACAACGTGAGCAGTGAATACAGTCGTCATGCAGGTAAATTGCTGCTTCTTCTGGGGAGTGAGCCTGGGACCTGGGGAGTGAGCCTGGGACTTGGGGAGTGAGCCTTGGACCTGGGGAGTGAGCCTGGGAGCTGGGGAGTGAGCCCGGGACCTGGGGAGTGAGCCCGGGATCTGGGGAGTGAGCCCGGGACCTGGGGAGTGAGCCTTGGACCTGGGGAGTGAGCCTGGGACCTGGGGAGTGAGCCCGGGACCTGGGAAGTGAGCCCGGGACCTGGGGAGTGAGCCTGGGACTTGGGGAGTGAGCCTGGGACCTGGGGAGTGAGCCTGGGACATGGGATAGTGAGGAGAGAGGAGAGATATGGGCGGGTGTTGTAGCTTCAGCAACTGCTGGGAAGGTCCCGTGGGAGTGTGAGGAGGTGCTGGGAGTGGACTGCGGTGTTCTGGAGGGACCAGTCCCTGCTGAATGCTGACAAGGAAGAGGAGAGACTTGTGTCGGGTGGTCATTTCCTGCTGAAGGTGGGGTAATGGAAGCTTACGATCCCTTGGATGCGGATGCTCGTGGGGTGAGAAGTGAGGACAAGGGAGACCCTATTGTTGTTGTGGGAGGGAAGGGAAAGGCTGAAGGCACAAGTACAGGAAATGGGTGGGACATGGCTGAGAACTCTGACAACCAGAGTAGAGGGGAATCCGTGGTTGAGGAAAAAGATTGACATTCTGAGGCCTATTGTAGCATCATCAGAACAGGTGTGACAAAGAAGGTGAAACTGGGAGAATGGAATGGAGTGTATACAGGAAGCAGGATGAATAGTCCAGGTAATTATGGGAGTCAGTGGGATTGTAATGGGATTCAATGGCTAGCCTATCCCCAGGAATGGAAACAGAGATGTCAAGGAAGGGAAGGGAGGAGGTGAGAGTGGAGTAGAAATTGGAAGCGAAATTGATAATATTTTCCAATTCCAGACAAGAAATGGAAGCAGCACTAAGGATATCATTGATTTAATGGAGAAAGAGTTCTTGGGAGAGACCCAAGTAGGATTAAAACAAGGAATGTTCCATGTGCCCCACAGAGAGACAGCGAAACTGCGGCCCACACGGGTACTCATGGCCATTCTTTCAATCTGAAGAAAATGAGAGCAGTGAAAGGAGTTGTTCAACGTGAGGATGAACTCAGCCAGACAGAGGAGGGCGCTGGTGGGTGGGGGTGGATCAGCCATGTTTCTCCAGGAGAAAGCAGAGAGCCCTGAGCCAATCCTGATGGGGATGGAGGTGTAAAGGGACTGCACATCCATGGTGAAGAGGAGGCAGCTGGAGCTCGGGAACTGGAAATTCTGAAAGCGATGGAAAGCATCATAAGAATCATGAATATAATTGGGAACAGACTGGAGCACTTTGATTCATTCATGAGATGTAACATCACTGGCTAGGCCATCCCTCATTACCCAGGGAACAGTTAAAAGTCAGCCACATAGTTGTGGGTCTGGAGTCACATATACGCCAGACCAGGTAAGGACGGCAGTTGCCTTCCCTAAAGGGCATTAGTTTTCCATCACAATTGATAATGGATTCATGGTCATGATTAAATTCTTAATACCAGATTTTTAAAAAAAGTTAAACTCAAATTCCACCATCAGCCAAACAGATTTCAAATCTGGGTCTCCGGAACAGGCCACCTACTTGCAGAATGTTTTAGAGAACACCTCTGGGACACCCAGATCAACCAACCCAATCACCCCGTGGCTCAACACTTCAACTCCCCCTCCCACTCCACCAAGGACATGCAGGTCCTTGGCCTCCTCCATCGCCAGACCACAGCAACACGACGGCTGGAGGAAGAGCGCCTCATCTTCCGCCTAGGAACCCTCCAACCACATGGGATGAACTCAGATTTCTCCAGTTTCCTCATTTCCCCTCCCCCCACCTTGTCACAGTCCCAACCCTCGAACTCAGCACCGCCCTCCTAACCTGCAGTGTTCTTCCTGACCTCTCCGCCCCCACCCCACTCCGGCCTATCACCCTCACCTTGACCTCCTTCCACCTATCGCATTTCCAATGCCCCTCCCCCAAGTCCCTCCACCCTACCTTTTATCTTAGCCTGCTGGACACACTTTCCTCATTCCTGAAGAAGGGCTCATGCCCGAAATGTTGATTCTCCTGCTCCTTGGATGCTGCCTGACCTGCTGCGCTTTTCCAGCAACACATTTTCACCCCAGAACATTACTTCGGTCTCTGGATTAGCAGTTCAATGAGAATACCATTCGGCCAACATCCCCCACCACCACCACCACATTAAAAATGCATGCAATGTTTCAATGTAACTGCAAAAAAGTTCTGGGATTTAAATATGAAAGAACTGAAACCAACACAGTCATTCTAAAAGATGAGAGACTTGACAAGCAATCTGGGTCTTTTTCAATATATAATCTCAGTTACGTCACACTGTAAACTTTTGCTATAAATTCTGTGTCTTACGATTTTATACTCCACAACCAGCGCTCCGAAAGCTAGTGCTTCCAAATAAACCTGTTGGACTATAACCTGGTGCTGTGCGATTTTTAAGTTTGTCCACCCCAGTCCAACACCGGCATCTCCAAATCATGATGCAATACTCATAACCTTAAAAACAGAATAATGTCATTTACATTTTCCCCCACACAAAAGATATTAAAACCCTGGATTGAGTTTCCCAAAAGCAGTGCACGATCAGCCAATTGAAATGTTCAATTCTGGAGGTTTTGCCAGTTTTGGATGTCAAAAGATTCAGAGAGAAAGCAAGGAGGTGAATTACTGCATCAGGTTTGAGGGACTGAGTGGGTTATTCCAGTTCCTATCTTTGAATTTCTTTGGAATTTCATCTTCTGTTATCTCATCGTTACCCAAGAACACAGTAAATCACATAAGTATGCTATACAGTTTTGTGAATTTGCTTTACCATTTAATATAACCCTGTCCTGAGCAGGTTTTAAGCATTGCCACTGTGAGATCCTTCATGTTCACCTGTGCCACCACACGCTACCTTCAAAGTGGCTGTGAGGGGTAGAGACTGTCACACATCTCCTTCTGGAATGTGCCATTGCAAAGGAGTTCTGGAGGAAGATGCAATGGTTTTTGGTGAGGTTCGACTGGAGCAGCTCTGTGACGTGGGACTCTGTGCTGTACATTTTTTTCCCTGGGACACACACCAAGACAGACATCAGCTGCACCAGGAGGACCATCAACTCATTGAAAGACATTCTTTGGCCTGCCTGGACATTGTTGGTCTTCCAGCTGAAAGAGTTGACCCTGACCCAGTGTTGCAGACTGGCACATTCCAAGGTCAGGACTATGTGCTGAGGGACGCGCTGAAGTTTGAGGCAGCTGCTGTCAAGGTACAGTGGGGCAAGACCACCATCTGAGGTCTTCCTACTGGAGGTAATTGGGGGTGTGTTCAGTTGTTGGATCCTCCCAGTGCCTCAAACATCTGTCAATATTAGTGTTGTATGTGTAATAGAGGTTTGTAAATCGTCAAAGTCCAACGTTTTTTCAACGTGTGTTCACTTGATCTGCAATTGTGCAGAACTGAACTGCTTTTGTGTCAATTTATACACAAAGAGTTTTTCTTATATATAGAAAGTATATGTCTGAAAATAAAAAAAAATTTGCACTGCAGAAAAGATTTCTCCCAGTCGTAATCAATCATTGAGAAATACTCGCAATCATTTTTATAGTGTGCTGAAGAACACTCCAAACATTAAGTGTTTCTCCATTGATGCTGCTAGACCTGCTGCGTATTCTGAAAGATCAGTCCTCAGCAGGGGCCTCACCTTCATTCCCCTACGCCCTCGGATTAATGAGTTCAACATGCGGCGAGATATTGAACAATTCTTCCGCCGCCTTCGCCTCCGTGCCTACTTTCACAACCAAGACTCCCGCCCACCCTCTGACGACCCCTTCTCCCGCCTCCAACACACCCCATCCACCTGGACACCCCGTGCTGGCCTCCTACCCGCCCTCGACCTCTTTATAGCCAACTGCCGCCGTGACATTAACCGACTCAACCTGTCCACCCCTCTAACCCACTCCAACCTCTCACCCTCAGAACGTGCAGCCCTCCACTCCAATCCCAACCTCACCATCAAACCCGCAGACAAGGGAGGCGCGGTGGTAGTTTGGCGCACTGACCTGTATACCGCTGAAGCCAAACGCCAGCTCGCGGACGCCTCCTCTTATCGCCCCCTTGACCACGACCCCACCTCCCACCACCAAACCATCATCTCCCAGACCATCCAGGACCTCATCACCTCAGGGGATCTCCCATCCACCGCCTCCAACCTCATAGTCCCACAACCCCGCACCGCCCGTTTCTACCTCCTGCCCAAAATCCACAAACCTGCCTGCCCCGGCCGACCCATTGTCTCAGCCTGCTCCTGCCCCACCGAACTCATCTCCCAATACCTCGACACGGTCCTGTCCCCTTTAGTCCAAGAACTCCCCACCTACGTTCAGGACACCACCCACGCCCTCCACCTCCTCCAGGATTTTCGCTTCCCCGGTCCCCAACGCCTTATTTTCACTATGGACATCCAGTCCCTGTACACCTCCATCCCCCATCACGAAGGACTCAAAGCCCTCCGCTTCTTCCTTTCCCGCCGCACCAACCAGTACCCTTCCACTGACACCCTCCTTCGACTGACTGAACTGGTCCTCACCCTGAATAACTTCTCTTTTCAATCCTCCCACTTCCTCCAAACTAAAGGAGTTGCCATGGGCACCCGCATGGGCCCCAGCTATGCCTGCCTCTTCGTAGGATATGTGGAACAGTCCATCTTCCGCAACTACACTGGCACCACCCCCGACCTTTTCCTCCGCTACATCGATGACTGTATCGGCGCTGCCTCGTGCTCCCACGAGGAGGTTGAACAGTTCATCAACTTTACTAACACCTTCCATCCCGACCTGAAATTCACCTGGACTGTCTCAGACTCCTCCCTCCCCTTCCTAGACCTTTCCATTTCTATCTCGGGCGACCGACTCAACACAGACATCTATTATAAACCGACTGACTCCCACAGCTACCTGGACTACACCTCCTCCCACCCTGCCCCTGTAAAAACTCCATCCCATATTCCCAATTCCTTCATCTCCGCCGCATCTGCTCCCAGGAGGACCAATTCCAACACCGCACAGCCCAGATGGCCTCCTTCTTCAAGGACCGCAGATTCCCCCCAGACGTGATCGACGATGCCCTCCACCGCATCTCCTCCACTTCCCGCTCCTCCGCCCTTGAGCCCCGCTCCTCCAACCGCCACCAAGACAGAACCCCACTGGTTCTCACCTACCACCCCACCAACCTCCGCATACAACGTATCATCCGCCGCCATTTCCGCCACCTCCAAACGGACCCCACCACCAGGGATATATTTCCCTCCCCTCCCCTATCAGCGTTCCGCAAGGACCACTCCCTTCGTGACTCCCTCGTCAGATCCACACCCCCCACCAACCCAACCTCCACCCCCGCCACCTTCCCCTGCAACCACAGGAAATGTAAAACTTGCGCCCACACCTCCACACTCACTTCCCTCCAAGGCCCCAAGGGATCCTTCCATATCCGCCACAAGTTCACCTGTACCTCCGCACACATCATCTATTGCATCCACTGCACCCGATGTGGCCTCCTCTATATTGGTGAGACAGGCCGCCTACTTGCGGAACGCTTCAGAGAACACCACCGGGCCGCCCGAACCAACCAACCCAATCACCCCGTGGCTCAACACTTTAACTCTCCCTCCCACTCCACCGAGGACATGCAGGTCCTTGGACTCCTCCACCGGCAGAACACAACTACACGACGGCTGGAGGAGGAGCGCCTCATCTTCCGCCTGGGAACCCTCCAACCACAAGGTATGAACTCAGATTTCTCCAGTTTCCTCATTTCCCCTCCCCCCACCTCGTCTCAGTCGGTTCCCTCAACTCAGCACCGCCCTCCTAACCTGCAATCCTCTTCCTGACCTCTCCGCCCCCACCCCACTCCGGCCTATCACCCTCACCTTGACCTCCTTCCACCTATCCCACCTCCATCGCCCCTCCCCCAAGTCCCTCCTCCCTAACTTTTATCTTAGCCTGCTTGGCTCTCTCTCTTATTCCTGATGAAGGGCTTATGCTCGAAACGTCGACTTCTCTATTCCTGAGATGCTGCCTGGCCTGCTGTGCTTTGACCAGCAACACATTTGCAGCTGCTGCGTATTCTGTCTTTATTCCACATTTTCAACATCTACAGTATTTTATGTTAATTATTTTTACAGTGTAACCGAAACAGCGTCAACTGTAATATTGCACGTCAGATGGTAGCCTTTATCTTCAGGGAGAGGATTCAGATTGTACCTTTAATTATTTCAGTGGGTCAGGGCTGAGAGGAGAATGAAGGTTTATCATTTTACCAGAAATGTGTCAGGTTTCGGGTATTATTCATATGAATCATCCGCCGAATTGACATTTCCATATCACAAGGGAAATTTTATTGCAAATACTTCCCCTCACATTCACGTGTAGGAAATGACTTTTAAAAAGTTCTGGTGATTCAGAAAGTGTAACAGGGTGGGACCTAGATTTGGGCGCAGTTCCCCTGAAACTTGAATATAACATTGGGTCTAGAATCAGATTGCTGTTCGTGAGGTTGCTGAATCCGTGGACGTACCGATGAATGTAACGGATCTCATTCGAACTGATATTATAATTGAGTTACACATTTTCAGTCGGCTGTGCATTAATCAAGCAGACTTTTGCCTTTAAAAGTACCTACTTTGATTAAACCGAGAATCGGCACTTTCCTTTTCTGACTGGATTTGAGAGAAAATAAAAATTGCTACTTCCGCTATGAAATGCTCTGGGCACAGTTTTAGTACCCACTCCCCGTCTCTGCTTCTTTAAATAGGATCCTTTTTTTGGGTTCTGTTCCGCCTCGCCCCCGAGGGGAGGCTGAGGGGGTTAACTGAGCTTCTCCAGCTCCGGGAGAACTGGTCCCCCTTTCGCGAGCTGAACATCAGCAAATAAGTCTATTTTTCTGAAAGTCTGACAATGTCGACTCCTGTTCGGTCCAGCCTGAAGCTAATCAGCTGCCTCGGTCACTGACCCCCGCCCCCTGACAGGGTCAGAATTTTGATACTGAACATTCAAGAGGGAATTCCCTTGGGTTCCCCCTGACGTCATCGTACGATGATCTCATTGGTCCGTTGGTTGTGATTGGCAGAGGGCTCTTCCTGTTGCAAGGTCATTGTGTGGCTTATGCCCAGACAGTCTCCTGAATGGGAAGGGATCCTGCTCAACTTGGCCCTACAGTGAGGATCTCTCTTTCAAACACCCACCTTCCCCCTGGCATTTTACAGATCTTCCTGTTCAGGACACCGCTGCCAGCTGTAACCCACCCATCAGTGCCTGGTAAGTGTGCATTGTGGATGTGTGAGGTTTCACAACGTGTTTCAGTCTTTCGTTCACACACACAGGCTGCCTCACTGTACTACACAGAGAGAATTGTACTGAAGGTTTCTGGGGATTTAAGTAAATGCTGCACATGGGAGGCACTCACTTTGGAATAACGCACTAGGGCACTGGAACAGACCAAATTTTAGCACAGATCTCTGAAAATAATTGGATTGTGAGCCCCAGATTAATCTAGTGAGATGTGGAAGGGATGGATGGATGGATGTGCTGGTCCAGTTGTGGTCGCTTCTGGCCTTGTACAGCATTTTGTATGGCAAATATGAACCAGGGTTATGGGAGTGTCTCCTACATAGCACGAAGATTCTGCATTAAAGATGTCCGTAAGATTGTGGTTCTCAGCTGAAGGCACATGTACCGACTGCTGTTCATTACAGGGGAATGCTGGTGACATGGAACTTAACAATGCAGTATAGGAACAGGTCTGTGTAGAGGTGGCTAAATGTTTTCCAGACTGTTCTATTTTAGAAGTGTCTCAGTATACATAATTACAGGCTTTGGTCAAAGGGTAGAACAAGACATATAGTTTTTTAACCCTGAGAACAAACTTGCATGTGATTAAAAAGGACGGATGTTGATGATGATATCTTTTTAATCTGTACCACGGTAAAGTAAGAACCAGTATTAATATCCAAGGTGTACGTGTGTTCTTCATAAGAGTTCTTTGTCACTGAGCAGGGATTAGGGCAGGAACCAGGGCAGAATCCACTCCCCATAACTATGAACTCTAGTCTTAACCTTTAATCTTAAGCACCATCCCATCTGCCACAACACCCTCCCCAGTCACTTACGTCCAAATATTTTGAAGTTTGCATTGAGTTAAATAATCTCAGCTGGAAAGCCTCAATGATAGTAGGCCAGCAGAAACTGACACCTTTCCTAATTGGTACTGTATTCAATAACTACAGCTTTTAATTGGTTATATCTTGGTGAGGTGTGAGCGAAGTTGGGACCAGGCTTAAATTGTTGAATGAATAGCTTGTTCTCTCTCCCTGAATGCTGTCTGACCCACTGATTTCCAGCATTTTATGCTTTCAGTACAGGTTCCAGTCTCTGCAGGAATGTGTTCCTGCATTAAATGAATAATGTTGCTTTGGGGCGAAGGCAGAATGAGTTCATTGGCTAAAAATTCTGTAAATGTTGAAATTGAGCACCAGCACAGCAATGAGTTGATCCCTGAGAGGGAGAGAATCAAGAGAGAAAACATTTGCAATCGTAAATGAATATCTCTCCTTGATGTAATCTTTCCCTGAATCCATTGTCACTTTTCAAATTTAACTGCAAAGCATTTCCTTTAGTATTTTCCACTTTGCAAAAATAATTGAAAATATGTTGCAGAACTTGGGAAAGTATCATCTGGTCGGGAACTGAGGAAATAATACATTCTTCTTAGCTGGGTTTCTGCTGACTGAGCTGCTACATTGTTACTAGAAGGTTTCTTTTGTCTGTTTTCATGCAGTATTTACATGTTGATGCCTTGAGACAAGTTGATGTTGAATAATTTCAGAAGTGTCCAAAGTTTATCAGTGCATCTATTTGAGTAAATATTATGTGATTTACCTCCATAATAAACATTTTAAGAAATTTAAAAATAAAATATCCATATCTGTCACAGACACTAGATTTGTTTTTCTTAGAGCAGAGAATGAAAAGAAGGTTTAGGGGAGATTTGATAGAGGTGTACAAGATGATTAGGGATTTAGATAGGGTTGACAGTGAGAACCTTTTTCCGCTAATGGAGTCAGCTGTTACTAGGGGACACAGCTTTAAATTAAGGGGTGGTAGGTATAGACAGATGTTAGGGGTAGATTCTTTACTCAGCGGGTTGTGAGTTCATGGAATGCCCTGCCAGTAGCAGTGGTGGACTCTGCCTCTTTATGGTCATTTAAGCGGGCATTGGATAAGCATATGGAGGTTATTGGGCTAGTGTAGGTTAGGTAGGCTTCGGTCGGCGCAACATCGAGGGCCGAAGGGCCTGTACTGCGCTGTATTTTTCTACGTTTCTACGTTAAAGCTGGTGGGGTGGGGTGGAGTGGGGGGGTTGAGTCGGGTGGCATCTATTTGAGGTGTACACAGTTCAGAGAGGCATAGACAAGGTAGATAGGGAGGAACCTTTCCCCTTAGTAGAGGCGTCAATAACCAGGCAACACCGTTCTAAAATAAGGCTTGAGTATATTTAGAACTTTCTGCCTGAGGACGGTAGAGAAGGGAACCCACAAAACATGTTAAGAATTGCTTAGATGAGCAGTTGAAACACCATAACATACAAGTCTATGGGCCGAGTGTTGGAAAATGGAATTAGAATAGATGGATGTTTGATGACTGGCGTGGACAGGATAGGCCTCATTCAATTTTAAAAATAACTCTGACTCAATAATTTGAAACTTCACCTTGTTAACATCACCTTGTTAACACCTTGAGGATTTGTGTCTCAACTGGGAGAGCTGTTAACCCAAAAGTGTCAGCCCTCTGCAACCTGGGTATTTATTGACACAGTTGCAGGATATACCCACAGTGGTAAAAGAATCAACTTGACGGATATAGCTACTTGACCTCAGTACTTATATTTCAGTACTTATACGGCGAGTCCAGTTCAGTTTCTAGTCAATGGTAATGCCACAGGATAGTGATAGTGGGGGTTTCATCGATGATAGTGCCATTGAATATCAAGGGATAAGGGTTAAATTATCTCATGTTGGAAATGGACATTGCCTGGCATTTGTATGGTGCATGTGTTACTTTCCACTTGTCAGCCCAAGCCTGGATACTGTCCAGGTCTTGTTGTATTTGGGCATGGACTGCTTCAGTATCCGAGGAGTCACAAATGGTGCTAACATTGTGCAGTCATCAGCAAACATCCCCACTTCGAACCTTTATGATGGAGGGAAGGTTTTTGATGGAACATCTGAAGATGCTTTGGCCAGGACAAACTTCTTGGACTCTTGTGGCACAATGGTAGTGTCCCTACCGATAAGCCAGAAGGCCTGGGTTCAAGTCCCATCTGTTCCAGAGGTGTGTGGTACTGTCTCTGAACAGGCTGATTAGCAAAGTACCAATTCTGAGAAACTAGGGGGAAGTGATGACCTGAATAGTATTATCCTTAGACTTATCAGTGACCTTTCGGATTGAGTGTGAGTGTCCTCCATAAGGTTGTCTATTTGTGGGTCTTCAGATGGTTGAGGAGATGTGTTGCAGTGTGGGCATTGGTTGGGGGTGATGGCGGTTGGGGGTGATGGTGGTTAGGGGTGATGGTGATAGAGCCTTCCTGATGTTCTGTCTCTCCTTGCGCAAGACTCTGTTCTGTTCAGCAGCATGATGGGGATTGTTTTTGTGGCATATAGCTCCCTACTGGATGATGTTTCTCCACTGATTCTAGTTTGTAGCTATGTCCTCCCAATTGTTGACATTGGTATGGAATTTCTGAAGGTTGGCTTGGATCTTTGAAGCATTCTTTTGGCCAGTAAGGGAATACTGACCTTCCTTCAGCTGGGAGCACATGACCTGTTTTGGGAGACATGAATCGGGTGTTTGGGTGACATGGTTGGTCCAGCAGAGTTGCTGTTTAATGGCGGCGGTGGTGATGCTAGCTCTGTTGGCCTCCTCCGAGATGTTGGTGTTGGTGCACTTGTCACCCTAGCTGATCCGCAGGATTTTTCATAGGAATCTCCGGTGGTGTTGTTCCAGTGCTTTAAGGTGCCTACTGTAGGTAGTCCAAGTTTCAGTTCCATACAGCAGTGTGGGAAGGACAACCGCTTTGTAGACCAGAAGTGTAGTCTAGTCTAGTTCTTCTGAGCTGGGCCTAGGTTCCATTTGCACAGCTCAGACAGTGTTGTATTTCTTCATCAGCCTTGGCCACGGAAGAGAGAAAGGCTGCTGAGGTGTGGAAAATGATCCATATGTTCAAAGGGATAGTTGTTGACCCTTATTGTGGAGCGCTGGAGGGACCGATGGGTGATGGTTGATGCAGGACTAGAGTGTTTTTTATGTTAAGGGTAAGGCCTATGAGTTTATGTGCCTTGAAGCCATCCACGAAGCACTGCAGATCTTCCACAAAGTGTGCTGTGATGCCGTTGTCAACAACATATTGAAGCTCCAAGATGGAGATGGTGGAGACCTTGCCTTTGGCCTTGAACCTATTGAAGTTGAACAGCCTGCCATCCCTACTGTAAATGATTTGAATTCCTTTGGACAGGTTTTGGTCAGTCAGATGGAGGATAGTAGTAATGACGCTGTTGAACAGAGTGGGGGTGATGATGCAGCCCTGCTTGATCCCCATCTCCATGGCGAAAGGCTCAGAATCCATTCATAGTTGCTAAGCGCTGTCACAGAGATGTCGTCATGCAGCAACCTCCGCATCCTGATGAACGTATCAGATCCCAGCCACATCGTGACAGTATCCGCCAGAGAGCCGAGTGGTTAACTGTGTTTAAAGCCTTCGTTAGGTCGATGAAAGCCACATAAAGCAGTTGTTTCTGTTCCTGGAATTTTTTTTGTCATTGATGTGCTATTGTTCCTCTGGATGGGTGTAAGCCAGATTGTGATTCAACAAGTATTTCCTCCAAAAACAGCAAAAACCTATTGACAAAGACAAACGCAAGGACTTACCCCGTGGTTGACTGAAGGGACGTGCCTTTGTAATTCTTTGTGAATATGGTCAGAATCACAACATCCCTGAGCTCTAAGGTGAACTCATCTTTGAGCCAAACCTTCAATGGCAAAACACGTATGTGTTGATGGAGCTGTGGGCCATCTCTTTTAGGATCTCTGCAGGAATCCCATCAGAACCTGCAGCCGTGTTGTTTCGTCGGCTCCTGATGGCATCTTGTGCGTTGGTCGCACTGGGAGCTTCTCCCATGTCACCTTGCATGGACTTCTGGGGAGTTGATTGATTTCCAAGTTACCTTTGGTATTATAGTTGAGGAGTTCTTGGAAATGTTGTCTCCAGCAGGTATTTAATGCCTTGTTGTCCTTGAGCTGTTTTTGTCCATTTTTAGAGCACAGGAAGTTTAGACCACCTTGGACCCTATACTGCCTTAGTGGCAGTGAAGAGGATGCCTGGGTGTGACATTTTTTCTTGTGTGGAGCCTGCTGCATAGACAGCCACCACATGAACCCTGCCAGATAGGGGTCGAAGGCCACGAGCATGACAGGCCTTTCTTCTGTTGCAGCCTTCATTCACCTTCTAAAT
Organism: Hemiscyllium ocellatum; assembly: GCF_020745735.1. NCBI lineage: Eukaryota > Metazoa > Chordata > Chondrichthyes > Orectolobiformes > Hemiscylliidae > Hemiscyllium > Hemiscyllium ocellatum. The sequence goes on along the minus strand of NC_083431.1, from coordinate 2,884,437 downwards.
TAAAATGTGGAGTTTATTCAAGGAACACTACTGCATGTCCTTGATAAGTATGTACCAGTCAGGCAGGGAGGAAGTGGTTGAGCGCAGGACCCATGGTTTACTAAGGAAGTTGAATCTCTTGTCAAGAGGAATAAGAAGGATTATGTTAGGATGAGATGTGAAGGCTCAGTTTGAGCGCTTGAGAGTTACAAGTTAGCCAAGAAAGCCCTAAAGGGAGTGCTAAGAAGAGCCAGGAGGGGACATAAGAAGTCATTGGTAGATAGAATCAAGAAAAACCCTAAGGCTTTCTGAAGGTGTATCATGAATAAAAGAATAACTAGAGAAAGATTAGGGCCAATCAAGTGTTGTAGTGGGAAGTTGTGTGTGGTGTCTGAGGAGATAGGGGAGTAAAGACACCCCTAGAAATTATAGACCAGTGATTCTTACTTTGGTTATGGGTAAAGTGTTGGAAAAGGTATTAAGAGCTAAGATTTATAATCATCCAGAGAGGAATAAGTTGATTGGGGTAGTCAACATGGTTTTGTGAAGGTTAGGTCATGCTTCACAAACCTTATTGAGTTCTTTGAGAAGGTGATCAGACAGGTGGGTGGGGGTAAAGCAGTTGATGTGGTGTATATGGATTTCAGTAAGGCATTTGATAAGGTTCCCCACTGTAGGCTATTACAGAAAATACAGAGGCATGGGATTAAGGGTGATTTAACGGTTTGGATCAGAAATTGGCTAGCTGAAAGAAGACAGAGGGTGGTGGTTGATGGGAAATGTTCATCCTGGAGTTCAGTTACTAGTGGTATACTGCACAAATCTGTTTTAGGGCCACTGCTGTTTGTCATTTATATGAACGACCTGGATGAGGGTGTAAGAGGATGCATTAGTAAATTTGCAGATACACTAAGATCGGAGGAGTTGTGGATAGCGCTGAAGGATGGGGCATAGATAAACTGCAGAGCTGGGCTGAGAGATGGCAAATGGAGTTTAATGGGGAAAAGTGTGATTCACTTTGGAAGGGGTAACAGGAATGCAGAGTACAGGACTCATAGTAAAATTCTTGGTAGTATAGATGAGCAGAGAGATCTTGGTGTCCATGTCCATAGATCTCTGAAAGGTGCCACTCAGGTTGATAGGGTTGTTAAGAAGGTGTACAGTATGTTAGATTTTATTGGTAGAAGGATTGAGTTTTGGGGCCATGAGGTCATGTTGCAGCTGTACAAAATTGTGGTGCGGCTGCACTTGGAGTATTGTGTACAGTTCTGCTCACCATATTATAGGAAGGATGTGGAAACTTTGGAACTGGTACAGAGGAATTATTAGGATGTTGCCTGGTATGGAGGGAAGGTCTTACGAGGAAAGGCTGATGGACTTGAGGCTGTTATCATTAGAGAGAAGAAGGTTGAGAGGTGACTTAATTGAGACATATAAGATAATCAGAGGATTAGATAGAGTGGACAGGGAGAGCCTTTTTCCTCAGATAGCTTTAACTTGAGTGGTGATAGATGTAGGACAGATGTCATTCTTTACTCAACAAATAGTAGGGGCGTGGAACACCCCCCCTGCAACACTAGTAGACTCACCAACATTGAAGGCATTTAAATGGTCATTGGATAATCATATGGATGAAAATGAAATAGTGTAGGATAGATGGTCTTCAGATTGGTTCCACAGATCGGTGCAACATCGAGGGCCGAATGGCCTGCACTGCGCTGTAGTGTGCCATGTTCTATGAAACCATTGTGATGCTGTACCGTTGGGGTCTTCATGGATCACCCTTTGTCTGGAACCTCCCCATTGACGTTAGCGTTATGAGTAACCCTGCCAGGGGCTGCACTCCAGACAGTTTAGTTCTTGGCTTCCTGGGTACACACAAACCTCTTCACCATAACAAGGTGGTGATTCTCAGACAGAATCCCTAAACTATTCATCCAGAGACCCATGCAATATTCTGGGGACTCGAGCAGATGGTGGAATGTGAATTCAATCTCCTGATGAGAGTGAAACTAAAAATTCTTCTGGTTCACTAATGTCCTTTAGAGAAGGAAAGCTGCCATTCTTACCTAGTGTGACGTCCAAGTGACTCTAGACTCACTGTCATGTGGTTGATCTTATCCAGAGATTGGCTATGTATCCCTAACCTATGACATCCACATCCTGTGAATGAAGATTAAGAAGAACCCCAGCTGAGATGATGGACTGCTAACCAGCCCAACCATATTCCTTTGTACCAAGTATGACTCTAACCTGTAGAATACCTCCCCCTGATTTCCATTGACCCTAGTGTTTCTGGGACTTCAATGCATCACACTCAGTCAAGTGGAGCCTGTTGTCAAAGATGACCCACCTCCCATACCCTCTGGAGTTAGATCTTTTGTCCATGTTTGGACAAAGACTGCAATGAGGTCCGGAACTGACAGAACCCAACCTGAAGTCCCAGAGACAGGTCATTGCTAAGAAATTGCTCCTTATTAGGACTATTGATGAATCTCTCCATCACTTTGCTGATATTCGAGAGTAGACTGAGAGTGACAATTTGCCAGGTTGGCATTGTCCTGCTTTTTTTGCCCAGGATATACCTGGACAATTTTCCACATTGACAGGTAGATGCCAGTGTTGTAGTGTGCTGGAACAGCTTGACTAGGGCAATGGTAAATTCTGGAGCACAAGTCTTCAGCACTCTTGCTGGAATGTTGTCAGGGCCCATAGCCTCTACAGTATCCAGTGCCTGCAGCTGTTTCTCGATACCATGTGGAGTCAGTCGAATTGGATGAAGTCAGGCTGGGGTCCTCTAGAGCAGGCAGAAATGGATCATCCGCTTGGCACTTTTTTTGTAAATGTTTCAGTCTTCTATTTTGTGCCAATGTACTGGGCATTGATGGGGCTATCTGTGGAGCCTCTTTCTCCAGCGAGTTATTTGATTATCCCCCACTATTCATGACTGGATGTGATTAGAGTTTACATTTGAACCATTAGTCGTGGAATCACTCGCTCTGTTCCATCGCTTTCTGCTTATGCTGTTCTGAGGTGAGGTGTTCCAGCTTCATCAGATTGACTCCTTGTATTTTGGTATATCTGGTGTGCTCCTGGCTTACTGTCCTGCATACTCCAATGCAGCTATTTTGCATTGTTACTTCAGTGAAAGATTTTGTCCTGGTGTCTTCCTCCTCCCCCTCGCTCTAACTGGCCAAGTTGTCTTTCATTCACTAAGGAGAAAGTGAGGACTGCAGATGCTGGAGATCAGCGTTGAAAAATGTGTTGCTGGAAAAGTGCAGCAGGTCAGGCAGCATCCAAGGAGCAGGAGAATCGACGTTTCGGGCCTGAGCCCTTCTTCAGGAAGGGCTAGTGCCCGAAACATTGATTCTCCTGCTCCTTGGATGCTGCCTGACCTGCTGCGCTTTTCCAGCAACACATTTTTCAGCTTTCATTCACTAAGCTTGTGTTGGTGGGGAGCAGGATTCCAGGTGTTCCTATAAACAGGAACACATTTGTTTTGGACTTGGAGACAGTCAACACTCCGCTGTGGAGGCTTTCCAGCTAGAACCTGGAATTTTGTGTCACTAACTCTCAAAACAACAACAGCAGGTACGTATTTATATTTCATCCTGAACCATCGATAGGTGTTCCAAGTGTAATCGAGCAAACATTGTCACTGGTCTACACAAAGAGATATTAAGACCTATGATCAGAGGTTGGTAAAGGAGAACACCTTGAGGAGCTGTTTCAAATGAAGAAAGAGATGGCTATAGAGATTTAAGGACAAAATTGCAGAGCTTAACGCCCAGTAAACTGAAGGCATAGCCATCATTGGAGTGATGAAAATATACACTGTTTTTTTCTGGTGAGGCTGATATAAGATAATAAATGTGCTAGGAATACTCGCCAAGTCTGACAGTGTTAATGGTGTAACAGACTTAGTGTTTCAAATCCATCACCTTTCATTGGAACAGGAGTTTTTTAAACTATATCTAATCCCTTGACTAATATCATTAAAAAAGATTGACTGATCTTTTTCACATCAAAGCTTGCTGTGTGTAAATTGGTTACTGCGTTATAACTGTGACTATGCTGTTCTTCAATTCTTCGGTGATTGTGAAAATGCCTCATGACAAGTTGTGAAACACACTAGAGATAAAAAGGTTTTGTGATTTACACATGAAAGAAGTGAAACTATCACTGTATTCTAACACATGAAAGGCTTAACAGACAATCAATTTTTCAATGTATAATTTCAGTTACATCACACTGTAAATTTTTGCTATAAATTCTGTGTTAGGATCGAGCCCTCCACTATCACCTGATGAAGGAGCATCGCTCCGAAAGCTAGTGTGCTTCCAATTAAATCTGTTGGACCATAACCTGGTGTTGTGTGATTTTTAACTTTATAGAAATGAAAGTTCCTTCACTTAAGCAGCAACCAGATTTCAGTGATTATCAGGACCACACTGACCAAGTTCACAGTGTGGTGTATTCATCTCAACTTTCTCCACAGGGCAATTGTGAACTGTTTCTCAGATCATGTGTGTATGTGTGCATTTGTACGGTCAATCCTACATTTGCTTCATTTACAGAAAGTTTCTCGTCAAAAGTTTTGTTTCAAGCTGTTATGCAGAGATTTAACCAACTGCTTTAAATAATGCTTCCATTTCACACTTTTATCAAAACCTGCGTCTTGCCACAGATTGAAGATGCTTATAGTTTAAAAAGTCTATCTGAAGATATTGCACAATCTCTGTTCCATGGTCTAGGAAAAGGACGTGAAAGTGGGTGAACTGGTTTACCTGAGAGAAACAATGCCATAGTGTCTCAATGTTATTGTTGGCAGTTCAGTGAAGTGTTACAAAGGGTTTGTGAAATTTAATGTGCATTGTTGATTGGTAGTATTAAAGTAGTGGATAAGGATGCATGGGACAAATCAAGGACAGAAACTTCAATTAGTTTGATGCTGGATCTAAACTACAGGAGACATATGACAGGAATTTGAAATCTTCGTCAAATAAGGAGAGAATATTTTGAGCTATTTTCTTCACACACACTATTTTAACTTTAATCATTTGAAGAGCTAAGTGAGCTTTCTACAAGAAGATTATTGCACAGTATGGTTATGTGATCAATTAAGTGGAACTCTTTTCCTAAGGCAGACTATGGATTAATAAGGAGAACGAGTTGGGTGTGTGAGGGAGCTATCCAAAATAATCAGATTTTTAGAAGTACATTCAGAAAAATACAGTTATGTGGTAAGAATTTGTAAGCTAATGTTATGCCCCACTTGAGAAAGTAGGTGATTCTCCAGCCCCACTACTCTCGGACTCACAAATTCTTAACCTTCCCCTGTACCTGTGTTTTTGTTTTTGCTGCTGTTTACCTATTATTTCCTTAACTCTGTGATCCACCTGCATTGCTCGCAAGACAAAGCTTTTCACTGGGCCTCGGTACATGTGACAATCAATTCAATTCAGTTCATGGTCACCACAAAAGTTAGTGATTTAATCAAAGTACACAACTTATTTAACCATTTGAAGTTAACGGAAGACGCTAAGCAGGTTCCTGTACTTAACAAGAACGACTGTTCATTATATTCCTTTTAAAATCCGTGTATACTTAGGCCACCAGATAACCATAAAACTTGGTTTAAGAGGTGGAGGGGAAAACAGTCGCACTGACACATTGCTGTTAGCATTGCTGTCTCACAGGGACTTGGGTTCTATCCCACCCTTGGGTGACTGTCCGTGTAGAGTCTGTATGTTCTCCCCGTGTCTGCGTGGGTTTCCTTCGGGTGCTCTGGTTTCTTCCCACAGTCCAAAGATGTGCAGGCTAGGGGGATTGGCCCCTAGCAAACTAGGGTGATTGTATTTCCCATGGCTGGAGTTGCAGGGATAGGGGAGGGGAATGGGTCTGGTTGGTATGTCCTTTTGGAGGGTTGGTGTGGACTTGATGGGCAGAATAGCCTGCTTTTACACTGTACTCATTCTTTGATTCCCTGATTCATTCTGGGAAACTCAGCCCAATATCATCAATCCCAAAGAGTTTGTTGGGATGATCCTTTTGGCTTACAAAGACTTTGTTCATTAAACTCTTCTCCAGGTTATTTCACTTCTTTGCAAGAAGCACCAGACAGTTGGTATACTAACTACAAAGTCTCTTAGTTACCGGTTAAAGACAATAGCTTAAAGTAACCAGTGGGAGATATTAACTTGCTTGTTTCTGGATATTTTACTGTAGGCATGTCACCCGCCCTCTCTGGGCAGTCCAAAGTCTTCTCCCTCTATTGTTCACATCCGCAAGCTGTTCAACAGCTCAGAAATTCATTTTAAAAGAACCACACCCTGCTCTGATTAAATAATGACTTTTAACCTTTTCATACATGTCTACCGAATACTCCAGTGTTTGTCGGATGGTGATTACTCCCAGCAACTACGTTGCCCAAACGATTACTGTAGTTATTTGTTGCTGGACAAATTTGACTTTGTATACGTTCCCTGGTGCTGGCCCATCTACAAATAGCTTCCCCACAAAGCAGCAGTTTAAATACCTCACATAATAAGTTTCAGCATTTTATTTACAAGTGTACAGCAAGTCCTTCCAGTCTCTGGTTTTAAAACAGTCCTCATTGCATTTTAATCCACAATCTGAACTGAAGTAAATGTTTGAATTTCTGTAGCACCTTCCATGAACTTGGGATATTCCATAATCAATGAAGTACTTCTGAAATGTTGACAATGTTGCATTATAGGAAGTTTGCTGATTTGTACACAATAACCTCTCACAAACATCAATGACATAATTTGATTTGATTCATTATTGTCACATGCACTAGAATACAGTGAAAAGTATTGTTTTGCTTACAAACTAGATAAGTCATACATCAGTCTAATAGAACATCAAGAAGGTGCAGAGAAAGATCAACTTTAATATATGAGAGGTCTGTTCATAAATCTGTTAACAGTGAGGAAGAAGCTGTTCTTGAATCTGTTGGGATGTGTTTTAAAGCATTTGTACCTTCTGTCTGACAGAAGAGGGCGCAGGAGAGTATAACTGGGGTGGGAGGGGTCTATGACGATGTTAGCTACTTTCCCGAGGTAGTTGGAAGTGTAAATGGAGTCAGTGGATGGAAGGCTGGTTTGTGTGATGGACTGGGCTGTGTTCACACCTCTCTGTAATTTCTTGTGGTCTTGGGCAGAGTAGTTGCCGTACTAAGCTGTGCTGCATCTGGATAGGATGGTTTCAGTGGTGCATCGATAAAAGTTGGTAAGGCTCATTGTGGACATGCTGAATTTCCATAGCCCTTGCTCAAAAAAATGTCTGATTAAAATTTGCTGATCAAAGACTTGCCTGCTCTGCTGCAAAATCGTATTGAGATGTTTTTCAAACAGTTGAGAGGCCAGATGGGCCTTGAATTAATCATCTCAGTCAAAAGCTGGAACCTCAGACAGCTGCATTACCTCGAAGCTGTGCTGGTAATGCCAACCTGGATTGAGGAGAATGTGAAACCGCAGTTCCCATTCAGACAACATCCTCTCGGTGGGCCATGGCTGATTCATTCCTGCAGCCACAGGAGTTTTGAGGCAGCACATTGTTGGGATTTCTAACATTGGCTTTGATCGGTTTTGATATCGAAGCCCTTTGGCCTTGTCAGTGACTTTGCTCTAAAGCAGAAAAAAGCAATAGAGGGGAAAATGGACTGTCTACTTATGTGGATTTGGGTTTGGAGGGGGGTCACAATATTTTCCACACCTGCAAAATCTGCTACTACTTCCAGAGATGGATAATAACAGGATTAATTGGCATGCTGTCTTTTTTTTTGATAACCTTGTACAATCAGTTCTGCTATAACACTGGTTTCTTCAGTGAATTGGCTATAACACAATTGAAGAACTCAGATCCTTATTTATAAAATGCAAACTTTCCTCACCAGTATTGGCTAGAATGTGATTCTGGTCTCATTAGTTTAAGTGGTGCCGCTATTACACAATTTTCTTACAACGTGGACCGCATGGGAATGGAACTACTGCATTCCATCAGAATATGCACAGTACAGTATATGCACAGTATATGCACAGTATGCACTGCACAGTATATTGAAGTAACCTTTCTCTGCTACACAACACCTGGAACTTCCCTGTACTGTATTGTTGTTTCAATTGAACTGTGCATGTTAAAATAACCAAACCTAATTCTGATATCAAACACTTAGGGGTTTCTGTCCAGGAGAGAAATAATAATTACTGAGAGGTGCCCAGACTTTACTTTGATAGGAACAGTAACTGAGATGATCTTATCCTGCATCAGGATTTAACTAAGTTAATGTTATGAGGTGCAAGACTCGAACTGCCCTGAGAGAGGTGCTGGCTTGCTTTGGGAGCCTTTCTGGAATCAATGCGTTGACAGTAAGTTATTTTCCTTGAGAGCTGGAAATGCTTCCATAACACAGTAAAATGACCCAAACCACTTCAAAAGGACATAACTAGACATAATTTGGTAGAGTCAAAGAAAGAGATAGGTTTGGGAACTAAATGTTTGACCTAATCTTGGTGCAATTACAAAATCCTCCAATTAATCAGCACCCCATCCAGCACCTTACAGTTCCTCTGTCCATCACTGACACACAGCTCCACGATTCACTAGAACAACATGCCAAGGGTCTTTTTGGCAACATTTTCCAAACCTGTACCTCCACCATCGAACAGGATTAGGGCAACAGGCACATGGAACCGCGTCCCCCTCCACGCCATATCGCATCTCAACTTGGAAATGCAGTGACAGGTCTTCTCTCACCCTGCCAAGCCTGGAATTCCTTCCTTAATTAGCATGTTGTGCATGACAGGAGCAGCTCATCACCACCTTCTCTGGGGCAGGATCGGATGGGGAATAAATGCTTTGGAACTTGCCACTGAGGCCCATGGATAAACCAGAGTAGAAATGCTATCCATCTTGTTTACTTTCTGCTGGATTCAGATTTTCAGTCCGAGTGAGAGGTTGAAGAAGGATTCGCCTGTTCTTTTCCAAATACACTCTCTCACACTCATACCACTCACTTTTTTACTCTCTCATTCTCACTCTTTCTCACCCTCTGGCTCTCTCCCTCTCTCTTGCTCTCCCTCCCCTGCTTTCTCTCCCTCTCTCCCTCCTTCCCTCCCCTGCACTTGTTCTGCTGCACTCGCGCTCTCTCTCGGTCTTTTACTTTCTTCTTTTTCACACTCGCGCACACTCTGTCTCAGACCCTTTCTCTATCTTGCACTTTCTCTTTCTGACGCACTCTCTTGCACTCTCTCACACTTCCATATAGAAGGACAAGGGCAGCAGACACATGGGAACACCACCCCCTGCAAGTTCCCCTCCAAGCCACTCACCATCCTAACTTGGAAAGATATCCCTTATTCCCAATTCCTCCGCCTCTGCTGCATCTGCTCCCAGGAGGACCAGTTCCACCACAGAACACACCAGATGGCCTCCTTCTTTAAAGAGCACAATTTCCCCACCCACGTGGTTGATGATGCCCTTCCGTGCGTCTCATCCACTTCCTGCCCCTCTGCCCTCCAACTGCAACAAGGACAGAACTCCCCTGATCCTCACCTTCAACCCCACCAACCTTCGCATAAACCACATCATCCACCATCATTTCCACCACCTACAAACGGGCCCCACCACCAGGGATATATTTCCCACCCCATCCCTATCTGCTTTCTACAAAGACCGTTCCCTCCGTGACTACCTGGTCAGGTCCACGCCCCCCAACAACCCACCCTCCTATCCTGACACCTTCCCCTGCCACCGCAGGAACTGTAAAGCCTGTACCCACACCTCCTCCCTCACCTCCATCCAAGGCCCTAAAGGAGCCTTCCACACCCATCAAAGTTTCGCCTGCATTTCCACACATGTCATTTATTGTATCTGTTGATCCTGATGCGGTCTCCTCTACCGCGGGAGACTGGACGCCAACTTGCAGATCGTTTCAGAGAACATCTCCGGGACACCCGCACCAACCAACCCCACCGACCCGTGGCCCAACATTTCAACTCCCCCTCCCACTCAATGCAGGTCCTGGGCCTCCTCCATCACCACTCCCTAACCACCCGATGCCTGGAGGAAGAACGCCTCATCTGCTGCCTTGTGACCCTCCAACCCACAGCCTCAATGTGGATTTCACCAGTTTCCTCATCTCCTCTTATCTGCATTCCAACCTTCCAGCTCAGCACTGTCCTCACAACCTGTCCTACCTGCCAATCTTCCTTCCCATCTATCTGCTTCACCCTCCCCCTGACCTATCACCATTACCCCTACCTCCATCCACCTATTGCACTCTCAGCTACCTTCTCCCCAACCCCACCCCCAAGGCTCCCAGTCTCATTTCTGATGAAGGGCTCTTACCCGAAATATTGATTTTCCTGTTTCTTGGATGCTGCCTGACCTGTTGTGCTTTTCCAGCACCACTCCCAAGAGGAAGGAGGCTTGATCCCCAGGTCTGGGACTGGGATGACCCTAGGCCTCTGAGCCTTCTCCTGGATTGACACCTGATCAGCGGAGCAGAGGCTTCACTTCATGCTTTTCCATTTAAGTTCAGCCACTAATTGAGTTGTTAAAAGCAGTCACAAGTGTAAGAATTAATGATATTTAGCCTGACAATATAATAAGGTTAAAAAAGCGTGGAACTTAGGCCTCATGTGGAGGAGTGGTAGTGTCCCTACCTCTGGACCAAAGACCTAGCTTGAAGTTCCACCTGCTCGAGAGGTGTGTGATACATTAGAAAATATCTAAAATGCAAGATTTCAGCTCACTCCTTTCTATTTTCATCAGGAGAAACTGTAAGGTTAATATGTAGGTTCAGTTGGCAGTTAGGAAGTCAAATGCAATATTTGTATTCATTTGAAGAGACCTACAACAGGAGCAGGGATGTATTACTGAGGCTGTTTAAGGCTCTGATCAGATCACGTTTCAAATAGTAGGGCCCCATATCTAAGGAAGGATACGTTGGCTTTGATGGTCTTTCAGAGGAGGTGTTACAAGAATGATCCAGGGATGAAGGGCTTGTCATATGAGGAATGATTGAGAACTCTGGGTCTGCACACAGTCGAGCTTCGAAGGATGAGTGGGATCTGATTGAATCTGCAGAATCCTGAGAGACCTGGATAGAGTGAAAGTGGAGAGACCAGGACCCGAGCACACAGCCTCTGAGTGAAGGGGTGACCCTTCAGAACTGAGATGGGGAGGAATTTCTTCAGCCAGAGGGTGGTTACTCTGTGGAACTCATTGCTGCAGAGGGCTTTGGAAGCCAAGTCATTGAGTATATTGAAGACAGACAGGTTCTTAATTAGTAAGGGGGGCAAGGTTTAGAGAAGAAGGCTGGAGAATGGGGTTGAGAAATACATCAGCCATGACTGAGTGGTGGAACAGACTTGATAGGCCAAATGGCCTAATTCTCCTCCAGTATTTTTACCCTGTATCCTATGGCCTTATGGAAACTTCCTGCTTCAATGTAACTCTTTGAGGAGTCCTTTAGTATATTTAATTAGCTGTGTTCTCCCCACTGCTGATGACTTGGGCTGCACATCCCTAATGGTGCTGGTAACTCTCTGCAGCAAACCTGATCCACTGACTCCAACCCAGTGAGTATTGGAAGGGCTGTTTGTGAAGAAGATGCAGAACCCCATCGGGATCTAGCCTTGAAATTCACCTTCCCGTGCTAGGATAATTTAGTGATCTTAATTCCAATCAGACTATGATCAGCTCTTCAAAAGCAGTCTGTAAATTATATAACAAAAGCAAATTCCTGTGGATGCTGGAAATCTAAAATAAAAAGAGAAAGTGCTGGAAAACCTCAAGTTAGTCCCCATGAGAGAGAAACAGAGTTAACGTGACAAATTGAATTTGACTCTTCAGAATTCAAGAAGAGTCATATTCAGCTGTAAATATCAATTCTATTCCTTTAAAACCGACTGCAATGTGTTCCTGTGCTTTCTCATCATTGTCTGCATTAGATTTTCCAAAGAGAGTGGTTGGGATAGGATATTGCATTATCTTAGTGTTCAGACTGCTTAATGACTTCAAATTATTCACTTAGCATAAATTACATTACACGGTTAGGTGTCCTGGGAGATCATGTTTATTTTAATGTTGCTGCTGAAGAAAGTTAAGTCAAGCATTCATGTGGAACTCTCTGTAATAGGCACTCTCTTTCACTCATGTCCCAAAGCCATTGCCTGAATGGTGTGATGCTGGTATGTGTCTCTAGTACAGGTTTCCCCTTTGAGCTGGTTCATCACTGATACACAAGGCACTTGGGCAATATATCTGCCTGCATCTTCAATTTGATTATGGTCAGTCAGTATCAGCCATAGCTCACTGGGGAGCAATCTTAAATCTGACTTAGAAGAAGGTGGGTTCCAATTTCTCACTTTATAGATTCGAATGTCTAGTCCAGAGAGCGCACCGCACTGTCGGAGGGTCAGTGCTGAGGGAGTGCCACACTGTCGGAGGGTCAGTGCCGAGGGAGCGCCGCACTGTCGGAGGGTCAGTGCTGAGAGAGCGCCGCACTGTCGGAGGGTCAGTGCTGAGGGAGTGCCGCACTGTCGGAGGGTCAGTGCTGAGAGTGCGTCACACTGTCAGGGGGTCAGTGTTGAGGGAGCGCTGCACTGCCAGAGGGTCAGTGCTGAGGGAGTGCCGCACTGTCGGAGGGTCAGTGTTGAGGGAGCGCTGCACTGTCAATCATGCTATCTTTCAGATGAAACATAAAGGGTTTGATGGCCACTATTTTGGAGCAGAAAAGGGGAGTTGTTAGTCATTGATCTGAGCAGGTTTGAGGGGCTGAAAAACCAGCTTGACCTCCTAATGTGAATATTCTTATCAGTTCAGTAGTTGGCAAGTGCAATATAATGTGCATAAAATGGGGTTATCCACTTTGGGAAAAATTGGAAGGCTGATTATTATCTGAGTGGTGGCAGTTTAGAAAAAGGTGAGGTGCAACGTGACCTGGGTGCCATGGTGGAACAGTCCATGAGGGTTGGCATGCAGGTGTAGGGGGCAGTGAGGAAAGCTAATGGCATGCTGGCCTTCATAGTGAGAGGATTTGAGTATCAGAGTAGGGCTGCATTTCTGCAGTTACACAGGGCCTTGGTGAGGCCACATTGTGTGCAGGTGTGATCTCCTGGTTTGAGGAAGGACATTCTGACTATAGAGGGAGTCCAGTGAAGGTTCACCAGACGGATTCCCCGGAATGCAGGACTGACATATGAAGGAGGACTGGATCGATTGAGTTTGTATTCGCTGGAATTTAGAAATACATGGAGAATCTCATAGAAATGTAAAATCTTGGTGGGATTGGACAGGCTAGATGCGGGAAGAATGTCCCCGATGTTGGAGTCCAAACTAGGGGTCACAGTCTAAGAATAAGGGATAAGCCATTCAGGACTGAGATGATGAAATATTTCTTCACTCAGTGAATTGTGAAGCTGTGGAATTCTCTCCCACGGGAAGCTGTTTGTGGTCAGTTTGATAGATATATTCAAGATGGAGCTGGATATGGCCTTTGTGGCTGAAGGGATCAAGGAGTATGGGAGAGAAAGTGGGAGTGGGATACTGAGATTGCACGATCAAGCAGGATCCTATTGAATGGTAGTGCAGGCTCGATGGGCCGAATGGCCTACTCCTGCTCCTGTCTTATGTTGTCTACAACATCCTGAAGCCATCTTTATTGCTGAAGCAACATTGTTAAAAACAGACTGCTACATGAAAGGAATTTAGTGGATGGAGTATAATTATTTATTCAGAAGGGTTTTGATAGGATTCCTTCATGAGGTTGGTTAGCAAAGTTAAATACTTGGGAAAAGAAGGTGATATCCAGCTGTGGATGAAGCTTGGTTGTCAGTCAGAATAAACCGGTTACTGTCGTGTTGGTGAGCTGTGGTGACTGCCTACCAGAATCAGGGTGCCCAAGGATGAGTACTTAGACACCAGCTGGTCAAACAAAAACCCCAATCATTTAGAGGTGAGGACCTAGGGGCTCTTATGCTACAGTGGTAGTGTCCCTACCTCTCAGACAGGAGGGATGGGTTCAATTCTCACTTGCTTTAGAAGTGCGTCATAACATATCTGAAAAAGTTCATGAGAAAGTATTGATAAAGGATGTAAGGACTAGGGTGGTGCTGTGGTAGTGTCTGTATCTCTGAGCCAGAAGGTCCAACTTCAAGTTCCACCTGCTTCAGAGGTGTGTCATAATATCTCTGAGCAGAATGATTAGACAATACAGGGGTCCCCAATTCATGAAAACTCATCTGGACTTACATGATCCCATTATTATGGACCAGGTCAGACCCCCTCAAAATGTTTCAAGAAGGTAGCCCAGACCCTAACTTTGCTCATTGGTTTAAGCAGGTGTAAAGCGGATATTCCAGGAGAGATGCGGTTGGTTCAACCACTTTTAGTTTTAAACAAAATAGAATTTATTTACTAGATTGCCAAATGAAACACAAACAAAAGAGAACAGAGTAACTTAACCTCTCTGAAAACCCAACAGATTATGCTGTTTCCAATACTTGCAACAATTCCCAAAAACACCCCTTGGCACAAAAGGTAAAATCACACCCAGGAGAGATGTCAGAGAGAGGGAGGATCAGCATGGACCTGCTTCTTTGAGTGATCAGCCATGATAATATGGAATAGTAGGGAAGGCTTGACCTGGGGCTGAATGGCCTCCACCTTTTGCTATGTTACTCCTACTGTAGCGATTACACCTCAGAGCTAACAACACTGGTTGCGAAACACAGTGGGACATCATGCCTTGACCTCAGTCTGTTGGGTTTGGAAGGAAATAAGAGGATAAAATAACTGTGGCTTTCTTTTTAGTATCTTCCAGTAATTGCTGCTGGAAAAAGGATTAGGACAGGATTGAGCTCAGCTGTGACCCCCCCCCCCACACACACACACACACACACACACACAGAGTTGATGAGCTATTGATGCTCAGGGTCGAGATTCCTACAGAGTATGCACTTGCACCCAGTGACAGAGAAGGGTACCCAGCAGTGGGAAGCTTTTCGTTTCAGTGTACAAAGGGTTAAGTGTGTGATGTACAGATAATGCTGTGATCTTTATTTGCTTTCAAATAACTGCTTTAATCTGATCTTTTCTGGAATGAATGTGAAAGGACATGTTGTTTTGGTGTGAAATATACTTGGAGGATTGTACAAAACATCATCAGAGTGGGAGTTGGAGATTGGAGTGCAGAGGCTGATGCGGGCAGTTGATTGAACCCTTCATATTCTTCATATCTCGTGTACATAGTTCCTTCCAGCACTTAGTCAGTACTGTTAGAATAAGAGATAGGAACAGAAATTAGGCCATTCGGCCCATCGAGTCTGCTGCACCATTCGGTCATTTTTTTCAACCCCATTTTCCCGCTCATTCCCCATAACCTTCGATCCTCTTGGCAATCAAAAACTTATCTTGACAACAGTGACACTCTTCCTTTGTAACATCAGCCTGTGCAGCTTGTAATGTGCAGTTAATAGTTGTTGGCGGGGACAGGTCTCAACCAGAAACTCAATACAGTCAAGGACTCTTTCTTTTTGTAATATTCTTTCACAGGATGAGGGCCTTGCTGACTAGGCCCAGCATTAATGGCCCATCCCTAATTGCCCAGAGGGCAGTTAATAGTCACATTGCTGTGGGTGTGGAGTCACATGTAGGCCAGACCAGGTAAGGGTGGCAGTTTCCTTCCCTAAAGGGATTAGTGAACCAGATGGGATTTTCTGACAATCAATAATGGATTTGTGACCAACATTAGATTTTTAAAAATTAAATTCAAATGCCACTATCTGCCATAGTAATATTCATACCTGGGGCTAGCGATAATACTACTAGGCCATCACCTCCTCAAGAAGAGTAAACTCTTTGTTCTGTTTACTCAGTTGGCTTGTTAATCATTGACTTTTACTTATACAATGTGTGTTCTGGTTTGCAAGAAAACAGTGATGTGTAAGAAACTGTTGTGAGCGCAGTCAGATAGCGCGTTTGAGGAAAGTCTGATAAGAAAAATCTTGGCATTACTAGCCATGAAGGTTCCGGTAAGTTTGTATTCATGTTTGTGGATGAGGAGGGGTCTATTGTCCCCTCCAGGATGATATGAAAAACTGAGCCGGAGTCATATTGACCAGTGAGGCTGAGACCAAGCTCCTAAACCAGACAGAGCTAATAAGGAAAACGTTTGAATTTCTGCTGGGGTAAGGGTTGGGTAAACAATCCAAAATTAACATTATTTCAGCTCTTAAAGAAATGTTACAAGGACTTCAGAACACAGAGAATGCTAGGGAGACAAAGTGCTCTGTAACAGGGAGTGTCCGATGGTGTTAGTGTAGAGGGAGCTTTATTCAGTATCTAACCCCGTACTGTACCAGTCCTGGGAGTGTATGATGGGGACTGTGTAGATGGTGCTTTACTCTGTATCTAACCCCGTGCTGTCCCTGTCCTGGGAGTGTTTGGCGGGGACAGTGTAGAGGGTGCTTTACTCTGTATCTAACTCCATGCTGTCCCTGTCCTGGGAGTGTTTGGCAGGGACAGTGTAGAAGAGCATTATCTGTATTTAAACCAATGCAGTATCTGTCCTGGGAAAGTATGATAGGGACAGTGTAGAGAGAGCTTTACTGTATATCTAACCCCGTTCTGACCTTATTTGAGGGTGTTGGGTGGAGATAGTATAGAGGGAGCTTTACTCTATATCTGACCCCATGTGGGATTTTCCCTGCATAGTCAACTTCTTGAATGTGGGGAAATCTACCTCAGAAATGGTTGCAATTACATTATTTTATGACACATGCAAATAAATCTGATTTCCTTGAAATATAGAAAATACAACGAAATCACCAAAAATTCGAATTCAGTTTCTGAGCCTGAAGAAACTTTAGAAGCACTTTTGCTCATGACATTTAAAACTATAACATGAACATGAAGAAAAAACACTGGAGTCATTTCAGTGCTAATTCACAGTTCTGATCTTTGAGTATATAATCTAACATGTGCTGGAACATGTGGAGATCTGGTGATAGAATAGTATACAACAGGAGTGTACTTGACGTGTTTGGGGTTAAACTGCACATTTTCCAGTTTCCAGAGTCCACTGAGGGTGGGGCAGTTCTGATAAGAGCTACTCAAATAATGCTTTGCCAGTTTATTAAGCCTAGTAGAGATATACGTTGTTGCTAAGCGAGTAAAGGTGCAGGATTGCACCTCTTTTTATTTCAATCTGTATCAATGAGCACTCGGAGGGCAATTCATGGCAATGTGGACTGAAGCTTTACAAATTGTCCTCAGACTTCAGTGTGGATGTGGCAAAGGTTCCACAAACATTGGCGATCTGAAATTTTAATCGTAGTGTTTCTCAAAGGCTGTGAACCTCGTGGTTGAATTTCAAACCTTTTGAATCATTGATCATTGATGGAGGGTGAACAGACTGTCATCCAATTTGTCCCATCCCCTCACTGTGTCCGCTAGCCCTGCGAAACGTCCACCTTCAAGCTAGTGTATCCAGTTTCCTTTTGAATGTTATTATTGAAACTGTCTAAAACATTTCGTTTAGATTACATATTCGAATTAATCATAATTCTCTAATTTTAGAAAAAAGCTCATCTCCATTTCTTGTTCAAAAACTGAAATTGTGAGAAAAAGTTACGATGAGGAGTCACCCAATTGGAATGTCAACTCAGCTTTCTCACAAATGCTGCCAGACATCCTGTGTTTCTCCAGCAATTTCTGTTTTGGTTTCGGATCTCCAGCATCTGCAGTTCTTTGTTTTAGTTTATCTTCTCCTGGTTGCTTTAATGTATAATCTCTGCCAGCCTGCCCCTGGACACTTGTGTTTGATTGAATCAGTTGTAACCCTTTATAATCCTTCACTGCTCTCAGGAGAACAGTTACCAGGAACTGAATTTTCTAGTGTCTCCACATTAACTCAACTCACTTACCTCTGAGCTGAAAATGTGTTGCTGGTTAAAGCACAGCAGGTCAGGCAGCATCCAAGGAACAGGAAATTCGACGTTTCGGGCCGGAGCCCTTCATCAGGAATGAGGAGAGGGTGCCAGGCAGGCTAAGATAAAAGGTAGGGAGGAGGGACTTGGGGGAGGGGCGATGGAGATGTGATAGGTGGAAGGAGGTCAAGGTGAGGGTGATAGGCCGGAGTGGGGTGGGGGCGGAGAGGTCAGGAAGAGGATTGCAGGTTAGGAGGGCGGTGCTGAGTTTGAGGGAATCGACTGAGACAAGGTGGGGGGAGGGGAAATGAGGAAACTGGAGAAATCTGAGTTCATCCCTTGTGGTTGGAGGGTTCCCAGGCGGAAGATGAGGCTCTTTTCCTCCAACCGTCGTGTTGTTATGTTCTGGCGATGGAGGAGTCCAAGGACCTGCATGTCCTCGGTGGAGTGGGAGGGAGAGTTAAAGTGTTGAGCCACAGGGTGGTTGGGTTGGTTGGTCCGGGCGTCCCAGAGGTGTTCCCTGAAGCATTCTGCAAGTAGGCGGCCCGTCTCCCCAATATAGAGGAGGCCACATCGGGTGCAGCGGATGCAATAGATGATGTGTGTGGAGGTGCAGGTGAATTTGTGGCGGATATGGAAGGATCCCTTGGGGCCTTGGAGAGAAGTAAGGGAGGAGGTGTGGGCGCAAGTTTTGCATTTCCTGCGGTTGCAGGGGAAGGTGCCAGGATTGGAGGTTGGGTTGGTGGGGGGTGTGGACCTGACGAGGGAGTCACAAAGGGAGTGGTCTTTGCGGAACGCTGATAGGGGAGGGGAGGGAAATATATCCCTGGTGGTGGGGTCCGTTTGGAGGTGGCGGAAATGGCGGCGGATGATACGTTGTATGCGGAGGTTGGTGGGGTGGTAGGTGAGAACCAGTGGGGTTCTGTCTTGGTGGCGGTTGGAGGAGCGGGGCTCAAGGGCGGAGGAGCGGGAAGTGGAGGAGATGCGGTGGAGGGCATCGTCGATCACGTCTGGGGGGAATCTGCGGTCCTTGAAGAAGGAGGCCATCTGGGCTGTGCGGTGTTGGAATTGGTCCTCCTGGGAGCAGATGCGGCGGAGACGAAGGAATTGGGAATATGGGATGGAGTTTTTACAGGGGGCAGGGTGGGAGGAGGTGTAGTCCAGGTAGCTGTGGGAGTCAGTCGGTTTATAATAGATGTCTGTGTTGAGTCGGTCGCCCGAGATAGAAATGGAAAGGTCTAGGAAGGGGAGGGAGGAGTCTGAGACAGTCCAGGTGAATTTGAGGTTGGGATGGAAGGTGTTGGTAAAGCTGATGCGGCGGAGACGAAGGAATTGGGAATATGGGATGGAGTTTTTGCCGTGGAGATGAAGGAATTTCCTATTCCTTGGATGCTGCCTGACCTGCTGTGCTTTAACCAGCAACACATTTTCAGCTCTGATCTCCAGCATCTGCAGAACACCGCCCTCCTAACCTGCAATCCTCTTCCTGACCTCTCCGCCCCCACCCCACTCCGGCCTATCACCCTCACCTTGACCTCCTTCCACCTATCCCACCTCCATCGCCCCTCCCCCAAGTCCCTCCTCCATACCTTTTATCTTAGCCTGCCTGGCACCCTCTCCTCATTCCTGATGAAGGGCTCCGGCCCGAAACGTCGAAATTCCTGTTCCTTGGATGCTGCCTAACCTGATGTGCTTTAACCAGCAACACATTTTCAGCTCTGATCTCCAGCATCTGCAGACCTCACTTTTTACTCACTTACCTCTGACCCTAGGACAGTTCAAGTATTAGTCCTTTGGGACAATGGTGACTGTAACTGCAGTTCTAGAAAATCTCAGCACCTTGGCCTAAGGCTGTCTGAGCTGCTAATATGGATATTTAGCTCAGGGTAGGAAGGATTATGGAACAAAGATGGGTAAATGGTACAGATCAGCCGTGATCCCAATGAGTCGGGGTACAGAGACTAAATGACTCTGGTTTCAGTGATACTACAATAGTTTTTGCACACTGATTTCTGGAGATGAGCATTGTTATGTAATTCCTGGTGTTGACACTGCTGAACCCATCTCCTGCGTATATGTATCCTTAATGGAAGTAGGTGTGGGATAGGGGGACCAGGAATCCCTGTTAACCCAGATCTGCGGAATGTCTGCCCAGTGGGTCTTGGGTTAACCCAGAGGGAGGTATGTGATAGATGCACTGGTCAGTACAAGTTTTCCCACTAAAAATGATGCCATGAGCCCTGTTTGAAAGCTGTTGAGTGTGTTCTTCTGGATTGTGCTGTAGAGAAGGGTGTGATTTATGAAGCATGTGTAATTGTAACCCTGCAGGGGTTTTTTGTGTTTTAATGAGGCAGCTCTGTTCCATGTCCTGGACATATTGCTGACAGACTTATTTCCACTGAGTTTAATTTTCCTTTGTTTTCAAGTGGAACAGGCATTATCAATTAATTTCACTGAGTTCAGGTGCTTTGAGCATGACCAACAAGTGTTTGCCTATGGTTAACTAGCATTCCTGTCCTGTCCAATATTTGTCTGTGAAACATCATCTCTATTTTTTTTTTAAAAATGCCGATTATTTGTCTGCTTTGCCTCTCTACTGTTTGTAAGAGCTTACTGTATACAAATTGGCTGCCACACTATAACATGCAATTTGTCCACACAGTGCCATGTCCCAGAGTCCTTCACTAAAACATTAATAAACAAAAAAAACCCACTGAGGCTCAGCTGGAGATATTAGGACAAGAGATTAAAAAGCAATAGGCTCTAAGTAGCATCATACAAGAGAAAGGAGTCCAATGAGTGGTTGATTAATATTGGGAGGCAATTAATATTCATAGAGGACAGAATTGGTCACCTGTAGAGATCTTTAGAAGTTGTCAGAAGTTTTAGAGACGTGAAGCAGCGTCAGTAATGTATTGGTAATTTTACTGCGCTCGGAATCCAGAACCCGGTCTAATGTTCTGGGGACGTGGGTTCGGATCCACCATGGTAACTGGTGGAATTTGAATAGAATGGAAATCTGGAAGAAGGAAAAGCAAGTGGAATGATCACCATGTTGGTTTATTAATCTCCTTCTGAGGAGGAAAATCTGCCGTTTTTAGCTGGTCTGGCCGACCAGTAACTCCAGACTCTCTAGGTGTTTGGAGGTTGGCAATAAATGTTCGCCCTGTCTGTGCTGCCCACATCCTGTGACTGAATTAAAAATAAAGATAATGGAGGAATTCAAAAACAAATATGAAGTTTTAAATTGAGTTAAAAATCACCCAATACCGGGTTATGGTCTAACAGGTCCATATCATGTTTTAAATTGAGGCATAGGCACACCAAATCTCTGTCATTGAGCATAATGTACTTTGAGGTTGTAAAAGGAATTGTGAAAAGGGTAGGTTTTACTTTTTGATTTGTTCAAGCCTTTCGTGTCAGCTGTAATCTTGCATGTCCAAGCATCCACCCCAAACCACTTCCTTTCCGCACCCTACACGTGTATAAGTTTAGAGTGGGGAGGCTGATGGATGTGCATACATGTTTCCACTGTCACCTTTCTTCCAAACGCTCTGCTGCCCTCTCCTGAGAGCCTTGACATTTCCTTGCACAGTCTCACAGGCGCTAAGTGAGCAGCTCTGTATCTCCATGGAGCCAGCCAATACGTCAGTAGCCGTCTGGATAAAGGCAGCCCCTGACATGTCATCCTCGTGCCGTTGTCATGTTGGAAGTCAGCAGACAGCAGATAGTTAGAAGCTGCATGCTGGGAGCCTGTTTACTGCGGTCATGTCAGGATTGTCCATTATATTGTCCACTGTCAGGAAGCCCCTCGACCCCTTGTGGGGGTCGAGGTTCAAAGGGGAGAGGGAAAAAGAATTTGTATTTATATAGTGTCTTTGACAATCTCAACATCTACAAAGAGTGTTAGAGTTGTTTCAAGTGTATACGAAGGGTGGTTACTATTGTAATGTAGGAAAGGCAAGAGCTAATTTACTCTTGGCAGGAGACCACAATATGACATAAACGACATGAACACACCTTGACTGAGGAATCTGTAATGTCCAGGACAAAGGTTCAAGTTCCAAGCTGTACATTGCTTTAATGGATTTAGCATTTTTAATATCCACCTGAGTGGAGGTTTGGGAGCTCGGTATAAAATCTCATCTGAACAATAGAATCTCTGACCACTGTATGCTCCCTGAGTGCTGCTTCTCGCACTACATGAACACTCAAGCAGTACTGCCCTTTTAGCACAACATCCCTCAGCACTGTCCCTCTGACAGTGCAGCACTCCCTCAGTACTGCCCCTCCGACAGTGTGGCACTCCCTCAGCACTGACCCTCCGACAGTGCGGCACTCCCTCAGTACTGCCCCTCTGACAGTGTGGCACTTACTCAGCATTGACCCTCTGACAGTGCGGCACTCCCTCAGCACTGACCCTCCCAACAGTGTGGCATTCCCTCAGTACTGCCCCTCCGACCAGTGTGGCACTTACTCAGCACTGACCCTCCCGACAGTGCAGTGCTCCCTCAGCGCTGACCCTCCGACAGTGCGGCGCTCCCTCAGCACTGACCCTCCGACAGTGCGGTGCTGCCTCAGCACTGACCCAAGGAAAGTGTGGGGCTCCCTTTGCACTGACCCTCCCAACAGTGCGACGCTCCCTCAGCACTGACCCTCTGACAGTGCGGCATTCCCTCAGTACTGCCCCTCCGACAGTGTGGCACTTACTCAGCGATGACCCTCCGACAGTGCAGTGCTCCCTCAGTGCTGACCCTCCCGACTGTGCGGGGCTCCCTCAGCGCTGACCCTCCGACAGTGCGGCGCTGCCTCAGCACTGACCCTCAGAAATTGCGGGGCTTCCTCTGCACTGACCCTCCCACAGTGCAATGCTCCCTCAGTGCTGACCCTCCGACAGTGCGGCGCTCTCTCAGCACTGACCCTCAGAAATTGCGGGGCCCTCTCAGCGCTGACCCTCCCTCGGTGCGGGGCTCCCTCAGCACTGACCCTCCGACAGTGCGGCGCTCTCTCAGCACTGACCCTCCCGACAGTGCGGCCCTCCCTCAGCACTGACCCTCCAACAGTGTGGCACTCTCTCTGCACTGCCCCTCCGACCAGTGTGGCACTTACTCAGCACTGACCCTCCCGACAGTGCAGTGCTCCCTCAGCACTGACCCTTCGACAGTGCGGCGCTCCGTCAGCACTGACCCTCCGACAGTGCGGCGCTGCCTCAGCACTGACCCTCGGAAAGTGTGGGGCTCCCTTTGCACTGACCCTCCCAACAGTGCGGCACTCCCTCAGCGCTGACTCTCCAACAGTGCGGCGCTCCCTCAGCACTGACCCTCTGACAGTGCGGCATTCCCTCAGGACTGCCCCTCCGACAGTGTGGCACTTACTCAGCGATGACCCTCCGACAGTGCAGTGCTCCCTCAGCGCTGACCCTCCCGACTGTGCGGGGCTCCCTCAGCGCTGACCCTCCGACAGTGCGGCGCTGCCTCAGCACTGACCCTCAGAAATTGCGGGGCTTCCTCTGCACTGACCCTCCCACAGTGCAATGCTCCCTCAGTGCTGACCCTCCCTCAGTGTGGGGCTCCCTCAGCACTGACCCTCCGACAGTGCGGCGCTCTCTCAGCACTGACCCTCCCGACAGTGCGGCCCTCCCTCAGCACTGACCCTCCGACAGTGTGGCACTCCCTCAGCACTGACCCTCCAACAGTGTGGCACTCTCTCTGCACTGACCCTCCGACAGTGTGGCACTCTCTCTGCACTGACCCTCCGACAGTGCGGGGCTCCCTCAGCACTGACCCTCCGACAGTGCGGGGCTCCCTCAGCACTGACCCTCCCGACAGTGCGGGGCTCCCTCACCACTGTACTGAGAGGGTTAATCTGGATTTTAAGTTCAGGACTCTGAAGAGGAACTTGAGCCCACACTTTGTAACTTGAATGAGGAGAGGGCTGCCCAGTGACCCAGAGCAGAGAGAATGTGAATCACTTGACCACAGTTCATCACTTTCTGTGGGGACTTTTATTGGTTTTTTTTACTCCTTTCTTTGTTTTCACTATATATCTGTTGTCCTGCCCACATCACAAGGTAAACCAACTCCCTCCAAAGGGGTCTGTCCCCCAATCATCAATGTCTTTAATGGCAGAAGTTGGTAGGCTAATACAAGTTCCTACTCCTGTCTGTCTGTACGACAGGAGGAGCGTCTTACTCTTTTCAGAGGCTGTTGAGTGGCTGCATGTTTGCAACACTTAGCACAACTAAGGAATTCCAGGAATGTGGAGAATGTGGCTTCCAGATCTCTAAATCCATTTTAGTTCATTTTAATCATTTTGTTTGTATCTTTGTTGAATGAATTTCCCACTGTTCCACAGGACTTTGCCTTCTCTGTCATTTTAAATAAATCCTCCCATGACCAGTCTCAAATCCTGAATGAGAGAATACATTTCAACATTTCTCTGTGGGAAGTAATGACCGTTTTGTGATTACACTTGGAATTCTGCCTTAGCAGAATCCGGGAATCGGGAGATCTGAGTGGGACAGTCCATTTTCTTTTTGTTACTTTGAGAGCACAGTGATACTGGAGCTGTATTTACAGGCCAGCCAACATGTGGTCCGCGAGCTGCTGCTGCTGATCCCAAACTGTTGACAGGAGGCAGTTCCAGGATATTGAATTTATAATATTGAGTTGTAATTGTTATAATATTGAGTTTGGCACAAGTAGAGGTTGATGGGTTTGATCTTTATAGTTTTTATCATCTTTCAGAGACCAGGTTACAAAGAGATCACCACTGGGAACTAAACATTCAAGGGCATGTGACTTCCCAAAAGTACAGGCCAGCAGGAAAGGGTGGTGGGGTAGCTTTGTTAGTATAGAATGGCATAATTATTATAGCAAGAAGTGATCTTTGATTCGAGGATATGGAATCCATATGAGTGAAGGTAAACAATTACAAGGGTGGAAGACTCTGATGGAGCTAGTCCATAAACCTTTCATAGTGGCTATACTGAAAATGTGTTGCTGGTTAAAGCATAGCAGGTCAGGCAGCATCCAAGGAACAGGAAATTCGACGTTTCGGGCATAAGCCCTTCATCAGGAATGACTGAAGGGCAAAGAATAAATCAGGAGATATTGAGGGTATGTAACAAAAAGGCAAAAGTGGGTACTGCAGATGCTGGAAATCAGAGTCTAGATTAGAGTGGTGCTGGAAAAGCACAGCAGGTCAGGCAGCATCCGAGGAGTAGTAACAAAAAACAATATAGTAATTGTGAGTTTCAACTTGATGTAGATTAAGAAATGCATCGGCAGAAGCAGCCACGAGGAAGAATTAATTGTGTATTTGGGACAATTTCCTCTAACAATATGTTCTGGTACCAACCAAGCTATTTTAGACCTCTTGATGTGTAATGAGATGGGTTAAATAAATTAACTCGGAATAAAAGATCCTGCAGAAAACAGGAAAGCATAACACAGTAAAATGTAGCCTTCAGTTTGAAAGTGAGATTCTTGAGTCTGAATCACCTGTGCTAAACTTAAATAAGAGCAATTGCATAAGAATGGAGTAGGCAAGGAATTCAGCAGAAAGGATGATTGGGGACCAATGGCAGACATTTATGAAAATAGTTCCTGATCACAATGTGAAAACACTATCTCTTTAAGAGGTGTATTTTTTCCTGTTTTATGAAGAAAGGTTGAGACAGAGGTAGAGAGTGGTCTGCTTCGAGTCAATAAGGTAAACTGCTTGAGAGGCCTTGTGGTTTTTATGAAGTTGGAACAATAGAAGCAGCCTGAATGGGTGGAGTCAAGCTCCCACACAACCAGGACTTTTAGTTTAGCTTTCAGTAGCTTTTGGGTTTGTGAAAACAGTTACATCTCCATCCCTTTGCGACAGTTAAACTATAGGGTTCTTTTCCTCTTGCTAGAATTGCATATGAGATAATTATTTTACTAATTTTGCCTTTGCTAAGGGTGTCTTTATGGGCTGTTACCTCATTGAAACAATAGCTATTTAGTGGTTAACTAATTTATTATTCTGTTACATTTTCCAATAGAGTTAAAGTTATACCAATCTTTCTTTCTTACTTTTGTTTGTATTTTAACTATAGTATATGAATAAAGTGGGAGAAAGTGAAGACTGCAGATGCTGGAGATCAGAGATGAAAAATGTGTTGCTGGAAAAACACAGCATGCGAGGCAGCATCCGAAGAGCAGGAGAATCAACGTTTCGGGCATAAGCCCTTCTTCAGGAATGAGGAGGGTGTGCCAAGCAGGCTAAGATAAAAGGTAAAGGGGGGCGGGGGGAATTTGGGGGAGGGGCACTGGGAATACGATAAGTGGAAGGAGGTGAGGGTGAGGGTGATAGGCTGGAGTGGGGGTGGGGGTCGAGAGGTCGGGAAGAAGATTGCAGGTCAAGAGGGCGGTGCTGAATCCGGGGATTGGGACTGAGATAAGGTGGGGGGAGGGGAAATGAGGAAGCTGGAGAAATCGCCTCCCCCCACCTTGTCTCAGTCCCAACCCCCGGATTCAGCACCGCCCTCTTGACCTGCAATCTTCTTCCCGACCTCTCCGCCCCCAACCCCTCTCCGGCCTATCACCCTCACCCTCACCTCCTTCCATCTATCGTGTTCCCAGCATCCCACCCCCAAATTCCCTCCCCTCTACCTTTTATCTCAGGCTGCCTAGCACACCCTCCTCATTCCTGAAGAAGGGCTTATGCCTGAAACGTCGATTCTCCTGCTCTTCGGATGCTGCCTGACCTGCTGCGCTTTTCCAGCACCACACTTTTCAGCTCATGTATGAATAAAGTATTTGCTTCAAGACTAATAGTTTGACCAATTGAATTGCATCTGGAACATAACACCTGGTACTTGTATTTAAAGTAACAAAAACATTAGGACTATGTCCATGGCATGTTTTGAGGGGGTTTGGTCTGGTCCATAATAACAAGAAAGATCTATCACCGTGAGGAAGAAGGATTTGAGAAAGGGGACAAACTGAGCCCGCTTATCCGAGGAAGTTGAGAACAGCATCAAATTGGAAGAAAAAGCAGACAAGGTGTCCCAGATTAGTGTCCCAGATTAGTGTCCCAGATTAGTGGGAAGCCAAAGGATGGGATGCTTCATTTTAAAAAAAATGATGATTTGTGTCATATATAGTCAGATGATTGTGAAGGTGTTTAGCACGCTTGCCTTCATTGCTCAGTACTTTGAGTAGAGGAGCTGGGACGTCATGTTGAGGTTGTACAGGACATTGGTGAGGCCTCTTCTGGAATACTGTGTCCAGTTATAGTCATCCTGTTGTAGGAAGGATATTATGAAACTGGAGAAGGTTCAGAAGAGGCTTACCAGGATGTTGGTGGGTACGGAGAGTTTGAGTTTATAACTCAAGGCTGGGACAACTTTCACTGGAGTGTTGGAGGTTGAGGAGTGACCTTATGGAAGTTTGTAAAATAATGAGAGGTTACTGTATAGGTAGAGTTAATGGTAGTTGTCTTTTTCCTAGGATGGGGGGTTTCAAGACTAGACACATATTTATAAGATGAGAGGAGAGAGATTTAAATAAGACATGAGGGGCAAATTCTTAACACAAAGGGTAGTGCACATGTGACATGAACTTGCTGAGGAAGGGTTGGGTGTGGGTACAATTACACCTTTTGAAAAACATTTAGATAAGGACATCAGTAGGAACTGTTTGGAGGGATATGGGCCAGGAGCAGGCAGGTGGGACTGGTTTAGTTTGGGATTGTGTTTGGCATGGACTGGTTGGAGTGAAGGGTCTGTTTCTGGGCTGTATGACTCTATGACAACAAATATGAGTCAGAGAATAAACTTTGTGGGTGAACTAGCAAGTAATATTGAAACAGACTGTCAAAGTTTTTAACAAATATATAAAATGGAAGCCAGAAAGGGAACACAGAACATTTTAGATTAGATTAGATTCTCTACAGTGTGGAAACAGGCCCTTCAGCCCAACAAGTCCACACTGCCCCTCCAAAGAGAAACCCACCCAGACCCATTCCCCAACTCTATATTTACTCCTGATTAACACACCTAACACTGTGTGTAATTTAGCATGGCCAATTCACCTGACCTGCACATCTTTGGATTGTGGGAGGAAACTGGAGCCCCGGAGGAGAATGTGCAAAACTCCACACAGACAGTCACCCTGAGGCCGGAATTGAACCTGGGACCCTGGTGCTGTGAAGCAACAGTGCTAACCACTGAGCCATCATGCTGCCCCTCTTTGAGAATGCGGCTTGGGAAATAATAATAGGGAACTAGATAGAGACATTGGAGTTGGATAAATAATTTACTTCAGTCTTCACAGTAGAGGGTATGAATAGCATTCCCAAAATTTAAAATAATCAAGGTGCAGAGGGGGAGAGGAATGCATCCAATAACTGTCACCAGGGAGACTAATTGAGCCAGAGGCTGATACGCCCCCTGCAGCTGATTCCATCCTAGGATTTTAAATGAAAACTGAAGCATAAAGGGAGATGGGAATCCTAATTCAGGAATCTCCTTCAGGTTAGTATATACAGGTTAATGTATCCAGGTTAATGTATACAGGTTAACATACAGG
Source organism: Hemiscyllium ocellatum (assembly GCF_020745735.1). Lineage (NCBI taxonomy): Eukaryota > Metazoa > Chordata > Chondrichthyes > Orectolobiformes > Hemiscylliidae > Hemiscyllium > Hemiscyllium ocellatum. The sequence continues at coordinate 2,855,936 of NC_083431.1, read as the reverse complement.
TTGAATTGGCCGTTAGGAAGGCAAGTGCAGTGATAGCATTCCTTTCAAGAACACACGAGAAAAGCTGTGCTGCTGAGGCTGGGCAAAGCTCTGGTCAGGCCGTATTTGGAACATTGTCAGCTGTTGTGGGCCCCCTATTTAATGAAGGATGTGCTGGCCTTGGACGGGTCCAGAGGAGGTTTATAAGAATGACCCCGGGGTTGAGGGGCTTGTCATAGGAGCACTCTGGGTCTGTACTTGATGGAGCTTAGAAGGATGGAGGGGGGAATCTAATTAAAAGTTACAGAATACTGAGAGGCCTGGATAGAGTGGACGCAGAGAAGATATTTCCATTCATCAGAGAGACTAGGACCTGAGGGCACAGCGTCAGGGTGAAGGGATGGCCCTTTAGAACTGAGAGGAGGGGGAATCTCTTCAGTCAGAGGGTAGTGAATGTGTGGAAATCATTGCCAGAGAGAGCTGTGGGAGGCCAAATCGTTGGGTGTCTAAGACAGAGATAGGTTCTTGATTAGAAGGGGATCATGAGTTAGAGGGAGAAGGCAGAAGAATAGGAGTGAGAAACATAACAGCCATGATTCAATGGTGGAGTAGACTTGATGGGCTGAATGGCCTAGTTCTGCTCCTATATCTAATGGTCTAATGATGTAGATACAGAGACACCATAATCTTCCATAAATCCTTAGATTCTAGAAAAGTCCCAGAGGATTAGCGAACTGTCAATGTGAAAGGGAGGGAGACAAGAACAGGTAACTGTCAGTCACTTAGCTTAATACCTGTCATTGGGAAAAGGTTATTCTTTTTGAAAGGCTGAAATACGACATTTAGCCATTCACAGTCTGATCAAGCAGAGTCAACATGGCTTCAAGAAGGAGGAATCGGGCCTGCCATTTATTAGACTGCTCTGTAGTTGAGTATATCTTCCCAGATCTGCCCTGCCCTTGAAGTCACTGTTCAGAGAACTTCATGGTGTTTTACTTGGAGATCCTGGAGCACGAATGCTCGGTGGAAGGTGATAGGGATTCTTTCTGTTGGAGGTGGCCATTGCCTGGCAATTCCAAGGAGCGAGTGTCACCCACGTGTGATATTCCAGGTTTTGGGTGCCCTCTCACTGCACATCTGTCCTTTCCCATCATGAAGGCACCTATTTGTTCTGAAGTAGTGACCACTGATGTCAGTCATGCTGGTACTTTGGCCAAGTGTGTGTTGACCATTTGAGGGTACAACAATGAAAGCTGACCAAACAAGAGCTTCACTGAACAGATGCAGTCCATCTGCACAGCAAATGGTCAACAGGCCTAGAGACACTTCCTCTCTGTCATCCAGGATGGCTGTGGCTAAGTCTGGCTTTACATTGTACAGTGGTAGAGAGTTGGTGACTGCATTGAAAGCTGGGATCCTCTGATCTGTATCGGACTCTGGACTGATGTGGTTTTCATTACCAGGCCCGTGATTTTCTAAAGATCGAATACGCTGCTGAGACTGTCAGCACAACGAACTCCCAGTTTCTGAATTGTACTACTTTTTGGTTCAAGCATTGAGTAAACAGGTCATTGTTAAGCTATATTCAGTTTCAACTTAGTCATAGATTGTTTGAGAGGGTGAGTACAATATACTGAGAGTACACTACCTCCCTCCAGGGGGTTACTACCCTCATTTCCGGATCATATACTCTGGGTGAACATTTCATTGGAGGCACCATCCCATCCGAGAGCAATAGGCATCATATTGCAGAGGTAAGGAGTGGCCCAGACTTTGTCCTATGGCTCTTTGCCCTCTGAGTGCTGAAGGTGGTCAAACTTCACTGTTGAGAAATCATTGGAGAAGCGGAAGGAACGAGAGGAAATTTGAGAGAGTGTCTCCTGGACTTATCATTGCAGGTTCGATACTAACACATGAGGCAAATGGCCCTGTGCAAACTTTGGACAGAGTAATATCTGAACTTGTGATCCCACGTCCTCAGTCACACTCTTTTCCCACCCTTCTCTCCTTTTCTCGTTCCTGTTCATCCTGAACTCTCTTCTGCCTCTTCCTTTATTGTTTTACTTTTTTTCTCTCTTTTCTCCATTTTTATTTACCTCATGTCAGTTTGCTGTAGACTGACTGAGATTGATCACTGTGATAAGTCAACAATTCTATTATAATTGTGCTAACATATTAACAGCAGGATGGTCAGAGCCAAGCAAAATGGACCTGGGTCTTTATCATATTCAATGGGTTTGTTGTTCTTGCTGCTGCCTATCCCGTGCTCCTTCCCTCGAGATTGATTGATTGCATGAGTTGTGTAAAGTGCATATAAGCCAGTCCATACATTGACATAGTGTCCTGTAGGCACAATTCAGTTAGACACTGGTTAAAATGTAATGGCTGTGATCGCCAGCTTCCTCAGTGAAATGCTTGGCACTAAGACTATCTGATGAAACCATCTGTTGAATCTTGTTCTTGTTGTTTCAGTTGTTCTGTGTCAGGGATCACATTCCTCTGAACCTTAGGTGGTGACGGTCTTTTTAGTAAAACATTTGAAGGTCCTCCAGATTCTCACCCACTGTCTGTCTGTCTGTCTGTGTGTCTGTCTGTCTGTGTGTCTGTCTGCTGTCCAAACATGTATAGACAGATGACAGTGAATGTGCCCATGCAGGTCTGTATGGTTACACTGTGTGCAAGGCCTTTTGTATCTGTAATTACATGCCTATGTAAAACGGTATGTAGAGATAATTCTGTACATGAGGGTAAATGCAAACCGATGTGTGTATAATCTCCTGTGTATTATATATAAAATAAATTGGCTTGCTCCTGAAATTTAGAGGCTCTCATGTTGGAGATTGTTGGCACTGAACTAACTCACCTATATCCAAGTCCATTTCACCTTCGGGCTGTCCATTACTTCACCCCTTAGAGCATTTAGTTTACTGGCATCTGTCGGAGGGTCAGTGCTGACAAAGTGCCGCACTGTCGGAGGGTCAGCGCTGAGGGAGTGCCACACTGTCGGAGGGTCCGCGCTGAGGGAGTGCGGCACTGTCAGAGGGTCAGTGCTGAGGGAGTGGGCACTGTCGGAGGGTCAGTGCTGAGGGAGTGCCGCACTGTCAGAGGGTCAGTGCTGAGGGAGTACTACCTGTTCCACTGGTGCATGTTGTTGTTCAAGATCTCCCTGTACGAGCAGAAATTGGAAGTTTTCCCAGGTGTCTTTGACAATATTCTTTTCTGTTCAAAGCACAAACAGTTGTGAACTGATAATTCATCTCAGCAGTGTTAATGGGATCTTACAGTCACAATTCATTGAAACCTTGCACTGGATGTTGAGTGCTGTCAGGTTCTATAGAAATGCAAACTCAGTCCTTGTTCCAAACCTGTTTCCCTTTTATCTCCATTTCTGGCTCAGTTGCAGTAAAGGGCACTGACACATCAGTTAGTTCTGTTGTTGAACCATGCCTGGGATCTTTTTTGCTGTCCCAATAAAACTGGTTTATTTACAGAAGAGATAATTATTAAAATGAACTGGCAGTTTTCTCCTCCAATCAGACTGGGGCCAATGGTCCTGATTGAAGTCCAAGGTGTTTGTTTGATTTCATAGAATCTCACAATGTAGCTAGTGGAGTTGGGAGTCAGTGAGTGTATTCATAGCCAGTGCCCTCCTGGAGGACACTTTCCTGATGTTATAGTACAGACTTCCAACATTCACTCATTATCGAATGTGTTGTCCCTGTCCTGGGAGTGTTTGATGGGGACAGTGTAGAGGAAGCTTTGCTCTGTATCTAACCCTGTGCTGTCCCTGTCCTGGGGGTGTTTGATGGGGGACAGTGTAGAGGAAGCTTTACTCTGTATCTAACCCTGTGCTGTCCCCATCAGAGATTGTAGGACTCTTAACACCTGGGTAGAAAGCATTCAATTCCCCTGCAATGATATCGTGGCCTGAGAGTGTTTAATCTTGTTTCTGTGGTGTTTGTAGCATTTTGAAAGTTCAACAATATGTCTTTCTATTGCTGACCACGAGGCTGAGTGGTGGAGGATGTTGATATGAACTTGGCTCATTGTCCCTCTCCATGAAGTCAGGAAAGTTGCATCTTAGCCCCTGCTCCACCTGATTTGCCACTGAGAGTCTTGTTTGAAAGGTTGGTCCTTATGGAATCTCCTTTTAGCAACATAGTCAAAGCTGTTACGATGGTTAGCAGGGCGATGTTTTGAATACAAAATAGTTTTGTATTGTTGTACCTGCTGACAGGTACTACATTACCTGCTGTACCTGGATCATGTTTGCAATGGCACCTTTCTTGCTCAGTAATGGTGTGTAACCTGACTGAGTGTATTTTAATATTTGATGGTGCTTCTGTTGACTTGCTGTGTTTCGTTTGACCTATCCTTGTAAGTAGCAGGAGGACAGCTTACTGTGAATAATTGAAGGGTCAATGTTTGCAAACCCCACTATATTTCCCTTTCTCTCTCTCTCGCTCTCTCTCTCTCTCTCTCGCTCTCGCTCTCTCTCTCTCGCTCTGTTTCTTTCTTCAGTATTTGTTTGGTGTTCAGTCCTGGGGTAATTCAGAATTCCATTCGCAATGCTCAGGACAAACCTTTGCTTGATCTCTACTTCTCACATCTACCCTCATCTTTCTGTCTGCCTCTCCCTTCCTTGCTCTATCACCATTGCAATGAATAGGGACTTGGTTGGTACTTAAGAAGGAAAAGGAGAAGGCATTGGGTCATTTTGAGTGTAGTCCACCATTTTGTAAGAACAAGAACGATTGTCTATCTCAACTACATCCTCCCACCAGATCTCCACGTCTAACTCCCAGGTTCTGTATGGCTGCACTTGGCTGCAGATTGTCAGGTACTGCACTGACTAACTCATGCTCAGCTACAGTCTTTATTGAACAACTTTATTTATACGTTTCCTACAGAGAGGGCATTGTAACAGAATGCTCAGGTTTTGCTTTTAAAGCCGACCAATCAGAGAGCTAAGTTGGACCGAGCGTTTCCCATTGCAGGTGTTCATACCAAGCAGCCCTATCCCAAGGTACAACCTCCCATTCCTCAATGTCTGACTCTGAATATTATGGATGTTGGTACATGGAATGCACTGAAATGGGTCAAATGCTTTCAGTCTGAAAGTCTGTGTTTCTGGTGTTTTATAATGTTTGAGAATTTATAAAGTTTTAATCTCAGCTGGCATTAGTTGTTGGGTATCTCAGACTGCTAATAATCAGCTGATGTAGGAGTTAGTCATCAGTGCTGCCTGGTACACATCTTTAGAACTGTGACAATTAGACAGTGACTGGGAAGAGGCCATACTAGACTCTGCCACCTAAACACTGAATTCTGTAAGACAGCAGTAAGTTCTGAGTGCAGACTTTGAGCAGCACAGAGAAACAATAAATACCTCACAAAGAAATGAAGACCTGCATTTTAATAACACTATTTTTATTTGTTCATGGGATGCAAGTATCGATGGTGGGTCCAGTATTTATTGCCCCTTCCTTAGTTGCCCCTTGAGAAGGTGGGGGTGAGCTGCCTTCTTGAACCTCTGCAGTCCATGTGCTGTGGGTTGACCCACAATGTCCTTGGGGAGGGAGTTCCAGGATAAAGACCCAGTGACAGTGAAGGAATGGCGAAATGTTTATAACTCGGGATGGTGAGGGGCTCGGAGAGGAACTTGCAGGGGGTGGTGTTCCCATGTATCTGCTGCCCCTTGTCTTTCTAGATGGCAATGGTTGTGGTTTAGGGAGGTGCTGTCTGAGCATCTTTAGTGAATTTCTGTGGTCCATCTTGTAGATAGCACACACCGCTGTGACTGAGGGAGTGACTGTTGTTGAATATGGTATTTGTATGTTCTATGTTCTATGTTCAAGCAGGCATCTTCAGATGTTGAGCTTTCTCAGTGTTGTTGGAACTGGATTGATCTAGGCCAGTGAGAAGTATTCCATCACAACCACTTTGCCAGCTACCATGTCCCAAAGGGTCTTGCAGTCAATACTTTGCCTTTTAATTTTAGTAACTGTTATAATGTAGGAAACAAAGCAACACATTTTATCCGGCTTTCAGTGGTTTCCCAGAGGTAATAAAGGTACCAACGAAGGTTTCAGTAGCAAATAAATGGAGAGGGAGGTGGAGTCAGGGGGATGCTGTGGAACTGGCTTAGTGGGTGGAGAAATTGTCATCATCAGACATGTGAAATGTGGCAGTAATTTTGTAAGAAGTTTGGTTCAGTCTCAGTTCCCAAGTCTTTCATTTGTTTTTATTGCTTTTCTTTAATTACTCCATGCTTCAATCACGTAACAATTCAGTACTTGCAATAATCCTCAACAAATTCCTGAAACCCCTCTGTTAGCTACAATTTTAAACTGCTTATATTTCATAACTGATGATCCAAAAAATCTTTGCTAATTCAGTCAAATAACTTTAAAATCTTCAAAGAATTTCTCTTTTGTCTGCGCTGTTCTAGAAGAGAGAATTTCCATATCTTTCATTTCTCCACCTTATACCATGTACTGTTACTCAGCCAACTCTCTATCCTCGATGCTGCGTTTCCTCCTGAATCATCTCTTTGAACTTTGGCATCTCGGGAAGGAAGGACCTTGAGTCCCAGCTGAAAATCCACACGTTGCAAACCTTCCATTCTCTTCAAAAATCAGTCACCTTCTTCAAACTTGTTAAACAGACTGTACAATGCATTTTAAATAAATGTGTCAAATTAAAAATCAAAAGAAATGTTTTATTTTGAATTTAGAAAGCAAAAAGATAATCCTATGGCATCACCTCGGCAGACAGTGAGAGAAAGATGGTGTGGTGTGAGTTAGGAAGCAGGAATTCAAAGAGGGATCACGTTTGAGACATGATGAGGAGTGAGAGGATGTTATGACTGAGGGAAGTGAATAGGATGGGAGATCTGAGATCCTTGGACACAATGAGTTAATGTGGATAAAACTAGATCTTGGGAAGGGGCCACGACATTGATACTATCTTGGCCACAATATTCCGTCCAGGAAGCTGAGTACATCCTGACACACAAACCGAACTCTCAGGCTCTGGGAAAAAGGTCAAATGCTGGCCATGGACAAAGGTGTAAGAGCATGGCTTTTCCCCCACACTCGGAGCCAAAGCGATTGGCCTTCAGTGGATTTGTACACTCCGGCAGAAAGCTCAAACAAGGGCAGAGGGATTGGTTTTAGGGATTGATGTAGGGCTAAGGGGACAGCAGGGCGATTGGATTAGTTTGATACAGGGCTATAATGACAATAATATTGAAAACTGTTGTCTCTAACATAAATAATCTGAGGTGCTTCAGAAGAACATTGAGAAAAAGACATTAAGGTACACTTCCATACACAGCAAGATCTCATAAACAGCAATGTGATAATGATCAGACATTCTGTTTTTGGAATGATGATTCAGGAATGAGTATTGACCCTCAGTCACAAGTGAAAACCCCTCTGCACCTCAGTCAGCCTCATGGATGTCTTGTATCCTCCTGAGCTAACTGGTGGGCCATGGTTTAATGTCTCATCAGAAAGATGGTGTTTCTGATGGTGCAGCCCTGAGGAAGGCTTTCAGTAGCAGAGAAGCAGAAATCAAGTCAATTTTATGTTATGGGAATGAGATCGACAATCCAGGTGGTGGTTCAGATAGATGGTCAGACCTCATCTCCGGATTACACACCAGGCTGCACACAATTTGAATTAGTTGCAGACACTTTCCAGTGAGACAGATGGAGCCAGGAACTGGGGAGCAGAAGCATTAACAGAGATGGAAACATTATCTTCAGTCCTCCCAAAATTCCATGCTAAGGGAAGGAAGTCAGTGTTAGTTTGGAATTCATCAAGCTTTTTTGGACTAATTCCTAATTAAACTCTATAAGGAGCAGGAGACAATGTGTACGTGTGTAAATAGAAGACTGCATATCTGTGTCAATAATTTATTGTTTAATGCATTTTGAGTGCAACGTAGTCATCATGCAAAAATCACACCTTTATTTCTGTTATAGAGTCATATTCATAGAGATGTACAGCATGGAAACAATCCAACCCATCCATGCCGACCAAATGTCCCAACCCAATCTCATTCCACCTGCCAGCACCCGGCCCATATCCCTCCAAACTCTTCCTATTCATATACCCATCCAGATGCCTTTTAAATATTGCAATTGTACCAGCCTCCACCACTTCCTCGGGCAGCTCATTCCATACACATACCACCCTCTGCGTGAAAAAGTTGCCCCTTAGGTCTCTTTTATATCTTTCCCCTCTCACCCTAAACCTATGCCCCTCTAGTTCAGGGAAAAGACCATGTCTGTTTATCCTATCCTTGCCCCTCATGATTTTATAAACCTCTATAAGGTCACCCCTCAGCCTCCGACGCTCCAGGGAAAACAGCCCCAACCTGTTCAGCCTCTCCCTGTAGCTCAGATCCTCCAACCCTGGCAGCATCCTTGTAAATCTTTTCTGAACCCTTTCAAGCTTCACAACATCTTTCCAATAGGAAGGAGACCAGAACTGCACGCAATATTCCAACAGTGGCCTAACCAATGTCCTGTACAACCGCAACATGACCTCCCAACTCCTGTACTCAATACTCTGACCAATAAAGGAAAGCAGACCAAACGCCGCCTTCACTATCCTATCTACCTGTGACTCCACTTTCAAGGAGCTATGAACCTGCACTCCAAGGTCTCTTTGTTCAGCAACACTCCCTAGGACCTTACCATTAAGTGTATAAGTCCTGCTAAGATTTGCTTTCCCAAAATGCAACACCTCGCATTTATCTGAATTAAACTCCATCTGCCACTTCTCAGCCCATTGGCCCATCTGGTCCAGATCCCATTGTAATCTGAGATAACTTTTTTCATTGTCCACTACACCTCCAATTTTGGTGTCATCTGCAAACTTACTAACTATCCTTCTTATGCTCATATCCAAATCATTTATATAAATGATGAAAAGTGCAGGACCCAGCACTGATCCTTGTGGCACTCCACTGGTCACAGGCCTCCAGTCTGAAAAACAATCCTCCACCACCACCCTCTGTCTTCTACCTTCGACCCAGTTCTGTATCCAAATGGCTAGTTCTTCCTGTATTCCATGAGATCTAACCTTGCTAACCAGTCTCCCATGGGGAACCTTGTCGAATGCCTTACTGAAGTCCATATAGATCACATCTACTGCTCTGCCCTCATCAATCCTCTTTGTTAGTACTTCAAAAAACTCAGTCAAGTTTGTGAGACATGATTTCCCACACACAAAGCCATGTTGACGATCCTTAATCAGTCCTTGCTTTTCCAAATACATGTACATCCTGTCCCCCTGGATTCCCTCCAACAACTTGCCCACCACCGATGTCAAGCTCACTGGTCTATAGTTCCCTGGCTTGTCCTTACCACCCTTCTTAAACAGTGGCACATTAGCCAACCTTGTTATAGACCTTTTGTGTGACATTTAAAATCATCATCTTGTTGCCAACTCCATTGATGTATCGTACCCCACCCTGGTACAACACAGCTGTTGGTTGCGTCTGACAGTTCACGTGCGCAATAATGTGGAAATTTCACACAGTCACTGTTCCACTTTACTGACACCACTCCCAACACTGAAATCATCCTGCACAGAACCTTGTGGATTATTTCCCGTTACTAATCTTTCAGGATGTCCCATCTTGCCTTTGACATTCTTTTGTGACTAACTTCCTGAGTTAGGAACTATTTTAATAATGTCTGGCTACATGTCAGTATCCGGTGTCAGGAGACATCCACTTGAGGAATATCCTTTTTTACCTAGTCTCAGTATCTGTGTGGAACTGATGGCTCAGAGAGTGAGTGAGACTTGACTGAACCGAGACAAGGTGCCTTGTTAAATGGGGATTTGTAATATCAGGTTGATTGAACTCTCAGGATAGAAACTAGGAATACTTATGAATATGGAAGAGGGAATATTGGCTCCCCTTCTCTAATACATTCTCAGTCAGTTGCAGAAAATATTTTTATTTCTTTTTTAGTAGACAGTTATCACTCTTCAATGAAAATGTAATTTACTAGAAAATGATGCAGTTAATTAAGGTTTTCGTGAGTGGAAGAAAGAAGAATTTTTACGACCTGTTAATCCCAAGAAAAATAATGAAAGTGCACTAGTGACCATGCACAAATACAGGTAATGGGTTTTACAAGGAAAGGAGGGGGTCTACTGCGAACAGGAAGATAAAAGCACAGGCAGTTTAAAAGTTCTTAGAGTCATAGAGCGGGGAAATAGACCCTTCAGTCCACCTCGCCACACTGACCAGACCTTGTCCCATTTGTCAGCATTTGGCCCACTTTCCTTTAAACCCTTGCTATTCATAAACTCATGCAAATGTCTTTTAAATGTGAGTGTACCCACCTCCATCACTTAGTTCCTCTGGCAGCTTATTCCACACACGCACCACCCCCTGTGTGAAAGAGTTGCCCCTCAGGTCCTCCCTCTCCTTAAACCTATGCCTTCTAGTTTTGGACCTCCCCCACCCAGAAAAGACTTTGTCTGTTTATGCCGCTCATGACCTTATAAAACCTCTATAAGGTCACTGCTTAGCCTCTGAGGCTCCAGGGGAAATGAACCCAGCCTATCCAGCTTCTCCCAATAGCTCAAACCCTCCAGTCCTGCAACATCCTTGTAAATCCTTTCATCACCCTCTCAAATTTAACAACATCCTTCCTGTAGAAGGGAGACCAGAACTGTATGCAGTATTCTAAAAGTAACCTCACCAACATCCTGTACAGCCGCAACATAACCTACAAAATGCTGCCTCCATCATCCTGACATCTCCAGAGAGGAGTTCCAGCTGATAAACCCATTATACCAAGCAAGCCTCTGAAATGTGGCTCATGTGTATATTCATGAGTCTACTCCTCCTGTCTTTCCAAACTGAACTCTCCGTAGACCAACCTTTTAATTTCCAATACAAACTTATCATGTAAGTCTAACTGAACCAAAATGTGAATTTGCTGATGCTGCTTTAGTGATCTAGTGTGCTGTCTTTGGAGGAAATGATAATTCCATTGCAAGCAGATTTTGTATATCTCATACTAATTTACCAAAATTTACCTCAGTCTGTGATCAGGTGATCATGCAGCCATTTTGTCTGTAAAGGTCCTTTGTGAAAAAGCAGTTTAGTCCACAAAGGTGTTGGGGATTAAAAATTGAAGTAAAATTTGATTGACGTAGAATAGGAATAGTAATGACATTGTGTTATAATAATGTAGACGGAACTTTACGGTGTAGACAGTGTAGAGGGAGCTTTACTCTGTATCCAGCCCATGCTGTCCCTGTCGTGGGGAGTGTTTGACAGGGGGCAGTGTAGAGGAGCTTTACTCTGTATCCAGCCCAAGCTGTTCCTGTCCTGGTAGTGTTGATGAGGGGACAGTGTAGAAGGAGCTTTGCTTTGTATCCAGCCCAAGCTGTCCGTGTCCTGGTAGTGTTGATGAGGGGACAGTGTAGAGGGAGCTTTACTCTGTATCTAACCCCGTGCTGTCCCTGTCCTGGGGAGTGTTTGATGGGGACAGTGTAGAGGGAGCTTTACTCTGTATCTAACCCCATGCTGTCCCTTCCTGGGAGTTTTTGATAGGGACAGTGTAGAGGGAGCTTTACTCTGTAACTAACCCTGTGCTGTCCCTGTCCTGGGAGGGTTTGATAGGGACAGGGTAGAGGGAGCTTTATTGACACGACAATGATGTGTGTAGAGTCTCTCCCTAATCTGAGCTAAGGGTCTGGTCGAGCCAGACAGGAAGCAGTCGATGATTGCTTCCAGAGAGAACATTCCGATCCACTGTGTGTTGCTCACTAACATCAAGCTCAAGCTTTAGAGAACAGGAAGAATGTGCTGGAACTGATTAAGCCGGTGCTCTATGGGCTGAGCTGTTTTCCCCAGTGTCTGCAGGAAAGCAGGGTGTTAGTGTGTTTTCAATGCAATTGCAAAGCTGCACCTAGTTCATTATTCTAACCTGAACATTTTGTTCTATCTGATGATTTAGAATGAAAGTCTGATGGCCATAGTTTGGTTCTGCTCTGATTGTCGCTTGTTTGTTTGTCTGATTAATGATGAGTGTGAGTGTGAGTGTTTTTTAGGAAGGGGGCAGAGGCAGGGGCAAAGTGTACATAAACTGGGGATGCGATGGCAGTGCTATGTGCTGCTTCCTGCTAACAGGGGTCTCATTAGGTGACCAGGTTAGATTTTCTTTGAGCAGGGGAATTGCATTAAAGATGATTTTGATTATAATCTTTGAAATTGCACGCAACACTTTGAAACCATTTTGGGGATTCCAGTTCTAAGTTTCATTGTAAATTGCTGACTCTTTAACAAGTATGTTTTTTCCAGACTCCTTTTATTCTGTGATTTGCAAAGGTAAACATTCAGCTATTGTAAATCAGATATGATTTATTTTACATGAGGGAGTCTGTTGTCCTTTATCTATTGTGACAACACTTAATTATCTTAACATTTTCCTCTCTTTCGAACATTGGAGCTTTAGCTTTTACTTTTATAGTCAATTTTTTTTTATTTAATTGAGAAACTGAGATTGAGTACCAAGGAATGTGAGGTGGAGAAAGTTAGAGATCCAACTGTGGAACGCTCAGCCAGACAGACCACTGGAAGCAGCTTCAATGGTAACGTTCAAAACAGGAATGGATAAATATTGAAATGAAGAAATTCACAGGATCATGGGAAAACGGTAGGGAGAGTTGATCCAATTCAATAACTCACAGACCCAGGACAGACCTGATCGGCTAAATAGTTGTACAATTATGTGATTCTCAGGTGGTTAGCTGTGAACATAATTTTTCCCAGTTACTATTTTACCTCCTCCAGGGCTGTGGATGTAGTTTATATGGGCTTTAGTAAGGCATTTGATAAAGTCCCACCTGGCAGATTGGTACAAAAATCACATGGGATTTGGGGTGGGCTGGGGATGGATACAAAACTGGCTTGGTCATAGAAGACAGAGGGTAGCGGTGGAAGGGTTTTTTTCAGAATGGAGACCAGGACCTAGTGGTGTTCCACAGGGATCAGTCTTGGGTCTTTGTTGTTTATAGTATATATAAATGATATGGGAGAAAATATAGGTGATCTGATTAGGAAGTTGCAGATGCCATGAAGATTGGTGGAGTTGCTGATAGTGTCGACGATTGTGAAAGGATAGAACAGGATATAGATTGGTGACTTGGACATAGAAATGGCAAATTATGCTTTTACGTCCTGTAGCAAGCAGATTCAGTTCAGAAAAATAAAAAAATCCATACCAATATAAGGACAGTTAAGTTTTGGTAGTCTCCAGGCTATCAGAGCTGGAAAGAAGTCCTCTGATATTTTAGTAGTTCAAGTGGGCAGGTCTGGAAAAATCTCTGAGCGTTTCCTAGAGATTGGTGAAGAAAGGTCAGTCAGTTGGCCTGTGTCTTCCGGAGACATAGCAAAGGGAAGAACAATATCTGGTGAACGGACAGAAATTTGCCAAAAGGAAACACATGAGACCTCTTCTGTTGTCTAAGAAATTTTCAAGTGAAGATTGGAGTGATACTTCACTGGGGTTGAGTATCTGTAAATGATATTGCTGGGAACATGGCTAAATCTATCTTTCTGCTATTTATGATAAAATCCTTCCAGATCACCACCTATGGCTTTTATTGCCCCTTAATCTAAAAAATGAACACAAGTTTATTATATAGATTCCCTACAGTGTAGAAACCGGCCCTTCAGCCCAATAAGTCTATACCGACCCTCCAAAGAATAACCTACCCAGACCCATTTCCCTCTAACATAATGGGCAATTTCGCATGGCCAATTCACCTAGCCTGCATATCTGTGGACTGTGGGAGGAAACCAGAGCTCCCAGAGGAAACCCACACAGCTACAGAGAGAATGTACAAACTCCACACAGACAGTCGTCCGAGGCTGGAATCAAACCCGTGTCCCTGGCGTTGTAAGCAGTGCTAACCACTGAGCCATTTTTGTTAAAGTACATTGATGACTTTTGCAAATATGTTCAGTGATTGGCTGCCACAGTGATCAAATTATAAAAATAAAACTTCTAATTTAATGAGCCAGGTTTCACTGTGGGATCTGACTTGTCCAGCATTGCCATCAGCTGGGATCACCCACCTGTCTATTGTATGATTCCGGGTTAGTCTGTGCACTTGAATGGAAAACCTAATATAACATTTTTTTCTACAATTATCGTATTCTATATAGTGGCAGTAATCCTGAATATAAAGGTAAATTTATGCATTAGACTGTATTGAGAGTGTAAGGGTTAATCTCCAAAGCATCTTCAAATTTAAGGCAAAAACGTTGTGGAATCCCAGCTCATCATATGATACTGACTGTGTCCAATTTACATTGGCTTGGCCCGTTAATAATAATTAGTGTCTAAATTTTGGGGGAAAAAAAAGTTTTAAAATATTAACCAAAGAAAAACTCGAATCTTTGTTGAGTTTTAATGGTTTGATGAAGTTCCTGTTAACAGAACTCTTAGAAATTGTGATCTCTTTTTTTTCCATCTCTACTGGGCTGTGTAACAATAACCCAGCCACAAGTCATCTCATTCACTGGAATTCACCCAATCACCACTTTTAATAAAATGTGGAACAGATTATTCACCGTTAAATATTTCTACTTCATACCTCAATTTTGCAAAACAAACATCATGACAGAATGTTTGGAATGGGTGAATTAACTTTCAGAAAAATATATTTACATTTCCAAACTGTCTGATTCTTTTTCAGGGAAGAATAGGGTCTTTTGCCCGAAACGTCGGTTTTACTGCTCCTCGGATGCTGCCTGAACTGCTGTGCTCTTCCAGCACCACTGATCCAGGATCTGAATGACACAGTTTATCCTTCACTTACCCATCATCCGCACCCTCCCTTTTTGTTTGAGCAAGTATTTTGTGTATATAAGATACAGAGCATCCGAATAACAGCAGAAAATCAAGTGGCAAAAGGAAGGGAGGACGTTAAAACATTTGCAGTTACTAAAGATAATGCCATTTGGAAAACAAATGGGAGTTAAGATATGGAGGTGCCAGTGTTGGACAGAGTGTGGAACAAAATAAAAAAATCACATGACACCAGGTTATAGTTGTGGTTCTGTTCGCCAAGCTGGGAATTTGTGTTGCAGACGTTTCGTCCCCTGTCTAGGTGACATCCTCAGTGCTTGGGAGCCTCCTGTGAAGCGCTTCTGTGATGTTTTCACCGGCATTTGTAGTGGTTTGAATCTGCCGCTTCCGGTTGTCAGTTGCTGTCCGCTGCAGTGGCCGGTATATTGGGTCCAGGTCGATGTGCTTATTGATTGAAACAGTGGATGAGTGCCATGCCTCTAGGAATTCCCTGGCTGTTCTCTGTTTGGCTTGTCCTATAATAGTAGTGTTCTCCCAGTCAAATTCATGTTGCTTGTCATCTGCGTGTGTGGCACTGAGGATGTCACCTAGACAGGGGACGAAACATCTGCAACACAAATTCCCAGCTCGGCGAACAGAACCACAACAACGAGCACCCCGAGCTACAAATCTTCTCCCAAACTTTGAACAACCAGGTTATAGTCCAACAGGTTATGGGCGGCACGGTGGCACAGTGGTTAGCACTGCTGCCTCACAGCGCCAGAGACCCGGGTTCAATTCCCGCCTCAGGCGACTCTCTCTGTGTGCAGTTTGCACATTCTCCCCGTGTCTGCGTGGGGTTCCTCTGGGTGCTCCGGTTTCCTCCCGCAATCCAAAAATGTGCAGGTCAGGTGAATTGGCCATGCTAAATTGTCCGTAGTGTTAGGTAAGGGGTAAATGTAGGGGTAGGGGTGGGTTGCGCTTTGGCTGGACGGTGTGGACTTGTTGGGCTGAAGGGCCTGTTTCCACACTGTAAGTAATCTAATCTAAATCTCTAAGTAGTCTAACATAAAAAGGTTTATTTGGAAGCAGTAGCTTTCGGAGTGCTGCTCCTTCATCAGGTAGCTGTGCAATGGGAGTTAAGGCCACCGAGTCCATTAGACCAGCTGATCTAATCCTCGAGTTTTAAAAGAAGAGGCTGCAGTGACAGTGAATACATTGGTTCCAATCCGCCAACATCTCAACTTCTCAAGACATTCTAGCAGATTAGAAAATCTGCCTCCTTCAGAAGGAAGGAGTCATAAAGTAGGGAACGATCTGCCTATTTACCGAGCATTTGGGAAAATGCTGAAATCGGTTAATTTAAAGGAGCTAGTAGGCAAGACATTTGTAAAATCATAAAACAATCAAGTAGATAACTTCTGTTTGATTAAAAAATGAGGTCTGCAGATGCTGGAGATCACAGCTGAAAATGTGTTGCTGGTTAAAGCACAGCAGGTCAGGCAGCATCTCAGGAATAGGAAATTCGACGTTTCGAGCACAAGCCCTTCATCAGGAACTTTTGTTTGATAAATGCATTAAGGGTTTTTAACAAGCAAATTTGATTGAGGAGAATGTACAGTACTGTGTTTGGATTTCTGCAAGTTATTTAATAACAGGTACCAGTCACTCACATTTACCCTCAAGTTCACTTACTCTGTATTTTTCTTGTCAAGTCTTGGTTGTTCTGGCTTTAAAATGAATCACAACGTTAGTGTGCAGATATCGTAAATAATTAGGAATCCTGGTCAGTCTTGCAATTGGGGGATGGTGTATCCCCGCCCCCCCCCCCCCCCCCCCCCCCCCCCCTCCCCTGCCCCCCCACCTTCCACCCTTCCCCATGCCCCCCCCCCCCCCCCCAACCTTCCTCCCTCCATCCCGCACCTTCTGCCCCCCACCCGTATTCTACGGATCACTGAGTCGACATTTCAGGGCCCGTGTATCATTTTGGTCTCCTTATTTAAGGTCAGATATACTTTCCTTGAAGCCTGTTCAGGGTGTGTTCACTCAGCAAATTCTGAGGATGAATTTTCTAATTGCAGCAAAGAAAGATGAGAGGTGACTTGACAGAGGTGTACAAGATGATGAAAGGCATAGACAGAGTGGATAGCCAGAGACTTTTTCCCAGGGTGGAAGTGTCTATCACGTGGGGGTATAATTTTAAGGTGATTGAAGGGAGGTTTAGGGGAGATATCTGAGGTAGGTTCATTACACAGAGTGTGGAATGCACTGCCAGCAGAGACATTAGGGACATTGAAGCGACTCTTGAATTGGCACATGGATGATAGTACAATGAAGGGTATGTAGGTTAGTCTGAATTTGAAGTAGGATAATAGGTTGGCACAACATCGAGGGCCGAAGGGCCTGTACTGTGCTGTACTGTTCTGTGTTTTATGACTGGGGCTGCCTTTTGGGGAAAGGCTGAGAGAACACGCACACTCTCCGTCTCTCTCTTCTTCAAAACCTGTTACCACAAGACGATAAGACATAGGAGTGGAAGTAAGGCCATTCGGCCCATCGAGTCCACTCCGCCATTCAATCATGGCTGATGGGCATTTCAACTCCACTTACCAGCATTCTCCCTGTAGCCCTTAATTCCTTGTGACATCAAGAATTTATCAATCTCGGCCTTGAAGACATTTAGTGTCCCGGCCTCCACTGCACTCTGCGGCAATGAATTCCACAGGCCCACCATTCTCTGGCTGAAGAAATGTCTCCGCATTTCTGTTCTGAATTGACCCCCCTCTAATTCTAAGGCTGTGTCCACGGGTCCTAGTCTCCTCGCCTAACGGAAACAATTTCCTAGCGTCCACCCTTTCCAAGCCATGTATTATCTTGTACTTTTCTATTAAGTCTCCCCTCAATCTTCTAAACCCCAATGAATACAATCCCAGGATCCTCAGCCGTTCCTCGTATGTTAGACCTGCCATTCCAGGGATCATCCCTGTGAATCTCCGCTGGACACGTTCCAGTGCCAGTATGTCCTTCCTGAGGTGTGGGGACCAAAACTGGACACAGTACTCCAAATGGGGCCTAACCAGAGCTTTATAAAGTCTCAGTAGCACATCTCTGCTTTTATATTCCAACCCTCTTGAGATAAATGACAACATTGCATTCGCTTTCTTAATCACGGATTCAACCTGCATGTTTACCTTCAGAGAATCCTCGACTAGCACTCCCAGATCCCTTTGTACTTTGGCTTTACGAATTTTCTCACCGTTTCGAAAGTAGTCCATGCTTATATATTTTTTTCCAAAGTGCAAGACCTCGCATTTCCAAGGTTTGAGGGGTGACATAGCAGTTCTCCAGAGGAGCCCTCTTTTCATGACAGAGGTTGGATCTAGGAGATAATATTCAAAATAAGAAGTCTCCCATTTAAGATAAAGATGGAGAGAAACTTATTTTTTCTTGGAGTCTAAACACTCGGGCTTCAGTAACTCAGCAAACTACTGAGGCTGAGTTTGGTTTTGGAATTACAAATGAGTCAAAATTCTGTTTTCAGAAAGCCAGGCAGGAAAGTGGAGTTAAGTCAATAAACAAATTCAATTTGCCCCCTTATCTCCCTCCCCCTCACCTTCCTCCCTCCTCCCCCCATCTTCCTTCCTTCTCCCCCCACCTTCCTGCCTCCCCCCCCACATTCCTCCCTCCCCCCACCTTCCTCCCTTCACCCCACCTTCCTCCCTCCCTCCCCATCTTCCTCCCTCTCCCCCACCGTCCTCCCTCCCCCCCCACCTACCTCCCTCCCACCCCCATCTTCTCCCCCCCCCGCCCACATTCCACCCTTCTCTCCCCCCCCCCCCCCATCTTCCACCTCCATCACCTTCCACCTGCTCTCTTTGGCAAGCTACCCTTCTACCTTCACCCCACCCCCCACCCCCCACCCCACTCCCACACCCAGGCCTCCAACTCCTGTCCTCTTCCACCTTTGCTTTTTGTCACTTTTCCCCCTTTATCTTGCTGTCACTTTGTGGGATGCTGTGTTTAAAGGTGCTATGTAAATGCATGCTGTTGTTGTGCCAAACTTGCTTTTACAGTTTGTTGAATTGTAGAGGGAGAGTTGATGAAATGAGCCGTGTGCTGTGTGTGTCGGTATTGAGGGCGGTGGTTTAGAGAGGGGCTGATTTCCAGTGGCTGTGTTTGCAGGGAGGATGGGCTTGGTTCTGAAGTCTGTAGTCCTGACCTGATCATTGCACACAGCCCTCTTGTGACTGTTCAACTCTTCCTTATATGGATTCCCCGTCCTACTAACTGTTCCGTGTGTGGGAGAGGGGAAAAAAAATCCTGCTCTGTGGGATGGGGTGTTGGGGGAGAGAGGGGGGATAAATTGCATTTACACTGTGCTAACTTCAGCCATCTCAGTGAAGAATTAAAATATTATATTCCGTTAAGAGCTGAAATTTCTGCACTTTTCCTCAAACCAACTCCTCCAAATATTAAAATATTTCTGTTAAGTCACAGAGGGAGAACTTCACAAATGTTTCCTTAAAAGGAAACTTGTTTCTACTTGAGTTGCTGTCCTGGCTTTTTGTTTATAGTAACATGTCCAACCCTCCGAGAAGGAGCTGCTGGAGGCTGCTTGCTCGTGGCCTGGAGTCAGTCGGTTCAGTTTTGAAATCTGGCCAAAGGGTGTGGCAGTGGATCCCAAATCTAATTTCTGAAAATGAGGGTAAATCACCATCACCATTGTTAGCCAATGGGGTGATGGTCAGAGCCTGGACCAAGGCTTGGGGGGGTGGGGGGGGATGGTGGTAGGAGGGGGAGGTGACTTCAGTCGTGAACCACTCCACAGTTGAATAGTCTGATGGTACTTTCTACTTGGGTTGCCTGTTTGGTAAGATCCTGGAGACTGGTGACATGCACAAGACAGAGGAGGTGCACAGCATAGTGCGATTTGCGAGACATTATCGTGGAATGCAGCGTGTAATTTAAACGGTGAACATGTGCCCACATTCCGTTTGGACTGAAATATTCTAAGCTGTGAGTTAGTAATTCAGTACAGTGCTATTGTATGATCAGAGCCTTCCTTCACACATTGTATTCCGGTTTCTGGAGAAAAATACCTGATGTTCTAACTACAGGAGTAGAGTATTGAACCCTTCACCTTAGAGCATCCCAGAGTTTCTTGGAAAGACAGGTGTATCTCCTGGTCACTCGGAGAAACCCAGGATGAACAGACAAAGGGAAGTGGTTAAAATCCAGACACTGATTTCGCTCCCAGTTTCCCCATCTTCCTTCATTGATGGAGATGAGAGCAGAGTTCCTGCACACATGTACTGCTTGCTCCAGAGGAGGTGCCCAACTCTGCATGGACATATTTCTGGAATTTAGCTGCCCAGATGTGATGGGCCAAAGGGCCTTTTTCCTCTCCGTATGACTGATACCTGCTCCCATGCCCTCACCACTGCTCAGTCAATCTGACCATTCTTTCACAAGCCATCTTCCCAGCTGTGGGAAAGGGCACCTCCCTTCCTCAACTGAACAATCCTTGATTGCCATCTAATGAAGGAAAAGCAGGAAAACTGGGAAATATTGATCCTACTGGAACTCCATTTTGAAATATAAGAGACCGGTCAGACCAGTATGTGTCATTTACTGGGTTTTCCTTCTGACTGTCAAACAGCCTTTTCCCAATATTTTGAAAACCATATAAATAAATAGAATTTCAGAGGAAGTGATATTTTTAGATTAGATTTTACGACTTGATGTTACCCTCAGCAGTTTACTGGTGATTAATCTTCAATTCTTGAAGGGTGATGACTGTAATTTGTTGAGCAGTTAATTAGAAAGTGCAGGACCCAAAAGATGTTTGCAATGAATTCCAGCAGCGCTCAGTCAAAATGCTGTGCACTTAGACAGAGTCGATAGATGTGAAGCTGGAAGAGCACAGCTTCCAGGGAGCAGGAGAAACAACTTTTCAGGCTGAAACCCTTCAACAGGACTGGGCAGGGGAAGGGGAGCCCAGGGGTAAACAGAGAGAAGGGATTGGGCAGGGGTACGGGTCGGTGGGACGTTGATAGGTTAATGCAGGCACGGGTGATTGTGATTGGTTAGTGGGAAAGATGGAGCGGATAGATGAGTAGGAAAATGGAGAGGTTAGGAGAGGAGGGGTTTGGGGCTGAACATGGAGTTAAGACTGGGGGCAGAGGGAGGCGAAGTTGGCCATTGGGCTGTAAACTCACCGGGTGAAATATCAGATGGTGTTCCTCCAGTTTCAGTTTGTTTCATTCTGACAGTGGAGGAGGCCAAGGATGGACACGTCACGGGGGAGTGGGTGGGGGAATTAAAATGGATGGCAACCAGAAGGTCAGATTGGTTGATGCGTGCAGAGTGTAGATGCTCTGCAAGTCTGAATTTGGTCTCCCTGATGTACAGGAGGCCATCTTGGGAGCAATAAATACAATAGACCAGGTTGGATGAAGTCAGGTGACTCTCTGTTGGATCTGGAAGGATTGTTTGGGGCCTTGGATGGAGACGAGAGGGGAGGTGAAGGGGCAGGTATTGCACCTCTTGTGGTTGCAGGGAAAGGTACCAGGTGTGGTGGAGAAGTTGGTGGGGCGTGTGGAGTCGATGAGAGAGTCGCAGAGTGAACAGTCTCTGCATTTATATAGCACCTTTCATCACCTAAGGATATCTAGAAGCATTTTACAGTCGGTGAAGGGATTTGAGGTGTACTCATAGTTGTGATATCAGAAAGACATCAGCCAATGCATACACGTCAGGATCTCAAACCAACCATGCAATAATAACCCGATAATCTGTCATGGTGGTATTGATTGGGGGATCAATAATGGCCAACATCAAGGAGAGCTCTCTTGCTCTTAACGTATTCGTGGAATCTGTGTCATTTTGGACCAGAATCATCCTCTGACCAGAAGATGTAGGAGTTGTGTTAGGCCACTCAGCCTGTTGAGTCTGCCCCACCATTTGATGAGATCATGGTTGCTCTATTCATCCTCAACTCCATTCTCCTGCCTTATTTCCCTAACCCTTGATTCCCTTCCTAATTAAAATTCTACCTGTTTCTGTGCTGAATATATCTGGGATCTGATTTGAAAATTCACTGCTGCTTCAACAATTTTGCGAGGAGCTTTGTCACTCTGACCTGTTGAGTTGAGTGTCAGTTGTGGCTCAGGGTTTAGCATTTTCTCGCTCCTGGGGGATCATGGGTTCAAGTCCCACTCCAGGGACTGGAATTGTGAAGGTGGCGGGAACTGATGTCTTCTATTTCCATTGGACCGGTGTGGGTGGTGGTTGGGGGAAATGTTAGTGCTTGGAGAATGAGCAGCCTCTCACACCTGACAGGGCCCACCTCCCACAGCATATACTGTTGTCCCATTGGTCAGTCTGATTGATTGCCCCTCCTTAGCATCTGTTTGTTCACCCAGACCATTTCTTCGCTTCGATCATCTGAGTCCATCAATCCTCATGAATGTCACACTGCTTTCCCATTTTCACATGGAGGACTTTGGGAGGTTCATGTCAATCCCTGATCTTTTGGGCTCTGAGTTGTATCACACCCTGAATGTGGAATGACACCTGCAGAGAACATCAGATCTGAGCCTGAATTTAATAGACCCAAGATGACTGGCCAAACTCCATGCAGTGGCTTTGATTTTGGCTTCTTGGTCTGAGCTATTCTTAGGCCTCAGTGTGGATCTGAAGGATTGTGTTCCCCAGTCAGGGTTGGGTTGTTTGCCAGCCTGCTGCTGATCATTGTATCAAGAATAGTTTGTGCTCTGGGATATGTTACAGGCAGCTGTTAGAAGCAGCACTGTCCAGGACATTTTGACTGCTGCTTGGACTCAGCGTCATCCAGCTCAGAAACAGGCCCTTCAGCCTAAAGTGTCCGTGCTGACCACGTTTCCTAAACTGAGCTGGTCCCAACTACCTGTGTTTGGCTCATATCCCTCTAAACATTTCCTATCGATGTACCTCTCCAAATGTCTTTTACATGCTATAATTATACCCACCTCTGTCTCTTCCTCTGGCAGCTCAGTCCGTACACGCACCACTCTCTGTGTAAAAAATGTTGCCCCTTGTGTCCCTTTTTAAATCTTTCCACTCTCCCCCTAAATGTATGCCCTCTAGTTTTGGATTCCCCAACCTTGGGGAAAAGACATTGGTTATTGACCTTATCTGTGCCCCTTATAATTTTATAGATCTCTCTTTGTTCACTCCTGAGCCTCCAAGGGAAACAAGTCCCGGCCTATCCAGCATCTCCTTCTAGCTCAAAGCCTGCAGTCTGAGTAACATCCTTGTAAATCATTTCTGAATCCTTTCCAGTTTAACAACACCCTCCTTACAGCAGGGTGATCAGAATTGTCTGAATCTTGCACAGCAGTAATGTGATCTCCCAACCCCTGTACTCGGTACACTGACTGATGAAGGTAAGTGTGCCAACCGTCACCTTCACCCCCCTGTCTGCCTCTGACGTCACTTTCAACTGGGAACTGTACTCCAGTCCGGCACCTCCAGCCTCTCACTGCCATGTCAGCTGACACTCAACGTTAGCTCTCTCTCATGAAGTTGAGAATTCAAGCCCCACTCCAGAAACAGGAACACATAATCCAGCCTGAGCATACTGAGGGAATGCTGCACTGCCTGAGCAGGTTTTCTCTGGATCTGGGCTGCCTGCGGTTGTTAACCTAAGCTCCAGCATGGACGTGATGTCCAGGCTCCTCCTCCTGCCAATCTTTCTCTGGGTCACACTTTCCCTCTTGGGGTGGATGGAAATGCTCCCATGGCACCTTCTTGAAGGAAAGTAGATGAGCTGCCTTTTTGCTCTGGGGAGTATCCTGACACATATATCCCATGGTGGTGGCATGGCATTGTCACTGTACTCAACAATCCAGAGGCCCAGGTTAATGCTCCAGGGACCTGGGTTCGGTGGTGAAACTGAAGTCAGCCAATACAGTCTGGAAGAAGAACCTTGTTGAATGATGGCCCAATTGCCAATTGTCATTGATACTCACCTGGTTTACACATGTCATTTGGGAAGGAAATCTGTGAGACTTACCCAGTCTGGCCACGTAACTCCAGACCCACAACAAAGTGGTGGACTCGAAACTGACTTCAAAATGGTTCTAACAGTTGCTCAATTCACAGCAATAGAATTCCCTGGCCAGTGACATCCACATCCTATCTAAAGATAATGAAAAATAAAATCAATATTTGTAAAACAGATAATCTATTCATTTTCTCTGCTGTTTAAGGCAACGTTATGTTCTCTGATTCACCGCTGCATTTCCTGTATTACATTAGTGGCTACACGTCAAAGAACATCTTTGCTTGTAAAGTGCTTTGCGATGTCCTGAGACTGTGAAAGGTGCTATAGAAATGCAAATCATTCTTTAACAATACATTTAGTTGCTGGGTTGATGTGGAGCAACTCCGTTAATGCTGTTTGTGTCACTCTGTAAATCCATTCCTATTCACTGGTGGCTGATACAATGGTTATTGTTTTGTGTGCTGCAGCCATCACAAGACCCAATGACTGATTGCTGTAGATTTATTCTGCTGGTGTTTTGTTTGGGAGTGGGAGACATCATTAGCATTGGGCATGAGAGAACCATTGTCTGACAATCTGTGCCCAATCAGCCTGGCATTGAGGGCCATTGTCCACCAGGGAGCCTGTGCCTCCAGCGTTCTACGCTCAGTGATGACTCGGCTTGTGATGTTCCTCATTATTTTTGGATTATATTAAATGATCCATTATATTAAGTGACCATTGATCATTTTCCCATCTGTAGTAAGAATGTTTGCGATGGGATTTAAAAGTTCTTTCTTGGTTTAATTTCTGGGGGAAGTACAGTGTCTGTGAAATTGAGATGTTGCTATCTTGAGCTAAAATGTGTTGCTAGAAAAGCGCAGCAGGTCAGGCAGCATCCAAGGAGCAGGAGAATCGTCGTTTCGGGCATGAGTCCTTCTTCAGGAATGAGTAAAGTCATTGACTTTCCTGATCTCCAGCATCTGCAGTCCTCACTTTCTCCATGTTGCTATCTTGGCCTATCTCTTGCACTGACCTCTGACCTTGCACCCTCTCTCTGAATCTCAGCTTCTGCAGTCTTGCATTCCAGATCTGACAGTGACATTAGCTTCAGGGTGGTGCTTAGTGTTGGTCATGATTGACTCTGACTCTGAGTACGAAGGCTCCTGCCTGCCTACCTGCCTGTGCAGCCTCTCCTGGATGGTCTATTCAGATTGAACACAGCACAGGCTTTAACCACTATCACACATTCATGGACTGAACTAATTAAGTAGGACACGTAGTGGACTTTTCAGAATTCCCAAGACTACACACTGCAGGACATGCTGGCTTCTCAGTTTTATTGGGAAAGCCCATAGATCACGGTGAGATACTGAGGGAACTCTGCACTGTCAAAGTGTTATTGCTGAGGGAGTGCTGCACTGTTGGAAGCATAGTGCCACGAAAGTGTTGCACTGTCAGAGCTGCTGATGTTTGAATGAGATTTTAAATCTATCTTTACAGGAATGTAACAGAATCTGTTTTTTTACTTTTGAAGAGCAGCAAGTTTCTGACCAGCACAGACTCGATGGGCCAAAGGGTCACTTTCTGTGCTGTAGCCTTCTATGACTTAGTTTGGGATGTGTTCAGGTCATGAAGGTTGCAACAGAAATGCAAGCTCTTTCTTCACTTGGGATGCTGGGAGGCAGGAATACATGTGGGATGTGGATCTCCTGAGCTTGTCTGGAGACACCTGAATTCTCTTTCTGGATGAGTGGTGCTGGATGAGTGGTGCTGGATGAGTGGTGCTGGATGAGTGGTGCTGGAAGAGCACAGCAGTTCAGGCAGCATCCAAAGAGCAGCGAAATCGACGTTTTGGGCAAAAGCCCTTCATCAGGATTTTTTACCTCATTTTTACCTGGATTCTCTTGTCTGGGCTCCGGGATGACTCTGACCTTTACCTGATGGTTGGGGTGTGCATTTCGGAATCAATGCAGTGATTTGAAGATACTGACTCCCATCAGCCAACATATTGTTGCATTACCTGAGTCACCTCTGATAATTAGTTTATTTACACACAAACACTGACTGCATTATAAAATAATTAGTTGATGGGATTCTCTTCGGAGTCTCAGAGATGTGATTAAATGCTGTATAAATATAATTCTGTTTGATTCAGTAAATCCACAGAAGCTGGTTGCACTGCTTTTCTTTGGAATAGTAATTTTACAACGACATGTGGCATTTGGAATGACAATACGTTGATTTGCTTAAGGATTAAGTTAACTTGCATATTGATTGCTGTAGTGTTAATATTTAAAATCGAAATAATGGTTTATATTTAATGGGCCACAAGTTGTCTCCAGTGCATTATTAAATGCATCAAAGTATTGTTAAAGTTGTGTGACTAGTAGGCCGACTGCAATACGTAGATGTGCAATAGTGTGCAGGCTATGATGTACAGGCATGTGGCAGTTGCAGGCTATAACGTACAGGCATGTGGCGGTGTGTGGTCAGGAACGTACAGACGTGTGGCGGTATGCAGGCTGGAATATACAGGCGTGTGGCAGTATGCAGGCTACAACATACAGGCGTGTGTCGTTGTGCGGGCTATAACATGCAGGCATGTAGCGGTATGCAGGCTGGAACATGCAGGTATGTGGCGTTGTGCGGGCTATAACATGCAGGTGTGTGGCGGTGTGCAGGCTGGAACGTACAAGTGTGTGGCAGTGTGCAGGCTATAACGTACAGGCGTGTGGCGGTGTGTGGTCAGGAACGTACAGGCGTGTGATGGTGTGCAGACCAGAACGTACAGGCGTGTGGCTGAGTGCGGGCTGGAACGTACAGGTGTGTGGCGGTATTCAGGCTGGAATGTACTGGCGTGTGTCATGCGGACTATAACGTACAGGCGTGTGACGGTGTGTGGGCTATAACGTACAGGCGTGTGGCTGTGTGTGGGCTATAACGTACAGGCGTGTGGCTGTGTGCGGGCTGGAATGTACAGGCGTATGGCGGTGTGCCATGCTATAACGTACAGGCGTGTGGCGGTGTGCATGCTATAATGTACAGACGTGTGGCTGTGTGCAGGCTATAACGTACAGGCGTGTGGCGGTGTGCGGGCTGGAACGTACAGGCGTGTGAAGATGTGCTGGCTGGAACGTACTGGCGTGTGGCGGTGTGTGGGCTATAACGTACAGGCGTGTGGCTGTGTGCGGGCTATAATGTACAGTTGTGTGGTGGTGTGTGGGCTATAATGTACAGTTGTGTGGCGGTGTGTGGGCTGGAACGTACAGGCGTGTGGCGGTGTGCAGGCTGGAACGTACAGGCGTGTGGCGTTATGTGGGCTATAACATACAGGCGTGTGGCAGTATGCAGGCTATAACGTACAGGCGTGTGGCTGTGTGCGGGCTGGAATGTACAGTTGTGTGGCGGTGTGTGGGCTGGAACGTACAGGCATGTGGCGGTGTGCATGCTATAATGTACAGACGTGTGGCTGTGTGCAGGCTATAACGTACAGGTGTGTGGCGGTGTGCGGGCTGGAACGTACAGGCGTGTGGTGGTGTGCAGGCTATAACGTACAGGCGTGTGGCTGTGTGCGGGCTGGAACGTACAGGCGTGTGGCGGTGTGCATGCTATAATGTACAGACGTGTGGCTGTGTGCAGCCTATAACGTACAGGCGTGTGGCGGTGTGCGGGCTGGAACGTACAGGCATGTGGCGATGTGCTGGCTGGAACGTACTGGCGTGTGGCGGTGTGCGGGCTATAACGTACAGGTGTGTGGCTGTGTGCGGGCTATAGCGTACAGGTGTGTGGCGGTGTGTGGGCTATAACGTTCAGGCGTGTGGCGTTGTGCAGGTTATAATGTACAGGCGTGTGGCGGTATGCAGGCTATAACGTACAGGGATGTGGCTATGTGGGGGCTGGAACGTACAGTTGTGTGGCGGTGTGCAGGCTGGAACGTACTGGCGTGTGGCGGTGTGCATGCTATAATGTACAGGCGTGTGGCTGTGTGCATGCTATAACGTACAGACGTGTGGCTGTGTGCAGGCTATAACGTACAGGCGTGTGGCGGTGTGTGGTCTATAACGTACAGACGTGTGGCTGTGTGTGGTCTATAACGTACAGGCGTGTGGCTGTGTGTGGGCTGGAATGTACTGGTGTGTGGGCTATAACGTACAGGCGTGTGGCTGTGTGTGGGTTATAACGTACAGGCGTGTGGCTGTATGTGGGCTGCAACGTACAGGCGTGTGGCTGTGTGTGGGCTGCAACGTACAGGCGTGTGGCGGTGTGCAGGCTATAACGTACTGGCGTGTGGCGGTGTGCATGCTATAACGTACTGGCGTGTGGCGGTGTGCATGCTATAACGTACAGGCGTGTGGCGGTGTGCATGCTGTAACGTACAGGCGTGTGGCTGTGTGCAGGCTATAACATACAGGCGTGTGGCTGTGTGCAGGCTATAACGTACAGGCATATGGCGGTGTGTGGGCTGGAACATACAGGCGTGTGGCGGTGTGCAGGCTATGACATGCAGGCGTGTGGCTGTGTGCAGACTGGAATGAACAGGCGTGTGACTGTGTGCGGGCTGGAACATGCAGGCATGTGGCTGTGTGCACACTGGAACGTACAGGCGTGTGGCGGTGTGCGGGCTGGAACATACAGGCGTGTGGCGGTGTGTGGGCTATAACATACAGGCGTATGGCGGTGTGCGGGCTATAATGTACAGGCGTGTGGCTGTGCGCGGGCTGCAACGTACAGGCGTGTGGCGGTGTGCAGGCTATAACGTGCAGGCGTGTGGCAGTGTGCACACTATAATGTATAGATGTATGGTGGTGTGCAGGCTGGAACGTACAGGCGTGTGGCAGTGTGCGGGCTGGAACATCTGAATATCTAACCTCTTTAGTTGGCGAGGTGGTAGTGCAGTGTTAATGTTACTGGATTAATCATCTAGGGGCACTGATTCTGGGGACATGGGTTCATGATGACAGAAAATGAAATTTGATTTATATTTTTTAAAATCTGATTTAAAAGCTAGCCTAATGGTGAATATATTACCATTGTTGATTGTTGTTACGAGAAAAAGCTACTTTACTAATGCTGCTTTAGGGAAAAGAAATCTGCTGTCCTTCCCTGATCGGCCGACCTGTGACTCCACACCCACAACATGTTTGTCTGTGAGGGATGGCCTGTAAATGCTGGCCTAGTCAATGATATCCACGTCCTGTGAAGCAATTAGAAAGGCAGCTCTAGTGGGTGGCCTGCATCATACTGAAGCGAAAAGAGCTAGGAAAGAATTTGCACAAAACCTGGGATTCACAGACTGGTGTAACAAACAAATTGGCAGGGCCTGACTGCACCAATTATGCTTCATTATTTTATTTTTAAACATTGTATTCCTATTCTGGCAGACACCAGTTGGAACATTCTTTCCATTTTATGTGCAAAACGATTTCTCTCACACACTCCCAGTATTACAGTTTACATTCTCGCTGTTGGTGACATCACCTTTCAGACAAAATGTTAAATCAAAGTACAGTTTGCCTACTCAGGTATGCATGAAAGATCCCGGGATACAATGGGATACTACTGGACGAGCAGCTGGGAATTTCCTCCAGTCTAATGTTCATCCTCAACAAAATCAGTGAAACAGACAATTGGTCATGACCACCTTGCTGTTCGTGGCAGCTTACGGTGACTAAATTGACAGTGGCCGCACTTTAAAAAGTACTTCACATCTAATAAAACATCTTTTTGAATGTGGTAACATTATGAAAGGCACAACAGAAATGCAAGGGCTTTCTCTTCTGACCCAGCCCCTCCGCTGTCCTGTCCAGTCAGGGTAATCTGGTCAGGGTAACCTGGGTGGGTCATTGCTCCAGATGTGGGGCTATTTCTAGTCTTCTGATTGTGAACTTGGCCCCTGGTCAGTGTGAGAAAGTGAGTCACTTTGAGCAGCTGATGGAAAAAGCAGATAGGACACATTCCACGCCTGTGAGCCTGGGATTTGGACCAGATCCCAGCTGCACTCCTTCATCTGAGCTGTACCAGAAAGTTCAGGACTTGATCTCAAATCCCTGCCTCATGAAACACTGAATGTTTGGCATAATTGGATTCTTTTTCTCTTTCATCACTTGCAGAAGGTACTGACACCACAGAGACCATGGGTAAGCAGCTGTTAGGAAGGGAGGTCCAGGGGTTTAACCCAGTGACAATGAAGATACAGCAATATATTTCCAAGTCAGGATGATGACTGGCTTGGAAGGGAACCTATAGGTGATGTTCCCATGTGTCTCCTAGATAGTGGTAATGGTAGTGGACAGTTAAACTTCCCTCTTCTATGACTCTGAGATGTGGACTGTCTACAGCAGGGACTCAGCAGAGCATGTTGTCCCCATGACCGACATGAGACTCCCCGAGCAGATGCTCTCCTCCCAGCTCCGAAACGGCAGGTAAGCCCCGGGGGACACAGGAAGTGCTTCAGGGATACCCTCGAGGCCTCACTGGTAAAGTGTGGCATTCCCATCAACACCTGGGAATCACTGACCCAGGACTGCCCAAAATGGAGGAGGATTATCTGGGAAGGCATGGAGTGCCTCGAGACTTGGCGTTGGGGAAAATTGGCAGCCAGGTAAAAACCAGGAAAGGAGTGTTCTGCCAGACCAACACCACACCCAGCCGTTCCCATGATCAGCACCTTCTGCCCCAAGTGTAAACAGAGCCTGTGGTAGCCCCATCGGTCTGTACAGGCACTTACCGACTCTCCCTGAGAGTGCACCAGAGTCATCCTCGTCTGTGAGGGACTGCCAGTGAATGATATTATGGACAATTAAACTACTCACTGGACATGGAGACTCCATAAATATCCCCATCCTTAATGATGGAAGAACCCAGCACATCACTGCAAAAGATAAAGCTGAAACATTTGCAGCACTCTTTAGCCAGAAGTGTCGAGAGGATGATCCATCTCAGCCTCCCCCAGCATGACAGCCACTGGTCTTCAGCCAATTCAATTCACTCCACCTGACATCACAAAACATTTTGGAGGCACGGGACACTGAAAAAGGCTATGGGCCCTGACTATATTCCAGCAATAGTACTGATTATTTGTGCTCCAGAACTTGCCAGTTGCTTAGACAAGCTCTTTCAGTACAATTACAACACTGGCATCTACCCAACTATGTAGAAAAAATGCCCAAGTATATCCTGTCCACAAAAAGCAGACAAATTCAACCCAGTCCATTCAGTCTACTGAGTCATGAGTAAAGTTAAAAATCCCACAACCCCAGGTTATAGTCTAACAGGTTTATTTAGAAGTACACACTTTTGGAGCACTGCTCCTTTGTCAGGTAGTCAGTGGGGCAGTTACATAGGACACAGAATTTATAGTAAAAGAAGAAAATCTTATACAACTGATACAATGTATTGAACAAACCTCGATGGCTAGTCAGTCTTTAATCACTTCGAACGGGAAATGCAGGCCCTGATTGATCCATATGTAAATCCCAGAATTTCTTTCAAGTCACAGTCCCAATATAACTTAAGGTTTTATCAGTGGATTAAAAAAATGGGACCATTCAGCTGAGACAATGCATTAAAGGTGTGAGGTTCGAGTCTGTCTATATCCCAACCTTGACTCAGACTGGTTTTATTTCCAAAGTAGGAATTTATAAAATGTCACATTGATTTTTGAACAAAATAGAATGCATCTGCGAATACAAGTCTGCAAATTTGAGATGAAATAATCATGATGGCTGGCGATCTGTCTCTTTTCACCTCCCTCTTGTTGCCTGATCCTGTGAAGGCTCTGATTTTAGGCCATAGTTTCAGTTACATCCTGCTGTATCTTAATCATTCTTCACATTTGAACCATGGTCATGATAGACATGGCCCTGGTCTTGCTGATTATCTAATTTGCATCCTTCAATAAGGGCCAAAGTAAATCCCAACAACCGCAGTGACTGTGATTAGCTAACTAGGTATTGGCCAATCCTCAAACCTGCATTTCCATCAGGTCCACACTGGTATCTATGACAGACATTGTGTTGATTTGCTTTCTAGCTTGCAAGAAAACTCACTCGGGCTTTTGGCCATTGCAAAGAAAACCACCCCAAAACCTGACAATAAATTCCACCACATGATGCCACTGTCTTCGACATGTGGATTTTAAACTGATTATGACAACAGTAATGATAAACAGGTTTAATAAGGCCAGCGTCCAAATAAATTCCAACCTTTGTACAACATTCACAATTACCATCTATCAGGTAATAGTGGTCAGTATAAGCTGCTCAGTATAGATCAGTGTAATCATGATGTTGGATGGACATCACTACACTGTACGTAATGTATGTTATAGAGATGTACAGCATGGAAACAGACCATTCAGTCCAACTCGTCCATGCTGACCAGATATCCCAACCTACTGTAGTCACATTTGCCAGCATTTGGCCCATATCTCTCTAAACTCTTCCTATTCATATACCCATCCAGATGCCTTTTAAATGCTGCAATTGTACCAGTCTCCACCACTTCCACTGGCAACTCATTCCATACACGTACCACCCTCTGCGTGAAAACATTGCCCCTTAGGTCTCGTTTATATCTTTCCCCTCTCACCCTAAACCTATGCCCTCTACTTCTGGACTCCCCCACCCAGGGAAAAGACCTTGTCTATTTATCCTATCCATGCCCCTCATGATTTTATAAACCTTTTATAAGATCACTTCTCAGTCTCTGACACTCAAGGGAAAACAGCCCCAACCTGTTCAGCCTCTCCCTGTAGCTCAGATCCTCCAACCCTGGCAACATCTTTGTAAATCTTTTCTGAACCCTTTCAAGTTTCACAACATCTTTCCGATATGAAGGAGACCAGAATTGCACACAATATTCCAACAGTGGCCTAACCAATGTCCTGTACAGCCACAATATGACCCCCCAACTCCTGTACTCAATACTCTGACCAATAAAGGAAAGCATACCAAACGCTGCCTTCACTATCCTGTCTACATGCGACTCCACTTTCAAGGAGCTATGGACCTGCACTCCAAGGTCTCTTTGTTCAGCAACACTCCCTAGGACCTTACCATTAAATGTATATGTTCTGCTAATATTTGCTTTCCCAAAATGCAGCACCTCGCATTTATCTGAATTAAACTCCATCTGTCACATTCCCAGCCCATTGGCCCATCTGGTCCAGATCCTGTTGTAACCTGAAGTAACCTTTTTCGTTGTCCACTATACCCCAATTTTGGTGTCATCTGCAAACTTACTAACTATACCTCCTATGTTTACATCCAAATTATTTATGTAAATGACAAAAAGTAGAGAGCCCAGCACCGATCCTTGTGGCACTCCACTGGTCACAGGCCTCCAGTCTGAAAACCAACCCTCCACCACCACCCTCTGTCTTCTACCTTTTGAGCCAGTTCTGTATCCAAATGGCTAGTTCTCCCTGTATTCCATGAGATCTAACCTTGCTAATCAGTCTTCCATGGGGAACCTTGTCTAACGCCTTACTGAAGTCCATGTAGATCACGTCCACCACTGCCCACATCAATCCTCTTTGCTACTTCTTCAAAAAACTTTGAGAGACATGATTTCCCAAGCACAAAGCCATGTTTACTATCATTAATCAGTCCTTGCCTTTCCAAATACATGTACATCCTGTCCCTCAGGATTCCCTCCAACAACTTGCCCACCACCGAGGTCAGGCTCACTGGTCTATAGTTCTCTGGCTTGTCTTTACCGTCCTTCTTAAACAGTGGCACCACGTTAGCCAACCTCCAGTCTTCCGGCACCTCATCTGTGACTATCGATGATACAAATATCTCAGTAACGGGCTCAGCAATCACTTCTCTAGCTTCCCACAGAGTTCTCGGGTACACCTGATCAGGTCCTGGGGATTTGTCTACTTTTATGCATTTCAAGACATCCAGCACTTCCTCCTTTGTCATGGATATTTTTCAAGATGTTACCATCTATTTCCCCACCTTCTATATCTTCCATATCTTTTCTCACAGTAAATACAGATGCAAAATACTCTATTAATATCTCCCCATCTCCTGCGGCTCCACACAAAGGCCGCCTTGCTGATCTTTGAGGGGCCCTATTCTCTCCCTAGTTATCCCTTTGTTCTTAATGTATTTATAAAAACCCTTTGGATTCTCCCTAACTCTATTTGTCAAAGCTATCTCATGTCCCCTTTTTGCCCTCCTGATTTCCCTCTTAAGTATACTCCTACTTCCTTTATACTCTTCTAAGGATTCACTCGATCTATCCTGTCTATACCTGACATATGCTTTCTTCTTTTTCTTAACCAAAAACCTCAATTTCTCTACTCATCAAGCATTCCCTACACATACCAGCCTTTCCTTTTCACCCTAATAGGAATATACTGTCTCTGGATTCTCATAATCTCATTTTTGAAGGCTTCCCATTTTCCAGCCGTCCCTTTATCTGCAAACATCTGCCTCCAATCAGCTTTTGATAGGTCTTGCCTAATACTGTCAAAATTAGCCTTCCTCCAATTTAGAACTTCAACTTTTAGGTCTGGTCTATCCTTTTCCATCACTATTTTAAAACGAATAGAATTATGGTTGCTGGCCCCAAAGTGCTCCCCCACTGACACCTCAGTCACCTGCCCTGCCTTATTTCCCAAGAGTAGATCAAGTTTTGCACCTTCTCTAGTAGGTACATCCACATACTGAATCAGAAAATTTTCTTGTGCACACTTAACAAATTCCTCTCCATCTGAACCCTTAACACTTTGGCAGTCCCAGTCGATGTTTGGAAAGTTAAAATCCTCTACCATAACCACCCTATTATTCTTACAGATAGCTGAGATCTCCTTACAAATTTGTTTCTCCATTTCCCTCTGACTGTTAGGAGGTCAACAATACAATCCCAATAAGGTGATCAACCCTTATTTCTCAGTTCCACCCAAATAACTTCCCTGGATGTATTTCCGGGAATATCCTCTCTCAGCACAGCTGTAATGCTATCCCTTATCAAAAATGCCTCTCCCCTTCCTCTCTTGCCTCCCTTTCTATCCCTCCTGTAGCATTTGTATCCTGGAACATTAAGCTACCAGTCCTGTCCATCCTGAGACATATCTCTGGAATTGTTATGATATCGCAGTCCCATGTTCCTAACCATGCCCTAACCGTGAGTTCATCTGTCTTCCCTGTTAGGCCCCTTGCATTGAAATAAATGCAGTTTAATTTATGAGTCCTACCTTGTCCCTGCCTGCCCTGACTGTTTGACTCACTTCTGTTCTCAGCTGTACCCATCTCAGATCGATCTCTTTCCTCACTATCTCCCTGGGTCCCACCCCCCCACCTTACTAGTATAAATCCTCCCAAGCAGTTCTAGCAAATTTCCCTGCCAATATATTAGTCCCCTTTCAATTTAGGTACAATCTGTCCTTCTTGTACGGGTCACTTCTACCCCAGAAGAGATTCCAATGATCCAAAAATGTGAATCCTTCTCCCATACACCAGCTCCTCAGCCATGTATTCATCTGCTCTATCCTCCTATTCCTGCCCTCACTAGCTCATAGCATTGGAAGTAATCCAGATATTACCCTCGAGGACCTCCTTTTTAAATTCCTGCCTAACTCTCTGCAATCTCCTTTCAGAGTCTCAACCTTTTCCCTTCCTGTGTCATTGGTTCCAATGTGGACAGCGACCTCCTGCTGGCCCCTCTCCCCCGTGAGAACATTCTGCACCCTCTCTGAGACATCCTTGATCCTGGCACCAGGGAGACAACACACTACTCTGATGTTTCGCTGCTGACCGCAACAACATCTGTCTGTGCCTCTGACTAGAGAGTGCCCTATCACAATCGATGGCTTGGATCCTGACAAACCTTTCATTATATTAGAGCCAGTCTCGATACCAGAAACTTGGCTGTTAATGTTAAATTTCCCTGAGAGTCCATCACCCCCTACATTCTCTAAAATAGCATACCTGTTTGAGATGGGGATAACCACAGAAGACTCCTGCACTACCTGCCTACCCCTCCTACCTTTCCTGGAGTTAACCCATCTACCTGACTGTATCTGCAGCTTTCCTCCCTTCCCATAACTGCCATCTATCACATCCCCAAGCGCCTGTAAATTTCTCATTGCCTCTAACTGCTGCTCCAACCGATCCATGCGTTCTGATAAGATTTGCAACCAAAGACACTTCCTGCAGACATAATCATCAGTAACATGGAAGCTCTCCCTAAACATCCACATCTGGCAGAAAGAGCATATCACTCTGCTAAAGGCCATCTTTGCTCCTTCACAATCTACACACCCAGAAACTAGCACCGTCTAATTCCACTACAAAACTCTGCTCCAAGCTAACTTAGCACTTATGGTTTATATTTTTAAAATTTAATCAAGAGACAGATTTCAATAAAACATATAATCAGGAAAGAACCAGTCTACCCACTCTATAGACTCACAGCAAGGTTACACGTTAAAAATTATGCATTTATCTGTCCCTGTGGCTGGGAGCTCTCCCACACAGGTTCCTCCAAGGCCAGCTGTGAATTTCGCTATTTGTTCATTTTTCCTAGGCACACTCCAATGTCCAGGGACACATGAACTCAAACAGCAAAGGCAGTAACTGTGCAGCTCTGTCCACTATGTCGAACTCAGGAGTGTATTGGAATATTTACCTATATCCAATTACCTCTCACCATCTTGCTTATCCAGAATCTATCTACCTCTGCCTTAAAAATATTCAGACATTGCTTCCCATCTTTGACCAAGAAACATCAAAGACTCATGACCCTCGGTGAGAAAATAAATTTCCTCACAACTCTCCTTTAAATCGTGATCCCTTAATGTTAAACAGTGACCCTCCATTCTAGATTCTCCCTCAAGTGGATACATCCTCTCCACGTATTAACATCCCTCAGAATCTTTTGATTCAAATCACATCAGCTCTATTGTTTCTGAACTTCAGCAGTTAGAAGCCTGGCCTATCTAATGTTTCCTCATAAGGCAACCCACCCATTTTAGATACTTGTCTAATAAACCTGTTGGACTATAACCTGGTGTTGTGTGATTTTTAACTTTGTACAGCACAGTCCAACACCAGCATCTCCACATCATGTTTAATAAACATTCTCTGAACTGCCTCCAACACATTTACAGCATTCCTTAAGGAGACCGATAATTTACATAGTTTTCCAAATACACTCCCAACGGTGCGTGCCTTTTCTAACTGAAGAATAACCTCCCTACATTTATATTTAGTCCCCTCACAATAAATGATAACATTCTACTAGCTTTCCTAATTACTTGCTGTTCCTGTGTAAGTAACCTGTTTGTGAATTGTGCACGAGAACACTCAAATCCCCCTATTGCTATTGATCAGATCCCTCTGCGATCTTTCATCATTTAGATAAAATACTTCTTTATTCTTCATAACAAAATGGGCATTTTCACATTTTCCTACGTTATACTTAATTTGAAATGTCTCAGAGATGAGTCTCTCTTCTTCCCCCTCTCATGTCAGTAATTCACAGCAACTGACCCAGAGAAAAACTTCTGGATAATTTTCCCCAAAAGCAGTTGCATGTCAGTTGAATGTACAAATGCAGCACTGTCGGGCAGCAGAGTGGAGCTTTCCTGACAGGTACAGGGTACTTGTTGCATTCTGGTAGAGATAGTGTCGTTTGAAAACACCTTTAGAGGGTCTCTGGTGCACTGGAATCTCTTAGTACTGACAGGGGAAGTTGGAAAGGTGAGGAGGTGGGTGGGTTTGGAAGACTGCCCACGTGTTTGTCCTTTTTGGAACCAGTAACACTGAATGGAACAGGGAGGAGGTCCTACTCAGGGTATATCAAAACACAGAAACTATATTTTGAGAAAAGGACCCGAGGAGTGGTAAACTCCGGATTAGTGATCAATCCGGATGCTAATCGAAGGCGATATCCCCCATCTCTTATCAAATCGCTCAATTTCTTAAAAATCAGTTTCTTTGTTTAATGAGCACCCCTGTCTCGTCCTCTCTTCACTTCACACCCCTCTCACTCACTCTCCCTCCCACTCCATCCCTCAGCTCCCACCATTTTCCTCCATCCTTCTCCCCAACCCTCTCCCCACTGCACTCCTCTCCACCTTCAGTCTCAAACTCCCCTCTTTCTGTCCTTTCCCCTGCCCCTCCTGTCCTTCCCTCCCCATTCGAAGTCAACCCTCTCCCACCCTCACCCTACTTTTCATCCCCCAACCCTTCCTCTTTCCCACCGCTCCCCTTCTGATCTCCTTTCCCTCCTCTTCCTCTCTCCTCCAACCTCCTCTCCCTTCCTCCCTACTCTGCCTCCTCCCTCCTCTCCCTCTTCACCCCCCTTTCTCTTTGCACACTCCCCCAACACCCCACTCTTCCCCCCCCCCCTCCCCCTCTCTCTCCCTTCCCTCCCTCTCACTCACTCACACTCACACACTCTCTCTCTCTCCTTCTCCCTCCCGCCTTCCCTCCTTCTCCCTCCCTCCCCGCCTCTCTCTCTCCCCCCTCTCTTCCCCCTCCCTCCTCCCTCTCTCCCTTCCTTTCTCTCCCTCCCTCTCTCTCTCTCCCTCCCTTTCCTCCTCATTCCCTCCATCTCTCTCCCTACCTTTTCCCCCTCCCTCCTTCCCTCCTTTTTCCCCTCTCCCCACTCCCTCCCTCTCTTTTTCTCTCTCCCCCTGTCTCCCCCCTCCCTCCATCACTTTCTCCCTCCCTTTTCCCCTCCCTCCCTCCCTCACTTCCCACCTCCCTCTCCCCCCTCTTTTCCCTCCCTCCCTTTCCCCCTCTTTTCCCCCTTCTTTCCCCTTTCCCCCTCTTTCTCTCTAGAGTATAAAGAAAGTAGGAGTATACTTAAGGGGGAAATCAGGAGGGCAAAAAGGGGACATGAGATAGCTTTGACAAATAGAGTTAGGGAGAATCCAAAGGGTTTTTACAAATATATTAAGGACAAAAGGATAACTAGGGAGAGACTAGGGCCCCTCAAAGATCAGCAAGGCGGCCTTTGTGTGGAGCCACAGGAGATCAGGGAGATACTAAATGAATATTTTGCATCAGTGTTTACTGTGGAAAAGGATATGGAAGATATAGACTGTAGGGAAATAGATGGTGACATCGTGCAAAATGTCCAGATTACAGAGGAGGAAGTGCTGGATGTCTTGAAACGGTTAAAGGTGGATAAATCCCCAGGACCTGATCAGGTGTACCCGAGAACTCTGTGGGAAGCTAGAGAAGTGATTGCTGGGCCTCTTGCTGAGATAGTTGTATCATCGATAGTCACAGGTGAGGTGCCGGAAGATTGGAGGTTGGCTAACGTGGTGCCACTGTTTAAGAAGGACGTTAAAGACAAGCCAGGGAACTATAGACCAGTGAGCCTGACCTCGGTGGTGGGCAAGTTGTTGGAGGGAATCCTGAGGGACAGGATGTACATATATTTGGAAAAGCAAGGACTGATTTGGGATAGTCAACATGGCTTTGTGCGTGGGAAATCATGTCTCACAAACTTGAAGTAATAAAGAAGTAATAAAGAAGATTGAGGGCAGAGCAGTAGATGTGATCTATATGGACTTCAGTAAGGCGTTCGACAAGATTCCCTATGGGAGACTGATTAGCAAGGTCAGATCTCATGGAATACAGGGACAACTAGCCATTTGGATACAGAACTGGCTCAAGGTAGAAGACAGAGGGTGGTGGTGGTGGAGGGTTGGTTTTCAGACTGGAGGCCTGTGACCAGTGGAGTGCCACAAGGATCGGTGCTGGGCCCTCTACTTTTTGTCATTTACATAAATTATTTGGATGCGAGCATAAGAGGTACAGTTAGTAAGTTTGCAGATGACACCAAAATTGGAGGTGTAGTGGACAGCGAAGAGGGTTACCTCAGATTACAACAAGATCTGGACCAGATGGGCCAATGGGCTGAGAAGTGGCAGATGGAGTTTAATTCAGATAAATGCGAGGTGCTGCATTTTGGGAAAGCAAATCTTAGCAGGACTTATACACTTAATGGTAAGGTCCTAGGGAGTGTTGCTGAACAAAGAGACCTTGGAGTGCAGGTTCATAGCTCCTTGAAAGTGGAGTCACAGGTAGACAGGATAGTGAAGAAGGCATTTGGTATGCTTTCCTTTATTGGTCAGAGTATTGAGTACAGGAGTTGGGAGATCATGTTGTGGCTGTACAGGACATTGGTTAGGCCACTGTTGGAATATTGTGTGCAATTCTGGTCTCCTTCATATCGGAAAGATGTTGTGAAACTTGAAAGGGTTCAGAAAAGATTTACAAGGATGTTGCCAGGGTTGGAGGATCTGAGCTACAGGGAGAGGCTGAACAGGCTGGGGCTGTTTTCCCTGAAGCGTTGGAGGCTGAGGGGTGACCTTATAGAGGTTTACAAAATTATGAGGGGCATAGATAGGGTAAATAGGCAAAGTCTTTTCCCTGGGGTCGGGGAGTATAGAACTAGAGGGCATAGGTTTAGGGTGAAAGGGGAAAGATATAAAAGAGACCTAAGGGGCAACCTTTTCACGCAGAGGATGGTACGTGTATGGAATGAGCTGCCAGAGGATGTGGTGGAGGTTGGTACAATTGCAACATTTAAGAGGCATTTGGATGGGTATATGAATAGGAAGGGTTTGGAAGGATATGGGCCGGGTGCTGGCAGGTGGGACTAGATTGGGTTGGGATATCTGGTCGGCATGGACAAGTTGGACCGAAGGGTCTGTTTCCATGCTGTCTCCTTCTCTCTCTCTCTCCCTCAACTCTCTCCCCCTCCCTCTCGCTCTCTCAACTCTCTCGCGCTCCCTCCCTACCCTCTCCCTCTGCCTCCCTCCCCGTCTCTCCCCTTCCCCTCCCCACACGCTCTCTCTCTCTCTCCCCCTCCCCCTCTCCCCTACCCCCCTTCTCTCTCACCCTCTCTCTCTCCCCCTCCTTCCCTCCCCCCTCTCCATCCAGTCTCCCTCTCGCACCCCTTCCCCTCTCCCCCCCTCCCTCCCACCTCTCCCCCCCACCTCTCTCTCCCCCTCCCTCCCACCTCTCTCTCCCCGTACCTCTCTCCCTCCCTACCTCCATCCATCCCTCCCTCTTTCCCTCCCTCTCCCTCCCTCCCTCCC